>NC_137695.1:7827776-8427776 GCF_964034855.1 Anser brachyrhynchus
TGATAGAAAAGGGGTTTGTTGATTTTTTTAAAGTACAAATCATGTAGTTGTGTAATTTTCACTTTTAAAAGGTCTGTAGTTCTGTTTGCATCTTCTTTTTTTTTCTCTCTTTTTTTTTTTTTTTTTTTACAATAGTGCAGGTATGTCTGTATAATAATTAATTCCCAGTGGAAGCATTCACTCATATTAAAAGAACCAACTCTACTTCAGACTAGATTGAATGTTTAAGTTTTCTGCTTTTTATGTATTTGTATACTTACACAACTTCTGAAATAAGTAACGGTCATGATGGAAGAGAAAGCACAAATGAAATGACAAAGTCAATAAAACCATCACCTCTGTGGAGATGTTAAAAAGGGAACGTTCGCTCATTATGGCTCACAAGAAAAGAACCGAAGCCATGAAGTGATCAAATGGTTGGAGATGAGACAAAAAAAGGAAGTTTTCCCACAGAAAGAATAATTAAACTGAAATAATTTTGAAGAGATGTGGCGGAGTCCAAGGGGATAAGTAAGTTGAAATTGGATTGGATGAGTGCACGGAGGATAGGTTTGATCACTGGCCATCAGACACTGGTCTGAACGCAACCTGTGGTCAGGAGCTCCCCAGAAACGCAGTTGTAGAAGCCAGGAGCACTTCTCAGTGAGAACTGACTTTTCTGATGCTCCTCCCAAAGCCTCTGGAAACAGCTCCTGCTCCAGCTGGGCCCTGGGCTGGAGGGATGCACAGCTGTCCAGAACCTTTCCAAACATCCAGCCAAATCATGCGGATGCCCAATTCCATGAACAAGAGGATGGACACACATTCCTAGCTCCATACCCAGAAGCCTGGGCACCCGAGCCCACTTGTGTACTGCTGGGAATTCAGGTATATTCAGCTTGGAAAGGCTGGGTTCAGAAGTCAGGAAATTAAAAGGTAAGGCATCTTCGTCAAAAAGATACTGTGCTGGGTACTTATTCTTAAATATGCATTTTTATTAATAATCTGTTCAATCTAAACTATAAAACGTGTTGTGCAACATGACTGAACGAATATTGCTGTGAGAAATATTTTCCCCTTGTTTGAGTAATTTAAATTTGTAAGCTAATGTAAGTTTTTGTATTAAATAATGTACTGTGTGCAATTTTCTTTCTTGTAAAGCACTTTGAAGCTTTCAAAGGGCACTCTAGGTTAATAAATAATACGGTATCCATTGCCAGAACTGTAGGGCATTTCCCATAAGTTCTGAATCTTCTCTGCCAGAATTGCAACACGTAGCATGCCAAATCCTGCACACAAATGTTCTACATGTGGCAAATGCATATTGGTGAAGACCAGAGGCATGGCATTCCTGGATTTCTTAGGGAGAGCGGGGGAAGGGAAAGAAGTGGGAGGGAATAATGAAGGAGGGCAGGGAAGAAATTTATGTGTGTGCATACATCTTAAAAAAAAACCACACACAAACCAACACCACCCACAACAACCCATAGCCCATCCTTCATTATTTTCAAAGACTAAACAGCTTGCTGCATGTAGCGCAAACTCCCAAGTACCCAGAGCTGTTTTTCCTTCGTTTATGGCAACAGGGTTCCATTTTTGTGATAGCTTTAGGTTCTTCAAACCCAGACCCGTCTAAAGGTCGAAACACCTGCAACCCTTGCATCTCCGAGCACGTGATAAAATAAGCACAGAGACTGTGAGGCTGGAGAACCATGGTCGGGACTACTGCTTTTTAACAGGCTGTGAAAGCGAATCCTCGTCTTCAGGCAGAGTTGTGAATGCATTTCATATGCCCTAGGCTACTGGGAACGAACCAAGACCAGTATTTATGAAAAGTGAACACTTGGCCTTTTTGCAGTCTACCCCATGGAAAAGCAGGCTTCTACGTCTGTACCCTGGGAAAAGAGGAGTAAAAAGCAGTAAGACTCAGAAATGAAGTCAGTGCATTTGATTGCATATCACAAAGGTTACATTAATGAAGGATACTAGGAGTTTTAAATGACTTTGGTTATAATTTTCTTGATTTAATCGCTTCCTGCATTAAGCACAAACAAATAATTGCCAACATTCCTCACTGGCTGGGACTGAACGTAAACAGTAATTCAAAAACGTTAAGGTTTCCTGCCCTTCGCTAAATTTTAAGAAAATGATAACAAAAATCCTTAATCACCCAGCAACAAACAGCTCATTTAAAAGGTACTAAAAACTACTTAGAGCTTACCAGGCCTTAAGCACCACGATTTGCTAGACGTTTAAAAAACAAACTGAAATTAAAACTGAACACCGCATTCTGCAATACTAAATGAACGTTTTACAACATTGTTTTTTTTGAGGTGGCAAGAAACGACTGTAAAACCTTTGCTGTTGCCAGAATTAAATTGCTTGGAGAAAAATATCCTGTGGGTTACCATTTGTTGCCATGATTTACAGAGATAAGGCCTATAGTCTGTATCAAATTCATGCTGAAGTTTTAAAGGAAAAAAGCTTTCTGCAGAGCTTGTAGATTTCTGCATAATTGTCTGCGTTGTTGCAAACAGGGCTAAGTGGTGCTCCCTCACAAGCTTTTCAAGAAAGTTAGCACATTTCTTCAGATTCATCTCCTGCAAGTTAAGACTCTCCCCTCCGTTGCTTCTGTCTATCCAATAAAAAGCCGATATGCTATCTACAATCAAAAGGCAGAGAGAGGGGTGAGTGCAAAACATGTTTTCTAGAGAGTAAAGAGTGAGAAGTAACTGGGTGCTGCTACTACAGTTCACAAGAAATAGCCTTCCCAGGCACTGCTTTATCATTTCCTCTGTGCTTTGCACCAATCTGTGCTCAAGAACGGTCACTAGACGAAGCATATCGAAATGGTAGTCTGTATCAATGAACATGACTTCTACTTCCAGTCCTCCTCCTGACTTTGGAATGATGCAGCGGGCTACCAGGTGGTAGAGCATTTCAGTTTTTCCTGTTCCTTCTGGACCGTGGAATTCAATGACATCTCCTGTTCAAAAACAAAGAAGCAAGCTGTCACGTGAGGCCATTTATAGCTCGGAGTCCAATTTCAGTGTTTACTGAACCAATATTCACTATTCCACTAATTGGAAAATGTGTTTTTGAAAGCTTTGAGAGCCATAAAAATTGTTTAAATCCTGGTTGGCATCTACCAAGAGAAATTCCGATTTTCAAGGCAGGCCTCTGAAGTGAGGAAAATCAACTGGCAGCAACGGTTGAAAAAAAGCCTGCCAATAGCATCTAGGACAATGATACCACTAAGAGGTTGGCAACTGGATTTCATTTATCAATACAGGTAGATGAAGGTTGAAAAGGAAACTGCTACACAAAAAAGTGGCTAAGAAACCATCTATTTATGTTATGTACATAAAACTAGGGAAAAAAAAGTAGAGGACAAGCGAAGAAAAAAAAAAAGATGACATTAGAGGTTCAAATCACATTGGCATAGCTATTTTTGCAGCACAGGCTGTCCTTCAACATTTCATGTCTGCAATGTGCTTGTTTGGTAGCTGCACACACCACAACACACCGATTCTTATTATGAGACCATAATAAGAAGCTGCTTCTTTGTCAGAAAGGGTCTCGCAGGTTGCTTGAACTCCAGACAATGAGTGCTGTCTGAAGCAGAGGTCTCTGTTCATACATACACTCAACCTAACTGCCTGATCTGTGTGTGTCAGTAATATGAATATCACGTGAATTTAGCAAGTTAATTAAAAAAGCATAACCCATGACTAGGAAACCAGCTCAAATGTGAATGCAAGGGACTCTAAAGCCTTTTCCAAAGGCCTCTTACGTCTTAAAATCAGAGCAAGGCTCTAAAAAAAAGGTTAATTTATTAGGTGTCCTTTCCAAACTTCTAATTTAGAACACTGGATTATTTATGATATCAAGGAATTTAGGCAGCAGGGTAAATATAAGCAGTAAGGAGAATCACACAACTATAGCCATAGGAAGGTCATGGACTTCTATGGCCTTGAGAAGTGCCAATGGGCTAACAGCTTTCCAGAGCAGGATGCAAGAGCAGAGAATTAATTGCAACTTTACCTGAACGTGTTTGTGCCTGCCTGAGTTAACAGGGTAACCTCAACTCACAGAGGATGCCCTTGTTTGCACATGCATATAATGTCAACATGCAGCTTGGGACAAGGGGCAGAGCGTGGTGAGGAAGAATTAAGCTCTTCACCCATTGCAAGTGTTGAAAGGAATTTACACCTAATGTGACAATTCGCCCACTTCAGTGGCACTCGGGCTGCCCGCCTCTCCGTATTCAAGTTCCCTGCTCCTCCAAAACTGCAATACCAGTTTCCTGAAATTCTGATACTTTGAAACTTATTTAAAAAGCTTGATTGCCTCCCAAACCTTCATTTATCTGTTCTGAATGGCTCTCCCCACTTTTGAGATGAAAGGTGACTACACGTCCTATGACATAGATCTTCATTTTCTCTTCCTGTTACGAAGTCGCAATATCCAGCTCCACCACTTGCAGCCAGCTGATGCTCTACTGCGCTACATCCATTGTGCTGCTGACATAACAAACCTGTGACAATAGGACACCAGCTTGGGAGAAATCCTTCCAAATATGCTGGGTAGGCCCTCCTATTTCAAGTCTACTGAAATATTTTAGAGCAATTGTGTAAGGCACCTGTCATTAAAGAAGAAACTGTATGTTCTGCCTGCCACAGGTTTCGGCACAAGGCTTCTGCCACCCTGAGTGGCATTGCTGAATCCAGACCAATGACTGGACTGGGCCACCCTACAATACAGATTGCTAGACCTACCATCACAGCAAAATACCTTGTTTAAAAAAAAAACAACAAAGTATTTTTGTTGCCCTTTCAGAAGCAGCAGCGGGCAGATCTGACTTACTAGCTGGTATTATGCAAAAAAATGATTCTGTGAAGTGCTTGACTCTATCCGTTTGAAGATGTTTTATCAGGAGCTCCGTATAACCTTCTGTAGCACATTACGTAAGAGACCTGCAATGCACAGAACAACACTGGAGGGACCTTTATTGGCAGAACTAACACACTTATTTAAGTAAAAATTATAAGCTCAATGAAAAATCATTCTTAAGAGTTTTTGTGGTGGCTTATAAACGTTAACAGCACGACAGCTAAGCACTTGTCAAAGTTTGTTCCATATTGCCCCAAAAGATGGGTTGCAATTTGACCAAAACACGGACATTATGCTGACGCTCCAAAAAGACTAACAGTTTGGACTGTAAGAAAACCTCAAGGGAGCAGGGGATTTCTGTGCCTTCACGATTATTAAGGAGACTGCCCACAAAAAGAACTGGGGCAAAACAGAAGCCATTTATAGCAACAACTGTAAATGCAGGGTTTCATTAAATTAGCAACCAGGCTGTAGCAGTAAGATAACGAGGGGAAATTCATCCTTCTGGATCCGGGTGGACAAACAGTGACACAGCAGAGGAGGAAGTGTGGCCAGCAGTGTTTTCAAAAAGCCACTGACACTATCTCTCACGTTAGGTCATGGAAGAAACTAGGTGATCAGTACCAGCATCATCCATTAATGTCAAAAGAGTTTGAGAGCAGGATTAGTAAAGAGATACTGGCAAGGGATGGAAACGGTCTGGGAGGCCGAGTAGGGATAGACATTTTAACGTGGAAGAAAGTTAATGGGAAATTTTTTATTAGAATTGGTGTTGCCCAACATTACTGGTTCATCTACCAGTAGACTGATCTTCCATTAGCTTGGCAAAAGGTGGAGAAGACAAACTAATTGGGTTAATAACTTAAGCCTGTGAAGGTTTTAACGTATCAAGATAGATTATCAGAATGATTTCATAGGAAATTCAGCACTGACAAATTCAAAAAGTATGTTTTAAGGAGTAACCCAACACATCGCTTGGCTCGTAGCAGCTTGAACTAGAGACAAAGCGGAGCTGGCCCACTACAGGCAGACTACAGAGCACAACGCTCCACTGCTATGCAATGTTGCATAAACTTCGATATTCATATAACACTAATATATTTTTAACTAAAACATTGTGCTCAGTTCTGGTCATCTTTTCCATGTTATTGTTTGAACTACATTAGTCTTAAAATTTTCCTGTAATCATTACATTAGTGAATGTTGGTAAAACTATTTTCTGACACTGGAGTTAGAAGCAGCCGATTGAGAATACTCAGCAATAGCTTTGCAGGTTTCATACCATAAAATACCTTTAAGTTACTGGGCTACTGACTTATAATACCATGCAGAAACTCTCACTAATATTTGCACCATCTGTAAGTGGGGTAGAAAGGCATAATATTTATTCCAAATCCATTCTGGGTGTCACACTGCTGCTGAGCTTTATGTGGACACCCATACCTTCGTAGCAGGGCCAGAGGAGAAATATGCCTGGCAACACTGGAAGCTTATTTAAAGCTCATGTCACTTTTCCTCCATTCCAGAAGAGCTCAAATGGTATGTAATTAATACTTATGTCTTCTTAAATATACAGTTCCATCACACTCAGAATCACAGCACTACCTATATTAACTGTTCCTATTCTGTAGTATTCTGACATACATGTTACGAACACTTAATGATGATGTAACCTTTACATGGTTTATTGAAACTTCATATATACGTAGCTTTGTTACAAATACCATCGGGAAAAAGAAAAATGGAGGTCATCACGTTGCTTTAATCATACCATTTCTTTGTGGGCAATGTGTTCCAGTAGTCCCTAATGACCTACTAAATGCCAAGTTCATGACAAATGGAGAGGTAGATCTTCAACAGGGATTTAAGACAATAACGAGAACACACATCAAAATAACACATGGACTCACATAAATATATATACTGTGATATTAAAAGACAAAGCAAAAATAAAATAAAAGGTGAAGGCCATTTATACATATAAAGATCTCTGCTAACATTATGCAACTCCATTAGTGTCAGCCAAGAAGCATGACCAGTACAGACAATAATTGATGCCATTTGTTAAAAGCAGAAGAAAAACAGAAGTGCTTCCCAAGCTCAATGTATGTGTTGGCACAGGGAAAAACCAGTGACGAAACTAGAAAGTTTCCAGCCATCTCAGAACTCAGGTTCTGGAAGAGTTGTTAGACAGACATGAACAACCTACATAGCTTTAAAATCAAAGTTGATCATTTTGGGAATGGAATTATGTAACCCTGTTGACTGCAACACCAAGGGCAATTACTGAATCCCAGGAAGGCTTCTTGGAGGCTGTTCGACCAGAGCAGGCCCAGTTCAGTCTCAAACATTTGTTACTTGTATGTGAAGTACATAAAAATAGACTGAAATATCAGCATTTCCTATAGCTGCATTTCTTTTAAAATAAAAACATTTCTTCTTAAACAAAACAACAACAAAAAAACGCGTTACAACTCCAGGAGCCTTTTGAAGCCTACACCATTTTCACTACTGGTTCTTAATTCTTCTTGTGGCAATTCAGAACTGAGAGCGTTTAAATAATCTTCCATACTCCCCTCCATTCGCAATGACTTACCAGGATTTCTCTGCCCTTTATCTTTGTTATATCACATTTGAAACTTCTAGGGGCAGGAATCATATATTGCTAAACCCTTAATGTACTCCCAAGTGCTGCAAAATAATATGTGAATGGTCTCGCAGAGACTGCATTTGTAGACTAAGCATCATCTCTCATCCAATTATCTTGATTCTTTTTATTGCTTTTTCTGCCATTTCTTCTGAACCTTCTATAATTTGTGGGAATTCAAATTGCAGACAAGTATGCTGATAACCACTGCAGCCACATACTTTTCATATGAAGCCCATTCATTCATATATGTATATATATATTCAACGACTGTGGTATCTCACAGCATGAGCCTTTCAGTTTGCCATTCATACGCCTTTTTTTATTGTGCATTTCTAGTTTTGTATAATCAGAGTAGTCTTTTCCATTGTAGAATCCATGAAATTTCACACAATCTGGAAAAACAGGCAGAATTCCTGGATAATCAAGAAATTACTAATTGCGTTAATTTCTATTTAGCTCAGCAATTTCTTTCATTACAACATCCAATCTTGATTGTAAAACTTCTGGCTACAAGACACTACCTTAAACTTGCACTGGTGTCAAAAAGACCACTGATTAAAATTAGACCACTGATTAAAATAAATTAAAAAAAAAGGTAAGTGACAATGTAGAACAAATATCTGCAAAACTCTATGGTAACCAACATGCTTGGTATTTACTCACCTACACCTGTGCTTTAATACCCATAAACCATTTTAAAGTAGAATAATGCTCAGGAGGATGACTTTGCATTATTTCATTTTGTCTGGTTTGCCTAAAATCACATCAAGAGTTAAAATTCTGAATCCAGGGTAAAAAGATCTATTTGAATGCTTCTCTCTGAGAAAATTTTTACATTGACATTTTTGCATAAATAGGATAAAGATACATTTTTACCATGAACGGGAGATCCTTCTTCAGCAAACAGACAAGGTTCAAGATTTTTCAGAGAACTTCTGCCCTCAAGGCGTGCAAGTAGCTTTTAAAAAAAGATAGAAGAGACATGCTGTCAGCTCAAAATAATGGGTCTTGGGAATCACATTTAAAGGACTTCAAGAACCGGGAGTTTTCAATGACAGTCCTATCAAAAGATTGGTTTGATTTGAAAACATTTTTATAAATACATAAGCACCCCCACAGTCTTTGGGCACAGCAGCAGCAGCGTCCTTACAAACAATTAACACACAGATTCAGTGGTGATAAGGAGTGGATATACACTGGGAGAAATATAGCTTAAAGAAAAACAAAACAAAACAAAACAAAACAGAAAAAGCTGCACAGGTAAACTAGCAAGAGGGATTGCCTCTGGTACAGAGCAGTGCTGCCATTCGACACAACAAAGGGATAGCAGAGCATCTGTAATAACCCACACCTCCACAAGGCCACAAGGTTGAGAGGCAGAGCATTACCCCTCATGAGTCTCCTGAGTCAGCCTCTCTGCATATTTATAAGTAAAACCATGTACATTTCATTTGAAAAGTATGCAGGACTCTTATGGACCGCCTAACCTGTATTATTTTCAGTTTTGGCACACAATTAGCACTTCGCCCTGTGCAAGAGCAGTTATTCCACACGTACATTAACGCACACGGGAAAGGACACTACCAGGACGCCCACAGCACCTATCCTGGCGCTGAAAATTTTATTCTCCAAGACAACCAGCTGCCATTTAAAAAATTAAGCCAAATGAAAAAATCCTGTTTGCTTTTACTGCATCTTCCTTAAAGGCAGTCATGAAAGGAGCAGTGGGCACAAACCTCTAAACATGCGCTGCCTTATCTTGCTTTCCTCCCTGCCATATTGATGAGGAGCATTTACTCTGAATTGTCTTAAAAGTTGTTTAAACAGTTGTGCATGTGTTTGCCTTTAATAGCAGAATAAAGCCCCATTAAATGGCCCTGAATTTACTTGAAGTGGTCATGATGGGAATTTAAGTGTGACATTTTCATTGACATTTTAACATTCCCTTCCATTAACAAAATGTCAATGTGTTTGCCTTTGTTTGCCTGTTCACACATTTCCAGGGGAGTTTTCTGACATGTTCACTGAAGGGCCATAAAACACTCGAACTGACCTCGCTCGGGATCTGCAGACCCTCCTGTTACGTTTGTGCAGCGCACAAAGCAAACGTGGAGAACTCTGGAGTGTTTTGGGAACAAGTAGGCTTCCGTGACCTGACCAAAGTAAAAATCTGGATGGATTTATATCCACAAGAACACACGAACGTCTCTGAGGGCACATAAACTAGGAGCTTGCGACTACCAACCGCACTGCTGCAGACCCTACGCACGCAGCCCGGGGCTGTGGGGAGGAGAAGCTTCCCTTCCTGGAGAAAGGCCGGGAATCTCACCCCCCTCATCTGGTGCTGGAAGTCGAGAGAAACAGGAAAACCACCACAGGCTGCTGCTTTCTGATGCCCTTCGGTTCCCAGCGATAGGAAGGACCACTGCGGTGCTCCGCGATGCCGGGTGCCACCAGCACTGCTGGGCTGGGACACGAGGCCCCACGGGATGGTCAAAACATGGTGATGCTGCCTCCTGCTCCCAATTTCATTCCTACGTTAACAAATACGTTCCCCACAGGTTTTTTTTTCCCCCTTTCTTTTCTGGAAACTAAGAGCGCTTTCCTCTTAGACTATTACCTCTTTAAGATTACCGCTCCAGCTTTGGAAACGCACAATAGATTGATCTCTATCGTTTAAATATGAACCTGTGGTTGTTTAAATGATGAGTTTTTACATTCATTTTAAATAACTACAGGTGCTTACTCTGAGCAGTGCTCATGTAGGTAATTTATGATAATTTGCTGATGATAGTGCACCTGTGTTTTTATCAAACTTGTATTTACTTCCGAGTTCTGAAGCAGAATCTCCAAAGGCACTCGCCTCATTAGTGTCACGCTGTGAGCAATGGGGTTTCTGGCAGAAACAGCGAACAATTTTCCTTCAGATCTCACAAAGGTTTGTCCACACCACAGCAGAAGTGACGGCAGCAAAGCTGCACCGAGATGAGGCACCAGACAGGAATCCCTCACCTCTGCAGACAGTGAAGACAGGGACAATATGGGTTCTCCCAAATCAGCAGAAGCTGCCTTGGCTCAGCTCCAGGGAGGGCATTTCCATGTTGCCTTCTTACACTGTCTTCTATGTGGGAGGAGGGAAAAATCTATGGCAATTAAAGAGTAATCTCGATGGTGGGAGTCGGGTGTCTCATGCTGTGTTGTGGACATTGTACTGCTGGATAAAACACTGCAATGGAAAAAGCTAGGAAAAAAAGAAGCCTGCAATTTCAAATAATGTATTAGAGACATCTGATTCTCTAATTCAACTGTAGATGCTCATTTCTTCCTTTTTAATGCTTTCATCTTCTTTTGTACAAAACATAACCTTTTAGCAGCATGCTAGCGGTAGGTCTTCGCTCATACGTGTCCTTGAGAAATGCAATTACACAAACAAGAAGCTGCGCACAGGTACACGTGGTAGAAAACAAGCTATCCAGCATGAGCTAGGCAACAGCTGGGTTAAATTTCATTAATGACAACAAGACTGACGAGACTGAAGTATTTCAGTAATGTCTTTTATGGCTTATCAATTCCATCTTTTTAATAAAGAAATATGCATATGGGCTGTCCCATTGACTAATATATTGTAATGCTTATACTATATTGGATTCAATGAAGTTATGCATAAATGTAAGAATACACGTAGGTCTTGTCAGAGATATTACTTAATTAAAATGTTAAAGAAATTCAAATTAAATACTCTAGCTCTGCTAGAGGCCGTGAGCTAACCTACAGGCTATTTATAAACAAAAATACATCTCAAGTATGAGACAAAATTTAATTTTCAACCACTACAACCACTCTGAGCTTTTGTAAACTTTGGGCATGAAGATGTATGCTAGCAATTTATCATTTATTTTGTTGTGAGATACCAAAGGTGTTTTCTGAGAAGTTCTAATTTGTTGCATTAATTACATTGAAGAATAAAATTGTAAGACTGCGGTCTCAGCCTAACCCTCACTGAAGTCAGATATTATGCATCAGGCTATTTGAGGAAGTTTGCTTTAAATGAAGTTCTGTTTCAAGGGCTTTAAGCATTTTTCTCTACCATGGTCGTTACTCTTTCTCAATGCCTTGGTTGTCAGTTCTTCCCTTGTTCAGGTCTGCTCATCTGTTCCACCACTGGTTGTTCTGCCATGTGAATTCCCAGCTGGTGCTGCTCATGTGGACAAATGCATTTACCCACTTGGACACAAGTGGAAGACATGTCCTTAATTTGTGTGTATTTGCTGGTACTGGGCAGCTGTGAGTGTTTTATGTGCCAAAAGGGCTTAAGAACTTGTGCCTTGAACAAAAAGAGAGAGCTTTAACAAGAAATAAATACTTACTATCATGCATGTTTCTATGCTTTTGTACTTTGCATATCATGATACAGTAACACACATCTCCACCTAATTAACGTGCTGATTGGAAGTCGAAGTAACAAGTAAACATTTAAGGGCAGTGAAAACTAACAAACCCCAAAACTCAACCCCCTTTTCTCTGAAGAACACGAAAGCAACTCCACTTTGCGCGCTGTATTGAAACCAAATCCTCCTCGTTCGTTTCCACAGCTCTTCCTCCTCGCTCCATCCACGGCTTGGGAGGGGGACAGCGAGGAAGACACTCGTGAAGGCGGCAGTGTCTGGGAACCACCGTGACAGGAGCTTCTCCTGGTGGAACAAACCCTCCCGCCGTGTCGCCCCCTCTCCGCCTCCCTCACCCTGAGGCGCTTCGCAGGGCGGCGGGGCGCGGCTCTGCGCCTTCCCCTCCCCTCACACACCGCCAAGCACGGGGGCAGGGCGGCCAGCCGGGTGTACCCTGCCCTGCCCCGCACCCCCCCGGGGAGCGGACGGAGCGTTTACACGACGCCCGGGCACAGCGAGGGGACGCACGACCAACAAAGACCCCACAGCCACCTCACCGCCCGCCCGCCCTGAGGGAAATGGCGGCGGGCGGCGGCCCGGGGCTGGGGGCCCTGAGGGAGGGGGGGGAGGGGGGGGGGCTCACCTGAGTGCCCGACTCCGCCCTCCGCAGCGCGTCACCCATGGCGCGGCTGGGGGAGGGGGCGCCGCTCCCCGCTCCGGCCCCAGCGGCGGCGGCGGCCACTGCGCAGGCGCGTTGGAACGGCCCGCCTGTCCCCTCCCGGCGCACGCGTGGCTCAGCGCCCGGCGTGGGTTGTGGGGCGCTGCTCTGGGGGTCGCGGGTTCGAGTCCCGCTGGTTCGAGTCCCGCCTCGGCGCTTTGTGGCGCCTTATGGCATTCCCGAGGGACTGATCACTGCAGGGAGGCAGAATTTTGTTTTGTTATTATTATTATTATTATTTTTAAGAGCGTTTCTTTTTATATGTTCTTGGTGTGGGTTTTGCTTTTATTTTTGCTCCTGGTCATTATTGGTGGCCCTGAACCACCACCTTGCCCCTATGGGGAGCAACATCAGGCATGGCGCAGGTCAGCGTCCTGTGGGGTGCGAGGCTGCGGTGTGCCCTGCGGGCGCTGAGGGCATCGCCCCTGTCAGCCTTGTGGCCAGGGAAGTCCTGCTCCCTTGGTTTTGCATGGCGAAATGTGAGCAATGTTTCCCATCCGCGGAAATGGCCGTCTTGGGGCTGAAGTGACTCAAAGGAAACCCATCCGCGTGGCCACCATGAAACCCCGACGCCTGCGAAATTACTCCCGCAGAAGCCAGCTCGCAATTATGGCTTAGATGAAAAGAGCTCTGGAATATTTTGCATACATGCATACACCTGAGCGAGCCGGGCTCGCATGGCGTGCGATGCTCCTGGGCAGGATCCGACCGCCCGGCATGTCTCTGGCGTAGGCGGTGGCGTGCTCGCGGTCGGCAGTGGGATCTGCTGAGGACCGCGGCCTGTCCACCGCCACTGTGCAAGGCAGCAGCGTGAGGGATGACGAGCAGGCGAAAACGTGGAGAACCTGTTTGTGTTTTCCATAGGCTAAATGCTAAACCAGCAGGATAAGAATAGCAATCCCACTCCCCGTATCTGCATATCAAAGAGCAGCGGTGATATCATCCCTTTGGGTTTAGCAAGGTTATCAGCGATACTGCACGTTCTTACAGTTAGGAGGAGAAACTGGTGGTGGTGGAGTTCTTTGTTTCTTCAAAGAAATAAGTTTGTCTGTATAGAAGTCTCAGCTAGCTTGAGCCTGAGTACACCACAAATCTGAAAAACCTAACCTCAAATGAAAGGCATAGGCCTTGTTTACTCTTTCAACCTTCTTTCAGCCCCAAATATTCTCCCTCTAATTCAAAACACCCTGATGTTGCCACCCAAATCAAGGTTTTAGATACTTCCACAAGGACGGTCAGATTTGACCTAATTCCAGACAGTACTTCTAATGTCAAGTCCTAATATCCCTCATTAAATCACTGAAAGGAGATGGTCTCTTTTGGACAGCTGTCGTAGCTTTTCTTATTCTCTGTGTATGGATACATATGCAAAATTATCAAAGCCAAGGAAGGTGATTAGTGAGCTTGGATGGCTACACAGGGACACGTGGCACAAAACACAACTGCAGTACTTAGTTTAATTTTACTTGAAGGAAGCCTCTGCCTCACGTTTTGGGAAAAGCCACCACAAGGGACAGACAACCTTAAGAGTTGTGTTTCTGACTGTTGTTACAGTACCTTAGAGGTCTGAACCATATTCCCTGGAAGAGTTCAAAAGGCCTGTTAATTAGAAGTGATTGCCCTTGAAGCTGACTGATGATTGAACCTAACCCAACAGTAGAGTGGACTCATTGTGAATTATGACAAAGACACTACTCATTGCATCAACCACTTTTTTTTTTTTTTTAATTATAGCTTCTTTGTTGCTGTTCTCTAATTAAAGCTGCTGCGCTAATTTAAAAAAGTGATTGCTGTTTGAATTTGGAAACATCAAATATATAGTACGCATAAATGCCAGTTGACTGAAACCCCCTCCTACCTCGTCACCTATCACTGTCTGTATCCCAGTAGGGTCCTATGGGAACTCTTCTCCTGCATGGGCGAACACAGTTTTGGTATTACAATCTAATGCAAGATGAAGTGTCACAGTTGAATGGAGATCAAGTGACAAAGATTCCAGAGAGGGTAAAAGCATCGAATTCACCAGAACAGTAAAAAGTGGATATTTTAATGGCTTGATATATTTAGTACATAACACTTAGAAATGTGTAAATCAAACACAGCGGTCATCTTGATAGACAGATTGCTGTAACCACCTCTCATATGTTACCTTTGCATTCATTTGCTTAATACAGTGTGGCTGGCATTATGAAGTTAGAAAATTGATGCTTACTTTGACAGCACTCTGCCTTAATAAAGAATCACATTTGTGCTTTTTACATTTATTTGTCAGTACATGTACTTCTTTTCTCTGCAGATAAAAAAGCTAGGTTTTGGCAATGATACACACTTCAGCCTTTAACCCCAAGCCTTTCATAGATCCTTGTATACCTAAACTTCTGCTCCATGCACTTCAGCAGTCAACGCCACTGGCATCTTACCAAATTCAATATTATTATATTTTTTTCAAAACTGTATATGTATTTCTCATCCCTTTGTTGGTCTCATCCCTTTGCCTTTTTTTTTTTCTTTTTCCTATGTGTAGAGTAAATCTCAGCATTTACCTTGCTCCTGTGTAGAGTAAATCTCTGCATTTACCTTGCTCCTTTAGAGGAAAACATAGGTAACATAGGTAAGCAAGAAATCTCTTTACCAGGATTTTTTGCTCTCCTTTTTTTTTCTTTTTTTTTTGGTTCTATTTCCATTCTTTCATATTCCTCTGCTGCATTCTCGAGTGATAGTGAGCACCAGAAGTACAGGATCCTACCTGCTCCTTACTCTGTTTGTCTCCTAAATAGCAGAGTCCTCCTTAATGCAGAATCCTCCTTAATGCAGTATAGTTTTAAGTGGATTGTAGTATCCAGGGATTCTATGCTGCAGCACTCCTGTTTCTACAGGCAGAAAATTAGTCTTCCTTTGTTTGGCATGTGGGGAGCCTGAGGGTGCCCCTTGAGCCATAGGCACTGTTTATGTAGTGATTCAGTAGCAAGAGCAATGACTTTTCTGATAGCAGAAAGATCAGACTCTAGGGGTATGCATCTCTCTCTGTATAAAGTGTATATTGTGGAGAAAATCCCTCTTTCCCAGTCTAGATTTTGAACGTCTTCCACGGTGAGAGATTGTGTTTTCCATTGCACGTGTCTAAGACATTCACCATAGGGAGAGAAAATGACGGTGCTAGAGAGAAAGATATTTAAAGAGGAGTTGCAACCCTAAGTGAATTTTGTTTTTAATTTTTTTTTTGAGGGGTGTGGGTATTTGCTCATTTATGTGTTCATCATTGCTAATTTCAGCCAACAGAAGGAAACTGGGTTGGGCTCTGGGGAAGGAAGGACTTGCACAGGTGCCCCGGGGCTGTAGAGACCTGAGTCTACTGTTTATACAAATATTAACATTTTTTTTTAGGACACAAAGTCCTAACCTTAAATTGCCAGTTGGTCTGTAATACAGAGCCAGCCTAAAGAATTAACACCCTGTCCTGGAACAGGGCCTGAGGTAAGAGCTAAACAAAAGGGAAAAGCATGAAGAAAACCAATGTGGTGACAGGAAATTTAGATTGTGTGAGGATGTTTGCAAAAAAGGTTAAAATACTTCAAGCTACTTTTATATTTAATTAGGTAATAGCTAAATTAGAAACTGGAATTTAAATGTTTCCTCCTGTAAGCGATTTTTTTTTCAACCACAGAGATTTTGTTCCAACATGAGCTTCTTCATTTTCAGTGTATTGTCACTTAATGTTCTCTTGCAAGATTTGTGTGGGTGACATTCCAGCACAAACCAGCTCCAAACAGATCTTCTAGGTTGAAAACAGTTTGTCTCTGTTCATATAGTTGAATTAAACTCTTTCAGTAAAGTCAGCTGTTGTTTTTCTAATTAACCTCTAGACTCTTAAATACCTTTGCTCCAAACGTGACAAATTGGCTATCTGAAAATTCATTAAGCAGAAAAATCACTCCAAAAGTCAAAATAGGTCTCATTTTCTCCGTCTGTCTTATCTACTCCTTTGTCTGGTAATGCTCAAAACCCCAAAGGTTTATGAACTAAAGGCGTTCTCAAAAGTTGTAAGTCTCAGCCAGGATTAATAATAACAATTTTGAAAGTTGTGACTTAAGGTTTATGAACTAAAGACGTTCTCAAAGTTGTAAGTCTCAGCCAGGATTAATAATAATAATAGCAATTTTGAAAGTTGTGACTTAAGGTACACGTTGAGTCTGCAGGTGGCAAAGCAAATGATGAACTGCCTTTCAGATTATGTGCAACCTGTCTGCTGTGTGACTCCTCCAGTTTCACGCGGCTGATTTCTGCCCCACTGTTCCAAGTTTCTCTCAATAACTGAAGTGATCTGTCACTGGGCTTTATTAGATTTTCTTAGAGCAGATGGCTGATTCTTTTTACCTGGAGAGCTGCCACTTTCTTTAGATGCATCTCCGTTTTATGGTAGTATAATTTATCTGTTTACTTGACAAATAAACAGGTTAAATTACAAGGCTGTTATAATTTCAGTGACCTCAGAGAAGGTGATAGATTTGCTGTATAACCTGGAAAAAAAAAAAAAAGAACAAGAAAAAAAAGAATTTAGTCCATTGGTGGATCGACTGCTCGCCATGAAAAACCAAGCCCAAGTCATTACTAAATTCTGGCATCCATGATAAAGTTTCCGAGCTGGTTGCTGGATATTTCACTTTATATTTCAGCTTGCAGAGCTACATGGTGAATACACTTGGTCTGTGTAGCCATTCACATACACTTATGAGTAGACTTCTTATTTCTGGAGGTTGCCTTTTATCGGCTTGTATTCCTGAGTTTGAATTCCTCTTTGTTTATTTGCACCAGGTTGTTCTTTTCCTGCTGCTGCTTCCGTCCTGTTTGAATAATTCTGTGCTGGTTCATTGTGAAACTGCCAGATACGCCTCACGCAGCAGTTAACCACATAGATAAGGACTGGTTTTGTACCACTGACCTGCTGAGGGATATTTTCTTGCCTTTTTTTTTTTTACAAAAACTGTCTTTAATTGGAGCCTGATCTGAGACCCAGTTTAAGGTTAGCAATAAATAAATATAAAACATACAGAGAAGAGCATGCAATTTATATTGACGTGCTTCATAGTCAGTGGTGACTACACACAAAGTTTTGTTCTGAGTACTCTGGCTCTGACCTAGAGCCCACTGAGGGAGAGGTTTTGTATTTTCCCTTGTGAAGCCCCATCGCTGCTCAAACCCCATAGACAGGAATAATGCAAGTTTTGCCCCAGTCAAACGTGCTTTTGAAAAGGTTCTCAGGCTTCTACAAAGCTGTTCAATGAAGTATGGATGATCTTTCTAAATTCTACTCTTGCAAGTTCCCCTTTATTTGACTGTTGATGGTCTTACAAACCCCAGGTTTTACAAATGTGACAGAGAAGCCATACAGCCACTATGATCTTGTTGGAAAATAATGCAAATTCTAGGCTTATTGATAGGAATTAACTAGTACGTTAATTAATTTGCTATCTATGTTGCACTGGGTATGCTGCAAAAAGGTGCATCCAGGTAGTTGGAGCCTAAGCCGACTGGTATTCCTTAACAAAAGTGAACCAGACCTTGCCCCTGTGGTGCAGAGAACTAATGGACTAATGGTGCAGTTGAAATGTGCATTGCTAACCGTGAAACCATGAGATAAAGCCCAGGAAGAATAACTGAATAATCCAGGCCATTCCTTTTTTTTTTTTTTTTTTTTGGGAACTGACTAGGGAATCCCCATTTTACCCTTTTTACACAAATTTAGCATTAAAGTTTCTGTTTTCTGTAATCCCGACGGACCTCCTGTCAGCGTGAAATATACATCTATTTCTTTTCTTTTTGATCTTAACACTTGTAAGTAATAAATAATTGATTGCCAACGGAATTCTGGGAATATATTCAGCCTTAAATTGAGCACTAAACTATTTGCAAATGTGCTTAGGCACCAGCCCAAAAGATACATCAAAAGAATGTCAATTGGATATTGGGAAGTGAAGTGCCATCGCATGTTAGAATTAGGAAGCATAAAATATAAGCAGAGAGATAACAGCTGTCAGATCTGTTACTAGTAGTAATAGAAAAAGGTATGTTTTTATAGAAGGCTATAAACCTCTGTTTAAGCTAGACCACACTTTCACCTCGGTAATGACACTCCAGACCATTTTCAGGGAATGCCTCGTTTGCTGGCTGTAGTCTTGAAAGTGGGGCTTGCTAGTGAGCTTACCCAGGAGACACCTACAACTTTGTCTGAATCATCTAAATAAATCTATTAGAAAGAACTGGGGTGTATCTACTGCCGTGACTAGCCGTCTTTGGTACGGATGACAGATTTACTGTGGCAGTCTTATTGCAGCATGGCCTGGCATGAGCTTGGTCCATAAAGCTATAGTCTGTGCTCCTGTGGCTAGACTATTTTTAGGGTCTGAACTAACCTGATAATACTTACACTGCTGTGTTTGCAATGCAGACAAACCCCCATATCCGAATGTCTGTGGAACGAATTTAGATGTTATAAGATGTTGGCTTTGCCACTGCAAATGAAGCTCAATGTGCTTTTCATGGAGCACATCTCTCAGAATCCATTTCCAAACACACAAATGACAAGAAGGCAATAACAAGGAAAGACATGGAAAAGTGATGACAAGGAAGAGTGAACACGGATTTATTTACCAATGGTAAGTCGTGCTTGACCAACCCGGTTGCTTTTTTATGGTGAAATAGCTAGCTATGAAGACGAGGGGGAAGTGATGAATGTAATACAGCTCATCTGCAGTAAGGTTTTTTGACACAGAATTCTTATCTGGAAGCTGAGGAAGTACGGGTTGGGTGAGCAGAACGTTACATTGGTTGAAAATTGCCTAGACCTCAAGACTTGATGAACAGTCATCAATAGCTGATGCCCAGTTGGTGACTGGTAAGTAGTTGTGTACCCTAGGGTTGATACTGGGGCTGATACTAGTCAGTATTTTCATTGTGATCGGTGAGAATGGAGCCTCAGAAAACTTATGTGTGATGCTAAATTAGGGGAAATGACATGCACACTGAACAGCTTCAGTCCAGAGGTGCCTAAAAAACGTTTGGATTGGACCTTACAAAATTTAAGGTGTGTGAAGCTTCTTATCTGGAGCAGAATAGCTATGCAGCACTACAGACTGGGACCTTACTAATAGTACTGGGAACTGAGGCAAATTTGAGGGCAAAAGCCAGAGTTTTCATCTTGCAAACTGGATGTTAGCAACATTTCTGAAGTAGGAAGAGAGTACAGCACTGGAATACATTATTTCAAGTTGTGGAATCTCGATCCTTGGAGATTTTTAAGCATCAGCCAGATAAGGCTATTACTGACTTGATCTAGAGTTTGTGAGAGCCTATATTTGAGTGGGAGGTTGGTTCAGATGGCCTTCAGGAGCTTCTTGCAGTCAGTGTTTCTCTGATTCTGTAATCTTTGTTTCCACACAGCAGCTGGAAGAGTCACAAGTCCTCTCTACAACTACCTCAAAGTTGTATTGGGCTGCGGGTTGGTCTCTTTTCCCAAGCAACAAGTGACAGGTCAAGAGGAAATGGCCTCAAGTTGCACCAGGCAAGGTTTAGGCTGGCTATTAGGAGACATTTCTTCACTGAAAGGGTTGTGAGGCATTGGAACAGACTGCCCAGGGAAGTGGTTGAGTCACCATCCCTGGAGGTAAAAGACGTGTAGATGTGGTGCTTAGGGACATGGTTTAGGCGTAGACTTGGCAGTGGTAGGTTAATGGTTGAACCTGATGATCTTAGAGGTCTTTTCCAACCTTAATGATTCTATGGAGTGAGTTTTCTTGTGACATCCTCAGATCTGTTAGGTTTGTCTTGTTTAGAAGTTTCTTGCATCCGTCCAAATTGGACATCCGTGACCAGAGGTGTATATCGAAGACGGCCTTGCACTGGTTTTGTCAGAAGCTGTTCTGCCTTCTGGAGCTACGGGAAACTGCATCAACTGTGGCGTAGGTTTCATTAGCCTCAGAGATTCTCTTGTGTAAGGCAACTTGCAGTAACTCTTGTGAGGTAATGCACGTGTGGAGTGTTGCAAGGAGAGCATGCGCTGTCCATGTTCATCTGGCATGCTTGTGGTTCAGTCATGATGATGGAAGATGGTCAGAGGAGTGATATGGAATAGAGTCAGTCGAGTTCAATGATCGGTAGTTTTCCTATCAGGGATTACAGGCTGGTGGAAAACAAAAAGTTCTTATGGACTGTCTTGTGACAGAATGAGAAGGGGTCAGAGGGGATTTTCATCTTCATAACTGCAGGGGTAGGTTTTTTGGAAGTTTTGGAGACATCATCAGTTAACGATTTCAATGCGAAAATTGTCTCATGGAACAATATTCTTCTTTTTATAGCTTTTGAAGTTCGTTATGCTAAAACACTTGAATGGGAAAGGCCATAGCTGAAATGAAACATTTAAAAAATGTTCATGTTGGCTCACTGGTGGATTAGAGTACAAGACTTTGCTCTTTTGGTTTTGACATTTTGAAACTCCCCTAGGATGGAAACCTCTTCCTAGTGTATGAAAAAGTGAATAGCCATCTACAGTTATATTTCATTAGGGTAGAACAAAATATTCTTGTCGCTTGAGAACGTTGTCCTGTATTTTGATTTCTTATATTCACTGCATCGTTACACTAGTGAAAAAAGTCACTTTGTGATAAATAGCATTTCTCTGATTTTTAGATGTATTCACTTTGCTTGTGCTCATACCTATTTTAATACTTGATTTTCTGCAAATGTTCTGACAGTAAGCTGCTAATAGGAATGTTCACTGAGGCAGCAAATTTTTTAGTGAACTTTCAAGTATATCGTGAATGAAAATGAATTCTAAATATATATATAAAGTGCAAGATTTTTCATCAGCTGTATGATCTGTGCGCTCACATAAGCAGTCACAGCCTGAATTTTCGGATGGTGCATATGTATAACAAACGTGGTGAGACACAGTTTACAGAAGAAAACATCTTACAGAAAAGTTTAAAAAAAGGTTAGAACTGAGATCTGGTAATGGCAGTTTCTGGATAAAAAAAAAGTATATGACAACATCCTTTCTCTGCAAATGGGGTTTTCTGAAATGCTATCTCAGATTATGTAGATCATAAAAACATGGTCACCTCTTCCACTACCATAGTTTTTAATTAGCATTGCAACAGTGAATAAGGTTGTATTTAAACATTAACTGTGAAAATGAAGCACTTCAGTAAAACAAATTTGAGTAATTTAAGTTTTCCAACGTGGAGACTTAGGCTGCAATTGCCTTATGCTTCAAAATGGCATAAATTCAAGCTGCTGCTGCAGGACCTGTTCTCCCTCTGGGCTCTAGGTTCTTGCTGCCTCCTTTGTGCTGTACTGGTGGTTGAGAGTGAACCAGCTCAGCCCTGTGAGCCAGATGGGAGCTCATGGAGGCGAGGGGAAGCAGTCTGCCTTTGTTTTCAGCTGCTCAGCTCCCTGATGTGGTGATGGGAACATGAAGCCAGAGGTGAGGGAGGGCAGGACTGTCTCATGCTGGCAGCCTGTATTTAGTTTGGCCAGAAGTGACTACAGAGCCAGTTGCAGGGAGACCTCGAAGCACTGTTTAATCTCAAAAGGTTGATTTCTCCTCTGTGAAATTTACTGTCTCAAAAACAAAGCTTAAAATTCTGAAGCACAAAATGAAGTGTGCAGAAGACACCCTGTTGCTAGGCCATCCGGAGGTGATCCAAAGTGTTATTTGTGCCTGGCCCAAAGCAGGGCACTTTCTACCCTTTAATTTGTGAAGGAATTGCAGTAGGCTAAATTTTTTTTTTGTATAAATCCTCTGACGCCATCAGAGTTTCAACAAGGGTGATTTTGCCCAAGGTAGTGTCTGCAGCAAGAGATGTGTTACAATGCCTCCCAAAGACGTGCACGCAAGCACCAGCGTGGATTTATTAAACAGATGGTCAATAACAAAGAAGATTGTGTAAGACAACATGGTGAGTTGGGAAGGTGTAGCAGACTTGTGGGAGATGTCACCATAGATTTCTGGGAGCCTCTCCATGTCCGTATGGCATTTCACAAGTTACCAGCCATAATAAAAATAATTACAAGGATCCTCTGCATCAAGAGCAAGGTGTCTGATGCATTATGTCCATTACCAAAGGTCACTGGATTTCTGAGAGACCATTTCAGTTGCCAGCAAATCTTTCTGTTGCTGCAGGCATCAAGCTAAGATTAACAACCCAACTTCTAACTGAGCATAACATCGCTGAAATTGGTGAAAAAAGATCTGAATTTAAGGATAACATCATTAAGTTTTGAATTATTTAGACCATCACAGAGCCACGGGGACCCAGAATTGCTCTTTTCACCCTGTTATCTGGAGTCATCAGCTAACTGTCATATTTTCCTATCTTTCCAAGGTGAATCTAATAGTTCCTTTAAAAGGAACTAAATAAAATATCCAGACTTTCCCTCCATTCCCCTTTACCTCTTCCTCTTGGCAAACAAAGCCCTGACAAACAGAAGTCTTCACTAGTGTAGCCTCCAACCCTCAAAATTAAATTGAAAGGTAGCATGGAGGTAAAAAAAATAGTATGATCTGGGTAATTTTACCCATTATTATAATTAAAAGTGTTTATAAGCAAGTGTTCTCCAGCTTCTTGAGAAGTGAAGTGCCTCTGAGGATTTAAACAAAGCTGGGTAGATGAGGAGTCTCAGGAACAGTGAAAGGGAACACAAATAGGTCAGCTTGCTTTCCTTGCAAGCAGTTCTGCAAATGTTTTAATGCAGACATAAATCAGTGGCCTGGAGAGTGAAAAGGAAGCAGTCCTGATAAGTTTGATCGATTGTGGAAGCATCTTTTGGAGGCAGAGTTCCAACTTTGTCTGCATCTCCGATATTTTCCTTTCTCTTGGGACCCTGTCTTGGAAAAAAATATCACATTTCACAATCCAAGGTAATTAGCCAAAAAATGTGATTTAAATCATTAATTATGAGCATCTCTGCTTGCACATGACTATGCGTTGACCTTTGTATGGCTGGATGGACTCCTGTGTCGCTGCTTTCTTACATCTTTTTATCACTTTTTATGGCCCATCTCTCTTGTCCTCATGGCACGTTGTCTTTCTGTGCCTTGCCTGTGGGGCATTTCAAGCCAGGTAGCAGCCGTGCGCTCCGTGGATGTGCAGCTATTTTATTACATGCAGTTATTTTCGTTCAAGCTGGTGTCCTTTCCACTGGCACACTGGCTCCTCAGTGGCAGCAAATCCTCCGGATCTGGCCTAGAAAATGGTGGCTGGTGGATTACAATATTGCTGTCTTCACAGTGGCAGCCGTGCGTTGACCACAGCAAGAGAGATACATTTTTATTTTCTTTTTCTCTGGGTTATCCTCTCTTTTTCAGTTAAACAACAGGTGCATCAGGCTCAGTCGGTGCCGAGGTGACTGCTGACATTCTCCAGCTGTGCATTTATCATCTGCTTCTATTTTTTTTCCCTTCCTTTTTGTAGGATGAAAGTAACGACAATGTGGGATTCTAAATATATCCGAGTAGCTCGCAGGTTCTCTGATTGCGCCGTAGGCTGTGTGAAATCTGCAGGCAACAGGACGCCTGCTTTCAGTGTTGCTTTAGGTGAGAAGCTGTTTAGTGCCCTAAGACAAAGTCAGAGACATACAAAGGCCCAAAGGCTAACACGCTGGAGGAGACGCTGGCAGGGTTTGCCTGAAACCCTCCTTCTGTTAGCAGGCCGTGCTCCTGCTGGAAACCAGTGCGTGTAGCTCAGTGGTAGATCCCCATTACAGTGAATTAGGCACCCACCAGCAGACAAAGGTTTATCCAGTGAAGCAGTGCTGGGATAGGGCAGAGGAAGGACCATCCTCGCAGGGGAACCCTAAAACTAACTGATCCTGGTGAGGCATTAATTTTTTAGGGCCTCGGGCCTGCTGAAACCATCCCTTCTGCTCTCTCACCTCTTCCTCCGGCCAGCCGCTCCTTCCCGCTCCCTTCGTCCTCCTTCTGCTACCCTGGCACAAGCATTTGGACATGTGGTGAAGTGCAACGGGAGAGATGGTCTGGCTGAAAACAATCCTGGCTCACAAAGGAGGGACGGGGGCTAGCCAGCTCAGCTCCCTGGCCTGGTCTATCTGCTGGGGGCACAGGGAGAAATGATGCAGGGACTCCTTAAGTAGACGGAGCCACTGAAAATAATGCTCCTCGGGCTATGGTGGGATTTCCTTCTTGTGATTACTTCTTCCTGCCACCTGCACGGAGACAAGGCTGCCCCATTGCAGGTTACTTGGAGAGGATGGGGCGGAAATCACCTCACGGCCTTCAGCACTGGGCTCCTTAATTTTGGGGGCTGGGATGTGAGCTGAAGGGGGAATTAGAACAAAGGGCCCTGTCAAGATCTTTTAGATCCTTGTCTGTTTGGCATATAGTTCAATTTAAAATAACAGGTTTAAACTAGTGAAGCCCTGCGTGGTTTGAACCTTGTTACCTCCAAAAAGAGGAACTGTTCAAAAGCACTGCTAAGAGAAACCAAGAGACTATTAGAGAAACGTCTACGTAAAGGGAAATGTCTCCTTGGTTCAGGAGTACCTTAACTGTGCTCAAAAACTTTTATTGTAGTGTTAAATATTATCATTACATTTATGTGTATATCAATATTTAAATATGTTTCTTTTATTTTTCAGTGTTACGTACCTCTTGGCCTGAAAAAATAACTGGAGGCTACAGAGGGCACTTTCAGTGAGGAACTTCTAAAGTTGCTCTGAGGATCTGAGGTCGCACGAGTGCTTTGTAAAACATGACCGAGGGTCACACTGGACTATACCCTGCTGCTTCAGGGTGAAATAATGCTTCCTGACCAAGTCCTGGCCGCCAGGTGGTGACCCCAAGCAGCTGAGCAAAGTGCTGGGAGTCTCCAGGTAGTCAGTGAGGACAGCTGAGAGGGCATTTCAGAGTGCCTGAGGCAACACCTTTCCTTCTGTCTGTAATGAGCCCACGAGATGAGGAGGTCTGAGGGAGAAGCTCTTGTGCTACCCAAGGGGAAGTGATGGATGAAGATGTACCCGAGACCAGGTGCTTGATTGGGACTGCCCGGTGGGTGTCTCTATCCCTTACAGGCCAGGAGTACTGAGCAGGAAGGTAGGTAGGTAATGAAAGGTAGGCTCATAAATGGAAAAATGCAAGTAGTCCCCGAGTGAGAATCAGTTTCCTACCTTCTAGAGGTCTTACTATTGATGAGTAAGGAGTCGGATTCATGCTTATTTTCTCCCTGGCCTATTGAATGCTGCCTTCTTAGCAGCTCAGTCCCCCAGCTGTAGTAGGAGATGTACGGGATGGGGGCTGAGCACCTGTGTTCTGATGACTGGAAGGTCTTGCTGAGATATGGGAGCAGGGACAAAGAGGAATCTGGGTCTTTCATATCTTAGGAGGATGCTACAAAACCCTCCTCAGTTATGATGCAGAAGATTATTATCTTCTCCACGTGTGTTCTGCAGTGAGTGCCTGTGTAAGACTCACTCAGATACACAAGGACGGGTTTTGCAGGAAGTACGAAAGTTTCACAGCAAGTTTGAGACAGTGTTAGGGGCTCTGCACTCTTCTTCTTTTCCAGCCTTAGGTAAGTTTGTATTCCAAACTGATGACAACAGCTGATTTTCATTTTGTTTTTATTTAACATTTATTTTAGTTCCTCTGATAACTATTTGATACTATGGTAAGTGATTCGAATCACTATATGAGAGTATCCCCAAATTGGCTAAAGTTGGGATTTGATGATGAAGTAGGTGTGGAGGATCTGGCCTTCTGGCTATTAAATTAAGCTTTTTTTTTTTTTTCCGAATTGAATTGTGTTAGAGAATTACAATATGGAGCAAGTCCTTCGCGTTATGTTTTTTTTTTTCATTCCAGCAGGAATGGCTGGGGGCAGGGAAAGGAGGGGTGTGATGCACAGAGATCAGCCCCGACTTTGTCTTTAGAAAGTAAGGATTTACAAAGTGATGAGGCAGTGGCTGTGTTTCTGTTGTGTGCTGGGCAGATTGTGACTGCTGGATAATCTTTAAACTATTGCCCCACCCTCTAACACTGAGCTCCCAAGTTACATTAATCTCATGTTTCATCTGTAAAGCTGTGAAGCAGATACATTTTTCAAAGCGTAAGAAACATTTTTCTTTCCTATTTTTTTTTTCGTGCCAATTCCATATCTTTCCTGAGAGAGCTATAATGCCTGGCTGAGTGGAAAAGTAATAGTGGGGCTGCAACAAGTAGATAAGATGGAAGGCTTGCTCTATTGTACAGGGTACAGCTGCTTGATTGCATCTGCTTATTTTGTCTGCGTGTGATATCCACTTTCTAGTTGTCAGAGTTTGAGATTATTAGTACTGCATCTTCACCTCATTGCTTGCATCTACTGATAGCCTTTCTTATTTTCAACCCCATCATGTGATAGTCTCAGCTACTGTAATGATAGCTAAATTTATGAAGGAAAAAAAAACAAAAACAAAAACAAAACATAACTGAAGCAAGTCGCAGCACCCACACAAGTTCCAGAGAAGTGCTTCTTCCTTAGCTACTCCACGGAGTTGCTACAAGCCTTGACATTTGTCAGAGTGGGATTTTAGGCAGGGGGAGGTTTGGTATGCAAGGACTCACCCAGTAATGGAGTGGCCACGCATGTCTACCTCCGCTGGGGGTCTGCTCGTAGCATGGGCGAATACGTTTGGTTTGGCTTTGATCTGCTTTGCTTGGGCAACAAGCAGAGTGAAGAGATCACAGGAAGTGCCACCCACTTGGTTAATCACCCACAGCCCGATCCATGCTGCGGTGTTGACGCTGCTGCCTATAGCTGAGATAGGCAGAACAGGAACAGTTTGCAAATGTTTACAGGGGCTGCAATTTTTTTTTTCCAGATGCAGAACAGCCCTGTTGTTCTGTGGTGTATGTGAAGGTATTGTGTGAAACCAGGGGTCCGTGGATTTGAAAGTCTTTGTTTTCACAAATGCTGAAGTTAAGATATAGGAGACCTGAACCAGGGCGTTTGGGCTTTATACAGAATTAGTACCAAAACATTTCATAATTCATTAGCAAAATTCTACCATTTATGGAAACATCCTAGTTCGTCTGTTAGTTGATGTGTATAGCAACCCAAGAAAAAAAGTGGAGGTGAATGCCTGGAAGCATTAGTGGAGATATGGGAGGTGAGAGGAGAGAGTATTTGAGAAAATTAGGTTTTTCCGTGTAGCAGAAGATGAAAACACTAGTTTGGGAAGATGGGTTTCCTTTGATATCTCATGTAGACACACGCTAAGTTTTGGTGGTGACTGGGCTTGCATAACTTAGAAAAATAAGGTGGGCATAAATCTTTATGGTGTTTGAGGTACAAAAGCAAAAAAGGGTAAACCAAGGGACAGTTGTCAACAGAACTACCATAGCTATGAGTGCTCTGCAGTAGGTGGCAGCTGTTGGATGTTGGATCTGTGAACTGCAAGTCAAAACAACACCCCTTAATCTGCATTTTTACTGCTAAATGGAAGAGTGCTTGCTCTGAGTTAAGTCCAACTAGAGATTTTTGGGATTCTTAATCAGCTTTCACCAGTAACTGCCCCCCAAAATTTATTTGCTTAAGGTAGAAGTAAGGTCCAGCTCCAGTTTTTGTGAATCTTTTTGTGGAAAGGCCTTTGTTGGAGGAAATGACCCATTCCTCTGTTGTCAGAAAAAATATGTTCTAATGTTTTCATACTACTGAAGAGAATTAGCCTCTGGCCTCTGTGGAAGGCTGGGCTTCCACCTCAAAGTACTGTGTGGCCAGTACCAGCCTCAGAGCCCTTCTGGTGCGTGACTTGTTGCAACCTGAAGTATTCACAAGATTTTCCCCAAAAGCCTTTCTTAAAAAAAACAGTTCTGCTGCTTGGGAAAGTTAAACACAGACTTGGAAAGGTATTTCATAAAAACAGCGGGGGGTTAGGAGATGAGGAATGGTGTGCTGCTTTTAAAGGTGCCTCTTGGGTAGGTCCTGTCATGTGCATCTTGGATCTTCATGATTTTGGACAGCTATATATAGCTATAATAAATATTTTTGTAAAGCCCGATCAGATCAAAATGATGTTTGTGTTGTGCTCGAGGGTTCTTGTGGTGACTCGGTGAACCAAAGACTTCGTCTCCACAGAGCGGCTTCTTGATATCTCTGGTTTGGCTGAGTAACAAATGCATTTAGTAACTGGAAAAATATGTTGCTGCTTTGTTGATGTGTTGACTCATTTGATGTATTGAAAAAAAAAACACAACAACAAACCGATTTGCCTGTCCAAACTAGTCTAACTGACATGTCTGCGGAGGTAGGCTGGGCTGGAGGATGTCAAGATTGGCTCTCATCAGACCATTGTGATCTCTTGTTTGCTTCATGGTCTTTATGAAGAAATCGGTTCTGTGTTACCAACAGCTCTCCTGGGCCTCAGATGAGGTCTCATACGGCATTGCTGTGACAAACAGATCTGTGCTTTGTGAGCAGAATGTTGTGGGAAACTCACCAAACCACGAAACATGAGCATATTTGAGATTTGATAAAAAACTACATGAAAAAAACTACATTTGATTGATACTGTAATGACTCAGTAAGAAGAGAAAATATTCTATTCAGTGCACAGGGGATGAGATTGGCAGTTTCCAAGCTAGTGTAATCGTGGGTTAGTTGAACCTGCCGGCAATTTTAAGGGTGGAAACTCTCAGGGAGGAAGTTTTGCACATATTTGTGTAGTCGCTTTTGAATGATGCACTTCTCCTAGTGGGGGTGGTTCTATATAGCGCGGAGCTGGGTTATTGTTTGCATCCTGGTGTTCCCATGAGGGAGTTTGAATCCATCTTTTTAGTGTGTGCGTGTCCGTCTAGGCGGAATTGCCATTTTGGGAACTGGCTGTAATGCATCTGTTGTCTAGCAGATAAGGATTATCTGCAACTATCAGAGAGAGAATACAAGCTTTTTTTCCCCAAGAATACCAAACTGAAAACTCAAAGATGGAGTTTGCGGGTGAACACTACAATTAATATAGGAACTAGAAAAATACAGCTGACTTCACGCTATTCCCATGTTCATTATGGGCAGTCTTCTTTTTTCCCCTGAAATTTGCAATTTGTAAGTGTATCACTGGCATTGTTTAGGAAGATAGGGATGAATAGAGTAGTTCAGACCTTCCCTGGGTACTGGCTAGACCTCTTGTTTTCCAAGTTTCTTCAGAAGTGCTGAGGTGAAATCCCCTGACGTAAAACCATAGCTTCTGGTGTATTATTTCTAAAGATAGAGGTGTGATATTTGGCAAGCTCCATGACGCTGCATCATAAAGTAAGTTGAGTATATGGAACAAAATGTTGTATTAGTTTTTAAAAGCATGTAATGCAGTTTTGTCATACATATTGTGTTTATACATATACACATACATATTCAGAGTTTTACCAGAGTTAATAACCAGATTTCAAGGTAGACATGATAAGATATGAAAGTGAACACTAGAATTTACTCAAAGTCTGCTTGCTTTACTTGAGTTTGATGAACTACTGCTTTCATTAATTATGAATGTTGTAGCATAACATTTCTCTTAGAGTAAGAAAGCTAACTAAATAAAAGGATATTATTAAAATAGTTGTCAGAGTTACTGTGGTTGATATTCGCAGCTGAAACTGGGTTCCAGGCCATGCTGGACTGGTTTCAAGTTTCAGACTGTTACTTGCAAAGAGCAGAAGGGTAATTTCTCAGCTGGGGTAAACTGAAGTTGTTAGAACTCGATTTTAAAGGCAAAGAATTGGTGTGGTTTAAAATAAGCTTTGCGTAGCCTCTACCTCAAAGAGACTTTCTAAGGCATTCAGCTACCATGGTGATGAATGTGGTATAAATAGAAAATAGATTAGATAGAATCCAAAATGTTTCCGAGTAGATCTAAATTAACAGTAGCCATTCGGGAAAGAGAGGTAGGAAATCACTGTGCACAGTTTAAGAAAATACACCAGTAGTAAATCTAGAGTGGTTTATACAAAGAGGAAGGTAGGAAGCGGTCGGTAAAGCCATGGCTGGGAATGTAATCTCAATGGGAATACTGGGTTCCGATTCTGTTCAACCCTAGCATGAAAAAAAGCATAAATAGAAGATGTACTAGAAACCTGAGAAGCACAGAAAAATTCTACCTGGGGCACAAAAACCTCTTCTGAGCAGGCCAGTGTTAGAAATGGCAATGTTGCCCCATCTGCCTATGGGGCGATTAAAGGATCCCGCAGCCACTGGGAAGGGCACTCAGACATAAGTCACCTGTTCTGCAAAAGAGGTACAACTCTGTCCCCCTTCAACCAACCAAACCACGGACTCTTTTAAACTTGTCGTAAGAGAAGACCCCAATATAATTTAAAGACAGCAAGTACTTTATGTTCTGTTTGTACACAAGCAGCTTGTGGCTTTTTGCCACAATATATTCAGGTCAACTGTCTGGTAAAAATTAAAGCTTGTTTAGGCCCCAATTTCCAGTTACTTACATGGTGTACAAGTTTAAGGATATGGATAATTTTGTTTTTAGTGGGGCTATTCGTGTGCTTTAAATTACAGATGGTCTTACAAGTAGCTGCTAAAGGCCTATGTAGGTATAAAGAATATACAATAGATTAATGAATGCTCTACAGATACATCTTTGTAAGAATAATTTGTGCTGTGTTGCTGTTACCCCCCACCCTTTGCTGCTTCACCCCTCTTTGCTCCTTGGTTTTCTGCCCTTTGCTTCTTCTTCTTTTTTTTTTTTTTCTTTTTTCTTTTTCTTTGGCTGCAGCTGAGGGAAAAGCTTAGACTCTCCAGCAATTTACTTCCCAGTGATTGAGTAATACTTCTGTGATTTCTAGTGTGTGAACACCATTACTTGGTGACCTTTCCTAGTGATTGTATGATGACAACTGTATAACAGCTGCCCTTAAACTGGCCTCATGTCTGAGATGATCAGAGGATTAAAGACCTGTCTTTCGTGCTGTTACTTTTTGAGCTTCTGAAGTGAGTCTTTTTTCATGTTGTTGTCATTTTTGCTAGTTAGAAAAAAAAACAAGTGCATACTGCAATTATGTATTTGTGACCAATATGTAAGCACATTTTTTGGCTGATCAGATGAACAAAATGAGAGGGTGTGGTTTATCTAACTCAAAAACAATTCACAGAATATGATCTGATAACAGTTCTCTGCTACTTGCCCAAAATCAAGGTCTAGAGGAACAATGCTGACCAGCCATTCATTTAGAGATTGAAGTTTTAGATTTCCAAGTGCCTTTTAAAAAATACACAGCTGAAATTATTTTGGATGGAGGATGATGTCTGGGTAGAACAGAACCTTTTGGGGATGTGCTGATGGTGCTCTCTCACCCTTACGTTACTTGATTCAAGATACCACAGACATAGCTGTGGGGTGCAGGAGAAAGTTCTTGGGGGGCCTCTGTGCAGGTTTCCACTAAAAAAGTAGTGATGGGGTCAACACAACTATCCCTTCAACTAGAATTCATCACAAACATATAGCCTGAAGGAAAGCTGTTCAGGCAATGTGAACTTAAGCGCTAGCAGTGTCATCCTTTAGATCTTAGGTCTTATCAGTACCACCACGTTAGCCTAGTGCTTTTACAGATCAGATCAGCAGTGAAGAAGAGCTGACTTAAGCTGATCTCAAGCAGGGGGAGAGGTTATGTAAGCAAAGAAAATCTTATTTGTAGCTTCGTTTATTTGAGGGTAGGCAAACACAATTAGTTAACTTGTTAATTAATTTGGCAGTGTCCCTGGACTCTGAGCTTTTGCATGCATTTTGTTTAGGAACCCTGTCTCCTCCTGGCAGATTGCATATGTAACTGAAGCTGGGTTTCCATTACCCCTTCTCCAAAATAGCAATGTGATATATCTGGATATGACACTATCAGCTTTTAAGATGCATGATTTAGAACACAATGTGCAGTTCATCTTAATAACACAAAGCTAGTGCAAGTGCATCAAAACCATCCTCCTCTTCCACACTGACTTTTCATAGCTGAGCTCAGGCTCACTATTTCAGTTATCTGACAAGTTTCTTGAGGGCTGCCCTGTTGCTGTTGAATTAGTCTCACAGGAGTTAAGGGTTATCAAAACTTCAACACCTTCTACTTCTTTAGATTACCTTCTTTATTGTAAACATAGAGTAGCATCAACACTTTAAAATAAAAATCCTAAAATAAAAAACAACCATTTGCTGCCTACGCAGTTCTCCCTTTGAGAATGAAATGAAAGAATGGCAGATATTAGCCACATCACTTAACACGTTCCTCAAAGGCATTTGGATGCTGTGGTGAAAAAGGGTGTAGTCAAACTGATCTAAAGGATCTTCAGTCGTGTAACTCATGGTAGGCTCTACAGATATTAAAATTGAGACCACTTAAGTTTCTTGGATGTCTTATTTCCCTTTCAGTATAGCTTAAACTTGGCACAAACTGTTGTGGCTTATATTGTGCAAAAGGTGGAAGGACACAACGATCCCTGTTGGCTAAAAGCATGAAACTACAAATAATAATGGCTGTGTTCTGAGAGGAAGCTATGACATACTTCAAATGATGAAGAAGAATCTATCATTCACTAAGCTATATAGATCAGGCGTCTCCTCCTTCTTCCTCTACCTGAGGAATTACTTACCATTATTTTCATTTAAATAGTCATTAGCTAGTTGAGTTCTAATGCATCACCCGGACAGATGAATGTTCTCACATTTGTCATTGCTGCTGGATAAGATCACTAGCTGATGTATGTTATCATAGTTTTATGGCACAGTTTTTGTTCCAGGTTCTCCATGGACTTGTCTCTGTGTTTCCTAGGCTATGGACAGATGTCCTCTTCTGGATCCAGCTGGAACAGCTCAAGATGTTACTGTGCTTTACCCCTCCCCTCAGTTCTGCTAACAAAGCAATTTGTTTGAGTGCTCCCTCACCCACTTCAGGCACAAGCAACTGAGTTAGCTCATAGCACCTATTCAGACTGTTTGAACTATCTCAGCTGGTTTTGCTTGAAGTGGGTTAGGGAGCACACCAGCAAACAGCTGGGAGAGCTAGGGGGTAGTAATCAATGCCCCAGGGACCACGATAAACAGCTTGAGAAGAGAACAGCAGGGCACAAATGTTTCAAACCTCTGCAGCTGTTTGCAAATTGAATTTCTACACGCAGGCTGCATGTGAGCCATGGCAACGCCTCTCTTTCCAGATGAGGCTTTCTCCTCAGCCATCACAGCTAGAACCTTCTTTACAAGAACAATAAAAATTAAAAATTAAAAAAGTGAAATTAAAAATGGTAAGAAAGTTTAGAGATGTGCCCAGATAGCATACGAGCGCATATTCTCTGAGCATAGCATATTGTGCAACAGCATGAGAGGGAAACTTTTGGCCAAGGAAGACAAAGTATATTCTTTCTTTTATCTGTTGGATCTCAAAGCAGTGCCTTTTATGTGCTGTTCAGATTTGACTGTCCTGAAGAGGAGGCAGATGATTTTCATCCAGCTTGAATCCCCAGTTCCAGAGCCTACTTACTAGAGCCTGCCTGTTAGCTATTTCAACACACTGATAAGGGAGCCTTTCCAACAAACAAATTGGGCTGGCTTCCACTCCACTCTGTTATCTTCCAAAATTTCCACAGGGACTGGAGTGAGCAAATATGTTCAAGCGAGTGTGCTCGGTTTGGGTAAATGGCTGAACAACCCCCTAGGGCGTCTGCACAGTCTACAGCTATTGCACCAAAGACGGCATTTCTGAGGACCAGGGGATGCATTTCATTCACAGTTTTACGGACAACCTGTGTCTGTACGAGCTTCTGTGTAGCGATGTGAGGCTGGAACAGGGCGGTAGGAAGCAACACCCTCATGATTAACAAACTTGTCCTTGAGGTGAACGCTTGGGTCGAGGCATCTGCAGGGCCTATTTCTGGCATGCACACACAGTATGACCACGGCTGAGTCATGTATGAGAAGGCATTATCATATATGTAAATAGGGTGTCAACAACTTTGCAGGTGATGTTTGTTGCAGCCTATTTTTTTTTTCAAGCATCGTTGAGACCTGTGTCTGAATTTACTGCCTTCTGGGCCTGCTTATGGCCAACGGAGAGGATTTGCGGGCTGTGCCACAGCCACCTGCACCCAGAGAAACCCAGCTTTGTGTTTTTACAACTGGCTGATAAATGGTGGTGTTTTTCCGGGGGCAAACCCCACCATCACTGAAACGTTAACCACGAGGCAAGTCTTGCTTGGAAGGGCAGCAGCATCTGTGATGCTCGCTGAGGGGCGGCGAACCCTTTCTTTCTCTTCCTTCCTTCATTCCCCCACTTTGTGGCCATGTTTGAAAGAAGCTTTTTAATCTGATGAACTCAGTCAGCGTGGACTTGCTGAGGTGAAGGGGCGCCCCTCGGAAAGCTGGGAGATAAGCACAACACCCCTCGGAAATCACCACGGCATCAAGCCCTGAAAGAAAACCACAGCCCTGCTGACACGCATTGCCCGTGACAAGCTCCTCCACCCCTCTCTGGAGCCTGTAACAACGCGACGAAGCTCCGGGACGGACCCCACGGGGGCACCGGGCGGCCCCTCCAGCAGCCCCTCCGCCCTCACCTAAGATGGCCGCCCGCGAGCGGCGGAGGCGGGCGGGGGCCGCGCCGTGTGGTGGCGGCGGGCGGCGCATGCGACCCGGGGGCGGCGCTGCCGGGCGGCTGCATGGTGCCGGCCGCCGCTCCGCCGCCCATGCAGTGAGGCCGAGCCGGGCCGGCCCGGGGGGAGCCGGCGGCGGCGGCGGCCCGGGTGGTGGTGGTGGCGGTGGTGGTGTAGGACCCGCGTTGCCGGCTCCCCAGCATGGCGAGCTACCTGCCCCCCTGCGTGATAGACGGAGGCACCGGGTGAGTGCGGGGAGCTCGGGGGGGGATTGGTGCTGCCGGTCCCTGTGTGGGTACGTGGGAGATGGGGTCTGTGCCGGGGGGGCGCGGCGGGGCGTCCTTTTCCCTCTCCGGGTCTGGCTTTCCTTTGTCACCAGCCGGGCTCATGCTGTGTGTCCCGGTCCCCTCTATCCGCTGCGGGCCCCTTTGCTGCTGGGCAGGCCGCTGCTTCCCCCCGCCGGGTGCCCTCTTCATCCTCTTCTTCCTCCTTCTCATCTTCCTCCTCTCCTTCCTCCTCCTCCTGACCTTCCTCCTCTCTGGCAGCCGCAGCAGGGCAGGCCGTGTCGCCCCCGGGGATGCTCCGTCTCCCTGTGCCCGTTTCTCCTCATGAATCCAATTTCCATTCACGTTCACTGACTTTAAACGATCATAGGGCTAAAACACTAAAAACACGGGTGGTGTTTCGAGTGGCTGCGTGCTGAGAGAAGCCCTGTGCTTGTCTTGCTTGGGAGTTGCACACCAGAGGTGACCGTGGGCCAGGTGAGGTGTACTTGCTGCGCTCTGGCATCTCCCTTGCATTCAGCGGCTGGACCACGGTGGCCTTGATGGGTTGTATCTGATCGTACCTCTAGGAGTGTACATCTCCTCGAGCCTTTTGGGGTATTGCCTTCAGCCAGCAGAGAGAGGAAAGCCACCTGTATCATATTAGCGGTGTTTCTTGGTGTTAGGTCATCCCTTCTTAGCCCTTGTCAAGTCAACGTGAGATCTACTCTACATTTAGCCAAGCCACGAGTTTTGTAATTCTCAGTGCTCCAAGGACTCAAATGAATGTAAATTGCAGAAGCTGTGCTGAGGAGGCATTTCTCTTCTCAGAGGAACAGGTCTTACCTACCTGTCTGTGGCTAGAGAGGACCAGTCATCATCAAGTTGGTTGTGCCTTGGGAGTGGGAAGTGTCAGAGGGAGCGGTAATGAAGAAGGTACTGGATATGTAATGTGCTCTTGCTAATCTCTTTCCTTTGGCCCAGCAGTTACGGAGAGCTTTCGGGAGGAGAGGAGACACCGGTCCATGAGTAACTGTTCAGCCAATAACTTCACCTGTCAGGCTGTGGCTCAGGGTCACTCATTGCCTTAATTTATTACGATAATAGACCTTCCTTCTGCAGGGAGCTTGCTGCGCTATTTTAATTTATGTAATGCTTGGAATTTACCTTAAGATTTCCAAAACTGAGCCATCATATTAAGAAAAAAAAAAAAAAGAGATAACCAGAGGAAGCACATTACATTGACATGGTGTCACCTTATCTTCTTCTGAAAAAGGGTTTTGTATTTTGAAGTATGTCTTTATTAAACTGTGACAAAATTTTAAGAAGTCTCTTGTCCTGTCTCTGTTTATACCTTATATTAGAAGAAATCAGTTCAGTCTTCTCAGTGGAGAATACTGGGGTCCGTAGCTGAAAACTTTGGGAGTAGAATAAGAATGGGTTTCATCTTGCACCTGATTCTGCGTGAGTTAGCTACTCCTTGGTAGTTCCCCAGGTTCAATCTATTTATTTGCTGAAGATGCTTTAAGTATCTGTTCTGCACAGAGCTGTTGGTGTTACAGGAGTATTGATTTGCAGTTTTGAAGAGATTTCCTGGAAAGCGAGGGGAACTCTAAGTGAATCCTTTACAAAAGCTACAGTATAAACTACAGAATTCAGAAAATGCACAAAATACATCAGTGTCTTTCAGGAGACCTCCTTTGCGCTAAGTTTGTGAAGTGATTCCATTCCTTCACTAGCAGTAGATATTACTGACCAAGAGTTGTACATAATAAATAAGGACAGAAAATAGCTTACTGCGTGCCTGCAGAAAAATAATAATTGAAGTGGAGTTTCTGAAATCTGTTTAGTGCTTGCATGGCAAAAATTGTTGGATGTGTGTGTGCTTGTATATCAGTTTGTTTCAGAAAGGGTTCAGATATCCCCCAAGTGGACTTTTAATTTCCATGCCTCCAAACAGGCTTAATTCATGAGACAACGTGGTGTCTCTTCTGATGGGACTTTTGCTTGGCTTTGCTGCACAGCACCTACATGTTGAAGAGCTTTTAGCAATGAGGTTACTAAATCTGAAATAAATAATCTTCCAGCACGAGAAGAAATATTCCGAACAAAAGCAGCCAGAAGAAGTAGCTTGACTCACTGATACAGTCTCTGGAATTTTCCTCTGTGTGGGTTGAAAACCTTCTTATTGTTAGAGTGAATCTACTTTGGGCTACAAGCTTCAAACAATTCATTCAAATTATGCATGAAAAGGCTTTCAGATGAAACGTTTGGAAGAGCATAGCGGAAATGAAAAGGTATATGCAGACGCGCTGTGGAACGTTACGTATATAAAATACACTTTTCTACTTCTGTGTCTGGTACTGAATGAGGTGCTTTGTCTGGGGACTAATCCCTGTTCTTTTCGTGTAAGTGGATTTAAGAAGTTTGTGAAAAGACTCTTTCTGTTGTTGTTTTGTGCACAAGAAGCCTGGGTGAATTTACTGTTTTTAGCAGCAATAGGCCTCGGTCCTGCACAACGCTGGAGTTCCTCAAAAAAGCAGCAATGGGTGTATAGGAAATAGGTACAGGGTTTTGGTGAGAAACTTACTGTCATAGCAACAGGTTAACATTCCTGTATTAGGCAGACGACTTTTTCTTTATGAATGAAAAGAGAACCGTTTATGACAAATGTTTGCAGAGCGCAGTAACAATTCATTGGATATGATTGCTCTTTTCCATTAGTATTTGCAAATGACTTGTCCAATTTTGATGCGCTACGTCTTCATTTTCTTTGCGTGAGGTTTTTCTGGCGGTCGGGTTACGTGTTGCTATCAGTCTTTTTGTGGAGAAGGGCACGCTATTTTTAGTTTGTTAGGACTCCCAGGCCTTTCCGATGTTGCTGTTTTAAGTAGCTTTAAACTTCATGACTGGTTTTAACAACTGGCATTTAGTGGTGGGACGTCAGCGTGCTGGTAGGTGGGTGCGCAAAACAGAGGTGGCTCAAAATACTTCTCTTCATTGTGTGTATTTGCAGACACTGAGGAATACTTCTATTTTGGGTTTATTTTACTCGAGTCATTTCATTTTTATTTTAGTAAGGAAAACTTATTTTGGCAGCGCATTAATGATCAGCTTAGAGGTAACTGCTTGATTTCTGGGTGGAGTGAGCTGAACTTGTCTAAAAATTGGGGGCATGTTGTGTATTTGTTTATTTATTTTTAATTTTTTGTGTGTGTGTTGTTGCTGGGCTGTTAGAGATAACATCTTCCAATGTTCCAGCTACATTTTTCACCCCCCTATTATATGTTTCTGGTGAGAAATGGGTTGCTTTATGCAAGTATTACCTCTACCCTTTACACGTGAGACTTGCAAACAGCCATTTCTGTAATTGCTGCTCTGGGTCTAAGGAGCATGGGTTAATTAGCTGTTGTTTCTAATCGCAGGTTTCAGTCCTGTAAAGGTCTGAATCACAGGCCCCAGTCCTGCTAGACTCTCTCAAACCTATAGCTCTGATCTGTAGTTTATTACTGTAGTGGCTGGCGGTGCTTCTTAGTAAGTCGTGCAGACATAATAGATTGGGGTTTGATATTTCCTACTTTGCATTCCTTCTTTCTTTGTTCTCCTTCCTTTGTCGTGTCCTTTTTCATTTCAGAAGTGCTTTTCCACGTCTTGATGATGACCTTGCACTGCAAGTTTCTCAGGCGTATTTGTAAGAATGAAAATGCAATCTGCTTATGGCAGGATGTCGTGACAGGTGTTCTGGAAGTAAAAACTGCTAAGTTTTAGCATCATCTGAAGTTTTCCCATTACAGAAGTTATTATTTTTGTTTCTTTACAGGACTTTCTTTAGCCCTTTTGATATTCTTCATTATTTTTTCTCTCTTCAGAGCTTGTTTATGGATGTAACACACTGCTTTTTGGTTCCAACCTTTAAAACAATAGAAACGAAGGAAATTTGAAAATGTTCACAGCTGGGCCTTGCTCTTCTGCATAGCTGTCCAGAGAAACATTGTCTTCTGTTTTGAGATGGATAAGGCAACTGTTTGAGTTTGTGGTCTTATATGCCTAAATCACGTTGTTTTTATGCTTTGGTAAGAAATTTCCCAAATATATCCCTCTTTAAAGTGGCCGAGGGGTCCATATATCTTTTACAGGTTTGGTCTATTTCTACATCTTTGCAGTCATCTTCCTGTACATTTCATTTTTCTTTGGATTTCTTTTAGTATCTCAAAAGGACCTCAGGAGAGGCAGGGGCTAGACTTACCGTTCCTCATGCCAAAGCTAGTTAAACTGATTTGTGTACTAACTGATCACCTGGGAAAACAGTATATATTAAAACCCATTTCTTTTTTAATTTTTAGAAACTGTTTCAACAATACATAATTTTCAGGTGACTTTTCAAAAACTGAGTGTTTCCTTCATATCCCCTTTCATAATTTAGCTTTCATCTATTGGATCACGTTTCTCGTAATCTTTAATGAAGTCTCCAATATGCTGCATTTTGTAGAGTTTCCAGCAGGTTCCTATCTCACTAGCGATAAATCTGCTACTTTTAATGAAATTAAATTGACATACGCATTCCCTAAAGCTGTCTGTGTAATGTACAGATCATGAGATGTCGCATTACCATTAGCCTGCTAGGCTGTTGCCCAGGAGAAAGAAAACCATGTTTGAGATGCTTAAATATTCATCGGAGAAGGGACTGGAGAGCAGGTAACCTCCCCAACTGCTTAAGTCCAGAGCCTTTCAGGTCGATGAATATTCAAGTGATTCGTATAAAAGGGAACAAGGTCTGTAGGAGGTCCTGAAAGTGGGTCACCCAACGCTTTAATGGACTCTTGGGTTCTGCTCTGGGAGGTGGGACGTGCTCAGGTCCTGCTGGGCAGGAGGAAAGTCTGGGGCCACGTCTGCGATGCTCTGAGCGAGTGGGCTGGGTAAGAAAGGGGAGCGTTGTTTGCATCGTTTTTCTTCCTCAGTGGCTTTGAGAGTACTTTGAGTTTCCCTTTCATGTGGTTTTGTCAAAACACCTGAAATATGCCACAGACACTGGGAAGTCTCTGTGTCTTGTTTGGTCCTAAATAGATTCTTTTTTTTGGTTTGTTTTTGAACATGATTTTTTTTCCACTTCCTTCAACACGAAACTGAAAATACAGTTATTTATATAGCTCTGATATTAATCCTTCATGGATTGATGGCATGCAAAAGAAACCTTTCCGGATGATGTCTTCTGTGAGGTACGTTCTTCCAAGGGAGCTCTTTTCACTGATACTGACAAATATCAGGGAGATTTTTCTGGAGCAGAGAAAATTCAGCTAGTGACAAAATGCTGAGCTATGGCCTGTCGGTAACTGCTGAAGTAATTCTTCTGGTGGGATCTGATCCCTATTTGGGTTATAAGGTAATGTTTTTAGAGGCTGCTGCCCCAGATTGGCTCTTTGAGGGTGTTTTCTTTTTAATACCGTGATTGACTTGATGAGTTTGGCAAGCGTTTGGAGAGGGGAAAGATGGCAACCCGAACTCCCCTTTGGGCCACTGTTTAGCTTAAGAAATAAGTTTGGGTTGTATTGCAGGAACCTTTTAATTTTAATTTACACACATACAAATAGTATTAAAAAGTTTATATACATATTTATATACTTATACATATGTGTATATATGTATATAGCGACTTATTTTGTGTCAGTGGGGCTTGGAGGGCTGAGGTATGACTGATATTTTCATGATTTCATGAGGCTTCTGCATGATTGCCATTTCTAAGGCTTAGACGTAGGCCTTCTGAAGCCAAAAATGGTTTTCTTGGATGCCATTATGGGCATGCAAGCCAAACCCCTTTCAGAGAGACAAATGAAGAGTAAGTATCCTGTAATGCATCTTAAATCCCAGTGTAACGCCTGCTTTGTTGTTGGGTACGTTTCAACGGTATTCCCAAGGTGGCCTTCCTTCTAAAATGTGCAGAAACGAAGCAGTAATTATCAGAAGAAGAATTCTTGCTAGTAATGGCCTTCTTTACAAATCAGTCTAATTTAATGCCCTGATTATATCTTTTGAGAGCCATAGAAAGTATGCATAAACATTCTGGATTATACAGGCATATGCTTTCAGTCTAATGATGATTAAAAATACAACAAACCCTTGCCCCCAAAACACAGCCCTTGTCTTTTTAGCCTTGGGGAAAATGGCTTTTTTTTTAAGATTACTTGAAGTCTATTGAAGCTACAGCTTTGAAGAGATGTTGAAAATGTAATATTTAAATTCCAAGGTCATTGCCAATTCAGTTTTGATTTAATTTCTTTATCTAAGCAAACTGACTCTTAATGAGTGTTTTTATGCCGAATACTCCATTAAGAGAACTTTTTAATCTGTTAATGAAAAAACAACCCTCAGTTTTAGGGATGTAGTTTGCAAATATTGAGAGCAGGCTGTAGGTGAAGATCCTAAATTCACTTTAGGACCTAGGTTGTGATTTTGTGATTGGTCTTATTTAAGATTTTTGTGGCTTTAGGTTTTCAGGGCAAAACTGGGTGCGAGTAATGCTCATTCCCTCGCATCTTGCTGCTGTTGTACTTTGTATTAGTCTAATGACAATACTGGAGGAAAAGATCAGTCTCTGGAATAATTTTTGTTTTTCTGAAACTGCTTCTGAATGTATTTGTTTATTTTAGGGATTAGAGCTATTTTTCATAGTCTGGGATGTTAATTATTTCTAGTTGCTAAAAGCCTGAGCCAGCCTGTAGCCAGTAATGTCATGCAGAGATCTTGGGTTTTGTGTCAAAATTCCTTTTCTTTTTATTTTCCTTCCCAAGTTACTTGTTTCTTTTTTTTTTCTTCTTTATACTTTAGTTGATAAATATATATTATATGTATAATGAGACAGACAGACAATGCTTCGTACCATCTGCTGTGTTTTATGAATGCCTGCTTGCTTCTGTGTAGTATGTATATATTACCATACCATACCTGTGGCAGAGTGAGTGGTTTGTGCAAGGCATGAAAAGAAATTGTACTGGGTTGGAAACTGAAGTTCTGAACTGTGGTTTGTACTTAAGGCACACTTTCCCCCTCTCCTCTGTTTGACAGTATTAAATATGCCATGTCTCATGACTACTTCCCTTATATTAGCTTTCTGAAAGGTAAGATCTCCATCTTCCTTTAATCACAGTGTGGCCTGCCCAAATTTTGTCACAGCTGGTGAACAGGACGGAGGAAGTAAGAGCTGAGCTCACAGATTTCACGGTTCTGAAAATCCACTTCCGAAATCTCTGGAAAAGCTGAAAGTGTCTAAAAAATAGCACCTAGAATATTTACGCCTTCTGAGTTTTCTTTGCAGCAGGTTTACACCTCAAAGCATAACGTAGAAAATACAGACTTGGTATGTGCATGTTTGGCCTTCAGTCTGAGAGATGTTGTGAATTTTTGCTTGTGCATCTAATGCGTCTAGTGACCTTTTGATCATTCTTTTCCCAGGTACACCAAACTTGGCTATGCAGGGAATACAGAACCTCAGTTCATTATTCCATCATGTGAGTAGTTTTTTATTTTTGTCCCTCCAGTACTCAGTGCGCACTGCTTATTACTAAGCACTTCGGTGAGTACATGGCTTGCTTTCCAACTCCCAGCGTGGCCTTCGTAGTCTCTTGTCCATCTGGGAAGTGATATTCACCGTGTTAGCATCGTTGGCTGGAGCGTAGCTCAACAGAACTTGTTGTTTGCAGTTAGCTACGACTGTTGCTCATTAAATCAGCTCTTGGTTGCTATGACAAACATGAAGAGACCTCCAGTCCTATTTCCTTTTTATCTCCATTCTTATTCTGCCAGGACCCTTAAGTAGACAGAATGCAACTCACCTCCTGTCTACCTGACACCATGGTTACTGCCTGGATAATCTGGGGAAGGCTTCCCATCAAATTAAGTACTGAAGTGCAGGTGGCGTCTGCCTTATTTACGTTTGTCTGGGGCTTCAGAGAGCTCAATAGTCAAAAAAAAGACTAGATAATGGTCATTTTTAGTGGGTAAATATAAACCAAATGTTGTTACCCATTTGTTTTATTGAGCAGAATTACTATTGTAATTTGTTTTGTATGTTAAAATTGTTTAAATTAAAATGTTACACATTTTCAGTGTTCTTGATTTTAATCGTAGTCTTAAAAGTTCCTCTCAAATGTTATATATTTGTATAGATGGTAGCACTGACTACGTATTTAGTTTCCTAATGGCACTTACCGTCTCATAGTTAATCTCCAATTACACTAAACACTGTCTTTGCTTTTTGTGAACTTCATCAGTTAACTCCTTACTAAAGCGTCTAGCCTGTCTTTTGAATACTCACAGTAGAAGGTATAAAAATTAAAAAAATAAAAAGAGGGTAATCAGGCTGTCAAAGAGTCTTCTAGACTACTGGTTATAGTCTAACCGTTGTAAGTATTGTTTAAAAAAAAGTCTAACAAAAATTTCTAATGTAATTTTTTTTGTAAAAATTTAAATGTCTTATGTTAAAGATGTGGGATAGCAGGTGTTTCCCATGAATTTGTTTTAAATACTGTTACATAAAACTGAGATAATGTGTGGAGGCTTGAATGTGTTTCTGAAGGAATTGTTTGCTTCTCGGTAATTTTTGGTCCTGGTACTGCTTGGTGTGTTTGTGGATGATGCCTGTCTACTGTGCGTTTTCTACTCTGTGTGATTAAATAAGCAGTGTTTTACAGTACTTCATTCCATTTTTATTTATAGCTTGCCCCAGATTTTTTTTTGCTGTCTCATCTTCGTGCCTATAGCAGCCATCTAATAATTTTAGTGATAGTTGCAGGCTGATAATGGGACACATGAGAGTCTCCAAAGATTTCTTTGTAGCACTGCAAATCGATTTCTCCCCTCCCTGCTTCCTTGTTCTCACCGATGGGGATAATGACTCCAATACTTATTTCTGAAGTACATAGCTTTTCTTCTCCTGTGCTCTTTTTCTTAATTCTCAGAGTCGAAACTGAGAAAATCACGTCACTTGCTGACTTAAAGAGTATTTTTTGGTGGAGTGTTGTACTTGTGCAAGTTTAGTGACTGCTGTAGGCCATAACAAAATGCATTTTTCGAGATTTCTTCTGAGTTATCATTGACTTTAACGAGAGAGATGACCAAAATCCTACCTGAGAGCATGCTGAGAATGAATTCTGCTTTATTGGTTTGTTAGTAGGTATAATTTCTGCTTTCTGGCAACTTTCTATATTCCAATTTTTATTCCTGGTAAAGAAATCTTAATTAAAATATGCATATCAATTTTATTTTTAGCTATTTTAATTTTGCTTCAATTGGTTTTGATTTTATTTTAAGGTATTGCAATCCGAGAATCAGCCAAAGTAGGTGACCAGGCTCAGAGGAGGGTAATGAAAGGTGTTGATGATCTGGACTTTTTCATAGGAGATGAAGCCATAGATAAACCTACCTATGCTACAAAGGTAAGAAAATATTCAGTATTTTTTTCAGAAGGTTTCTCATATTTTCACTTTTTTATTACTAAGTGTTGTCCTAGAACTTCTTGATAGCTATTTAACAAACACATTGGCTTTCTTGTAAAATATTTTTGTGGCATTTTAACAACTGCATAAGGTTTGTTGGCCTTACCTCTTTTAAATGTCTGTTTTACTAGTGCTGCCCTGTGTGATTGGTGCTTGATGACTTTTGTAAATATCCACTGTACAGTGCAGTTGTTCAGTTTTCAAAATGGTTCGCTATTAAAATAGTCATAAACACTGAATATTTAAATTCTTGCTAAAAGTGTCTCCTTTTAATGTGGTGTATGAATTGGGGAACGTGTTGGATACTTTTGCTTCAGGGAATGTCACAATTGCTTTGTGGAAGGCTGTCTTCAGTGCGGCTTCTGTGTGAATCATATTTTCCATATCCTACTAGAGGACTTGTTGTACTTACAAGATGTTAACAGCTTATGAATTATGTGGAAAAAATCATATTTTATACATCCTACTGTATTACTTAAATGTCATCTGTGTTCTTAACATTGAACAAAATGTAAACATATCAGAATGTATGTTGAAAAAGGTATTGCCTGTATGGTCTTTATTTCTTTTTATAGATTGGCAGACATACTGAATATGAGTATAATTTTCAACTTTCTAAATGATAAAATTGATACAAAAAGAAATTGAAATACAGTGCTGCTACAAAACAATAGTGGGATTAAACACAGTCTGGCTTGCAGTCCTGCTACATAAAATTGCAATTGGAATTACCTGAGGGTACAAGATACCTTGGAAGTAGTTAACTCTAAATTAAAGTGAAAATAGAGGATTTGATAATGTGACTATGAGATGAGATGTTTTAATTCTTGCAGAACATGTAAGGCTTTGTGGGCTTCCAGTGTTGCTATTTTTGGTTTTGTTTATTCTCATATGGTCTAGAAGGTTGACGTGTTTTCTTGCTTCAGTGGCCTATACGACATGGTATTGTTGAAGACTGGGACCTCATGGAGAGATTCATGGAGCAGGTCATTTTTAAATACCTACGAGCTGAACCTGAAGATCACTATTTTTTAATGGTGAGTTATTGAGACTGGGGAAAGAAAACATTTTTGGAAGGAAAACAACATTTTTCCAAGAATATGTTTGTAAGAGGAAAAGTAAATAATATTCCAAGCACAAGCTTCCAGTATTCCAATTCCAAGCTGTGTTAGAGGATTTTTCTCTGTATGTCTTACATTTCTTCATCAACTGGAAAAAATATCTGTGAAAGTGCATCAGAACCAAATTCTGTTCATTTTGTGATGTAGGCTACTGAAGGTTGGATTTTGTTTTTGAAAGGCTTTAGTTGCTTTATTTAAACTGAATTTTATTTGAAATTAGTGGCTGAGTTTACAACGTAGTAGAGGATATTCTTGCTTAGTAGAGCACCATATGTTAGTGGTAAAGCACAAATGTATGAAAATTTCTCTTAAAGATCAAATTAGGATACTAGTTTTTAACAAGTAGTTTGCAAATTTGACTTTAAAAATTATTCTTTATATTCATTTGCCCTTATGCCTAGTTTATCTCCAGATTTTTCATTTTCATTTCCTTTAAAAGAGCTCTTTGTTGGTTCTAGTTTGGACGTGACTTAGAATCATGGAATCATCTATGTTGGAAAAGGCCTTCAAGATCACCAAGTCCAACCTTCAGCCTGGCCTACTGAGGTCCATCCCTAAACCATGTTCTTTAGTGCCATGTCCACACATCTCTTAAATACCTTCAGGGGTGGGGACTGGACTGCTTCCCTAGGTATCTTATGTTAGAGTAGTTTAACAAAAATTCCACCTCCTGCTAACTCTATGGTATCTCTCCCCGCCTGGCTAAAACTGAGTGTAGGCCACATGCAGCCATCCCATTTCCCCAGCGTGTCTTATTTTGTAGCACCAAGCAAGTGTGGCAGTGTCTCAGCCCATAGTTGCTCAGTGCACTTCATGAACATGGAGGTCTTCCTCTGAAGCCTGACTTCCATCACGTTGTGCTCCTTGATCTGGGTTGTGCTGCGTACACTATAGATCTAAAAATTCAGCAGTGCAGTGACAAACTTCTGTTTTGCATCCTCAAGATCCAATGCCATTTCGAGGCTAGCTGAGTGAATGGTGCTAGTGGCTTTAAACTTGTTGATTTTTAAACATTTAGTAGTTTGCACAGATTGAGTGAAAGTGTATTTGTAAAAAACTGTGGTATGGATGTGATTGCTTACGCTATATGGTTGTGTGTAAGAAGAAATCTTTGCTTATGTGGAATCCTGCAAAATATTTCTAGCATTCCATCCTTTTCCAGGTAGGAATATCTGGGACATGAGGAACCTTCTTCAAAGATAGTCTGCGCATAGTATATATGATTAAACTTTTCTCCTTTGTTTAAGCATTGAGTACTGTGTTTTTTCCTCTGAGTAGTCCTTCTGAAATCAGCTGTGCTACTCTAACACATCACTCTCCTTTTCTTTGTGAACATTTGGGTGTTGAAATCATGCCACTCTATCTAACCGCAGTGAGACAGTATGGTACAAAACAACATTTCTTGTAACATGATTGTTACTTTCGTTTGAAAACTTAATTTAAATCATCTGTTGTGGAAGATAACCTCCTTGCTGCACTTCCCAAATTGTATGAATTCTGTATTTTTAGCTTTGGAGCTTGTTTGAGACTTTTGAGTTCATTAAGAATTTTAAAAGTTTATTAGCATACTGAGCTAGTCATTACATTAACTGTTAGGACACTACTGAGGAGCTTTTTCAATCTTTTTCCTTTTTTTTTTTTTTTTTTTTTTCCAGACAGAACCTCCACTGAATACACCTGAAAACAGAGAGTATCTTGCAGAAATCATGTTTGAATCATTTAACATACCAGGACTTTACATTGCTGTTCAGGTGAACAAAGTGAATATATACTTCTAAAGTACAGTATAGCTGCAGTATGTATAGTCTTCCATATGCACATGTCTATAATGCTTGAAACATTACTTTCTGAGATTGTAAATGAGCGCATTCTGCCTGCCACTAAATGTGTACTGTTTCTCATATAGGCAGTGTTGGCCTTAGCTGCTTCTTGGACATCACGACAAGTTGGAGAACGTACTTTGACTGGAATCGTCATTGACAGTGGTGACGGGGTGACCCATGTGATTCCTGTGGTATGTAGCAGGGTGCATTTTGAAAACATCGGTTGTTTGGACAAGCATACGGTTTATTTTCTATAGATTAAAATAAGAACTGTCAAAGTAAACTTTGTTTAAAAAATTTTAGAGTTGCTTGGTTGTTTGGGACTTTTTTCCTCCATGTGGAGGTTTGGCAAAATTTGTGTTTTATTATGTGGCTTTATTTATTATTTATGGGATTATTTTAGCTGTCCAGGCTGCGTGAAGACCACAGTAAGGAATCGTTAGGCCATCTTTTGAAGAATATTTTTATGTAACTCCTTGTCTTGCATTATTGTGATGCCTCAGTTCTGTTCAGTATTAACGCATATCACTGGGTCAAATCTCCTGCATGCCTAGCATGCTTCTTGTGAGACATCCAAACTTTTTTTTGATGTCCTGCACTTTGTGTTGTAGACCTGGTGTCTGCTTTTCATGTGCTTTATTTTTTTATTTTTTTTTTGTATTTTGGAAATTAGTGAACTCTGATTCTATGGAAGCAACTGCAAGCTTGTACAAATGCATGTTCATATATATGTGGTTGATTTCAGATGGCTTAATTCTGTTAGGATGTTAAAAATACCCAATTATCTGTGCATTACTAACATCTGCTCTATTGATGACAGTGTATTTCTGAAGCATATAGTATGCTTGAATGATCAGTTATTTTAGAAATGAAAGTTTGAGTCCTGTTAATTTCTTGCATTTTGGTATTAATCTGGTTATGTCACTACTGTCTTCAACTGGGAAATATTAGGAAAAAAAAACAACAAAACATATTAAACATATGAAGTTCTGAAGAAATGTATGTAAAAGGCAAGATCAGAAATAGTGTCGGCTCAGCAATACCAGTGTTCTCAGTCAATACATCCTGGGAAAAAAATCAACAAATAGATTTCTTGTTTTCATTGTACTTACTGTTAGATATTTCTTCATTTGATTTTTTTTTCTGATCATTTTAATAGGTTTATACTTTTTCCTTTTTGTTCTTCACTCTGACACAGGACATGAGCAGTCTATTCATATTACGTTATCTTTTCAGATTATGCCTGAAAAAAATAATCTGACCAGAATTCGGGTTGTAATGTGTGCAAGGTGTTTTTTGTCTACCACTTGTGTGTTTCAGTGTCTGTTATCTAGTTAGTATCTGCTTATATGTTGTAATCAAGTTTTTTTAAATAAAAATATCCACCTCGCAGGGGGTTGCTTGTACCTTCTTATAGTCATTTTAAAGTTTCAAGATTTTACTTTTTGATTAAAAATCAAAATAAAGCATTATAGAAATGAGTGATAGTTTTGCTGTTTATTGTTGGTATTCCACATTGTATGAGTATGCCTAAACGTATTTTTTTCTGTTGTTGTTTTTCTCCCTCTCCTCCCACATAGGCAGAAGGCTATGTAATTGGAAGTTGCATCAAACATATTCCTATTGCAGGTAGAGATATCACTTACTTTATTCAGCAGCTCCTAAGGGAGAGGGAAGTAGGAATTCCTCCTGAACAATCTCTGGAGACAGCAAAAGCCATAAAGGTACACCCTTCTTTATCTCATAATAAATATATAAATAAAATTCCTTGAACTAATTTTTTGGCTTTAACAAGTTGCCGGTGGCTCACTTAAAAACGCAAATACAGGCACTGTGTTGTAATTACACAAGCTTCTGCTGGTTTGTCCCATCAAGTGCAGGGGAAGGAGAAGAAGGAAATCTTCATGCTAGACTCTTTGGTAGAGTTGAGTATGTTCTGCAGATTAAATCAGCATTTTAAGCTTGAGATTTGTTTAAAATTTGCTTTTTAATTTAATAAATATGCCAGTAGGCTGATTGTATGGGTCTGATCTTGCCATGAAAGCTTGTCATTGAATTTCCCTGTTGTCTCACACCTAGTGCTTGTGGCATTTTCATTTTGAGACAGACTAATCTAGATGAGTTGGTGTGGAATTTTATTGAATGTGTGTTGTCTTGGATGGTTGAGGCTTCAGCATTCATTTGTGTACAAACATCTGTTGAACAGCCCCATCTGTAAGAACAGTTGCATCTTTTTGTTTTTCTGTTTGCGATACGCTGTAATTCAATAATGGAATAATTATTTTGTCAAATTCTAATGCATGGTATTTCTTAACAGGAAAAATACTGTTACATTTGTCCTGACATAGTGAAAGAATTTGCTAAATACGATGGAGATCCACGAAAATGGATCAAACAGTATACTGGCATCAACGCAATCAACAAAAACAAGTTTGTTATAGATGTAGGTTATGAAAGGTTCCTTGGGCCTGAAATTTTTTTTCATCCTGAGGTAAGAGTAGGTACTAATAGTATTAAGTTACAGTCACTTTATTGTGTAAATACAGTGCTGGGGGGAGGGAGTTACAATGATTTTTGATGCGAGTGCGCCATCACGTGGAAGTGAGGAATCAGTAAGTCTCCTAACTCAAGCCTTGTAGTCTCAGGTAACATAAGCACAGTGGGTAATTATTTTTTGTGTCCCATATTACATTTAAACCTTCGTATTTTGTTTCTTTAAAGGCAATCTAAAATTGAGAAGGAAGTTTTTGAATTCTCAGATGATATGTAGTATTTTTATTCTTTCTTTAAGCACAGGTTTAAACTAGTATGCTTTTATGCTGTGTATTTGGTTATGTTGCCAGTCATTTTGGGCACTGCTCTGCATGGTAGCATTCCACTGATAATATTTTAAGGCTTGGACACTGACTTTTTTGTCCTTTCTGTTGATACTCAGTCAATTTATAAAGCATATATGCTAAATTTCTCCCTGAGGAAGTCCACTGAAATCTGTTGCTGTGGTAATAAGCAACATGTACGATTTTGGGAAACATTTACAGTACCTAGTCTGTCTGGTTTTTGGTAGTTCAGTCTGAGTGAACGTCAGGATGTTGTGATATCCTGGGAGAAGATAGAATCGATTTTTAATATGTTACAGCACGGCAGAGTATGTCCTCTCTATTCAGCTTATTGCAGTCTGTAAAACTATTAAAAATTTAATCAAGTCCATATTAACACTGAAGTTTCTTCTTGTCTACCCTCTTCGTATTGTAAGGGCATTTGAAAATCTCATTCTCTCACCTTTTGTCTAAATTCCAGCCTTAATCTGTTTGCGGTCAATTTATAGGCATCTAATCTTATGTTACCATTAAACCTTCAGGCTAAATAGTTTCTCCTCCCTGCTGTTTGCCCATGTGATTCTTATAGAATCACATTTCAGACGTTGTTTTAATAGTCTCTTTCCATAGTCCTACAAAGACTGTTAGGAGTAGGATAAAGGACTAATTTCCATTTTCTTCATTTCTTAATAGTTTCTTGGCTCTGTATTGAAAAGAAAATTGAACTGACTTTCTAGACAAGAAAAACACAGTAGATGATACGTACTGCATCCAAAAAGAATTTCTCGCTGGACTTCATTAACCCCTCACTTCAGAGGGTATCACGTTAGCTTGGTAAAGCTACCTTTGGTAAAGCCATCTTGTCATCTTATCCTATTTTCAGTTTATCTCTGTCTAAAAGATTTCAGAAAAAGTTTTGTAATTCTCCTGAAGTCAGGCTTTGGGGTTTGTAGTAATTCAGATTATTTCTCTACTTTTAAAATAAGTACTTAAGTATTTTACTTGTCATTCTCTAGCCATATGGTATTCGCTATGAGATGTAATTTCACAAATCGGTTCTCTGGTCCCCTTTCTGGGAGCACGTTATGCTCTGCTTTGGATACCATAACTCTAATTTCTACATGTCCCTTCTGCCCTGCTCTTTTATCAGTATACTTACTGGAGAGGTCAGGAGAAGATTTCTGGCTGTAGTTCATTCATTTGAGAACTCTCCATGTGAAGCAACACCATTTCTTTCATTATTCTCTTTTAATTTGTATCTTAATGTTCTAACTTCTTGCATGATTAATTCTTACAGTGGAAATTAGCTTGACTTCTTGGGGATTTTTCACATCATTCTTATGGCTCTTGATCTCCAAGCCAATTTCATTTGCTAATTTCTCTTTCAGTTCAATGTATACTTTATGTTTTGGCTTTTTGTTATTCATCCAGTTAGATACTTCATCTCGCTTAGGATATAAATCCGTAATAGTTTCTGCACCTTTGGGAGAGTCTTAAAATTATATAATAACATATCCTAAAATAATATCTATTTCTCAATAATTCAAATTACTCAAAAATTTATCTCTGAAAGGGCAAAACCTAGGCTACAACCTTTTTTTTGTTTTTAAAGCATGTGTTAAATTAACAAATGGAAAATGGCCAGTAGTCCAAGATTATTTGCTAGCATTAGCAACTCTGACTTTCTAGTATTTATAAATGCAGACATTATGTTAGCACTGTACTGATATTTGTATTGATGGGGCTTCCACCCAGAACCTAGAATGTTTATGTCTGTTTGAGTATAGGAGACTTTTCTGTGCTTGGGGAGGGGAAAAAAAAAATACAACAACAACAAAATCACCAGCCCCTCCCTCTCCCCCTCCAAAAAAGCCTCAGACAAAAAAGCCTCAGATTTCTTTGTGGGAATTTAACATGTGTGTCTTAGTAGGGTTGAAATCTTTTGCGTAGAACATTCTGATTTGCGCACTGATGTATTTGATTTCTATTAAAAGGAAAGACGTGACTTCACAGTAACAGCCTATTTAATATTGCAGGAGAACTCAAACTCACGTCACATGCAGTAGTAGGCTCCTAGTGCATAGATTTTGAACAGTGAATTTATGAACAAGGAAGAGAATCGGAATTTCTCTACAAGGGAAATAAGAATTCCTTTTTTGGTGTAGAAGTGGGCTTGATATAATGTAGAATACTTGGTGAACAGGAGTAATATTGGCTTTTATTTCCCCCATCTCCCTTAAAAGTGCTATTGCAAAATTGCTCTACAGTCTCACTTCTGCCTTTTTGCTTCTTCGTTCTTCTTGGAAGGAAAAATACAATGTCTGTTCTGTTTGATTCTAGTTTGCTAATCCTGATTTTATGGAATCCATTTCGGATGTAGTCGATGAAGTTATACAGAATTGTCCCATTGATGTCCGGCGTCCGTTATATAAGGTATGACCTTTCTGTTATAAGATTAACTTTAATTTGATAGCTAAAGATCAACGTCATCATCATGAGGCATTTATATATGGTATGCATAGCTACAATTTCCCCCAATATGACAAATGTGATCTTTGAATAGAAATAAAGACAAATAGGGTGTTGCTTCTGAATGAGGAGTGCTTGGTATTCGCTGCTTTTACTTTTGAAAGAAGGATTACCTATAATAATAGTGGCTTGATACGTAGGTAAGTATTGTCCCCAAGGAACTCTATTTGTATCTGACATTTGCAATATAAATTCTTGTGCATAAAGGTTTTAGCCCATTTTAAGGGACCTCATGGTCTTCCCTTTGCATAGTTTTATATATAGATTTTTTCATAATCTTAACATGCATATGTTCACTGTCTGCAGTTTTAGCCAGGTGTTGAACCCATTGTTAAAGTACATGAAGATCTGAATTCTTTTAGGAGACAATGATTAAGCCTGCTTAAACTTGTCTAGGGGTGTAGTCCAGAGAGTTCTTTCAGTCACTGCTCCCTTAAGAAATGAAAAGGAAGGTATTGACAGGCATAGCCTGTGGCAAGCTCTCTTGCTGTATTGGCAGCAGACCCTATGCTTCCTAGTTGCTTTCTGCTTGTGCAGCAGCAGTGCTCTTTTGGAAATAACAGCCTAAAGTGAGAGTGTGGAGAGGTTTGCTTTCTCAGGTAGAAGGCAGTAGTTTTTGTCTCCTGTTAGAATGAGCGTTACCCCATCTAGAACAAGACATACTGATTCAGAGCAAATCTGGAGCAGGTTGAAAGAGGAAGTTCAGCTACTTTCCAAGCTCAGATGTAAAGTGACTTTTGTAGTACTTCAGTAGCTTCAGGCTTAGGTATGCTGCAGAAAGTTTTAGGAAGTGCTTAATGCCTGTCTTTCGGGTCTGTGTTTTTCTCCTGCAAGACCAAAGTTTCCGTAGAGAAGCTTCTTTGCTTGCTAGGGTAGGGATTAGTAGTGACTTCTCGAAAGTGGTATTCAAAGGTTGAGGTTAGTTACTCTTTCTGCACCATAATCATCAGGCAAATAATTACTGACAAGCCAAGAGAAAGTTGGGATGTTTTTTTTTTTGCCACTTTCTGTTTTTCATTATACTTCCGTAATTAAAACAATGTTACACAATTGCCTACTGAATGTAAATCAATGTCAGTAGTTACTAATACTTACCATCTCATTTAAGCAAGGTCATTGCAAAGGGAAGAACATCTCTATTGTCATCTGTTAAAACTGTGTAGGTGCAGAAATCCATTCATATTTTCTCTTAATTTGTGTGGTTTGTCAATTCCAGTTGCCCACACTGCTGCTTGGTGGCCAGCTAAGGCCCTGTGCTGTGGTGCTGGGCTTCCACTGAATATATTTGGATGCTTCATCAGTGTTCAGGCAGAAATTATCTGCAAGTGCCTTCTCACAAATTACATGTGGTATGTAGCCTTTGAAGAATTACTTGCAACCCATCTTTTGATGTCCTATCATGTTTCTCTCAGGTTTTATTGCCAGTATCCCTGTTTCCTGATCTTACCAACATCTCTCTTAGGAGGCCAGTTATCTCTCCTTATGTCAAGGTTTGGAGCAGCAGGACCTTTACAAGGCTGTTGTTTGGCCAATTCCTGTAGCTGTTCAATAAATAGCACATGGTAGCATTCTTTCACACATTGTGCAAATGAAGCACGTTCATTCTTTTAAATTGTATAATGGTTACTAGTGACACTTTTTTTTTTTTTTTTTTTTAATTCCTGTGATTACACCATCTTAATGTGTTTGCTTGGAAACATTGTTTTATATTCAAAGAATCACAGAATGGTTTGGGTTGGAAGGGACCTTAAAGATCATCTAATCCTACCCCCCTGGCCATGGGCAGGGTCACCTTCCACCCACTCAAAGCCCCATCCAACCTGGCCCTGGGCACTGCCAGGGATGGGGTATCCACAACTTCTTTGGGCAACCTGTGCCAGTGTCTCACCACCCACATAGTAAAGAAAACTATGTCACTTTTATTTCGTACTCTATTTCATCTTCCTTTTTCCCCATCCAGAGTCTCTCCCCGGATACTTCCAGAGTTTTGACAGTAACAGGTGATGAGAACAGTTATTGACAGGTCTGAGGTCTGTGCCTTCTGCCAGTAGGAAGGATGCAAGTGCAAGGTCATTGGTCATCCCCATGATTTTCTTCATTTTCTGCTGTGGTTTTGGCACAAATGTATAGATGAAAGACTTTAAGATAAAAATAATGTCTGACAGAGCATTCACCTGGTTTCAGAAATATCTCTGGAAGGTTCTAGCCAAGTAGGTTTAAATATTCAGGATTCAATTCAGGGTGGATCGAGGTCTGGTATCCTTGGCCTCAGACTTTTTAAGCTAGCTTTTCAAACAGGAATCAATGCATGAGGAAGGAGCTGTAGCATGTTGGAGAATGTGGGCTTTCGTTGTGGGTGGATCATCCAGGTTTTCAGCGGAAATGGAGGTGGGACAGAACTTTAAAGATGCTCGTTCTTTTCCCTAGCGATGACTTTTGGTTGGGTGTGCAACTAATGTAGGAAATTGTCAATTTGAGCTTGCTGCTGCAATTGAGATTTGGCGTACGCTTGTTTTGTTGGCAATCTTTCAGAAGGTTAAACCATTGAATACCCAGCTTGTAATGACCCATTGTCGAAACCTGGACAGATCCGGAGTTAGGGAGGCTAATCAGGGGTAAATATCTCTCTCATTTCACCTCTAACTTAAGTTACTTTTACACACTTTGTGTGAGAGCAGCTTCCCATACGCTGCTTGGTGTGTAGATGGCGCTGTCAGACCGCTGTGTGGTGTGCGAGCTGCAGGCAGAAATGCTGGCTGTGATGGTTCCCAGCTTGTTTGCCTTATCAACTCTGTCCTTACCTTTCCCCTCTGCAACTGTAGGTGTCCTCGTGCAGAAGACTAGGTAGGGTACAACTGACTTCTGCTGATCTGTGCTTTAGCAAAATGATGTTTGTTGTTAATCACTAATGCAGAGGGGGGTCACTGGGGGGGAGTTAAGGCCGGAGGCATTGCCAGGCCTCTAGATCTGCATCGTATAGGCACTGATGGTAAGTCATGGGGAAAGGAAGGGTGTTCCTACTACTTAAAATGGAAGCCCCAAGTGATTAACACTGTTAGTAGCACAGGAGCACTGAGAAAAAACCCTTTATATGCTTATCCCCTCTGTTATTAGCTCTATAACATTTCTCGTGCTAGCTGGTCTGACAGGAGCTGAATCGCGGTTGCTTTTGTGTCTGAGTGCAGATGTGTTCCTGCAGAACAGCAGGGACTCAAACTGGTAAATAGACATTGAAAATCGTAATTTTAAAGAAGCATTATTTTTTTACTTCATGATTAAAATAAAATTCATTTCAGAAATAGTGTTTCTTACAGTACATTTACTTTGTTGTGGAGACGATGTTTCTTGCTCGAGATGTATAGTATTTCTTCTTACACTTTCCGTACAGTCTTGGCAAATATTGCCCTGTTTTAACTAAATTAACAAAACTTAATTCACTTGCTCATGGAACACTTGGTTTCAGATTGTGAATCTTCCCATTTTTACCCATGATAATTTTTATTAACAATCATACATTCCTCTAGTTACATGTCTCTGGTGGTGTGCTTGTGTCATATAAAAATCTTTTGGCTATTATTTGGAAGGACGGGAGCTCTGTATGTGTTGCTGAAGTTCGTATTGATTAGGAAAGCAGTAGATGCTTATCAGCAGGGTGCTGCAAAGTCTGAAGTGTCCAGCTGAGAGTGTTCTTACACTGTGTTGCATCTTTACACTGCACCAGGCAGAAACCACTTCTGTACCCTGTGTTTGATAGCGTGGAGCTCTGCAAAAACTTCGAGATGTTTCACCCCCAAGTTTCCTCCCAGAAATGGGCTGCTTTTATTACTTGTGGTTACCTTAATTCGAGTGCATGGAAGGTCTTCCACCTTCTCTTCTAAGGAAATATATTCTTTTCTTCTAAGGAAGTATATTCTTTCAAACCAATGTAACTTACAGCCAGTTAGCTATAAAAGTAAAAATCAGCTGGAGTTTTTTTCCATCAGATGGTAAGATAGTCAGTGTCAGCTGTGTGAAACCTGTGCTCTGTGTAGAACTGTTAAACCAGCTGAAGTGTGTTTTAAGTACAGTAGGATCAGAAGAAATCTCATTTAAATGAATCAGCTGTAAACAGGTACTTGAATCCTAACTCTTGATGTCTTTTTCGGAGAGGCTCGAGAATTCCCAGGCAGACTGGAAACCCACATACCACATTTAGCATAATTCATTTTTACAGTGTTTTTCATTCCAGTAGATACGGGAATCTTTGTGTTATGCTCAGTTATTCTAGAGTAGGTATTTGCTGTTTTTTTTTTCTCCCTACAGTCTTTTGCTACCGTCACTGTGTCCTTTGTGAATTGTGGTATTTGCTCAAGGGGTGGGGAACGTGTGTGGATTCTGCTTCCGTCATGAACGCTACCTGTCTTCTGCCCTCCTTCCAGAAGATTGACCTGCTGAGCTGTGATGACTTGGTGAAGCCCATATGTGAGCAGTCTTCTGCTAGAGCAGTAGGAGAGATTTGGCCCAGTGCTGACAAAGAAGTGCAGGGAACGGGAACTGTAACAGTGTATAATTGTGTTATGATGGCAGTTGGTTTCACCTTGTATCACACATGCTGCATGGCCTGGCTTTTCCAGATATGTGGTAATGAGGTGACTCACCTTTTCAACCAGTACACCCTCTTCTCCTTCCCCTTGACATGTAGAAATACTTAAATAGCTATAATCTGAGGAAGCTGTGACCTTTTAGCTTCTTGCCCTGGAATGATAAAAGATCCTTTCAGTGTTACCACTATCTCTGTAGCTGCATAAGTTGGTCTCAGATGTATTCACACAATTATTCTCAGGTATATTCTGAAATCCATTTGTAGTGGTAGCATTGTCTACTTTATGCGGTATACTCAAAGTTTAATTTGCTTTGAACAGAATTATTGCTTTCACTCTCTTTGCCAACTTCATTATCTCCAGGTAATATTTTCTGATGGCATCTTTTTAATTGCTATTTCATCACTCAAGTTAGTTTTTTTTTTTTTTTCTTCCCATTAGCAGTTTTCTCATATAGAGTGTATGACCACTTTGATGCAGGGGAGGAGATGTTCTTGAATATGAAGGGAAAAGGGGGATCTACCCTCCTGCTTAATTTTCTGACCAACTGTGGTTTCTGGCTCCTGCTTTACATCTATGGCTCCTTTGTCCTCCTCTTATGAGAAATCTTTCAGTAATGCTATAGGGAAGTGTGCTTTTCTTTTAAGTATCTCTACTCCTGCTTTGTTATATAGTTTTTTATACTGTAGATAATCTGAAACCATGAAGAAATGGGTTTTCCTTACTGTAATGGTTTTTATGATGTGCACAGACTTTATTTTTTTCATAAATAAGCAAACAGCTTTCTTCTCACTTAACAGGGATAATCTTGTTTGTGTCTTGTAATCTGTTGCTTAAAATCCAAGCAGTTACTTCTGCAGCCTGCAAGTGAATGCTTATTATGCATGTCTTCAACTCCAGATCTGTATGCAGGTTTCCTGGCCATATTTTTTCATTATGTGCACAGTTTTGGTCTACAGTGTCAAAAACTATTACCAAGAGGTAACCCTTTGCCCGGCGTGTAATGAACTCTTGATGTAAGTCTAGCTCCTTGTCAACGTGTGTCTCAGGCATAGAAGTGATTTTAGTAAGCGCTTGCTGGCATTTGGTTTGCAGTAGCAGCACTATGCAAGGGCACACATGCTGTTCTGTCACTTAAAGTTCATTTTTTGTTAGTGAAGTGCATTCTTGTTGCCACCAGTGTTATGTTCTAGTGTTCCTGTTTTGAGTCCCCTTACCGTTGAGATGACTTCTGCATTAGTCTGTGGCCTTGCAGCATTATCAGCAGAACTAAGGATGTGACATTCTGGAACCTGTCTTTAGAATCCAAGCACAAATCCCACTGTCAGGCTGTCACTTCTGCTCTGAAAATGAAGTAATACCAGAAAAGGGGAAGGCACTATATTTTTCTCAGTATTGCAGCCCTCTTTGGAGGCCTGATGCATTTTTGAAGAATCCTTGGACTTGCTGGCTACCGTGTTTAGGAGTGTTTAACCGTGTTTAACTCCTTAAAAAATAATAAATTGAGTTCTAGATAACTTAACAGATTGTGGAAAGACACTAACAGTAATATAGTCAGGCTAGAGCTTTATTTGACATCTGGGCTAAAACTGCTTACTGTGAACATCTCTGAAACTTCTTTCTACTGCTCTGCACTTAGAGAGTACTAGCTCACTATTTTAATGGAATCCTTCTCTTTTGTGATAGCATATTCTACACAAAACTCTTCTTTAAAGAAAAAAGGAGAGAACATAGGGGGCCGTGGACCTACTACAGAAAAAGAGCAATGCTTAAGGTGTTCTTTGTTGCATGTCAGCTTCCTAATACCTTTTGGGAAACTTGCTTGAAGGTGGATTTAAAGAGTGTGTCTTTATTTTCTGCACAGAATGTGGTCCTCTCAGGAGGATCCACGATGTTCAGGGACTTTGGACGACGACTGCAAAGGGATTTGAAAAGAGTAGTGGATGCGAGATTGCGACTTAGTGAGGAACTCAGCGGTGGTCGGATAAAAGTAAGTAGGCATTTCAAATGCGTTGATTATGAGAGTAATAGAACAAATGAAGTTCAAAATTTTCACCTCACCAGTGAAAACAGTGCTGTAAGATGAATTATGTGTACGTATGTATTACTAAATCTGTTGGTAGCCTTGCAATATATGACATGTCTTTGTAGGAATTTTGAAGTTACTGTGAGCAGTCTGTAAGGGCATTTCTAGTAGTATCTTTCTAGGAGATAAGTGATCTTAGCAGTAGGCAAGAGGGGTTTAACTGTTGTGTCCTTCAGTGTGCTAATCAGGAAGAGTTATTTGACTTGGTCTCCCAGGGAGTATGGTACACTGAGTAATAAGAGTGAGATAGCGATGCTAGGGGATGAGTGAAGATTTCGGGTTATTTTCAGTTTATAAGGGTCTTGCCAGGAAACGTAAACTGACTAAATGTGAACTGTTTCTCTTAGCCCAAGCCAGTTGAAGTTCAAGTGATAACACATCACATGCAGCGTTACGCGGTTTGGTTTGGTGGTTCCATGCTGGCTTCAACAGTAAGTCTTTGAGAAAAACTGTTCTGAATTTTTTATTGCGTGTCTTCTGGCTATATTTGATCTGAGTACTAACTTTTAAACCTTCTAATGGTGACAGCATGAACTATGTCACAATCTGGAATCCTCATGCAACTTCCATCACAGCAAAATTTGTACAGGTCAAGTGGGAGCTTTACTTGAGTAAGGATATCATGGTATGACATAAGTCTGAAGTAATTTTTATATGGTAGCTGTAATATAGTCCATTTATTCTTGAAGATATCATTTGGGATTAGGCAGGACTTCAGCAGTATAGGATCCAAAGCAATGTTCTTAAAACTGAGAGAGAATCAAATGGAGGAAAATGGAAACAGTTCATGTCTCCAAAGTGGGATTTCTTATTGCTATATTTAAAGGAGTCTTTTGTTCAGACAAACTTTTATTGATTGCCTTCATATTTTAAATTTTCTAATTTTATTCTGTTGTGAAGGTGTAATACCAGATCATAAAGCTGCAATCTGCAAACATTTTAAATCATTATTTATTTGTCTGTTTTAATACTTCATGTATTCTTATGTTTTTGAGAGAATTTGTTTTATATTTTCATAGCCAGAGTTTTTCCAAGTATGTCACACCAAGAAAGACTATGAAGAGTATGGCCCTAGTATTTGTCGTCATAATCCTGTTTTTGGAGTCATGTCATAATGCTCGTATAATGGAAACAAGGTCTCTGATTTCTCGCTCGTGAAGAAACTTGTGTAAAGCAGAGGAAGGCAGCAGGTACTGTAAATACTGAAACAAGATGTGGTTATCTCTCGGAAGCATTTGGATCACCACCGTGCACTACAGCACAGCTCACAGCCCCAAGTCATTTCAGTGAAAGCCATTTCTCTGCAGACTACTTCAAAGCCTATCCTTCTTTCTTCCTAAACGTGAGGTAATTGAAAGTAGGTAATTCTCTGTTTAGGAGGTTGTGCAAATACTACTGAAATGGAATCTAGAAGAATAAGGCAGTGTTTTACTGCTTATGGAAAGATTTAAACCTTTCCACTTGCCCCGATTCTGCAATCAAATCTTTAGCAACGGAGCACTAAATACCACATTGCCTTCAGGGGAGTTGGAATGGTTGCAGGTACCTACCCAAACAGATTAGGTTGCAGGATTGGGACTGTACTTTGTAAATGTAGTTTTTTCATATCATTTTGTATTTTATTATATTGGTAGGGTGAACTGATGACTAGTTCTAAGCACGAACTGCTGTCAATGTCATGGAGTGACGTTACGCATTTCTGGGTGTGAGGCATGTACTGGAGTTGTGCTGGTATGTTTTATTTTTGGGGAGAAAAAAAAGCCATGTATGCTAAAAACCGATGTGTTCTTGTTTGAATGACACAAACTAAGTGATTTACAGTATTGTATGAAGTTTATTATAGCCACTGTAATTTTGTTTTGAATTTTCTGAAACTGTTTTATAGAAGATGATGTTTTGTTTTGATGTTGGTGAGTGGTGGATGACACGCGGGCCTTGCACCAGTGAAATAAAAGCTGTTAACATCTTTCCGAATGTCTGTGGTAGTCCTGATTTACATACTCCTTTGTCTTATCTCCCAAGGTTAGCTTTTCATTTATATGTCATTGATATGTGGAATCATTTATATGTAAAACTGCAGCTGAAAAGGGAGATCTCTGGTCAAGACTTCTGGTCAGGGCAATGCTTGCTTCAAAGTTAGGTGTGGTTGCTCTGGACCGGTGAAGTTTCAAGGATCTTTGAATGGTACGTGTTCTTGTGTTAGAAGAACAAACACTGTGTGCCCATGATTTCAATCTTAATATGGTAGGAAACTCTGCTTTTTTTAGGGTAGGAAACTCTGCTTTTTCCCTCTGTGCTGATATTTATCTGATCTTTGGCAACAGGCTTTGCAAGTCTGCTCTTGTAACAGTTCGTGGAGCCCAGTAAGGATTTTGCAATCGACATCAATTTGTTTTTAACTGTCATGGAAGGAATGAGACCAAGCAATTATTTGTTCAGCATAAATTAAATATTAAACAAAGCGTAACTCCGTGACTCAAACCTGGTTCTGAATGCTTTTGAACTAAAAGTTCGGCTCAGGGTGAATGTATTGAAGCTTACTTTGCTCAAGTCTTTCCCTAAGAAAGAAATGGATAATCCAATGTAATGTGCGCTGTTTCAGCTTGTTCCAGTGTTACACCAGCTTGTCTATGTTCAAATATTTTGCACCAAGTCTTACTGCAAAATATGGTGAGGTACAGACTTTAAATAGGTGCAAATCATATGAGAGTAAATCGCTAGGAATACACTTAAAATGCTGGACAAGTATTCTTATGCAGCCCTGAACTGAATGAGTTTTTTTTTTTTACCACTTTCAAATCATCTGCTTAAGCAAAAGCTTGAGGAAACAGAAACATGGGAATAAGCCTGAAGAATTCTGACATGTTAGCCTAGCATATGTTCAGAGGTTATTAATTCAAGGAAAATGGGCAATCCTGAGAATAATATGCCTCAAAATTACACACAATCAAGAGCCATTAGCACCATCCATTCGGCTAGTCTCAAAATGGCGTTGGTTTTGAGGATGCAAAATAGAAATTTGTCACTGCACTGCTGAGATTTTTTTTTTTTTAGTGGACGCAGCAGAACCCAGATCAATGAGCACAACGTGATGGAAGTCAGGCTTTAGGGGAAGACCTCCATGTTCAGTGCACTGAGCAGCTGTGGGCTGAGACACTGCCACACTTGCTTGGTGCTACAGAATAAGACATGCTGGGGATGTGGGATGGCTGCATGTGGCCTACGCTCAGTTCTAGCCAGGCATTGAGAGATACTGTAGAGTTATCAGGAGGTGGAATTTTTGTTCAACAATTCCAGTGTAAGATGTGGGCACCTTTTTTTTTTTTTTTTTTTGTGTGTCAAAAAGCAAGCAAGCCTCACTTTGAAAACAAATGGGGAAATGAAGGAAAAAAAAAAAAGGCCCACCCCATTGATAGCTAGAATACTAATACAGACCATCTGAGTGTACTGAAGCTGGGTTCCCCTGCTCTTCAGCTTTTTGGAAGGCTGCCCTGCCTATCACACGACAGAGACCATGTGAGGTTAAAACCATCATTGGGCAGGAAAAAAAGTCCAGATGAGATGTCAGAAGACAAATGTAAATGTGAGTTGGTTAGCCCCTTTATGCCTAATTTAAGCTTGTTGGCAACTCAGCTTGCTTTTTTACAGATTCCTTGCAAACAGTTAATGAGTAAGCACAGTTCTCTGTGCACAGCAAGTTGAAATGTGCTTCCTTAACCTGCTGCTCTGGGCACTCACCTGAGAAGGAATGTGTGCGTTGGGTTTAAATGTTCTTGGGCAGGGGAAGGAACTGAACCCAAGATGTACATCGAGAAGGAATAGGTATCTATTCTTCCTCCAGTCACATGCACCACCAGTTTTTAGTGTATTTCTACAAACCCCATTTCTTAAAGTGTGTGCTCTTAATACCTAATCTTTCAGGGCAAATTTCTGGAGCCCTGTGAGGCTAGTGGATCAGTTACTCGTTCCTCTAAGACAAGTCTTTCTGTATATTTTCAGGAACAGAAAATGTTGTGTTTAGATGGAAAAGTGCCTGTTTTTATCTACTTTGAAGTGGTGAGGTGGTGTTGGTATTGCTGAAGACTGCATATAATTTGGGATTAAACTCTGCCGAAGCACGTAGGACTCTGTAAACTAAAACAAGTTGGAATTTAGAAGTAGCTAGACCAAGTATTAAGTTTGACAGGCTATTTGATTTCACCTACCACTGCAGCCTGAGTGCTGAGACCCAGTTTGAATCTGAAACAAGGGATCATTTGCCTGGGAACTGCTGTGTGGTTAAGGTGGGGTTTCAAAAGCACCTGGATTACTCTGATAGCTTGCTGCTGGAGGGCTTGTGGTCCTGCTTTGTCCCTGCAGCAGGCTCTGGTGATCACAACACTTCTGTGAGATGATTTGATATGCTAGCCTTGCAGAAATCTCGTTTGTCTGTGTGTTGTTCTGTCAGCCTAATGAGTTGAATTAACTCTTTGAGAGTCCAATAAGCACTGGAGCTGAGGCAGTGGAAAGGTAATAATATGCAATTTGAATGGTTGGGGTATTCTCCCCCACCCTTTTTTTCTTGCATGCAAAGATCTGCTGGATTGGTTCACCGTGTTGGGTGAAGCTGTAAATTTACCAAACCGAGCTGCGACCCTGGACCTGAGCTGGTCTTGAGCTTTGCTGCTTGTTGCTCGATGAGTCTGGTGAAGTCAGATCTTCTCTTTTGTTCCTTTTTACTTTGCTTGTAAACTTACTTGGAAATCTGTAGAAAAGCACTGTAAAGTCCTAGGTCAGCATCATCGCTTCAGTAGCAGGACTGCACGAAGACTGGATGCAGGTAGGCTAAACTGCAGCAGGCAGTTGTCTGAACTGCACAGTTATAACTGGGGCTTCTGACTTGGGGAGTTTATGATACCATGTGCCTGTTAGGAAAGGGGTTTATCTGTCCCCATCAACCAATTAGCAGATGATGCATTTTAGCCTTGATTAACTTTGACTTGATTTGAGTCAATGCTACAGAAGTGGAAGGTATTGTTTCCTGCTACTGATCCCCTGAGCCTTTTTCCTTTTGCAGTAGTATTTAAAAGCACTTAAGGCTTTTATGAACCTGAAGAGCGTTGTGCATATGTTCAGCGTGGTACTTTCAATTAAATACAATTAGTGAAGTCTTGACGTGAACCGGAGTGCTGATCTTTCTTTAAATAATTCATTCTTTATGATATAACTAGGTTCTCTCTCATCTGGAGAAATTACTGTTGTGCCAAACAAGCGTTGGAGATGGAACATGTGAAAAGCTTATTTAAAACCACCAGGGATACTCAGAAGAGATATGCAACCTCCTGCTTAATTGAAGAGTGCATTGCATAATATTAAGAAGTGCTGTGTAGTGGCTGACAGATAGTTACAGTGAATGAAAGCTCGGGTAAAACTATGGTAAAGAAATAGCCAGTTTCCTCGTTTTCATACAGTGGATTTTAGTAAGAACATTTCTTCAGAAGGTAAAGAAAAACACCAGAAAGGAAAGTAGCAAATGAGTGTCTGTATGATTTTTAACTTCTTAGGCTTCTTCTCTGTCCCTCACAGCAAGTTGAACGTACGTGGTAGAAGATGATAAGGAACTGCACGTATTCACAGCTTGCTTCTGTGTCTTCTTTTGTTCTTGTTTCAGCTGTGATGATCATCCTGTTGATATTCAGAGCCTGGCCCAAAGTCAATGAAAAAGGCTCCCTTTTGGGATTACTGATCCTGCAATGTTCTAAAGCACTTGCCATTTCTTGCTGCCATCTGCCATTGTCAGTCTTAAAATTGCATCATTTTGGGGAAGTCGCTTCACTTCTGTATGCTTTTTGTCTTTTCTGATCTTTTCCTAGGGGGCTGCCTCTTAGTGCCGTAGCATTTGTCTGCTCTGATTTAACTATGAAAAAGTAGGTGAAGATGCCTGACATGGTCACTCTGGCTTCAAAGGGAGTAGCATAATTATATCTTGAGGGCAAGTTGTCTCTTCCTCAGATGTGCCTCTAAAGCAGGTCAGTTGACTCATCCTTTGGTAGTGCTTTATCCTCTCTATTGACTAGAAAAGGCTATGGTGTCTAGCACAAATATTACATCTAATTGCTGAAGGCTCAAAGTCAGAGGAAAATCCCAGCCTGGCCTTGATTTTGGTGATTTTGGATGGTCCAGGTGGTGATGGAGCAGGCTCACTGAGGACGACTGACACTATACCCACGAAGATTGGTGACTCCTGAAGGACGAGGGCTGTGTTGCTTCTGCTCCCAAACGACACAAGGGTGTTTTACTTTAACGTTCTTGCAATGAACAGCCTTTGCAGTCCTGCTTGTATGTTCACAGCTTGCCTAACTGTGCCAAGCTGTTATTTGTTTGGTACACTCCATACCTGGTTTTGTGAACGGTTTAAAAGTAACTCCTGTAAGCTGCAGCTTATTCATGTGCAAGGTAAGTGTGTGTTCCCACAGCATCCAACACAGAGCCCCTGTGTGGCAGCAGCTTTCTCTTGTGCACCAGCACTCCTCACATTGGTCACGAAGGAAATTCTGGCCACTCCGCCTCTACATGCAGTGTAAGTGGCATTTGTGTCTTGCAGCACTCCCCTGCCAGGCAGATGAAAGGCTCTGGAGCTAGCCTAAGAAAGTCTGCTGCCTTGGAAGCAGAGGTCAAGGTAAATTAGGGCACTTTGGGTTATTTTTCAACTCTCCCTCTAGTGGAATTGGGGAGGGGTAGGGAGCACTTTATAATTTCCTAGGGATTTAAATGATATTTGCATTTTTTACAAATAATTACAACAAAAGCTAGTGTCACACTGGGGAGAGACATAGGACTCATAAGTACCTGTAAATGAGTAAGCAAACTCCCTGTCACTTTTCCTGCTTCTCTGCTGCTATATCCTTCTGAGTTCTCTTGAGTTCAGCTGATGAGTATAACTAGGTTATGTATTAGTCATTGTTTTTTAGCTACATCTAGCTTGAAGTTTGCTGCTGTTGCTCTGCTTGTGGTCCCAGGAGCCTGCCTGTTCCTCCCAGTTACATCAGCTATTCTAAAATTAAAAGATCTCACATTTCCCAACAAACACCGCATCGTGCTAACCTGAGGGTTTTTTTTTTTCTTTATCTTGTCTTCCTCTGCAACTGGGGCAAGGGAGTGACAGGGCTACATGTAATGGGAGATACGTAACCCTCTAAATGCATGGGAGACAAAAGGAGTGGATGTAGACTGGAAAAGACTGAAAGCGTTGGGTATTTATGAGGGTGATGGCCACCACACAGCCTAGTTTGTGATGCCTTTGCTGTCATGGGCATCTGCATTATGCTCCCTAAGCGGTGACCTATCCAGTCTGTTGTACATCAATAAACCGAGGGGCAGTGTAGTTTGACTGGAGAGCTGCGCTCGTCCTGGACAATTTTTCAGTGGTTTGCTGTGAGATTGTTTTTCCAGCGCCTTGCAGGGTAAGGACAAGAGCTGGAGCCACTTCTACAAAAGGAAGCTTGCTCACTGCCTCTGACAGGTGGTAGATGCTGTACATGAAGAGAGACACATTTTGTCTGTGTCCTAAATCCTGTCCCTCCTCTGGAGCAGCCGATTAAGTGCTTCAGGAACACTTTAGATCCAACAACCAGTAGGTTTCTGGGGTTTTGCATTATCCTCGTTCAGAGTTCACTAACTTGGCAGGGCTGAGTCTCTTTAAACGTGGCAGGTGATGCCTGCCTCTAAAGAACTAACCTTGGGGTAGAACAGCCGCTGAGGAGGAAATTTCTCGTTAGGTTTAAGTGGTTTCTTGTACTTGTGAAGTCTCTTACACCAGGAGAGGATGTGAGGGCCCATCAGAGACTGGAGTGGGCAAAGGGGCCAAGTTCTAGCTTCTGTACTTCAACTGTTCATGCATTTGTATTGGCAATCACTGGTTAGAAATATAAGTAACTCTCGGATCAGTGAAGAAATTTTTGAACAATGTATTACCTACCTGAGACTAATGACTAGGCTCCACATTATGTTTCCTTTTAAGCTTTTTCTTTCTGGTCCCATGCATTGTGTGTGCTCTTAAACATTTCACTTACCTGCAGCCTAAGCAAACTCTGTGCTTCCTTGGCTTTTATTTTCCATGATAAAAACAAAACATTGACAGTGTCAGTGTAGAGAATGTAAATAAGAGATGACCAGAAGAATAGTCCTCATTAGCAGCTGGATGTATGATCTATTGTAGTTTAATTGCATTTTGGACTGGGTCAGCATTTACTTCAGGGAAAGTCCTCGTATCTTCTTTCCGAAGAATTGCTGGAAGTCTGTTTCTGCCCCTTGCTTGATGGTTGGTTGACATAGGTGGCAATTTATGACAGTTCTTTCAGTAGTTTTATTCATCCAGTAGGGTACTTTAGAAAACCAACTATTAGTGCAACACGTACACAAAAGGAGAGTAGAAATCCTGATATTTCTATGCTGTGTATTCTGTTGCTTATTAATTGTGCATCTTGTTTAATAGCCTGCATCACCGTCTATGCTACTGCTTTAATGTGGCTTGCTTGCAGGATATTTTAGTACGTTTGTTCATCTAGTCATACGGTATGTCTATAACACATTAAATGATATTGGCAATTAAAGGATTACAGCCAGGATATAATTATGGCCCGGTGAAATAAAGTTTTCAAATTACTCTACCACAGTCTATAATTACACCGCGTGTGCCCTAGTGCCAAGGATTAATAGGGGGATTACAAACTGTTTTCCCCTAACATGCACTTCATGGATACACAGTTCACAATTTGCTGGCTTTAAGGAGTTAGTGACCTCTCGTGGGGAACATTATGAAAGGATACAGTCAAAATGGAATGTTTTTGTGTTATATTATGCTTGTTTCCCTCCCTCACCTGGATTTTATCATGCAGTGACCAGTCAGAGTAGCCCGTGTCCTGAGTGTCCAGGGAGTGAGAACAGACTAGCTTCAATGAACACAAAAGACATCCCAGCACGATATTCTGGATTCTCCATCTCTGTGGGATGGAGATGGGAGCCTGTATGATGAATTGTGCCGTATTACGCTCCTAGTAGGATTTAAACATTTTATTTCTGTATATCTCGAAATGATTTGCTCTAAGAACCTCTGCAATCAACACTTTTCTAAAGAACTGCAATTATTTGGTTGTAATGAAGATAAACCAATGTTAATGCTATTTAAAATGGGTGAGAATGGAACTAAGGATCATCTCTGACAGCCAAACAGCATTGAACTGTTGGTTCAATGGGAAACTTTGGCTTCTTTCTACCAATTTGCAGCTAAACTAAACTCTGTTTAGTTTTGTGTGAACTTGGAACTCTCTTTAAGGGTAGTATCAAGCCTTATATTAACTTTGAAATGCAGCGTCTTGCTTCCCATGTCAGTTCTGAGTGGTTATAACAATGCTTATAAATTAAACCTGCTCAAAACCCTTCTCTGGCACTGACATCCTCTTGCATGGGAACAGCCTGCTCTTACTAAACTCTCCTGCCTTTCCCAATAAAGTGACCGCATGCAGATTGACTTTGGGATGGTCTCAGGACTGTGCTAATTCCTGAGTCATGCTCTGGCATTAGCTGGCTCAGTGGTAATTGGCCATGGCCCAAATGGTGCTATGGATCATGCTTACAGTCTTACAGCCATGTTGCTGATGGCACCCCTGTGCCTGGGAACGTCCCTTGGCACCATTTAATTTATCAGCATAAATAGAACCTGTGTATCTGCAGTGGCAGAGTAATACCAAATCATTTAAATAATGGGCTATTTTATTTTCTTAAGGCTCCAGGTCTTTGTCATGCTGTTTTTTATATGAATCTGTTTTGTGTTTAAGGAGAATGCTTCTACTATAGCAGAAACATAAACCTTGTGCTGTCAGTAATGATGACAAATAAAGTCTCCATTAAAAAAAATAAATTATAATTTTCAAGCCAGTGTTACAGTTCTTTATGTCAGAATAATATTTAAATGTGCAAGTTGTTCATACGTAGAAGCACATGTCCGTTTATACTCTCAACTTTCCATGCTGTGGGGTCATGGGTTCTGCAGCTTTTCATTGTTAATGCTTTTTTTCCTCAATCTTTTCACTTCCCTATTTTGTATGAGTTACCATCCTGTAACCTCCGTAAGGCTCCAAGATTACAGAGATGTATCTAACATCTAATTTGTCTCTGACAATCTTTCCTCCTGATGGGAACATGCAAGAAGGGAAAAAAGAACCCAGCTTGACTTCTGCATTTCTCCGGATGGCTTTACGGAATTATAAATCGAACGATTTGTTCTGGAGTATTGCCACAAATCAGGCCGGGCAGCTGCAACTAGCCTGCTATGCACATTGCATGAACATCAAGGCTTGCAAGTCTTTCTCCTCAAGCAGAAGTTGCTTTCAAATTGTGGTAAAAATTCTTTTTCTTTTTTCTCCTGTCACGTCTGCGTGGTGTATTCCCTGTTTTTTTTTTTTTTTTTTTTTTTCTTGGTTTTCTTCTGTATTGGACTTAAGAATCTTGTGTGGATGTTACAGTGAATGATTGAATTAACACAAATATCGGCTGTGACAAAATAGCAACTGGTGGAGGTGGGAAGATTTTTTGGGCAACCATGCTAGAAATAATCACTTAGTATTTTTTATCCAAAGAAGGAATACAATTACCAGTATTTGGAAAGATGCAGTCTTCTGAACCTACACATTCCCAAATGTACCAAAATTTAAATTGTGAAGCTGCTGGCTGCAGTTGCCATCATGGTTTGCACAGCAGCAGAATAGCACTGGAAAATAAACTGTTAATACCAGCAAAAGAAAAGTTTAGTAATGGCATCGTTTTCTTTAAAACCAAAGAAGAAAGCAAATCTTACACAGCATGATGATTTAAATCTTCTGCCCTGTGAGTTACAGACAGCTGGTCATGAGCCTTAATATAACCAAAGGTAACCCTGAAATGAATTCCCCTTTCCTGCTCGGGGGCTACATGTAATGGGAGTATTTTCATCAGTTACACTGCATTGATATGAATATCCCCCCAAAACACTGAGTAAATTGCAGCAAAGCCAACTCAGTTCTTTCCCAAAGGAAGGTCCTGCTTCTTCCAGTCACGATTTGTACTAGAGGTGTTTTTATAGCAGGACTGCCAAAATCTTACAAAAATTGTATTAGAGTGGGATCAGCCACCCTTAAACATATTGGGCTTCCAGCTGTGAGCAATCTGTCCCAGAAGCCCAATGAGTTCTGTGTGAGGTTCCTAATTTTCTTAAAATCTTCTTTAATGATGTCTATTATTAAAGCTCTTTCTTCCTCCTGGGCGTGTACAAAGAAACAAGCAACTCATGAATAAGTCCGTGCTGGCGTGCCGGCCGTAGCACTTACTGATTCATGAGCCATTGTCTCTCCAGAAGCAAAAAGACAACTACGCTCGAGAGCATACTTTAATTGTTCGAATAGGTGCATTAAACTTTTACACTTGAATAATAAATCGGGTGGAAGTAGGCCTGCCTCTTTGCAGCTACTTTCTATCTGCTTCAGCCAGCACCAGGGGGCTCTTTCAGGTGGCTTCAGCCCACTGGGATCCTTCGGGTGGCTTCTGGATGCATCCAGCAGGCTGGAAATCATGGGCTGATGCCTTTTCCAGGACTGCATCTTGAAAAAAGATAAAGGCCTGGTTGGAGTAGGAAAAAATAGTATTGAAAAAAACTCATTTACTGTATTTTATGATCAGGCAGAAGCATAGTAAGGCACAGCACTGATGAATTGGGAATGAACGTAACAAGCAAGAGCACACATACAGTGTGGATATCATAGAGTCATTAAGGTTGGAAAAGCCCTCCAAGATCACCTGGTCCAACCATCCCCCTACCACCAGTGTCACCACCAAACCATGTCCCCAGGCACCACGTCCAACATTTCCTTGAACACCCCCAGGGACGGTGACGCCACCACCTCCCTGGGCAACCCATCCCAATGCCTGACTGCTCTTTCTGAGAAGAAATGTCTCCTTATTTCCAACCTGAACCTCCCCTGGTGCAACTCCAGGCCATTCCCTCTAGTCCTACCACTAGTTACCTGTGAGAAGAGGCCGACCCCCAGCTCCCCACACCTTCCTTTCAGGTAGCTGTAGGGAGCAATGAGGTCTCCCCTGAGCCTCCTCTTCCCCAGACTAAACAACCCCAGTGCCCTCAGCCACTCCTCATAAGAAATGAAACCCACCCTTCCTTAATTTATTTTAAACTTGCTTCATTTTAAGTAAACTGTTACCCTCATTTACCTGACTATGGGCTCTGCTCAGATTCCCAGTACCTTACTCAAGCAGCATCAGCTATGGGGAGGATTTGGGGATCAGCACAGCTGAGAGCCGAACTGGGATGGATTAGTTCAAACATCAATAACAACAACCACAAAGCTGACCGTAACTGTACCTTGTGATACCAGCACTTAAGGAGAGTTCTTCATGGGCTGCTTAGCATTTCTCAGCCAGAGTAAGCTAGTCCAGAAACCTCCTAACCTTTTTTAGATAAAGCACTTTCATTAAAGGAGTTATATTTATTTATTTTTTCCTCTTCGCCCATAGAAAATAAAACATTTCGTTCCCCAAACTGGAATTGTTCCTTTCCAAATTATGCTAGTGTAAGTATTATGGATGAGGTACTGTTATGCTGTACTTCACTACAGATTGGATTTGGTAGGGATTTACCTTTCCTTTGGGATCCAGGCAAGTGCTTCCAAGATTTCTCACCAGCCTTGTTGGTATCGTGACAAACCCTGTCCTCCCTGAGAGCTTACCAGAGACAAGTACCAACAAACAGAACCCAAACTACCATGTCTTTGGGGTTAGCTCGTGCTATGTTAACAAGAATGTTTTATTTTTTCAAGTTCTCTTGTGAAGAAGTTTTTATTTCAATGAGAAATATTAAAAAGAATTTGGTCAAAGTGCTGTTTTCAGCTTTTGTGGAAAAAACTGCAATAAACCTGATATTTTGATCAGTTCTACTAACTGTGTCAGTGCTGTGCTCGGTATGTTACCAGACCTTCATAGGGATAATGAACAGATACTAATTTCCTTCAATCCAGATGATCTCTCATCTAATCAGGGGAAGGGTGCGAGCTAACCAGGAAGGCAAACATATGGCAACCTGGCATGCTTGGGCTATGCTAGCATCTCTTGCTCTAGATTTCTCTCTCCTTTTTTTTTTTTGGTCTCGTTATATATGCCATCACTTTTTCAGCTGTCCGTGGGCAGCTCTTGTGAAGGGCAGCAGAGTGAAGTTAGGGAGGAACGTGAAGAAAAGGGTGCTCACGTTTGGTGTTCTTGCTACCTTAGTGCTAGCGGCTAGCCAACTAAATCGCTGTTGTGTGCTAAGAAAATGGAATCATAACCCTGAGACTAGGTGCTATTTTTGAGGACATAATTCATCCACTCTACTTTTAGGGTTCTCAGAGTTAGTTATCTAAACCTGAGCTCATCACTTTGGGGCCCCCTTATAATCCAAGGAGAGAGGTGTGTGCCTGTGAGGGCAACTCATACAGGTCTAAAACAGGCCAGATGAACAACTCCACGGCGCCGCCTGTTTCTTTTTGTGAAGTTAGATCAAGATACGGAGCTGAACTTAGGTGAAAAGAGCTCTTTTCCCAGAAACTCTAATCTGTGCCAGAAGCTTGGGCTCAAATTTCTGGTGGTGCATCTGGTCTCTGACAAGAAGACATTTGCTAACCCTTCTTCAGAAGCATCAGATCTTTTCCTGAGTCTGAGAGCATCAGAAAGGAGGTTAGGACTAAAACCTCTGAAAAGTTGGAAAAACCTGTTTACTCCTGGAAGTAGGAAAGGACCCTGCATTTCTTAATGACATTTCTGGTAATGTTTTCGTGTTGTCCCGAACCTGAGTCGATTCAGACATCCATTTACCAATTATCAGCGTAGAGTAGCACTAAATTGAGTGTAACAGTCACAATCAGACGAACTGCGTGTTTCTTCTTTTCACATAGCCTTTCTGCATTATTCAGTTGTGCTTTGTGAGGCTGTATCTTAACTGCCCGCTGTAATTCGTGTGAGTCTGCATGTTCCAGGTTTTCAAAGGCCCTGGGCTGATGCACAGTGTCAGAGTTGGGGAGGTTCATTTCACGTTGCTGCTATTTATGACAGTACAGCTTATGTTCAAAGATCTTCTGACAACTTTGAAATCATCTGACTGTGGCTGCTTCTTTGTGTTTCGTGATTCTGCCTTCAAAGTTATTTTGCTTATCTTCACTGAGCTATCAACATCTCCTCCTTCTGGAAACCATGCTGCATTGGCTTGCTGTATTGTGTTTAATCGAGTGATGGGGGCATAAGCTGAGACATTATAATTTTGTGGTTCAATAACAGAGAGCTCGTTATAGGAGTCTGTCATATTGCCCTAAAGGCAGCTGTAGTACGTCGGTGACTGTAATTCCTGTTCCTGGGTCTGCATCTGTTGCCACTGAAGACAAAGACCAAACTTTATGGATTCATTTTGTATAATTTGGGATTGGTTTAACCTTTTCCAAACAAAGAACCAGAGCTTCTAAGAAAGAGCAGACAGAAGAGGAGGTGGAGAGCAATGTGTTAGAGTTTAAACACATGTGCAAGGAAAAACAGATGGGGACAAAAAGCCCAAGCGAGCCCCTGGGGGTAGGAGGGCAGCCAGCTCTTCTGTGGAGCCTGTTTTATAGCGGCTGTGTTTGGTGAGTGAATTCTATGTGGAAAGTGCTATAGGATCAATGGGGCACTGTTACCTTTTGTGTTTATTTTAATCATAATGGAAATTATTAGACCTGAGACAGCCATGCCATGACTTCACTGCGTGTGTCCTTTCCAACGGCTGGCCTGCGCTTTTTGACATCTCTGATTTCCTGTGGCGTTGACAAAGAATGTGGCCCATATTTACAGGGATGTGAATAACAACACCCAGCTCAATGCTCTTTCTGATGTTCTTCCATGACATGGTGCTGAAGGTCTTGGTGAAAAAAAGTGTGCCAGTTCTCGTGAGGTAGTCCCTGTGCAGTGCTTTAGCTCTTGGTGTAGCATGAGAAGAAGTAAAGGACTTGGAGGTCCCAAGTCTTCCCATCACATAAACTTAGAACAAATAAAAGACTAGTGACAGATTCATCGGCCAACAGTTCAAAAATCACTTCTAGCTAGTATGAAGCACTACCTGTTGTTACCTTAGCACTTTGTTTTCAGGACACTTGGGCACCTACAGCTCAGCTGTGTTTTTTCATTGTTGCTATAAAACTGAACACAGTCCTTTCCTGCTCTCAGCTGCCATATGATGTTGGTTATTATACAGTTGTTGTCTATCCAGCTATTTGTCTTGCACTGAAAATTACTGCCAGGTGTCCTGTTGTTTCAGCCATGTTTGCTTCTTGTAAGGTCATTGCCTGTCTGGTCTGCTTATGTTCTGTAGCAAACAGCAGCAATTGCCCTTGACATGACAGTGCTGTAAGTCTACTCTCTGAATTTTGAGGCACATCCCAAGTTCCTCATCACAATGATGTGGTTCAAATCGGGAGGGTAATTTAACCCTCTAAGAATGACTCTGAAGAAGCAAAGGGTTTATGAAGTAACCTGTTTGTACCATTAGAGCTGCTGTTCAAACCACACCATGGTTAAAAATGTGTAATCGTAACAGAGATTTTCATGTAACATATTCCACGTCACAAGATTAACATCCTCTGCTTCCATGTGGGCTTCCTTTTTGCAAGTCAAGATTTGTGCAAGGTGACTAAATATTTTTATGGCCCTTTCACAGATGGAGGAGCAAAGGCAGAGGACAGGTAAATGACTTGCTGTAGAGTATACAAGGGATCGGTGGCTGTGGTGAAAGCAGAGCTGAAGTTTCAGAGGTTCCTCTCCGAGCTCAGACTGGCGAATTCCCCCTGCTTCCACCCCAGGCCATTAGTATTCTCCTGCTGTGGTCTGCCGTCGTACGAGCACGCTACTCTGAGGATAGGCTTCTAATTAAATTGTTTACAGATGGGTGATTTGCTGGACTACCCACATGGTGTCTTACTAAAACTGCCTGTCCCGAGGGTGGAGGGTGTAAGAGGAGAGATTTCAGCTGCCTGGATCGGCTGTGGTGGGCACGTCATGGGGCTTTTAGGTTCATCACAGGGAACTTTTCCCTGCGTCTCAGCCCATACACTCAACTTCAGATTGGCAGAAGCAACGCAAACAGCTCCGATGTTGGTTCTTGCAATCTGTGTTGATGCTGTTCAGAACAAGTCCTTTTTCTTCGTCTGGACTGTCTGTCATATGAATTTTCTACGCACTGTAAAGGCATGCTGCTGCTATGGGATGTTGGCAATTGTAGCAGACCAATGTTTCATGGGTGAACGTTCTTGAATAATGTTCATTTACGTTCTTGAATAATGTTCATTTATTTCGTTATTTGTTAGAAGCTTTAGAGCAAAGTTTGTGAGAAGTCAGTGTGCATGCAAGGACCAGTCATATCTTTCCTTCTTGGCTGGGAAGGATCTTGACAATAGATACGTGTACCAATTGGCTGAAATTCTATATTATGCAACTCCTTTCAGAGATTGCTAGGTTTATCTTAGTATTATGATTTGTCCTGTTGACTACCACAGTACTTCTGATAGCCCTAAGCAAGGACCTGAGTTGCCGTGCAGGTGCATGATGTGGGAGAAGATATGGTGATTAATCCCATGTGATCCCTAGGGAAAATATTTTTATTACTCTGCAGTTTTCACTAGTGGAGTTGCTAAAAGTTCCAGTGCTCTTAAAAAAGTTGATTTAATTTTGCCTATTTGTTGTTGTTGTGCTTAACGTGAATAACAAATTGAAAACATTTGGCTTTCTCCAATTTGATGAAAAAGTTTGTATGAAAGCTTTCCCAATTGCCAACCACCACCACTGTTTTAGACAGCATCCATTAACCTGTCTGCTCCTGCTTTCTGGTCAGTTTTAAACCCTTCTTGCAATGTTAAGATCCTGCTGTTACACTGGTTAATTAACAGAAATCCAAACTTCTGGCCAGCTCATTGCATGATGTTTTAACTGATGCAAACCTTTTACTCTTCAGCTAACATTTGTACAAGCAGAAGGAAATTGGAGCAGCATGGTTAGCCTACAAGGAGCAGATTTTTAGCTATTGGGTAGCAAATTCCATCCTTACGTTGATTTTTGTGTAGGTAAAGTACTTCTGGTATACTGCCAACCTATTTTTTTTTCCAGGTTATTTCTATTAAATGCACCATACAGCTTAATTCTGCTACAGCTCTCCCTGAGCAGGATTATGAATTCCTGTATGCTGGAATAGTATCTTTTGAAAACCTACCTCGGATATATTTTAAGGGCCTTACAGAATAGTGAAGCAGTCAGGTATTAATTAGTAGGGATGCTTTTTAAAGGATTTTGAAGATTATAAAAACAACAGCTAACTGAAAACTAATATTCGCCCCAGTGCTCTTTCCTGAAATTTAACTGGGACATCTGATGGAAGTGTGGAAGCAGCCCAAGAGCCTTAATTTACCTTCTCCATTTCAGATGTGAGTGGGAATCAGCAGAGGAGAGTTTTCAGGTAATGGGAACCTGATGGACAGATTTTGACATTTTGATGTGCCCTTTCTACAGTCCAGACATGTCTCTGATCAGTCTTTGCAGGATCCCAGGCTCTGGGGAATGATTCCACCTTGCAGTGAACAGTCCTTGCTGCCCCACTGGAGATCAAATACAGAATATGATGTTCGCAGGGAGTTAAGGTGAGCCTGGGAAGGCAGCACGTTCCTCATCCTCTATTTCTGCCAACTGCAGGAGGGCACAGTTTAGGACAGGTGGTGGGGTTGGAGGATTTGATCTCCATGGGGATCTCACAGTTTGTTTGGGAGAGGGGAGTCTCGGTTCTTCCCTGTAATGCCTATGTAGGATCCTGTACCTGGATCAGCGTCTGGTCAGGACAATCAGGAAGAGCTAGAACACAATCCAGTGTGTGATGTATAATTACAATTTGTATTCCATTTAGATCTCAAATGCAGTAATATTGTGTGTTTGCATCAAAATGATACAAATCCGCACATTTTCCCAGCCACAAAAATGTCAGCACAGTTATTAGCTCCTATGATTAACATTTATGTTTTTGGTTTAAAAAAATTTAAGAAAACCCTTAATTAAAATAGGTATAGGTGGCTGGGTTGTGTCTTGTGCTTTTTGCAGAACACCACATGTAGAAAAATTCAGATTTATGAAGCCAAGAAGGGTGAGCAGCACCAAACAATCAGAAAGAAATAGCCCAGTACACCTACCCACAATGTTTAACAACCTTTTTGTTGCCGTGTGCATATATTCATCCCATGCTGCTCGTCAACCCACAAGACCACAGTCATCCAACGTCTCATTACCACCCAGGTGCCCAGGCAGGGGGTCTTCTGTCCCAGGAAAGGTGTGGTGCTCTGCATTACGACCTCAACTGTGCTGACTTCCCCTTATGAATTCCTCCGTCTTTCACTAAAGCAGTTAACGTTGGGAAATTTGCTGAGTGCCAGTAAGAGTTTTCCATTCATTTTGCTGGTCTGCTCAAGGGAAGAGTGGCAAGAAGGGGGAAACACCCTTAAAAATGTGTTTGTATATCCTGTTTTCTAATTTCTTGCTTCTTAGAAGTTTGACTTTTTCATAGTCCGGTATTTGGGGAAGGCGTGATACTGGGTGGTAATTTAAAGTTGGAGCTCCTTATGATGGAATAATGCAGCTTCAGTTTTTGATCTAACTGATGACAGGCAGGAAAGCATTTGTGCACAACAACCCAGCAGGGTTAAGATTAAACATCGTCCTACCCAGTCCTTGGGCTGTCCCTTCTGCCCAGCTCACGCTGCTGTGCTTGGCAGCCTCTGGTTTGGATTTCATGCAGTCAGAGGAGACTGCATTTGGTAACCAAAGCCAACACAAATTGCCAAATGGACCTGAGAGTAAAGTGTAGGTATTGATGACATGTTTTACAACAGCCATGTTGTCACCTACCCCTTTTCTCCCCTAATCAGAAGTACCCCGTGATGGTCAGTACGGGTTTAATTTCATCACAGAAATTCACCATGTGGCAGTGTTTGGACACCAGTGCAATGCCAGTGGTCCACCTGCTCCTGGTAGATGGGTGTTAGCATCCCCAGGGCTGTGTGAATTAAAATAAACTAGCAGCCAGCACTTGTTTGTTAGTTATGGAAAGGCAATTAATTTACTAATTGGAAAGGGGACGCATAAATATGACTGGCATGAGTAGGAAATACCTGAGGAAGCTGACAATTCATCTCTACAATGTTGTTCCTCAGAATTTCTAATTAGAGATAGCAATTGGATCCTTTTAATTTTCTTCCACATGCACTCCAAGCAGCACGAAACTAATTAACTTTCTTATTGCATCTATACATTACTTTATGTACAGAGCATAGTGATAGAAGACAGTTCTATTTGAGTTCTTGCCTTTTGGCCTTTAATAGAAAATCAAATATTTGCTGTTTATTAGACTATTAGGGAGTATGTAGGAACACTAATTTTTATCTTTTTTTTAATTTAATTTATTTTTTATATATTTTTTTTCTACCAGAAAGGAAATCCTAGACTTTTATAGTTCTAGAAATGTTTTTGTACAGCGCTCGTGATTTCTTACCAATTATATTAACCCTGATAAGAACACACATTAATTAAGTTTAGATGAAGGAAACTTCTTCACAGTTAATCTTTGAAACCCAACTGCTGTTCTGTACATAAAGCTCTCCTTGGCTAGGAGTAGGTATTTAACTAGGATTTTGTTTTGGGGGAAGGAAACATGCAAGCTTAAGTCTGAGCACTGTGCACATGCGTACAAAGGGTGCGCTTTAAGAAAATTTAACCGCTTTGATACACCTTGGGATGATTAACATATTTAACTTTTCTCTGCCTGGCTGTCTTCTCTTTAGATGGGACTTATTTCTCAGGGAAATTTTGAGTAGGTGGAACCAACCCTCACTGGGATGCAGAATGATGTTAATTAGTGTGACTGCAGTGAGCACAGGCATTGCCCTCATTAAGTTCCCAAGAATTTATTTTGTTGGAGTATTTTCCCCTTTCTCCTGGCCAGTAAGTAGTCGTGTATCACAGCTATCTCTGTTTCAGCATGCTGGTTACTGGGGGAATGCTGAATCTCCGCTGTTGCTTCCTAACAGTTTAACTCATCCTCTGGCTAGTGCTGCTAGATGGATTTGAAGAGGTCCTTTGTCACCTCCCTAAAGCTGCTGAATTTCAGGGATAATTGAACAATTTCTGCTTGGCTATGTCCTCCTGGTGAACTTGGAGAGAAAACGTAGGCTGCATTACGTGGATTGACTTAGCAGTATTGAGAGCCGTGATTTTTTTTTTTTCCCCTAAGATACCAAGAGAGTTACAAGAGGTAGCAAAACCTCTTTGAAGCTGGAATGGATTCAACATCGAGGAAACAACCTTGGAAGTGACATCTCAGGAAGCTGAACCTGATGGCTTACTTGTTTGTATTTATTGCTGTCCTCTAACCTGTGGGGTGATGAGAAGGAAACTTTCATACTGTACGTACACTATACTGCAATACTTTCTGCAAAGCACGACTTGTGCACGCACAGCATCGCTCTGTGGTGCATGTTTTGTGCTACTGAACACTGCTTGATTAGCCAGAGGGAGCTCTTTGTCTAACATATATGCTTTTTCAGCCCGGCTTTTTCTTATCGTTAAACAGTAATTTTAATATCACCAGCCTGTCACAACTATTCTTTTCCAAACATGTTTTAAAATGACATTTAAAGATTTGGAACAGGTTTTCTGTATACAAAACTGATTTTTGCTGAGTCTGCTGGTCTGATCTCTGGGAAAAGTTTGGTCACGCTGGTAGGAGGATCTTTGTGCTTCCCTTTTGACAAATTCATTGGGAAAACTACTGTTTGCTGGCTTCATGTGTGGGCATGCTTTTCAGACCCAAAGGGCAGCTTTCTTAGGTGGGGGCTCCAGGTCTGTCACCAGTCTTGCTTACAGGGAAGGTATCCAGATAGGACGGTGCTATCAGAAATCAGGGCATGGTAAAGCTGTGCTCTGTTTACAGGACCCCAACCTCTCTTGTAAACCTTGGCTTATGCTCGAAAGGAAGAAATATTAATGAGTCAGCTTTAGGTGCTGAAGAAAACCCTGAAAACAAGACCTGTAAAGGCAAATAACTCACTACCTGTTTGAAAAAAATATATATATCTTTTTAGTATCTGATGTTGGTACAGCTGTACGTAAGTGGTGTTTTCTGGGGAGAAGCATGCTTGCTCATGGGATGCTTTGCTCTGTAACAGCCCGATCCAAAGCTCTTGCTGTCCTTGGGATGATACCCAAAGACTTCAGCAGTCTGATCCCAAGTATTTCCTGCTAGACAGTTACAGCTTCATACAAGAAGGCTTGCAGTATTTGCAGGTTTCAGATCTTTGCATAGGTGTCAAGAGTGCAGCCTGTGACTCTTTTCCTTTCTGGTCAAGCCTTTTGCTGTTTTGTGTCTGAATATATCAGCACCTCCATGGTATTTGATATGATATTATGATAGATATCAACACGACAGAGACAAAACAGCCAGCCTAACTGCCCCAACCCTCAAAATCCACTTTGGTCAACTAGAGCAAGAGTGAAATGTCTCAGGCGTGTGTGATAGCTTTGTATCTGCATCTCTTACAGCAAGCTGGTAACTTGAACCACAAATATGAAGATACAGCTGTGTGACTCCACCATTGCCAAGAGTCTTCTTTCTAGGTGAACAATTTGTTCTGGGCAGGACAAAATATTATTTCCATGTTTGTATTTCAAAAAAAAATATATTCAGGGTGAAAAGTATGTTTACTTTAAACACTCAAAAAAGCTATTCAATTTAAAAATAACGAAGTAAAATACTTTGGAGCCCTTGAAAACTACCTAATTTTCCTCCACAAAATGATTCAGATAAACTCATGAAAACTGTTAGATCCCCAAACTGAGCTTTCTTTTGCCCACCTCCAGGCCTCTGCTCCCGCACAGCGTTGCGGGGGACAGTTTCAGACTGGCAGAGCTCCAGCTTGAAGGGGAGATGCTGCACCTCAGCTGTGCAAATCAAAACCATAGCCTGAAATATTTCTTCTAAACAACCTGGAAAGGCTTTGCCCTTTCCTGTCCCTCAGGTGACTTTCACAGGGCCTGCTTTCTAGATGCTCCTTAGGAACATCAATCAGTTTGGTCTGTAAGGGAGCACAGACAAAAACAACATTTCCTTCCTTATCTGCAGTCAAAGATGCTCCAACTGGCAGCTGCTGCTGAAATCACTTCTAATCTTGTCTTGCAGAAATGCTCTGCCAGGTAACATGCACTGGCTTTCATTTCTCCCCGTTACAGACACAGCTGCCAGGAGCTGGGGCTGGTTCCAGTGGGCAAGCTGGCAGCAGCCCTAGGAAGCTCTGCTATAGGAGAAGCTGTGACAATGTTCATTGCAGCTGCACCCGTGGATTGTATGTATAGGCACAGATTTACAGGGGACAGGTTAAGAAGGATACAGCCCAATGGGATCAGCACCAGATGCTGATGCACACTCGCCCAAGCCCATGATAAGGACAGAGTTATGAAGGTGCACAGCCCACCTGCCTGTATTGTGGTGCACCTGTGGAAAGGTCAGGGGGGTTCCCAGCACCGCAATCATTATTTACACATCCCAAGATTTAATCTTTCTAAAATTCTCAGGCTTGGGACCTCTGCTATTTAAAAATCCCTGGCTGAAAATTTCCTGACGGGTAAATCTTTTCAGGCCAGTCTGTGAGTCTGCTAATTCTTTTGTCCATTGTGTAAATAATAACGAATTTTGGGGGAAACTTTTACAATGTGGTTGTTGAGAGATACAAGCCAAGTGCCTGGGGTGGAAGTCTCCGAGCTGCCCCAGAGGCTGACTCTGCTGGTTTAGTGTAAAACAATTAAAATTACATGGGGGTTTATTTGGTATCTGGCTTAGATACCGAAGCTTATGTGGCTGCAATGTAAGCATCTAAATGTGAAGCAGATACTTGAGCTCACATAGCTGATGTAGGCAAAACAATCAGTGGAGGTTTTTTGCAGCAAATTAAATAATTCTTTGGACTGTTGATGGACTCTGTTGATGGTTTTTTTATCATCTAAACTGGGCACTTGGACACCTGGCTTCCACCTATAGATCTATAGGTAGTCACTTCTATATATATGTTCCTTTAATTGGGACCTGAATCCTACCATAAATGAATAGAAAGAGAACCCGGGGACTGATAGAAACAGCCTTTCTCAGCCTAAATAAGAAAAGATTGAAGAGAAGTAGTGCTAGTCTTCAAAAACACAGAGGAGTGCTACCAAGAATAACATTTTTCAGCTCTCTGGGGAATACGACGAGAAAAGATGGATTTTAGTTGCAACAAGGAGGATTTAAGATTGACATTGTGAAAAACTTGATAATGAAACGCTGAATAGATTTACTGGGAAGGATGTGGAGCTGACAACATTGGAGGTATTTGTCAGCAAGTTATAGACAAATATTTGCTGGAGATGGGAGAGAGGATTGGCTGCGATTCCTTCCAGTTCAGTGATAGAAATGCGAGGTCACTTCACTGTTGTAGTATAACTGAAAGGCAATATATAAAACACTACACAAATCATGGCTGCATTTAGACAGACAGTTTCTCACCCTGGGACTGGGGATGTCATCAGGTTGGGATAGTCCCTGTTTGTAGCTTGCTGACCATGCTTATGTTTTCCTGAAGATGCTGCTATAACAACAAACAAGATACAGCTTTCTGGAACAGTGCAAAAGCAGTTCAGTTTCCAAAGACTTAAGCTACTTATAAAACTAAGTGTAAACCACCTATAAAGACATGTGGCATGAACATTTCTGCTAGCACTTTTGCTGTTGCAAGGAATCCCATTCGCCATTTTGAGGGTGTAGGCCACCTTGTCATGCAGGAGACGCTTCTGAAGTTGCAGGAGTCCTATCGAAACCCGTGTGATCCAGTGACTGTATGACACATCACGTCTTTTGTGTGAGAGAAGTTTGGCTGAGAATTTGCAAAATTCACATAAGAAATGCTCAGATACTGGATTTTCCTGGAAAAAAAAAAAAAAAAGAAATGAAATCTTCAGAGGCGTTTGACAAAAAGTCGTTTAAGCCTTGTGAACTGCTGAAACAGCATGCTTGGGTAGGGCTATCTACTGTAGCTATTATAAATATCAAGCAATATATTACTGTGGCTGTGTTATCTCTGACAAGATTAAGTGCATTCCTGTCATAGAGAATTTTCCAATAAAGATTTCATTGCCTGTTCCCCACATACAAAATGATAAGTGACCCTGATATTTCTCGGCTCCACTTTATCAATAAAAATTGTTCTGGTTGGATTATTTCTGTTTGTCTCCTAATGAAGTGACATTTTGTGATGTGTCAGTCAATTCTGGACTTCAGAAAGACGTATAAACTCAAATCCACATCCTTAGAGTAGTAGATATATACCACACACTGAAATATGCTGTGCTGTGCTTTTAATCTGTTTTACTCATAAAAGGATAAATCACCCATTAAAAATAATTACTGAGGTAAGGGAATAGATTACTTGATGAACCAGATTGCTCACAGTGAATCATACCACCACTTGCTGAAACAGGCGTCTGATGATATGGAACTGGAGACATCAAAACTGATTTAGGGAGAGACACTGGCAATGTTAAATCAAAGTTACTGCTTAGAGAGCAGAATATATGCTCTACTGGATAGACATTCCCAGGACTGCCTGGGGTCCCATGAATATTGAAATATTCTACGGCACATGTGAAAAATGCAAGAGAAAGTTCCAAACAATGCATGTTGGCCTGAACTGGTGACAGCGGCTGCTGCATCGAAGCCTGCTTTCGTGGTCTTTTCATCACCCGCTCAACCTCATGCACCAGTTTGCAGAGAAACTCAGCAATGCTGTGATGAACCCTCCGTGGTAAATTGGGCCCAGCACAACCAAAGCAGCTGTGCTTTCTGTTGGCATGGGAGAGCTTACCCAGAATAAAAGTTACCCACTGGCCTCTTTGTAGGTTGGGGAAGCTCATGATCACTGAGGCTAATTTCCAGGGCTTTGTGTGAGCTGTGAATCCTGTTTTAAGAATACTTTTAGCAATGGGGGTGGCTTTGGAGATGCTAGAAGGAGTCTGTGGCCACAGAAGAGGAAGCTTGCAATATCTGACCATTCCTGGCTTGGAGTACCAGGGCACTGCTGGTGGTGGTAACTGACGGACATTGCAACCAGAGCTGCACCTCCACCGGGAGCAGACCAAGGCATGTCTTATTCTCCAAGCATGAGAGGAAAAAGACGGAAAACTGTATAGGGATGGCTGAGGCTGGTGAGATCGTCTGGTTTAGAGTGTGGAATTTTCTGTACAAACTAAGGCATGGAGCAAAGTGACGAGCCAAGAAATGGAGCAGTGAGCTGTGTCTGGAGAATCGACACCATGACATGTAGGAATGAATGATTCCCTCTGTCCAGACAAAGACCCACTGGTTCTTTTTACACCACTAGCTATTCTGGTAGCCTTAGACTACCCGAATAACGAGACCAGAGACCAGGAAATTCTACGTGACTCTGCAGTATCTAGTGCCACTAGAGCTGCAGCTGCTTTCCTAGGTGACATAGTTTTCACTGCCCGTTATGATGTCAAGTGTGCTAAATTTATGATGCAATGTGTTTATTTTAATGTGCAGTGTCTGCATCTCAGCAGTCACATATATTTCAATCTTTAATGTAGCCATCTCATTGTATTATAACACTTTGCATATTTACTCACAGGTTCTCTGAATGGAGAGTTAACAGTATCTCGCAGAATTTTTACTAATTAAATAGATTGTGTGTTTTGCTGGCAGTGTGTTGTGAACATTAACTTCTGAAAGCTTTTTCATTTGTCTTTGTCTCATTCCTTGGCATTATGATTACTGCAATTTTATATGTGATAAGACTTTACAGCAAGTTAGACTGTACGTCAGAAATTCCTGCCTGCAGCAATCTGCTACACTAGATAGAAGTTTAATGGGATTCATAATGTTCACTCACACTCTATGTTCATCAGCATTTCCTTCCTTCTCTTGACTGAAGGTTTTTTTTGTGTCCCTCCATATTCTGTTTGGACGGTGGGGAGGGGGGCAGCAGTCGTTTTTGATTTCCTGCTTTAACCTTGACTCTGAAATGCTCTTTTTTGTTGGGAAGCTGAGGCTGTTACATGGCATTTCAAAAAGGCCTGGACGCTGGAGGAGCTTGCAGCTACGAATATGATATGTGCTCTCACAAGTGCTACTGACAAACCTCGGCCTGTTAGGGTGTGTGTGAGTTCTGCTGGCTTAGTGAACCTGGATGCCCATCCTCAGCTTCATCTCCAGCAACAATCAGTCTCCTCTGATCTGATGAAGGACATCCTTCTTTCTCTTTCTGCTGGTGGCCTTTTCACCTGATGACATGCCTGTTCATGTACGTATGCATTTTGTAGCCCCTCTAAGCACTCTGACACTTTTTAATGCTTGTTAGGCTCTTCTGTTTCTTTAAGGTAGGGAGCTGCTCTGATAAGTTATACTTTTTGAATTGATTTTTTTTTTTCTCAGGCAAAATAAGATCAATCAAATCATATTGCTAATAAAATTGATAAAGAACCAATAAAAGCCCAGTGACACACCATCTGGCACGCTGAAGACGAATGACAAGAAAACCAAGCCACTGCTCAAATCTTAACCTTCCTTATCACATTAGAAGCTCATTCACACTTCATAATAGCCCAACATTTCATTTCAGCTACTGAGATTAATGCCAAAGAATACATAATCACACAATAATTCTCTGTATCTTTCTATCCAGATGCATGGAGTGGAGTCATCAAAACAAACGGATCAGCCATTTATTCCCCCTCACACACCATATTCACTAGCACTGCATCAGCAGCAACCGAAACAGAACCTCTGCAGTTAGAGAAGATCCTGCTGTTAAACAAAAGGCAGCTGGAAAGAGCAGATTTTTCAAAGCATCACAATTATTTAGGAGCTGAACTCTTGTTAAATCCACAAAATTTCAGCCTGTAACTTGCGTGGCCTGAAGCTCTTGACCCATCGATGTGCTTCTGAAATACTCACCTGACCCTGCCAAGAAGGATGTTAGTACAGAATATACAATTGAGACTTGGATGCAGATCTGATGTGATGGCACCCCACTGCAGCCAATGGAGTTATATCTTGCCAAGGGTTGATTCTGGCTTTCAACCTTCAAGAGTAAATTGCAAAAATCAGATAGGGGTTCTTGATACTTATTGCAAGTCATAGCACTCAACAATCACATCTATAACGAGTGACCTTTTGGAAATCGTATATGAACATATCCCTAATATGAATCATGACCCTGATGCACCCTGCAAATGTGTGAGATTCTAAAAAAATATTGATAAGTGGTCAGTGTAATCATACCAGACAGGGCTGGAGACTTGACAGCATATTTCAAGTACAGATTGGTAAAGGCTTCTCCATTACACCTGTCCCGGTGCTGACCGTTCCTCTAGTAATGTAGGATATCATGTAACACCCATCTGCTGATGTATTGTGAGCTATTCACAATTCCGGTGACAGGTTTTGGTCATCTATCACTGCAAGTCCTAATCAGGGTGCCACTGTACTCGTGATGTGTTGGTGTAATACATCTGCACAGGGACACGGGTGAGGATTACATACTGACACAGCTGGCAAATGCATATGCCCTGTGTGTTTATAGATGTGTGTATGTACACACACACGTAGCTGTGTACTGTTGCTCTTTTTGGCTTTAGATTAAAACTGTATTGATGTTTACAGTGTAGCTCGGGCCTCCTGGAAGAGAGGGATATTTATCTCTTGAGATGCTGGATTACCAAAGCCATCCTTGGTTCATCTGCCCTAGGGAGTTATATGAATTTGGACCTATGACTCTAGGGAGATTGTTATAGTGAGTGTGCTATGTGAGTCTTCAGACATAACTTAGACAAATTGCCTTATTTAATATTTAAATAAAACAAATTTGATCTTAATGCAAACAGAAATAACTGTGTTTGGGTATAGGCAGGCTTTACATGGACAGTTTAGGTCCAGTGGTATTAACTGACCACTAAACCATTTATTAAACCTCACAGTAAATACCCAATGTCTTAAAACAGCTGTCTTACCAGGAGATCTCAGTGAGTAGTTTTACTTGGGGAGATGTGGTCAAGCATAGGGTGCTGTTCGGTGCAATACATTTGTTAATGACCTAAAAGAAAAGATCAGCTCATTATTAGCAAGGTTTGCATTTCGGAGCAATAGTTGGCAGTGGTGAATAATGGTAAGGGAAGGACAGTTCTACATCGTTTTGTAAGCTGGAATGATTTAAATAGCAAGTGCTTTTAATGTAACCAAATGCCAGCGTATGCTTCTGGGAAGTGGAGCTGTGCACTTACAGGATGTGGGGCTGCCTCCTGGAAGGCATTGCTTCGGGGAGAGGATGGGAGGTCATGGCCAATAAACAACACACCACGGCTGTGCAATATAACCGTGTGCTAAGAAAAGTAATGGGAACCTCAGATGTATAACCATGGGGAAATTAAATAAAAGTGGGAAAGTTATATTACAGCAATTTGCTGTAATAATATGTCTATTTGTCAGAAGTGACTGTGTGGCCTGTATAAAGGCACAATGCAGTTAATTACTACTAGAATAATTGCAGATATTTTTCAAAATTATTTGAGTTCAGGAAAAAAAAGTTTACTTACAAGAGGAAAATTACTCAAAAATAACGATGCATCTCACTCACTGGCTGTAAGCATCCATGTGGGGAAGAAAATATTGATGGCTGAGGACTGGTGAAAGGAAAAGGTAAAGCCCTAGTGAGATCTGGTTCCTGGAACTTCAAGCTGGACATACTCAGGGTAATGACACGAAATAACTTTATGGAATAACAGCCCTGACAATGATGCAGCTAATGATCTTGTGGACTCTCCATCACTGCTGGATTTCTCTAGGTAAATTATGCTCAATTCAAGCAGAAGTTATGCAGGAATTACCAGGTGAAATGTTATGCCCTGTGTTACGGCGCTGTCATACTCACTGATCATAATGTTCCCTTCTGGCGTTACAAATCTATCAACCTAAGAAATGCATGACCAGAGGGCAGATGTGGTACAGCTACTGCATTCTTAAGCGGAGAGAGCTATCTGGGTCATCTCTTGGGGAGAGAGACTGTGTTAGGCTGGGGACACGGACAGTGGTGAGAGCTGACCTTTGGCTTGTTCACAGTGAGTGGAATTGCAAATACATTTTTTTTTTTTTTCAGAACTACAGCTTTTCCTGTCAGTCCTAGGAAGCCTTGCTTCTGCAAAGGTCTGCTGTATGCAGCACTGTGCCACCCCATGCTGTCGATGCTCCTCTTAATGCAGCCCAGAATGCCACTGGCCTTCTTGCCTACAAGGGCCTACTGCTGGCTCATGTTCAGCTTCATGTCCAGCAGGGCCCTTTGGACCTTTCCAGCTGGTCAGTCCCCAGCAGGTACTGTTGCCTGGGTTGTTCATTCCCAATGGACTTGGGCTTGGTGCTTGCTTTCCTTGAACTGCACAGGGTTCCTGCTGGCCCACCTCGCCAGCCTGCCAAGGTCTCTCTGGAGGGCAGCACAGCTTTGTAGGGTCTGCAAGCTTGCCTACCAATTCACTAGCTTGAGCTGGTGGACTTCCTGCCATTAAAAGCATCTCTCAGCATTTTCAGCAATGCGAGGAATGCGTCGTGCCCACACAGCCTGGCTTCTCCAGGGCTGTGAGCTGAATGCCAAAACTGGGAGACCTCTACAGAGCAGGGTCTGTGTGACAGCAGCCCCCTTCACTTATCCTGGCAAGTGGCAATCAGTGGGCCAGGAAAACTCGTCTCCAGGAGAAGACTGATAGTTCCTGTGAATCGTGAGCTGTCAAAAATGGCCTAAACCCCTGCACCCCTCCCTAGTGCAAGGCTGGACTAGAAGACCATCTCTTGGGCTATCCCAACTGTGGTCATAGCTACTACCCCTTGCAGCTGATTTCAACTATTAGCAGGAAACAGTACTAGATTCTTTTCAGACTCACTAAATCACAGCAATACTCTGAGGTTGAGTGGAGAGTTGTGTTCTCAGCTCCCTGGAAAATGAGGGCTGTTATATTGTCACATCAACAATTGGGCAGGCGTTTTTGCAGGCAAGTAATACCAGATCAGGTGGGAAGATTGAAAGGTGTAGCCAATAAAAAGAACAAAGCAACTGGGATGGAAAATTGTTGCGGTGCAGACTAATTGCAAAGCAGTTATAGATGTAAAGCACAAGTCAAACAAAGCAGGTAGAAAAAAAATAGCTTGATAGACAAGGAAAGAAATGCAAAGTGCAGGAACAAATGTAATTTCCACAGGAAGCTTTATGAGGAATTATTGCCCTGAGGTAAAGAATCTGAGTCTGTAAGAAATAGTCAATAAAGCAGAAAGAAAGTATTTTATTATTTGAAGATGTTAAGGTGTAGAAGCAACATCTGTGACTGTCCTCTAATATCAGTAGAGAGATCTGAGTGCCATTATTCCCCCAGATAACCTTGAGACACCTCTGGGGCTTCTTCAGCCTACAAAATGAGACCAGCAGTAGCCTACCCTGTTGACGAAATGATTGCAGGTCCTTCTCCATAATTCAAGAACACAGGACAGTGAGAAATTTAGAGATAGAAAATGTGAACCTGAAGGCTGAATGAATTTGATGAATGCTTAACTTGTGAAATGTACTGCCCTGGGCAGTCATGGTGCCCGCCACGTTGAGACAATGATTGAAAAAATAGTAATAAGGAAAAAGGCTACATTATATTGACAGGTTGACATTACAGCTGAGCTTGCCTGGCCTATTGAGCTGCTGTAGGCAGCACGTACCAGTTTTTTTTATTCAGCTTCCAGGCTCATGAAACAACTGTCATCTGTTCAATACAGGTAGCAGCTCCTGCAGTGTTCACAGGTAACGTTCCTGTCACTGCGACTACTTGGCAAATCCCACTGTAAGACTGTCAGATGAAGTTGGCATAACTTTTCCAGACATTAATAATTAGAGGGAAACTGTCTTTTATTCAAGGAGGGTGGATTGGTGATTTCTGTTTTCCTCAGCTCTTATCTCAACCATGCCCAGCTCAGGCATGGGTAAGTGACAAGAGGCTTGTTTTGGGGTGTCCTTGGGGCAGCCAGGGCCAGTTGTCTTCAGCAGTTGGCATATTCCTGGTGTGGTAGTTTTTTTCTCATTGCTGCAAAGGGTTCCAGCACATAGTTACAGAGGCTGTGTGTGTAGGGTTTTTGTTTCCTGGGAAAGAGGAGTTTGATGTCTTTCCCTCCTGGTGACTGGTTCAGAAGATTGAAACACTTCACGTATAGCGATGCCTGATCTAAAGCTCGCTGAACTAATGGCTGTCGCCTGATGAAAACCACTTTATGAAAGCTGCTTAACAGCTTCCTAAAGAATGCTGATGTCTTGCAGACTTCATGCATGTCCTGTACTAGACGAAGGTCCCTGGAGAACCTACCCAACAACTAACTCCATCACTTCATTTGGAAATACCTGCCTTATGTACAGAAAAGCTCTCCGAAAAAACAAACAAACAAACAAACAAAAAACCCCACCACGTTTATATCTAATTGTTTTGCTAACTTGTCCATTTACTACAAGGAAAGCTGTGCTGATTATCAATCTGAAGGAGGCTGAAATAGTTTATACTATTTAACAGTTTTAACAGTTCATAAGGATATGAGAATGGCCATAGAAGGTCAGACCAAAAGTCCATCCATGCCTATGTTTGACATGGTCAGTAAGGGTTGCATAGGAAAAATATAGAACAAAAGAGCAAGCAGACAATCTGACCTCTTTACTGCCAGCTGTCTATGGCTTCCTTATAAGCATACACTTTTTTATTGTGTAGTTTATTCTCTTACCTTCACAAATGCAGATCCTGGTGCTGAATTCAGTAGTCAAACACTATATTTAGATAAGAAAAATCTGATGTTTTCTTTGGTCAGCGAAAAGTCCTCCCTAGGCTAACCTGCCATACTGATAAAATGCCCTTTCTACAGGAATAGTACAGATTTGGAGATCTTCAGTGGCTAGATTTAGGGACAATTAAAGACTAGATAGGACTGACTGGGTCTCTGGGAATTGTGAGATACAGATTTCACATTCTGTAACAGTAAAGGTAGTCCTGTTTAAATTTCCATGGATTATATTTCACTAAGAAATAAGCTTTGCTAGTAAATTCTCTTGAATAGCTCTAAAAGACACCCTTCGGTGTTTCAGTAAAAAACAGAAGCCTTGATGATATAACGAAGCTGATGTACTAAAGCAAATGAAATTTTGGCCAGTGAATGCTTGAGGCTCAGCTAATCAGTGGTTTAAAACCAAGAGTGTTTATTCTTTTCATTACTGTAAATACAATAAAACTTGCTATAAATTGTGCTGGTCGTGTATGGTCAGATTATTTGTGGGATTGATTGCTACATGGGCTAGAATTACATTACCTTAGGTTATTGGATTACATATCATGTCTTGCTGCATTTTAATATAATTTTGTTTAAATGCAAATGCTAAAATAAATGATAGTTTTTGCTTTAGGGCTGTGGATTAGTTATTCAAGATGATCTTACTATTAACTGTGCAGGGAAGATAAATCGGTTAAAGGAAAAACTTGACATCTTATCAATTTTTTCTATATAGAGGCTTTAGTGGAAAAAAATGCTTGTTACAGCAGTTTCCTTTTAGTTCCTTGTGTTAAATGTGTTAAATAAGTCTGTACTTGGAGTTTAATATGGAATTTTAAAGTGCTTAGACCTGATGAAACCTGAGAAATCTCTGCAAGCAGGGCAGTGGTACTACGGCAGCAGCAGGACGAGATGTGTTACAATAGGAACAGCCCAAACAAGGCACACTGGAGTTCCTCCTTCCCACAGACAAATTTATCAAAGCATTTATGGTGCTTGATGGCACCAAATTTTGGGAGCCAGGGATTCACAAGAGAGGCTGATAACTGCTTTGTCCCTCCAGGCTGGATGAACAGATAGATGCTGCTTAGAGCTGGGCCAGATAGGGGAAGAAGATGGGAGTCACAGAAAAGCCTTTAATCACCTTATTTTTCCTTGGAAGGCCAAATAATATTTTTCTCCCTCTTTTGTGGCTGTGCCATGGCTTTGTGCTCTTGTCCCAGGGAACAGTGACATTTTACAACTCAGTATGAAACACTTGAGACAGCAAACTGGGGAGGTTGGGGAATGGGACAGAGAAAAATGAAATGATAATGCAATTTAGAGAAAAAAAATATGGAACAAAACATGGCTTCACTGGAAGGACCAAGCACAGAATGAATAGTAGGAAGCGGGTGAGAGTGAGATCATGGGTGTTGTTGCAGGGAGCCAAGGGACAAGAAGGCATTGCCTCTGCCCTCCCCAAATCAGTATGCCTTGAATTTTCTGGTCTCCCTGGGCAGGTCATAGCTGGGAGACACTGATGGACTGGATAGAATTGAAGCACAGAGAATAATAAGGGCTGTATGGCAGGATTTATGAAGAAAAGTTAAGCACCAAATGTGCACTGTTTGTCTCTGTGACAGCCTGACATTAGAGCAGTGTAAATACAGATGAAAAGGAAGAGGTGTCATTTAACATAATAGAAGGATGCCGTGAGGAAGGGCTTTGCCTGGTCCTTACTTCAAGCAAGTCCATGCATTAATTGAGATTAAACTCCGCCCCTTCTTCATGCCTGGCTGCTTCTGAGACACCCTCCCTTGCCCTGTGCCCGATCCCTCCCTGCAGGGAAGTCACTCTCAGTCACCTCCTGGTGGGATGGAGAGGGAGTCCCTCTGCCTCCTGGGAGCCAGCAAACTCCCTTCCCATTTCTGCAGAGACTCATTGTAAATCTCCACAGTCACTGCTCTCCTACAGCCCGTAGCTCAGGTGATATTTGAGTGCTAGCTATTGAGGCTGTTATCTCCAGTGCTCCAAGCAAACTTTGCTTTCTACAATGGCAGAGGATGACCTGGGTACACTTAGCCCTGAGCAACCACCTAGCCAGCAAAATGGCTCATAAAGTCACCAAACCTTAGAGAAAACTTTGATCATCATCAGGTAGAAAGAAAAACCCATGCACCAGAACAGGACTGTCCTTATGAGCAGGAATTATGCCTCCCCTCTAAGACTGCAGCCCTGTTTCCAAACCTCACCATTACCTTGCTCAAGCATCGCAGCTGCCTGAAAGCTCCTACGGCTCAGAACAAGTCAGCGGATGCTCAGCTATCAGGAAAGCATCCAGAAGTAGTAATTTCCCATTATTCCTTAGATTGCATTTTAATTATTGACAGGCAAACAGCCAGCACTGGATGGTGATGACTGCAGGGAGCTGGAGTGCCCAAAGGCATTCTGCAGTAGGGGGTTAAATTTTGTTAATGACCTGAGCCTGTGCCAAACTCACTGCCACTTATCACGAGTGACACTAACTAGACTTGGAGGCTCTTTCAGTTAAGTACTTACACTTTATTTACACAAGGCATTTCATATATTGCTGCTCAGAAAATACAAAAATGCACAGAGAAGAAATAAGGATGGGTGAGTACCTCTGGATGGTCGACCAATTTCTTTCCTCATGTTGCAGAGTTATTTTTCTGCAGCTGGAGAAGAAATTAGCTCTTATATTGTCACAGCTATTTCAGAAAACTCCCTTTTCCTCTGTCACTTGTCCTTCCAGGAAAGAATTTTACTAGGGCATTTGGATTTATTTTTTTTTAACAGTAATGTTATGATTTTTGGGTTCCTCTCCTAGGAGTTAATGTATCTGCTTTATTTTTCCTTAGCGCACCAGTCCAAGGAGTCACACACAGTTTACATTCATAGCCTCCCTCAACAAAGTCTCTTCTGAGATGTCAGCTTTCTTTCTGGATACAAAATCCATCTCCTCCACCCCTTATTTTCCACTCTTAGGGTTACAACTTGGCACATCCATGTTTCACTTTTGCTCTTTATTATATTCAGAGATCCACCTGCCCGTTTCAAATCAATTTTCATCCTTCCCTTCCCTACTTTTGGAAAACCCTCTTCCTTTTACTGCGGGGGAGCTTCCAGTAAGCCCCTATTCACCCTTCCCAGAACTCTTGGTAGGCTCTTGTGCCTCCCATATCAGAGAATGGTGAATCAGAGATGCCCTCGCATCTGGGCAGCCTCCCCTGCTTTTGGAGCAGTGGACATCTTTGCAATTCCTTGCAAGGTGAATGCCAGGAGACTGAAGAAGATCTAAAATGTATGTTTACTGCTTACACCCACACAGCTTGATTACAAAGCCCAAACTCTTAAGCAGGATTTAGGACTGAGAAGTATGAGATAAAAAGTTGTGTGGCTCCTTGCTTTAAATCAAGAGAGCAATCATCTATAAAGGCAGTCTATTTTCCCTGTTTTATCTTCTGAGAAGAAATGAATGGCTGATAAATTTATAGAAGTTAACACGAACAGGTAATTTCAAAGGAAATTTACACCACCCTCAAGAAATCCCTTCTGCTCATATTTGGCTGTCCACCAAATGTCTTGCAGAAGGCCCACAGTTTTGATTCACCTTCCAGGTGTTCACAGAAATGTATGCCTAATCCCTCTCTTCAAGTTAACTTCAACTTTATTCTGAAGGGTGCACAACTGGAGAGAGGAGCTACATTTGGTCATTACAGGAATATTCAATCCGCGTGTGTCCTAAATGCTAGAAAAGAATAAGCAACGTCTATCCTGTCAAGTGGATTTTATTACGATGTGAATCAGGATGAATGTCAGAACCATGCTAGCCATTTGTTCATTAATATGTCTCTCCTCAGCGTTTACTGTGTTGTGTGAGGCCATGCACTATGGCTGGTCTGGTGTGAAGAAAGAAATGGGGTCTCCTCTCCTACATCAGCCCCAGTATTCCCACATCTCCACTCTGTCCCCGTGTTTCTTTGGCCTCTGGGTCTCTGAGTGGCTGCACCACCTGCACACTGGATGGATCTTCTTGTACTTATACCGTCCTCATCTTCAGTGGTATCTACCATGAAGTCAGAAGCAGATGTGCAAAACGGACCAGATGATCTGTGTCCACTAGCCATACAAAGATGTAGGCATCCAGTGTCTTGGTAGCCCCACTGTCCCCCACAAGTATGGGGTCTGCACTTCTCACTCGGTCAGTCATATCTGAAATGGTGATCCCTTTCTCCCTGGGGGAGCCATTCATGAACCTCCTGAGAGGGAATATGAGGGAATATAGGGAATATGAGTTCAATCTATACCTCTTGCTTGAGACAGAGAACAGGCAAGAGGTGAAAAGTCTATCGCTTTGCTGGGTTAGTCTACCAAGCTGTATACGTGTGGCTATATAGTCTTAATGACCCCAACTGTTAATGCTCTTGGGTTGTTTTTATTTTTTTATTTTTATTTTTTGCTTCTACCATATAAATAAAGGGCTAAGTGCAATGCGCAGCATTAGTGATCTTGTTTTATATTAGTTTGGTCAAAGCAGGAGAGGATACTGTATAAAGCACCTAATTGAACGATAGGCTTTGTGCTTTGTGTTCAGCTCACTACCTTGCCTAGTTCCTTACTCTGGTAATAGACTCCTAGTAAAGTAAAATAAAGCTTAATAAAACTTACACTTGAAAAAGTAATTTGCCCGGACTATTGATTTAATTAACTCGAATCCATTTGTTTAAGCACTATTTGTGTTCTAAATGCATGGCACAGAACCTACAGAAGCGTGTTTTCACTGCACTGGAGTACCTTGCTGCAGCAAGGTGAGTTATGGAGAAAAAGTAAAGTTTCCCCTTGCAGGCACCCTGTTGAAAATCTAAGCATTGGAGGGCTAAAATAACCCATCCATGACATCCACCTCCATGTGGTTTAACACAAGCACTGATGCCTATGCACTGGGAGCCCCTTGAGTACTTGGTTTACTGGAACGTGTTTCTAGCAGGGAGAGTTGGCAGCTTTCTATAAATGGAGATTTTGTTTGAAATTAGCTGGCTTTCTTTATGATTTCAGTAAAAAGGACCTCTAAACGACCATGAAAGTTTTCATGCTTTGCAAAGCTTATGCCTATTCTAACAACTCCATCTCTTTTTTGGTTAAATTTACTCAGCTCTATTGTTTTTAATGCCAATACCATTTCATTAGCTGTGAGTCACTTTATCCATCAGGTCTGATTGAATATGTCTTCTGGAAGACTTCATCTGTGAAAGATCTTTGAGTGAGAGGTGGAAAGGTCCTTCCATTTTGCTGTTTGTAAAGTGGGATTGTGCTTTCCTACTTGGCTTAGTGGTGGTGAACAGTCTTCTAGTGGAGAGAGAAGAAAGTAGAAGGAGGTAATTTTAGGAATCATAGCCCTTTAGTACAAGAGTATATAGACAGGTTACCTTGGCTCTATAATTGCTAATAAAGGATGAGAAAGTCAGATTTTTTCCTTTTTTCTCTGTCCATTTTTAAGGCTGAGATATGGAGAGTGAGAAGCTTTACTACTTAAAGCAGTGACATTTTTTTATTCCAGTCACTCACTATGAGCTGGGAGTCACTAGTGTTTAGTAGGAGTGTCTAAGAACTATATAACTGATTAAAAATAGTATTTCTGTAAGATTTTCCCAGGCTAGTACAGAATAAAAATTGTGGGGTAAGGTTACAACTGTCTATTGAATTCTCTTTCATGCGTATGAGAACAATGAACTGCAATCACCCTAAATCACTGAACTTTATTTCTACAGAGAGTAGAAAGTCAAAAATGCCCCCTCCTCCAAGGCATAACAACTCTGTCATCTGGGAATCCTGTCAGGGCTCCAGGGATTGGCTACATCGCTGAATTTATGCCTGGAAGTCTCTTCAGCCCAAACTTCCATTCATGAAAGTTGCCTAAATAAATTTGAGGGCTGACACTCTGATGCTGAGGAACAAGGTACAAGAGCCTGAATAGGATGGAATAAGTGAAAATATTTTTATTCTGTTTCTTGTTTAAAGCACCGCATTCTTCATAAAATTCAGAAGGCAGGTTGGATTTTTTCTTCTAACATGACATAATTATATATTTTGATGTGACATTTCATTTCCTCCCTCAGCTGCAAGGTTGTCCTTTTTTACCATCAGCTAATTGTTCATTAAAGTTGAAATGGGGAGAGGAACTGGAAACCTCCATGGAAAGCGAGAAGTCACCTGGTTCCTGTGGGTGGGTTCATATAGCTAAGTAGGCACGTTTATTGGCCAGCTAGTAACTTTTACTCCTTTGACAGTCAAAGGAGATTTACTCTATAAAGTCAATGAAGTGCATCCAAATAAGCACTCTCATTAGGTTTTGAAATAAGGACCTCATTGCATAAGACATTGATATTTCAATTAATTTGGAGAATCTCAGCATCCTTGAGGTGCCTGATGTTTACAGACCTCTGGCCTTCATGATCAGTGATGCTAATGCACCATAAGATATGAGCAGGTTCATGCTCTTCTAAAATAGAAATGTATTCACTGCCAGAGAAATGATTTTACAGTAAACAATTATTTTGACACAAGAATTGTTGGTATTATTTCTCTTCTCATTTTAGATCCCCTTGGATTTTGTAAGTGGTTTTGACTAGTTTATTTAACTCCCATTATTCAATATCTCTGTGCCTAAAGAGAACGCAGAGCAGTGAGACACTGTGATCTATTACATCCATTTCCTAGTAAGAAAGATATGTCAGAAATGTTTAAGATTGCAAAGTCAGACACAAAGAACTTAGGAAATTACAAATCTGTTGTTGCTCATTCAGCCATAGCTCTCCCTCTTTGTGTATCATTTAATGAGGCATACATGGAAAAAAGCTTGTGAAGGTGCAGGTTGATTGCATCATGACATATTTCTGTGACAGGCTGCTTGCTCTATGGTATTTCACAGAGCTATCTTTTAAAATATCTGATATCATAAAGTTCGCTGTGTAACCACGAGCATGACACCTGCTGGACATCAAGACAAGATCTGAACACTGGGAAATCATCACATCCTCATGGGTATCACCCTGTCACCCTCTGGGTCTTTGAAACCTATTTTGCTGGGTGCAGATATTGAGTTTTCCATTAGCAGCATAGCAGAGATTTGAATGCTCCAAAAACTTCACCTAAACTCAGAGTTTTATAGGCTTGGAAATCACCTTATGGATTGTTGTGGCAGGGAAGACATAAGAAGCCATAGATTACCCCAAGACATATTTGTAGTAGCTATGTGCTTCCCCAGACTTCAGAAAGAAGGCCCAATGCTTCCACAGCCTGTCTCATAAGCATTCCAACATGTTCAACCTATTCAAGTCTAATATAAGAGCCGTGAAAAATATAGTATAATATTACAAATTTCCCGAGCCTTTCTACGTACTGTGAGCCACTCTGCTCCTCACCAATTCAACTGTAAAAGCACCATTCACAACGTTATTGGCCATTCTGAGTAGCATCTTTCTTGAAGCTGTACCAGAGGGGATACAAAAAGGCAGCTGAGAGACTGCTGGTGCCATATTTATTATGTGAAAATCTTTCTCAGTGCTGTTGAGAATGATAATAAACAAAAGGAATAGATTTTAAATAATTAATTGTTATATTAGTTAAATAACATTGAAGTAAGAAAGTGCTAGGGCTTGTAAGGCTTTGTTTTTGTTATTTATTGATTTCAAAAAAGAGCTTATTGTCTAGCCAAGCAGAATTTTTACTGCCTTAGTGAAAATAATCATAAAATCCATAATACGTCCCCTTCCTACCCGCTATCTCCTTGTTGAGCTGTCTAAGATAGACTTGGCCAGCTGCTGCAGCATACTGATACTTTTAAATCCAGGCCATCCTTCTTGTAATTGGTTGCAATCAGTGAGGTCAAGAAAACTTTGCAGAATCAGCTTTTTTAGACTCAATATATGCGAAAAAAATTAAAAATCCAAACTTCTGAGCTAAGGAATTCATTCAGCAAATTCTTCCTTTAATCGCAATCAAATCAGATTTCTATTAAAAGTTATTCAGCACTTGACTGCACGTTATAGGAGCCACACAAAACAATTAGGTATTAGCTGCCTTTTTTCCTTTCCTTTTCCTCTGACCCTTAAATCTGTACAACATCCATTAAGTGCAACTAACCACAATCCTTGTATGTAATCTTAAAATGTAATTAAAACAAAGAAGTGTGAAATGAAAAGCAATCAGACGGAAAATATGGACTCCAATCAGAGCACTTCTTTCTTTTCGTTTGGGAATATCAATTGGGCTGGTTGTATAACTCAGACCAGTACAGTCTAATCAAAGCGATACTGGAAACCTAAATGAGTTTTGGGGAAGAAAAAAAGAGATGCAATCTGTAGATTATCCACAGTGTATTGGACACAAAGCAGCCAGAGTTGTGAAAGTCTCCTCTGGTGTGGAGGCAAGCTTGTAGATTACAGGAGACCAGCCTGTGCTGACAGTCCCACAGAAAGGCTCCATCACCCTCCAGGGGAGGCAGCGAGTGCCAGTCTGCCAATTTTGGTTATCTCCCTGTAACTGTTGAGTCACGAATGGTAACGGGGGTCATGCACCACCAACCAAAGGAGCAGCAATAATGCCTGGTTTGGTTTGGCATCTTTCTCAGGTCAGATTTTAGCCATATTCTGCTTTGGGTTCCTACCTCATTTGATCATCACCGAGGAGGCTTTGAAACCATTAAACACGTAGTTTAATGCTTAATCCTTTCTGTGCCAGGGTTCCTAGCCCGCAAAGCAGAAAAAGAAAGAAAGAAAGAAAAATAGAATATAATTACTGTTTCTGGGAACTTTTTGGCAGAAACTGTGTGCTTTATATGTGTACATCTCCCAGCCAAGTGGGAACTTCATCTCTCGACTATTTTCATGTTACCAGGATCTGCATGATAAATGAGCAGTTCATGGCCATGCTGTTTTTATCCTATGGATCAGCTCATTTGACTCAAATATTAAATAATAATAATATGAACATCAGTTACCGATACAGATAATAAAGCTCTCAATCAGCATATCTAAGAGTGCTTTATGGATGTGGTCAGGTACAGCAATAACTAGTCTGCAGGCAAGGCAAACGTGTAATACTCAATGTTCTCTTTCTCAAAATAACACAGACAGGGGTCCATTTGTCCTCATCTCTGTCCTTATTGTGCACTGGCTGGGATATAAACTGTTGAAGTGGAAAATTATTTTTTTTTATCAGTATTATCTACAGTCCCACAGTGGAATAGTGGCTCATAATATTACATAGATGGTTTTAAAACAAACCTAATCTGTGTCCTCTCAAGAACCTTAAAATGAAAGGAAGGATCTCCATCACCTTTGGCAGATTTCACTCTGTTGGTAAATTCACTTCTGCATTTGGCCTATAACCACCATCAGTCTTTGGCAGAATTAGGATTAATCCCCTTTGCTGCACCTCCTGGATGCACAGTGCAGGGAAGCATGTGAATATCCATGTAAAAATGTCTTTCTCAAGGGCTATTTTTCTTCATTTGAATCAGGATTGTGAAAAATCTCATCACCCTTTCGTCCTGCTAGGCTGCTCATCAGATCAACGTGAGCTCAAGAAGTTTGGGGATTAATCCTGCATTTACCAGTTACTAGCAGGAGGAAAAGTGTAGAGAGCTGTGCAGCAGCAGTGAAAAGGACAGCCTCATCTCCTTGACAAGGCTGGCACACCTTAGGAGAGAGGACCCTGAGAGAGAGGAGCTGCTCCTTCACAGCCAGCAGCAGAGCTCAATCGCATGGGGAAATCCCCTTGATGTGGGGGGACAGAGTGCAAAGATCAGGGGGGACACAACAGGGCTGTGGAAGAGGTGAGCACCAGGAAAATCTGAAGGGACTCAGGGAGCAGACCTGCATCCAGGCCTTCAAAGGGAAGGAAGGAGAAGAGACGTTTCCTACGGAAGACAGAGGAATAGTCTTTTTGAGACCCCGAAGTGGCTGAAGGTTGTTAGGCTGCGATCTAGATGGAAGCAATGGATCCACTGTGTGAGGATGAGGCAGATCTATTTACAACCCCTTTTACTTTCTGATCCATCACATCCATAAGGTCCAAGTTTGATCCAACTAAAAGTTAGCTTGTTCCAGTATGTTCTCTCCAGTACGTTCTTGGGCTTCAAAGATCTAGGGTGTTTTTGGTGGGGAAGATGGAGGCAGAACCCCATCGAGCCTAATGCCCTCCGAGAGCACCAGAGAGGCCAGCCAGGCTTGCTTGGGGTGCCAACAGGGACTCAACCCTCAATCTTCCCAGTACCAACCTGAGAGCATCCCCTGCAGCCACGTAGTGGAGGAGAGGAGTCCTGCACCATGTTTTCTGTGAAAACGTACCTGGGAAGGGTTGGGAAATGTCTGGGGACAGCCAAATTTCAGACTGGAAAGCCAGACTTTCCCAATAGGATTGAGTAGAGAAGAGGAAAAGCCTGAAAATGACCAGCAGTGCTTTCCAGCTGCTATTTTCCATGGTTTAGCAGGGAGGATGACTGTTGGTTTTAGCATGGATCATGGGTTCAGCGCAAAGGGAGGAGGAAAGCAGCTGAACTAGTGTTGAATGGAGACCTGCTCCACCAAAATAACTTTATCATGATGGTGTGTTGGCCACTGACTAGAGGACAGGTGCTGGGCTTGGTCATGATCTCTGACTATGTGCCTCTCTAGTTGTTTGGCAACATGACAGAAACACAAATTATTTTATATTCCTTATTCTTCCCACTTTCAGTACTTCTCTCCTTTCCTTTCTGCACTTTTCCTGCTTTCTCCTCCTTTCCTTGAACTTTAATTCTCTCAGCCTTTTCCCCCATGCACCGTCAGTGTTTTCCCCTAATTTCTCCTTTCATGGCATCTCTCTCTTATCTCCTTTTGAGACCAAATTACTTTTGTTTAGTACCACCGGTGTTCTTTCACCAGCTCTATGCCTCCTCTTCACAACCCAAACTCTGTTTTCCCAGGAGGCCTGGCTCATCCCAGCTCTTTGAATTCAATTAATTGATCTTCATCAGCCAGATTGCCGTTGGCAAAGAAACCCAGCACACTCACTGTCTTTGTGCTTTAACTTCTGTTTTATCCTCATTTAATTTGTGCCCTTTGCAGCTTACTGAGCCCTAATTACCTCTGCTACCACCTCACCATATTCAATTACAGCCTTCATCTTGCTGACCTGACGTCTCTGCCCTCATCAAATCTCACCTCTCTGACTTTGCCCATTATTTTTGTACAAAGTCAGTACCCTCCACGGGGACCTCAGTTCTTCCCATCTCTCCTCTCACCTCATTTTCTTGACTACTCCCATGCAAGAAGGACATGCCTGCTTTGCGTTCCCTGCCTTCACCTCTCCCAGCTATTTTGGGGTGGGACAGGATGGTGTAAAGGGGTAATAGATGCAACGAGACCGTTACCAGAGCACAGATGGACCAGTGGCACTCAGTGGCTTCAACCAGCAAGCCTTGGCCTGGCTTGTGGAAACCTGGTCTATACATCAGCATTTTATAATAAAGGTAAAAACAACTCCCACACCCGTTCCCCAGCTGTGATAAGCCCCCAGATACCCATAAAAAGCTATTTAATATAATTTTTGTAACACTTTTCTGATGAAAGCTTTCCCACTGGTAACTGGGTACCTCCTCTCTCCCACTCCTTTCGCTCCTTTACCTATTATCTCTTCTCCCACTATCCCACTGCTGTTGGGTCATGATCCCTAGGTAATCCTCTTTCAAATAGCCTAAATTTCCCACATCCTTCACTCCCTGATCTATTTTTGTTCTGCTTCTACCCTTTTCCTTCTTACAAGACAATCTATAGTGTGGAAGGGAGCTGCACTCTGGCACTCTTCTCATGTCTTTGTTGTTCCTCCTTTCCCTTTTCATTTTGTTCTGTTTATCCCCCCCCCCCCCCCCCCCCTTTTTTTCCCTTTATTTTTTTTCTGGAAAGGATGATGAGTTGCATAGAGCTAACGTGCTTTTGCACCTTTTAAATTTTTACCTTCATTTTAATACGCCCTGTTTTCCAGGATGGTGATTTCTGAGTGATTTATTGGCTATTACTGGGAAGTGGGGATAGTTTACTTCTCAAAAGAGTGTTATCACTCCACAGAAATGCCCCTGAAGGTTTACCGCTCATTGAGTTGGTCCTTCAAAGTGCCTAGGTTTGACCGTTCCCCCCGCTCTCTCCTTTTTGCCTCCTGCTCTGAAACCCCTTCCTATGGCTGGTTCGAGCTCCAGTCTGCCCCTGCAGCTCTGTCCTCCAGTTTCAGCAGGTTTCTGGTCAGTGCTTAGATCTCTGTGGGTCATCTGGAGTGACCTTTATATACTCATACCACAGCCATTGGAGCTTTGGTATCTGTTAATTCCACTTGCCTCATTATCTGGAAAAAGAAATCCTGCAATTGGAGACTGCTGCTGTAATGCCCCATATTGGGGATGCTACGAGAGGAGAAGTTCCAGATGTGAGGACCTAGTATAGGAGCCAAAACCTATTAAAAAATGTCCCTTTGTGTAATTTCTTTCTGTTATTGTAATCCATCTCAGAGGTGAGGATGTCTGGGCAATTACTGTTTCTACAATGTACGAATTCCAAACTCATTAATCAGGTTTCCTCGAGAAGGCCTGATTCCCATTTCGGCTCATTTCTTTGTTAAACATTGGGCTTTGTAATTGACCCCAGCAGCTCCATTCTTGTATACCTGAAGACCAGAGCTCACAGTGAGAAGTGGCCACGTGGATGTCTGTGCACCACAGGTGCTGTGTTGTAGATTTCATGTGACACCCCCCCCCCATGGCAGATCTTTTGCTGTGCACATGGAGACAGAGGCCAACGTCCTACAGACTAGCCCCTTGTGAGGAAAAGTCTCCAATAAAGACTTTGAGATTCTCTCTCCTGCAGTGTGATCCACTGGTCCTGGGGTTAGGGTGGTTTGTGAAGTCACAGAATCACAGCCTGGTGAGGCTGGCAGCACCTCTGGGTCCCTCCGGCCCAACCCCTGCCCCAGCAGGGCCACCCAGAGCAGGGTGCCCAGGCGGCTTTTGAAGCTTTCCAAGTAGGAAAACTTTACAGCTTCTCTGGGCAGATGCAAATTCCCCAGTGTCATCTCAGAAATGTCCATGAGGATTTCCCTGAGTTATTTTCTTACATGTGGCTTGCTCCAGAGGCAATGAGCAGAGTTGCTGCTCAGTCTCATGCTCACAAAGGAGTGAAACACGGCATGCCAGGTTCCTTCTCTGATTTTTCTTTTAAAAGTGAAAGTGCTTTTTAGTATTTGTGCTTTTTGGCATGACTGCACTCCTTTGTCTCTTTCATGTTCTTCCCTAAGAGTAAGCTCCTATCTCAATCCCCCTTGTTAACCACAGAAGTCCTTTCTTCCTTGTTGTCTTCACTCTGCCGTGCTATTAGAGATATGCATGAGAATAAAACAAAGAAAGCATAAGTTTGGAAAATACATATCTGTTCTGATTACCTGGTTGCTTTTGTGCATTCCTTGTAAATAGTTTTTCTGTGTAGGGGATACTTTTTTTTTTTTTTTTTAAATCAAAGGAGAACTTTCTGCTTTCACTGCTTATTGAGGTGTTTTGTGGTATACACAGGTACAAAAATATGACACCAGAGCTTCAGGTGTGCTCAGATTCCCATTTATTCTGAAGCTTTGCATGAAATCTAATTATTGTGAGGTCATCGAAAGAGTGTCTTTCTAAGGCTCCCAGAGCAGGCAGTCTGACCCCAATCCCTTCCCAGGGTGCAATGAAATGAGACCTTCAGCCCTATTGCAATATTTATCCCAAGACAAACAAGGGGAATGATGGGGCTTCATAATGTACTGTATTACAGTAGCATTTTTTATCATGTCCAACTTATTCCTCAGCTTTGCTTTAATTTAATTTACATACCTTTAAAATCAGTGTATTTATGCTTCAAATGTGTACTATAGCTATATCTGCCTGAAGAAAAACAGATAATGTGTGCTTACATCTTCTCGTAAATGTGTATAAAAACACATTATGAAGGTCAGAATTTCAGCAGATACTAACCCACCTTGATTCATTAATGTATTTGTAATATTGTCCAGCTTCCACTGCTTAGAGTTTTATATGGTCATTTCCCCATTTATGCAACGCATGGGTGTCGAAGCTACAGTTACCTAAAAAACAGCGAAGAACTGGAGTGTCTGCACCTATTGCAGAATGAAAACGGGACTTAAAAATGAGGGTTGCCCAAATCAACATATAAATTGTTGGGTGTTAAGTGTGTGGGCTTGGTAGCTTGGTGTTTGGGAGAAAGGATTTGGAATTTTGCTGCCTGTTTCTTTATGCACTTGTAAGTGAAGCAGGATGACATAGCGACAGCAGTACTGGGTGATTGACCTAAGGTTTTGTGTGATTCTGGGCATATCCTTAACCCAGACACAGCATCTGTTGTGCTAAATAAGGACACTGCTCCTCTCCTCTGCACTGTGTGCTGAGGACTGTAAAGTAATACAGCTTTTATTTTTTAACACAAAGTCCTTGTTGAGAAAGACAGGTTGTACCTGTACTGATACATTGCCTGTGAAGGTAAACACCACAGCTCTTGTGTTTTGAAGACAAATCGTAAGCACCCTGCCAATTTTTGGGTTCCCTGCAGGAATAGGAAGAAGCAAATCTCTCTGACTTCCATGAATACTAAGGTTTTGTGAAACCTGCTCTTCTTCCAGACCAGCGAACGGAGGCTCTGCCTTGCTGTCATGAAAGACAATTTTGCATGTAATGCACTTTCACCCCCCGCACTCCTCCTGGCAATTTTCTTCCAAAGCAATCTCAGAGAAGTCATTTGAGAAGCCATGCTTTAATTTTCCAACTCCTCCACTGACAGACCTCCTTCAGAGTCCAGGCCATTCCCTTAATGGTGATTCACCTTCTGCCACCCTGAACATTAGGTTTACTACCCATAAATTTAAAGGAGGCTCAAAATGACATCTGTTCTCTTCTGCTGGGAGAGCTGCAGACTGAAATGGGGTGGAAAAACCCAGCCCATCTCCTCTCATTTAGGAGTTCTGACATCCATTGGAAAAGGTGGAGGGGAGCTTCTTACTTTCTGGGATATCTTCTGCATTTTGGGTATCTATCATCCCTTCAACCACTGCTGCACTTTGTGCCCTGTTTTCTGTTAGGGTGGGCTGTGGTGGATTTACCCTGCTGGGCAGATGAACTCCACCACAGCTACTCTCTCACTCCCCCTCCTCAACGGAAAAGGGGGAGAAAATATGTTGAAAAGTGCTCAAGGGTCGAGATACAGATAGGAAGATCACTCACCATTTATTGTCATGGGCAAAACAGACTCAGCATAGGGAGATTACTATGCTTCTCCCTCCTCCCCGAGTGGCACAGGGGAACAGGGACTGGGGACTGTGGTCAGTCCCTGAGGCTTCCTCCCAGCTGCTCCTTCATGGTCCCTCTCTGCCCCTGCTCCACGCAGGGTCCCTCCCACGGGATGCGGGTCTGCCCACAGGCAGCAGCTCTTCAAGACCTGCTCTCACAGGGCTCCGTACCACGGGGTCCGTCCCCCAGGAGCAAACTGCTCCAGCACGGGTCCCCCACGGGCGGCAGCTCCCCCCAGACCCCTGCTCCTGCGGGGGCTCCTCTCCACGGGCTGCAGCTCCGGCCCGGGGCCTGCTCCTGCGGGGGCTCTCCGTGGGCCGCAGCCTCCTCCAGGCCACATCCACCTGCTCCACCGGGGGCTCCTCCACGGGCTGCAGCGTGGAGATCTGCTCCGTGTGGGACCCGTGGGCTGCAGGGGGACAGCCTGCTCCACCAGGGGCCTCTCCACAGGCCGCAGGGGAATTGTGCTGCGTGCCTGGAGCACCTCCTGCCCTCCTGCTGCACTCACCTTGGGGCTGCAGGGCTGGGTCTCACTCCTCTCTCTCCCAGCTGCTGTTATGCAGCAGGTTTTTCTTTTTCTCCCCTTTCCTAAATCTGCTCTCCCAGAGGCCCAACCAGCGTTGCTCATGGCTCAGCTCTGGCCGGCAGCAGGTCCCTTTGGAGCCGGCTGGAGCTGGCTCTGATCTGCCATGGGGCAGCTGCTGGGCTCTGCTCACAGAGGCCACCCCTGCAGCCCCCTGCTACCGAACCCTTGCCACGTAAACCCAGTACATGGGTACATGGGAGAAGAGTGCAGGGGCAGAAAACATGCTGTGAATGGGGTTGCACCACTGGGCTTTAGCTGGGAGCATTAACTACAAATTCTGGACAACAGTTCACAGGGATAGGGACTGTAAGCAGGGTGAGAAAAATAGCTTTCTTACTTGAATGGCAGACCTTAAAGAAACTATGAAAGCCACAGATGAGTTAGAGTGAAACAATTCATTCCATTTTTGGTATCTCTATAAACTGTGATTGACTTTGTCTTAGGATCTGTGGGAGATGGAAGGACCTGAGAACCAAGACTCCATTACTCAGGGTTTCCTGTGGCTGAAAGACAGCTTCATCCAAGAAGGCAAAGCCTGGGATATTCTTGAGTCTCTCTCTGAGTTTCAGCTTTTAGTTGATAGGACTTTGGGTGTCTTTACTCCAGCGGGGGACAGCTGAGTTCCCAGTGCCTACTCTGATCTTCTGTCCTGGTTCCTACTTGCAGGGGCCTTAATACAAAGGGGTCCCTAATTCAGTTTAGGGCCTGTCTGTGCTTTTCCAGTATTACTGGCAGTAATGATTGAACAAACATAAAGGCTAATCGGCAATAAATGAGGATTGCTAAAGAATAATTCACTAATTTCCCAGGTTCATATCTTGCTGAGACATTCCTCGTCCTCAGGGAAAATAAGTCTTAAGTTACTGATGCTAGAACCGGATACAGGGCACAGTCTCTAGACCGTCATCTTCCTGAGGGTTTTGTTCCAGGACCACTGGTAATTTCTCCAAGGCTGATGATGTTGAAAATTAATAATTCCCCACTTGAATTAATTAATGTATTTCAATTGTCTTAGTATTAGGAATGTAATGAAGAAAAAGTGGATGTGGGGGAGGTGAGCCCAATTAAAATGTAATTGTTTCATGCAATTCATTGTCTTACATTAGTGAATCTCTGAAATGGGATATTTGTAGTTAAAAACAAAAGTAGGGTTGATGTTGACAACAGCCACACTGGGAATCCACCTACATTAATATATATGTGCTGATCTTTAAAACTTGTTGTTTTAAATAAAAGAAATTAAGATATCTGTGTATGGAAAAAGCATCTGTTATATACCCCTCGTTTCTGACTTGTTAGGAGTTTGTTAATCATTAACATGTAAATAGAAAAAGCCAGTCAAAAGAGAAAAATATTTCATGTTAGGTAGATCTTTTACCACCATTTCTAGTGCTGGAAAGATAGAATGCATCGAGGTAGGGACCCTCCCTCAGCACAGTAATGTTTTATATGCTTTATAAAACAACTACCTGCTAACTAAATTCCATCTGTCCAAAAGTCTCCAGGAAGCACAGTATTGCCCTAGATTTTGGCAAACCGTTATACGAGGTTTAGCCCCATATTAGCATTTTAATTGCTGGCTGATTGCTTTTATGTTGCAAAACTCAGTTCACAACGGTATGTAAGTTGCAATTAGTTTTTACTGTGTGATTCATTAGTTCCTATAAAGCATGTTGTGCTGCAACATTTGGAAGGTAATACGCTGGAAACATTACAGCTCGCATTAAAAAGCGTTGAATGGCATTGAAAATGTACTAGTCCTGACAAACACAAAGACCACACGTGATGGCAGGACATATTCTCTCAGATGAGGTTTGGCTGACAGCTGCAGATAAAGTTGTTTCATATTGACAGGTTTTCCACATAAACAGAATCTCAAACACACAGTCTGTTCCATACAGGTTCACATCTGCGTGGGGTTTGGGGTTTTGTGGGGTTGGTGGAGTGGACACAGGTGTGGGAGTTTCCTTTATGAGGGTTTGACTGCAGAGCTCAGCCAGGTTTGTGATGTTCCTTCAGAGGATATCCGACGTCTTTTTCGTGCCTGGAGAATCACGTTTCTTTTGGAGATGCTGTCTTGTTCTCAGTGCTTGTGATGGTGAGGTGTGTGTGTAAGTAACATTAATCAATCCTGCCTTGAGGAAGGGGGATAAACTACTTGCATCTTTAAAGCTTTCCTACCCCTATTGTCCTGTATTCCTTAGGCAAAACAGCAGCAGCTTTGGCTGGATTAAAAACCAGCCAAGACTTATTGGCCCCATTCTGATAAGAACTGAGGTTCTTTTTGCTTTGCTCTGCCTCTTTTGGAAATTGTTGGCAGAAAATTTCAACAAATTGTGCATGAGGACATGATCGAGGAGTTTTCTACTGCTAAACCCGTGGCATGACAGACTTCTGAGTGTCCCTGTCAGTCACATGGGTATTTTGATCTTCCCTGACTGGGTGAAATGACCCTGGAAAGGTTGCTCTGCGTGTGGGTGCTGGCAGTCCCAATTGCCACTCCAAGCTGTGTACGGTGGTGCAGTGTCTGCTGTGCCATGCCATGCAGTGTACATCAGCACTTGCTGTTCATACCTCACTGGAGGGGTAAAGCTCAAAACTTAGCCTATGCTTTCATTAGAGTGTTTGAGTTTTTCGAGACTGATGAATAAAGAAAGGATGCAAAGAAGAACGGTTGAAAGTTTTCCCTACTGGGCAGTTTCCTGGGGGATTTTCTGTGTTTTCTTTCTTCTGTTTTCACAAAAACCCTGCAGATTTGAAGTCAAACTTTTGTTCATGTTGGTTGTCAGAAATCTTACACTGGAAGCAGTCATCCAGTGAAGGGAAATACTACTTATTCCTCCAGAAATATGCTTATGCCAACACAGACTGATACATTTATAATCTCACAACAAACGAGGTAAAATACAAACTTTCAGGACTTCAACACAGATTATATCAGGTCACTCAATTTTCTGACATAGACTTTACAGCTGTGGGGGTCAAAAGCACCTGCAGCTGGTCAGTCTGCCCCATTGATTTGGAATAAGTGTCAGCTGCCTCCTAACCCTTATTTTGACCTCTGTGGTTAAGTGTCTTGCTGCTTGCAGCAAGCTGTAATACAAAGTGTGGTCTGTGCCTGAATTTTAGATGCATACTCTTGTTAGGTAGTGACAACTCTGCTTTTGGAATAAAAGTGTCTTCATTTCTTTTAACTGAAGCTGTGCAGGCCAATCTACCTTGTGCGAAGAAAGAATGACTCCTGAAAGCGTGGACACAGCAGTCAGATATGCTGATGCAGCGGGTTGAGAGACAAGTGAGATGACTCCAAAGGTTCTGTGTTAGGTGAGGGAGTCAGAAACTCAGAATTTATGGCTGCTTTTGTGTTTCTGCTGCCTGGAAAATGAAAACCATACAAGCTGTGTTGACAGCAGCAGAGGTAACAATGAAGTGGGAAGGATGGCAATTTTTCACCTGATGCCTTTTCTTGTTTTCATAGTTTATGGCGCATGGAGTCTCTCCAGCCAGACCCTCCTCTGAGGTGTTGTTTGGTGGTTGCTGTCAATCTGCTGCACCAGCTGTGCTCATGAAGCATTTCTGTTTGAACTCTTGTGGGGTGAGAACAGGTGGAGTTTCCTGAACGTGGGTTTGCCTTGCATGGTTTAGAGGACCAAGCCCAGCTTGAGTGGTGTAAACCAGTCCCACTCATCGCAGTGAAATACCAGTGACTCTTTCCAAAAACAATGATGCTGTAAAGCAAATAGGTAAGGAAAACAAAACCAAAAAACATTCTTGCTTTAGAGTCAATCCAGTGGTATGCTCCAAGGTGCCCAGGTAGTACCTGGTGATGGCAGCTCAGCTCATGGTAAGACAAAATGAAAGTTGTCAGTGACTCTTAACCCAGCAAACTAGCTGATCTCAGTGCCATGACAGATCAATTTGTGACTAATTTATTTATCCATATATTTCTCTGGCATGCTCTGTCTCCATTTTGAGAAGAGCAAGACATTTGTGTTTGCAGCATGTAGGAGTTGATGTGTCAGTGGCACCACTCAGGGTGTTAGTTAAACACAAAATAACTTCGTGTTTTACTCAATGTAATTCATCAGAAGCTGTGCAGATTAACTGGGTAGAGCTACATTGAACACAATGGCATCTGCAGATAAAAAATGACAAACGATATTACTCCTGCTCTGTGATTCATTGGGAAGAACTCAGAAGCAAAGCATTTTTTTTTTCAAACAAATTATTCAGTGAAGTCCTAACAGCAACTATAAAACAACAAAACCACCACCAAAGGTTTTAAATATTGTTGTACATAAAATCTAATTTATATGGTATTAAAGGTTTTTTTTTTTTTGGACTACAAGTCATCTTTGGAAAATACTATTGTCTAAATGGTTCATCAGACACATCTCAAACACTTTTATGATTATTAGTAAATGGAATTAGAGCACCTTGTAGTAGTTTTATTATATTTTGCACAACCATAATGGATTACAGGGAGGCTTACATCCTATAGCTCAGACTGAATAGCAGCTTCTAACTCAACATGTGCTTTTCATAGGTTTTGTTTTTTTTTTTCAAATTATTATTTTTAAATTTTATTTTTATTTTTTATTTTGGATAGGGGAGAGTTGGAAGGGACAGGATGGGGATGATTCACTGCTCTTAAATGATTCATGCTTGATCTCAGTTGAAAGTAGGAGCAGTGGAACTTGGCTACCTAGGTTCACTAATAAATTCCATTAGGTGTGTAAATGCCTGGGCTTTACCACCTGTTTTTGTTCCTTGTTTTATCTGGTAATTAGAAGGGGATCTGCTGCACCCAACCAAGCCATCAACAAGTTATAAGATGGGGAGGCATTTGCCTTAAATAATATTGGGTATCTGCTGCGTAGGGTTCATGGGTGATCTTGCTCTGTAAGCTTCCATGATTCACGGTGGTGTTCAAGGAGTGATTTCAGCCCTGCTTCCTGCGGGGATGGCAGTGTGGTGCCAATTCCCTCTACTTAGGGAATTCTCTACCTCTCTATCTGCACCTAGGGCTAGTCAATGTAGACCATACTGGAGAGAAATAAATATGTTTAGGGCATGAGTTAGTTTAGATGTCTGCTTTGGGGCATATTAGACTACAGTGTGAGTGTCTTCATTAGGTGTATATAGACAGACAGGTAGCTTGGATAGACGTATCTGCCTTTGGTCCGGTGAAACCAATGTGTTTAATCTAAAGTAAATGTGTGGACTCTTCCAACAGCAACAACGAATGTCCTTTCTTGGACACCTTCAGGTGGGATGAATTGGTATCTGGTTCTCCACTGACTGCAGAGAAATCCTGGATGACTTGTTTAAGACAGGATAGCTAACCTATAGCCAGTTCAAGTCAAATGAGATGAATCCCAGCTGTACAGAGCTAAAGAAAGATCTGTGCTGCCTAAAATTTGAAGGTTTTCTTCAACAGCATATCACACAGTAGCAGCTATTTCATACTGAACTTGGCTTTTTTTTTTTGTCCTCAAATCGTCATAGCTACAGCATCGTGACTCAGTCACTTTAAAAACCGATCCCAACTTCTGATTTATGTAGATACTTTTGAAAATATAAGCAGTTACCCAAGTAGGATAGTATCTTCTCCTAGTCGGGGCTGGCCCAAGAGCATTGATAGGACAGGTTTTACAGCCCCCATGCTTTTCCCGATTCACAAGAGGAATTATGTGCATGCTTGCTGTGTGTTGAAGTTAAGCACATGCATAAGTGCTTTGCTGAACAGGGATTGATTAAAATACATGCTTTGGGGCCTTAGTTAATTATTTGTCATGGAATGCATAATTGCCTCTATACTGGAGATGACTAATAACTTTCTTCCGATAAGCCTGAACATACACAGTGGTCCTGACCTGTAATTTAGCATGATAACACCAGCTTCCTCAAAGCCCGTGGAAAAAGTGGAAAGACATTTGGATGTCTGGTTCCTTGCGAGCTTACAGAGTTTGTGACCACAGCCTCTGATCCGATAAAAAGCAGCTTCAGTGTATTTTTCCATTGAAATAGGTTCTTACTTGAGTGGATCCAAGGAGTCCCTGTACAGCTGGCAGATGCTGAGCTTCCCCAGGTAATAAAATAAAATCTCAGCCACTGGCCTGGCTCATGCTGACAAATTCACTGCATAGCTTGCACAGATTATAATGCCCTAAATAAATTTTAAATAGTTGTCTGGTACACGATGTGCAGGACACTCACTATTGCTTGGATATAGTAAAAGACATTAAACTACGTCTGAGCCCTCTGCTCTGTGTCTTCACACGCTGCTGTGCTAACAATATCTGTACAGCCTCACTAAATGGGCATATTTAGTAAACGTGTTTCTTTGGGACCAGTTTTCTGTCTTTTCCCTCTCTTGTAATATAGAGTAGAAAAAGACAAGCTCCTGTGCTATTGGAGTACAAACGTGCGCTGTGTCTACATTGAATGCAAGCCAAAAGAGGCAGGAGAGAGACCTTTGAGGAAGGTGGGGGCTGCATGGGTCAGCTCTCCAAATACAAGACCTGGATGCAACTGCTGATTTGTCATTCCTAGCCATGGACGGGGCTTACAACTTCTGTCCCCTGCTGCTGTCTGCCTTCTCTCAGTTGTTCTGTAGTGCAGAACAACTCAGAACTTTTTTTTTTTTCGTATTTTCTCTACACACAAGTGTGCTCCTTGCTGAAGAAAGCCCAAACAAAGATTTGTAAGACATGCTGGGAAGAAGTGTACTTTTCTCTGCAACTGGAAAGGCATTAATGAGTGTGTTTGAGTTTTCCTATGTGGTTCTGGAGCTCAGCTTGTGCTGTATGGTGTAGTATAGGTAAGGAAGCCTGTGCAACATTCACACTCCTGTGGCAAGTCCTGCAGGACGGTGGTTTTCAGCCAGGGAGGCCATGGTGGGTTCAAGATCTTCTATACTTCTAAGTCTGGTTTAAATTTACCAGCCAAGAAACTCTTGTGTAGGCTGCCATAAAGCCAAAGTCCTTGAATGTTCAAAAGTAGATCCCAAAGTTAGAAAGAAGGATGAAGAACTGTCCAGAGATATTTCTGTATGTGGACTCAGTTGTCCAGCACTAACTGATGTTAGAAAAGCAGCAGGAGGCCTTTGGGGGGGACAGGTAGCATGGCACAGCTCTGGTTTTGGCTTTGTGTGTTAACGGAGGAAGCTTGCTGTGTGAGACAAAACATTTGCCACATTCTCCTATGTTTCCAAGCATCTGAGATATTGAATTCATCATTCTCTTTTGTTTTTCTTTATTGTGGCTTCTTTTTAGATGAAATTAATTACTTTCTGTTAGTTTCTTTAGCACTATTCTTGCAGGGGATTTGTACGTTGGTAGGATCAGATTGCATAAAAGGAGGCTAAATAGCTTTTCTTTTGTTTATGAACCTACAGGTGACTTAAATATTTTAATATCATTAAATAGCTGCTGCTCTTCATGAAAGTAGTAAATATTGTGCAAAACTGAAATAAATGTTATATCAGGAAACTCTAGGGATCAGTAAGAAAAAACGGTCTTTAAAACAGCAGCAGAACAGTAATTTTATGTTTTTACTTAATTCTATTTCCCAAGAAATTATCCAGCTTTATAGTGTAAAAAGTAATCCTGCTGAAAGGGGAGATATATTTTACCAAATGTTATATAAACTTATTAAGTCAGGACTTACTGTCTCTTGAACAAGGTAGAACAGATGTTAGAAAAGTATAAAAGAAAACAAAGCATCCTTGACAGTCCCCTGAAGTTAAGCAAATGGGAAACAATTGCTAAATGGAAGATTGAAAAGGGCAATCCATTTACTAACAGGGTTTCTACAGGGTGTGTGTGAGAGAGAGAGATGGGAAGGGTGAAAGCTACAAGCCAAAGAGCTGTAGTTGCCTTAACGAAAGGCATTTGTTAAGTAAGACAAACAGTGAAACAGGCGCAGATGCAGGCTCTGAACTCATCTAGCCCTAGCTTGTCAGAGCTGTTGTCTTCACCTCTGACTTTAGGCAGCACACAGCCATTTCAGGTAGGGTTTCTTTGCATGAAACTGTGGAATCACCTTGTGATCCCTTTATAGTTGGTAGAAGTTCGGTTCTCAGTAGTAGAGAGTGGATCACCACCATGAAGTAAGTATCTTCATCAAGCTAGAGCAATTGTGCTCCCAAGGTGCTGCCATGGGAAGGAAAGATATTTTGGGCTGATGGCTCAGCTGCAGCAAGTTCCAGCTGGGCCAGCAGCTGCGGCATGGCAGAAAGCTTTAGGGCCATGGAGTTCACCATGTGCCACCTCCTATTCTTTGCTGCTGAGCCTGTGTCCAAGCACAAATATTCTGCTCAAGAGAGCGGAGACTGCATGAAGGGGTGTGGGCAGGACACAGGAACGTCCCCCTGCCCTCCGTACCCCTCCAAGGCCACCCAGACCCTTTGTTCGAAGAAGCTTTGCATCCATTGGTAGGGCTGCGCAAGATGAATGCCAAGCGTCTAAATTTAATAAGGGTGTACTGCAAGCAAAGTAGGAGGAATATTAATTTAATGATGGTTAAGGAGCTAATAGAGAATCCAAAAGCTGCTGGGAATAGGCAGTGATGAGAATTAGAGAGTTGTGAATTATTCACTTTCTGCTGTCAGATAACAGGAGAGGCGTAGTGCAACTGATCCTCTCCATTGCTTGTTCCCTGCTGTGTGCAACTTACAACCACATTAGGTTACAGAATCCGCCATAAAAATTAAATTACATTACTAAGAATATTTCAAAGGCAAAGACAAAACACTGAAGGATGCTTCCACCTCTGGGGATGGTGGTGCCTTGCCAAGGGTGAGAATTCACTGAGCAATTCAGATTTGGACTGCAGGGGTTTCTGCTGCAGGTTGGTGTCAAATCTCATCGTTCCTTCTGTCCCTGTGTCTCCTTTGCAGGGGTGTCCTTTCTGATTCTCTTCTGCAAAGACAAAGTGTAATTGAGAGCAACTCCATCAGAGATGTCCATGTGAGATGCTCCCAGCTCCTTGCCAAGCTTCTGGCTGTGTCTCCATTCATCTCCCATTGAAATTGTCCCTGCATCCCTCCTTCAGTACCTGGATGCTGCTCCCTCCTTGCCAGCCAGATGGGATGCTTTTGGCCAGCTTTGCCCTAAGGTGGGATGTAAGTACTGTCAAACAGACTCAACCCCTCTCTTAGCTGCGTGCATCTAGAGGGAGAGCACTGGGGCTCCTCTCCCCCTGGCATCCCGGTTACCTGTTGTGTTTATCAGAGGGAGAGTTGAAGTGACGAATAACACAAGACCCTTTTATTTTCAGCTGAATGGCTGCTGCCCAGCCTGGCTCTGAATTGCCCAGACGGTGCAAACCGCAGCCAGCTTAGCGAGGCCCCATTTTTAGCTCGCGTGACTCTGACTCTCCGTCGCCTTCTGTGCAGTATCTTCTCCTTCATGCCGCTGTTACCAAACAATGGAATTGGGGGGTTGCAATTGCAGCAGATCCCAGGCTGATAACGGCCAGTTGACAAACGGTGCTAGGTAATACAAAGCTTGTTTATGTTCCGCTTTGCACGGCTCCGCTATCAGCTACCAGTAGGTTCTGGTTTCGGTGTTATCAGGCTGCTACAGAGACCTTAGGACGAGGTACAATGTAAATTAAACACAGAGATATACCCAATAATTCATTGCCTTTCCCACTTCTAATTTGGTGATGGGAGAATATCGCTCCCTAATACAACATTTGGTTCCTGGCCAAATACTAAATTTAGGTGTTCATTGTCCCTTGTTTACCATTCGCACGCAGAGATAAATATTGCTTGTGTTGAGTCACTGTTATTACCTTGGAAATAGTTAAGCTGCCCTAAAAACTCACTCCTTAATTGAAACGGGCAAAAGGTGTGTCAGCTACAGGGGGCAGAACATCCAGCAGAGGTGATGCTATGTCCTTTCCTTGTGCATGGCGTGATTAATTCTTGCTGTTTACTGCTCGGAGGGAGCCATTGCACATCGCTTCGAGGTAACTACAGGGCATGGCTTCTTTTCTAAGATGGGAGACTATGACACTGCATTTGTTATCACGTTCTTTGCTAGCACAGTTTGTTTTTCCTGACAGGCACAAATCCCAGCGTAGTTTATCTCGCAAGGATATTGATAACAGGGGAGCAGTATCTCCAGAATAGGAACTTTTTGTGGGAAGATTAACAAAAGAGCTTCTCCTCACTGCTGTTTAATTCCCTTGCTGACTCGAATAAGCAAATAGCAGGGGTGGGCCACATCTTGTGCACGTGAGCTTGTCATCTGCAAAGCTGGGGGGAAGTGTGGGGGCAATGAGAGCCTTTGGCTAGGAGTGTAACATAACCAGTGTGCACAGGTTTTATAGAAAAGATGGGAGCTTTGTATGGCATACCAGCTGTCCTGTAGCTATGGCTGTGCCATAATTCATCTGAAGGGAGGACAGTCACCTACTCATGGGCTTTGGTGAATTCTCTCCCGTTTCCCGTGTGCGCGTTTTTTTTTTTTTTTCTCCTTGTCTTTTGCACAATTATGATCCTTGTCCTGTGCTTTTGCAGAGCATCCCACATGGATATTTCCCGGCCCTGGGTGCTCCTGCAGGTGGATGAGCAATGTGTGGTTCTCCCTGGTGCCGTTCAGTGTGTCGGAACCATACGCTGGTGCAAATGCCCAGCTCAGGCTGTGGCTGTACCCCTGATGTTTCTCTTCACAGCTGTTCATGGGCAGAAAAAAATGCCATGAAGATGATACAGCATGAAGGTGTGGGTTCGATTTTGCACTGGTTGGTGTTACTAAGGGCTGTTCAGAAACTGGAAATTGAATTTTGTTTGCAAAGCATGTCTGCCTCTCTTGCTTGTTCAGCTGTCAGGCACAGGGAAGACATAGCCCACATGCTTGCTTCCAAGCTCCTGTGTGGGAGCACGGTGGCATCTTTTCTGCCAACATTCAACATGAGTGAGTTAAATTTGACAATAATTGGCTGTCTCTCCATCAGGAAAAACAGCTCGGAGGAGCTGATGCTGAACCCCTCTACCGCTACGTACCACAAAGGATTTTCCTTCAGACCAGTTTAGTCCGGTGATCTGGAGTGTGCAATCACAACTTCCCTTTGGCTTGGGTTCCTGCACATGCATTTGGGACTAAGATTTGGAGTGCATTTAGTGCGCATGTCGAGAAGAGCTTCTGCTGTGGTTTCCTCCAAAGGAAATTTATTTTGCCTGCACCAACACTGCACTGCAGACCAAACCCGTGCATAGGAAGTCAGGACCATTTGGGCATTTTCTTCCAAACCTCTTTGCTGCTTTGAAACAATAACTGCCCTGATGCAGACACAACCAGTATGAACTAGATGTGATTGGAAGTTTTTTCCTACGTGACTTGTCCATACTAACTTGAACAAATCTGACTGCTCTCACCCTTTCCTTGTTGTGGCTTGTTGTGGGAATGGGACTGAGGGTGAGTTGTAAACCCTTTCTCTAACGCTGAGCTGAGTGGGCTGTGGACTGTGGCTGAGGCACAGTGAAGCTGCGTGGGATTCTTTGGCTGCGACCCATGACGGGATAGACAGCCTGGCTTCGGGTCTGCCCAAATATCTGGACAGAAGCAACAGTACTAAAACGCCCACTAGAAACCACTAATTGCACTAGAAGCTGTATTTTGGGGCAGATTTTGCCCTCTGTCCCTTCCACCCCCCCCCTCCCCCCCTTTTAATTCAAGTTGGTTTGAGCTTTTCATTTAAAGTTAGAAATCATGCTAAGAGAACACTTTGAGCACGATTTTCCAGTGTAAGGCTGTTATTAAACATCCTTGATCAGCCCTCTTGATTGTTGAATTTGTAAGGTTTTGTTTTGGCATGGTAATACAGGCTTTAAAAAGGAAACTTCTTATGAAAAGACTCAGTGGTTGGTTATATAAAAAAAAGACAAACAGATGTGGGTAGCAATAAAATCACACCATGATGTCTTTTAATTCCATATTAATATATAATTGAGTAATAAAGTAGTAGTCTAATGTTTTGCATGCTGCAGCTTTACATACCCATAATTTAGTCTGTAAAGTTACCTGGCTTCCTTAATCTCATCACGGTATAAAATTGGAATTTCATTATTTGAGTGAAATTCTATTTCTGCTACGCTTTGTCTGAGTCTGCCAGGCAGTACTGAAAACCTTCAGGACAGTTTCCTAGGAGCTAAAACTGCCATTTATTTTTCAGCATTAAAACCCATATAAGATGAAATGACATCTTCCAGCAATGTGGGTGATAATATACAAAAGCTGAGCTTTATAAAAATTATAGAAAAAAAGGGAAATGGCTTAGTTTTAATCGAGTCAAATAATCACTAAGGCTATAAAACCACTATCCAGAGATGATATTGAGATGTTGATGTCACAGATATTCTGATTTTTAGGAATCTGTAATCTTAAAAGAAAAAAAAAGAACACAAAACAAAATACAAAACAAAATATATAAAGACCTGGAAGCTCTAAGAGAATTACTTAACCAACCCATTCCAAATGCAACTGAAACACCTTTCATGACAGCGATCTTTTGGTGAAGCTTCTCTGCCCATGGATTTACTTCCCTCTGGCTCACCCTTATTTCTAAATATTTCTTATAGAGAAATCTGTCTGGATTTAACGGTACACAAAATAAATTATATAATTGTGCTTATTCCTGTAAGTCATGACCATTGCCACGGGACAGAAACAATACATGTGTGATTTGTTTGACAGTGGTGTTGGCACAGCAAATGCTGCTGCTTCAAGTGCTCTGCACATAAATTGCTTTTGGCTTTGGCAAGAAAATGAAATGAAATCCACAAAATAGAGTACATCAAATAATTTAGGGGCTCTTTCATTATCTGTAAGCTGGGCTTTTTACAGGTTCTTCAGCTGAATGCAGTGATTTCAAAATTGTGAAGATTTTGCCTGTTTTCAACTGTACATTAAGAAAAAAGTCATACAAATGTTACATGGATAGTTAATTTGTGAATCTGGCAAACGCCACATGTTGCATTTAAAAGCAGGAATAGGTTCAATTTTTAACAAGACTGGACATTATCTGAAAAACCCTGCTGAAAAATGAGGTTTATTTTTGAAAATGCATGTTCAGCAAAGCATCGTGTCCAAGGCAAAGCCTTTGGGAAGGGCCTTGGGCTCTTCATATGCTGCAGGAGGATGGAGTCTGGTCTGATTCGTGCTCTGAAATTCATGCCTGCAACCTTCTGGGACAAACTGGCTTTTTGCTACCAGATCACAGCCATTGGGAAGAGGTCAGAGCTGGGACAGAACCATGCAAAAATGAAGGTGGCGGCCTTATTTTGGACAATCTTCCAGAAAGCAGCATTTTGCTTGGTACTTTGCTTGTTTTTAATCTCATATGTATGTTTCTCCTGCCCTTAAATGTACTGTCACTCATTTGGAAGCCTTGAGTTTATTGGTTAAAATGATATATGTTAGCACTTTTCATATATTTTGTGTATTTTCAGTACATTCAGTACATCCATACCTGTTTCACTGTCAATTTTAATAGAAGTTCAGTCTTAGCAGAATCCATATTCAGCAAGCTGTCGAGTCTGTCCAAATCCATTTACAGAGAAAAATATTCTTTCTGTTGCTGTGTAAGATAGGAAAGGGTGTAATAAATTCCACATTTTAAAATAGTTGAGGAGAAGCTACATAGAAGATTCTGGAAGTCTGCATGCATTCATTGGACTGAATCACTGGATACACAATATGTTGAACAAAAAAAAGTTCAGATTCAGTCTCTTATGAAGACTTGACCCATCAGTACTTGGAAGTCTTAAAAGCCTTTTTTTTTTTTTTTTTTTCCTTCCCTTTGGGGAAAATGACTATTTCTAGGTAAGATGATCTTACTTGTTGTGAAGGTTAGGTATACAAGAGCCAATGTATATCACTGAGTGCAATTCTTTTCCATATTTTTTTTTTTTTTTCTGTGGAGACACTTTTATATAAGCTACACTTCTGACTAAAGACTTTCTTTTTGTTATAACTTGTTTTTCAGTGAATCCTTTGTGATAAACTTCAGTGCCTCCCAGAGCAGACTATTCTACTTCTAAGACAGCACCTTGAAATTTTTAATGTCATTTTAACACTTAATTAGTATTGAGTCACCATAAATGTCATTTCACTATCTTCCTCTTTGCCATTATGAAGAAAAGGTAACCCTCACATTGTCTCCAAAAAAATTGATAATTGTTGGAAAATGTTTAAGATCCTTTCAATAGGCATATAATTATCTGCATGGTTGTGCCTCAATATTTTGCTGTGCTGAAGGCTGACAAATGAATTTCCTATAATTTTGAAACTCCTTTGGCAGATGAAAAGTGACTAAAAACTCCCAGATCAAAGGACAACTTTCTGATCATGCTCTTTTCTGTTACACAGTATGAAAGTGAAGTACCTGGCTGGAAGCAAATATTTATTCTTGTTTTCCTTTGAATAGTAGACATTAAAATTAAAATTAGCGCTCCAAATGAGGTTGTGTTTTCAAAGTCCCAGCTTTTTACTTGATTGTATTCTTTTATTTTATTTTATTTATTTTTTTTAATCTGCAAGTATTCTAAATTCAGTTTCACTGCTGCCTGGCAGATAATCAGACAATGGATTATTTCCCTTTGAAGCACAAAGTAACAAACAGTTTTTGGAGATATTTTGGTATCATACTTTCAAGTATTAGAGAAAAAATAATAAGCTATTTTCAACCATTTCATGTATTGTTTCTGCATTTGGAAGAGAATGTGTGTATATATATATATATATAATGCATAAGGTATACAAAGGAAAAGCTGATATATTTTTGGCCATGCACAAAGCTACTGAGATGCATCATGTTATCTTGAAGTTTTATTTTCCATGATTGACCCTTAACTTTGCAGTTACTTTCAGGGTATCCATATGAGTGACTGTGGGTAATGCTACAGTGCACTTCTGCTCCTTTTGTAACCTTGTCACTTTCTTTCTCCTCTCCCTTGGCAAAGCTCTTCAGAAGTTTTGTTCTTAATAGCTATAGAAAACGATTATGATCTGCTCCGTTTGCATGTTGCCTTCTGATAGCCCACTACGAGCAACATAGAAACTGCCTGCATAAACTACAATGAGCCGTATGGCCATTATTGCTTTCTTCAGTGATCCATGGAAAATCGTGTCTCTACTCATTTAAGAAAATGCAAAGCTTTCCCTTCTTTCAGGGCCTATATCTTGCCTTGCTATTGGGATGCTAACATCACCGTCAATGTTGGTCATGAGCCTTCTAAGGCTGTAATGCATCTAACTGTAAATACATAAATAATCCACGGATTGGAATTTAGCTCAAGTTCACTTAGCCTGCTTGATCTCCTTCTGTGCTGGCTCATAGCTTCCCAGACACTGTGTCTGAGTATGATCAGTGCTTACCACAGGTGGTCAGTCCATGGCTGAAGTAATCTTTGGAAGGCAAAACTGCGTGAGCAGATGGCAGTCTTTACGTTGTGATCTTTATGCACTGACCTTTCTGGTCAGGCTGAGGAGATTCTAAGAAAAAATTTCACATTTTTTTTCAGCCCCCCCCTCCCTTTTTTTTTTTGCATGTCAGTAGTGGTGGTAGAAATTGTCAGTTTAAAGTTTTTAGTGAAGCTTCTGAGTCATTGTTCTTAAAGGAGTTTCATGATTGTACAGTTTTCTCTAAGATCAAGTGTATGATATGTGATATAAAGCAATAAAATGTTTTTGGGAAATACTTCAGCCTTCTCTAAAGTCCATCTTTTTATATATGCTAAATTTTCAAGATAAATGTCTTTTTCAAGATAGTCACCTAGACAAAAACTGTTTACTTTATTTTTACATCTGATTTTTAAAATTATTTACCAGGCAGGTATCAGTAAACATGTTGTGCTGACTAAAATGTAATTAGTAATTTTAGTTTACATACATGTGTTATCTCAAGAGGCAGGCTCTGAAGAAAGAACCAGAATTCTCCTTACAGGGCATATTTGCTAATGTCAAAATCATAGAATCAGAGTCATAGTGTGGTTTGGGTTGGAAGAGACCGTAAAGGTCATTTGATTCCAACTCCCCTGCCATGGGCAGGGACCCCTCCCAGCAGCCCAGGCTGCCCCCAGCCCCATCCAGCCTGGCCTTGGGCACTGCCAGGGATGGGGCAGCCACAGCTCCTCTGGGCAGCCTGGGCCAGGGCCTCACCGCCCTCTGAGTGAAGAATTTCTTCCTCATATCTAATGTAAATCTACCCTCTTTTGGTTTAAATCCATTTTCCCTTATCCTACCACCACACCCCCTGACCAAGAGTCCCTCCCCAGCTCTCCTGCAGCCCCCTCTAGGCCCTGGCAGGCCGCTGTGAGGTCTCCCCGGAGCCTTCTCCTCTCCAGGCTGAACAACCCCAACTCCCTCAGCATGTTTTCATAGGAGAGGTGTTCCAGTCCTCCAATCATCGTCGTGGTCCTTCTCTGTCCATATATTTCTCGTGGTAGGGACCTGCATAAGAAAGACCAACTACCAACTTCCAGATTAGCGTCAGCACTGGATGATAACTAATGGGATACTTTTCTGAGCTTCCCAGGTCATTTCCATCTGCAGATGCCATCAGAGCTTTGTTAAAGAGGTAATACCACAGATTTAAAATCCTAAGAATGGTTGAAGTGCTTTGCTGATGAAAACAATACTGAATGTAATCAAAGGACTTGGGCATTAGGATTCTAATAAGACGGAAACTTCAAGGAAATCACTGAGATGGGCTGCAAGTTTATCAACCACATATAGATGGAGTATATCTTCTCTCAGAAATAAAATACGTTCTTGAAAAGACAAAGCACTAATGAAGTGTTGGGTAAATGTAATACATTAGGTGATGATGGACAAGTGGAAAATAATTCAGCCAAGATTATAGGTGAAAAGATTGTTATTGTTGTCCATATAAACACTATAGAAGGTCCCTGTCCCAGTAGTTATTATAACTCTCCATAAAATCAAGAACAAAAATGAGGGTAATATACTGTTAAAATTAATAATATATAAGCAGCAATAGAAAATGTTTCATTCATTAGCCATAAAATTTTGTTAATGGCTTCCTAACTCCAGATCTCATGGAAGGATGAGTTGAAGCTTTACAGGTAAGAGACAATAACAAACTACAAAAGTTGGTCTTTTTCCTCTGAAACCTGTGTCTGTCAATCATACCTTTTCTTCTTGCAAAATTATTATGTGAGACAAACAAAAGTAGTTCATAACCCAAAATAGAGGTACTAAGTTATTTTGGTGATGCCTTATGTAACTGCAGATGGAAAAAAATCTACTGAAAGCACATTTTGCTACGATTTGCTCTGGTCTTTAAGATGGTCATTTTAAATACAATGGTACCATCATTCTCTTAGATTAATAAACTAATTGCACTGCTCTACATGACTTGTCCTTCAGAAATTAGGATTTGTTTCCAAACTAGATCTACATTTGCCACTTCAAACCGGAGCAATGTAGGTAGAGTGGAGTGTTGGGCAAGTGTAGGTGTCTACTTTCCACTGAGTTGTGTAACTCTCTAGATTGACTTTTTTTGACTTGATCACCATTGGCTATAATGGGAACAGACTCATGTAAACACATTCATTTATGTGTCTACTTCTTTAGCGTAATTGCACATGCGGAGATAGTAAGGGCTTGGTTCAGCTTCCCACTCACAGACACCTACAATTGTTTAAGATGTCCTCAGGTATATAGCTGAACTATCAGTACATTACATGATATATGTAGAGGGGGTATTTAATTCTCATTCATTAACCTGTTAGCTTAGATCTATTAGCCTAACTTCAGTCCCTGGAAAAGTTACGGAGAAGATTATCCTGGGTGCTACTGAAAGGCACTCAAAGAACAAAGCTATTATCAGTCATAGTCAACATGGGTTCTTCAAGGGAAAGTACTGCCTTAGCAATTTGATCTCCTTCTGTGATAAGGTCACCTGCTTGTTGGATGAAGTGTAGGTGGTGAATGTAATCTATCTGGATTTCAGGAAGGCCTTTGATACTGTCTCTCACAGCATCCTTTTGGAGAAATTGTCCAGCTGTGAGATAATCAGGTTCATGCTACTCTGGGTTATGAACTGACTCAACAGTAGAGCTTGAAGCATTGTAGTAAATGGAGCTACATCTGGCTGGTGGGCAGTCACCAGCGGTGTTCCCTAGGGCTCAATTCTAGGGCCAGTCCTGTTCAACATTTCTGTCAATGATCTTGATGCAGGACTGTAGTGCATCCTCAGAAAGTTTGCTGATGTCACTAAACTGCAAGGTTCTCGTGACTCCCTGGAGAGGTGAGAGGCCTTGCAGAGGGATTTAGATGGGAGCACTGGGTGATTAGGAGCGGCAGGAAGTTCAACAAAGAAAAATGCTGGGTGCTGCACCTGGGATGGAGTAATGCCAGATGAGTGGCTGGAGAGGAGCTGAGCAGAAAGGGAGCTGGGGGTGCTGGTGACAGCAGGCTCGACATGAGCCAGCAGTGTGCCCTCACAGCCAACAGGACAAACTGCATTTTGGGGTGCATTAAACACAGCACAGCCAGCTGGTCAAAAGAGGTGATTCTCCTGCTCTACTTAGCATTAGTGTGGCCTCACCTTGAATATTGGGTGCAGTTCTGGTCTCCACAATATAAAAGGGATGTTAAGGTTCTTTAAAGGTTCCAGAGCTGTCTGGTGAAAGGGCTGGAAGGCATGTTCAATGGAGAGGGGCTTAGGGCGCTTGGGTTGTCCTGTCTAGAGAAGAGAAGGCTGAGAGGTGACCTCATTGCTCTCTGCAACTTCCTGAGCAGGGAAAATGGAGAGGAGGTGCCAGTGTCTTCTCCCTGCTAACTCATGACAGGACACACACAGGAAGTACATGCAGCTGCACCAGGAAAGGTTCAGACTGGACATTAGGAAAAAATTCTTTACCATGAGGGTGGTCCAACACTGGAAAAAGCTTCCTAGCAAGGTGGTTGATGCCCCATGCCTGTCAGTGGAATTTGGATAATGGCCTCACTAATATGCTTCAACTTTTGTTTAGTCCTGAAGGGGGCAGGCAGTTGGAATAGATGATCTTTAAAGGTTTCTTCCAACTGAACTATTCTATGTTTCTAACCTGCAAGCCAGAAAATAGCTATTAGTGCTGGGAAGAGTAAGCAAACGAAAATCAACATCACCACACCGTATCTGCAAAACAACAATATTAGAGAAATGTTTTTGTGTTTCTACATTACAGGCATAGAAATAGATTGCAAAAACAATCAATCAATCAAACAAACAAACAAAAAAATACCAACAAAACCAAAAACCTGCGTGCTCACATATATCCCCAAACAATCCCTTTCCCTGGTCATGGGTCTGTGTCACTAATAGAGCGAGTCTGGTTGAAACTATAGCTGGTGTTAACAACATTTGCCAAATGGGGTACTTCCAATCATTAGAGCTTTGTGAAGATGCGGCAAGTAATAGAATTAATGTAGTATACAGCACTTACAAGGAGATATCGATTTAGAAAGTTGTGGAACGAAATGGAAGATTCAACATAAACATTTATTTCAAGAACACAGCAGCAGGTTACAAAATCCAGTGTATAGTTCCATCGGCAAGTCAAGTCCTACCACATTCTAATTAGAAAAATGGGTGAAAAAATGCTACAAAGATGTTGTATGCAAGCTGTTTATAGTACTCGTGAGCTGCTCTGATTCCAGTTAACTTACAGCACTGAAAGGAAGAAGGCCTTTACTTGTCTGAGAAGCCATGCTCCAGTGGTTTTCTGCATGCACTGTTTGCATCAAGTAATGGGTACAAAACAGTCTTAATCAGAACTGAAGAATCAGGCAATCTTGGGCTCTCTGCATCGTGCTCAGTAATGGCGTGCTCTGAGAGTTTTAAGAGACTTGGACATGGTTTATTTGCATTAATGATTTAGCATTCTCCCTTGAAGCTGCTGCCTGGAAAACACGGATTTTCCTTCTTGACTTTTCATGGGACATTGTTATAGATTTTTCTGATAAGAGAAGGCAGGAGAGCCTAAAACTCTTGCAAAGCCAGTTATCAGCTAATGCCATTGCCAGCTCCTCTGTGCCAAAAAGAACGAGCGTGACACTAATCACACCGTTCTTGCTTGTGTGATGTGCAGACTATTAATGAGCAATCAGGAGATGCTCCTGACAGCAGGAACATGACGTTAGGCACAACAGCTATGCCATTGATGCCAGTGGAGTTTATATAGGTAGGTCAAGTACCTGGACACAAAGCTGCTTGGGAGACTATGAAATGCAGCTGTTTCCATTTTTGACAAATTGGTGAATGCAGGTGCATTAGCAAGGTATTCAAGCATGCAGTGATACACAAGTGTTACCAATCAAAAAGCTGATGTTGAAGAGCAAAGAGAGTATTAGATCATTTCAGTAAAGATAAGGAGGAGGAAGAGAATTACCATAGTGTTTGAAGTATATGTCAAGCGTCTTACAAGTGCCTTACCGTGTGTCTGATGTTCTTTTATCAGAAGGAAATATTGAGTTATTTATGTTTCTTTTAGAGAGGCATATATAATATATTTTTAGTTCCTTGCATGTATTAAAAATCTCTTTTTGACACATAAGTAGCAAGCTTTAATTGAAAACTAAACTTCTTACAAGAGATTATCACTCTTCAGAATCCTGTACTGCTACTGAGCTATCTTTCAGGGAAGGACATCATACTTAAACCAAGTCTGTGGCCCTAGACATCCCCAGAGAGCATTCTCAGTGATTGCCCTAACTATTAAAGTGTTAGTAACAACTGTCTCTTCTGAAGTTTGTTCACTGACTGCCAAATATATATATTTTTTATTTATATTATTTATATATTTATTTATTTTACTGAACGCAAGAGTATTTGCTGGGAGTAAATGTTGAGAAGTCATAAACAGGAAGATTAAAGATTAAAGGTTGGACCTGGTGCTTAGAGGCATGGTTTAATGGGTGACATTGGTAGTAGGGTGATGGTTGGACCAGATGATCTTGAAGGTCTTTTCCAACCTTAATGGTTCTATGATTCTATAAGCCCTTATTTTTTCATTTAGGTTGAAAATTAAGTGGAATGACAGAACAGAACCAAAAAGAACATTTCCCTCTTCCCATCGCCTTTTTTTTTGGAACATAGGGTGTGTAACCCCCTTTCTACACCATAACCTCTGACATAACTGTACTCATTCTTAGCTTGGGCAGAAAACACTGAGTTATTGTGATGCATGTGGGATATGTGGGCAGCTCTCCCTTGGATCTGATGAGAAACGACATTGCTGTAAGTAAGTGAATAACATCTTAATGAGTTTATTGGACATATGTCAATTGTTTAGTGGCCTCAGGTCTAACCTGACTTCTGTTTTCAAAGGGTCACTGGGACCATTAATGAAAGAGAGATTGTAAATGTGTTTGAAATACCATGAAGGCCTTTATCTGATTTTATTTATTTATTTATTTCTAGCAATGCTGGAGTTAAGGGCAACCTCCCAGACTTTGAAAGTCTATTTCTGTCTCACTAAAGTTAGTGGGTGTTTTGTTATCTATTCCCACAGAAGGAAGGTTGAATCCTACAGCATGTAGCTTTGGTTCTGTGATGCTTTATTTTCACAGTACTGGCAGAAGGACAACATGGATGAGAACTGAGTGGGTGGTTTGAACACACCAATTAAGACATTTTTTTTTGGTTTTAGGTCAAAAAATGACAGTGCCTCAGGTGCCTAATGAGAAATCTTTTTATGAAATCAAGGACTCAGGGCAGAGTTTAACAGGCCATCTTCATTGCGGAAAATACACTGCAACTTGTAAAGTGTATTCCTTGCATAAATCCCATGGAATTCAATATGTTTAAAGCATATAATTGAAGTTTCTGCAGAGTGGCAGCTCTTTGTGGCATTTTTCACCCTGCCCAATATATTTGGTAGCTACTAAAGGATCATTTTTTAGCATGTGAGGTTAGCAAGTACTTTCATCTCCTCGCGCTTATTCTGACAGCAGCTTTTTTCCCCAACACACTTTAGGTGTGTGTGGGGAGTGCCTCTTTAATTTGGCAGGAGTAAATAGCTGCAGCTCTAATTTAATCATTTTGGGATGAGTTGTTATTAGGGCTTTCTTCCAGTCTCCTTGGCATTCTTGTTTGATTTTCATAACATTGGGAGGACATTGGTCCTTTGCCTTTGGATGGAGCACAGAAAGTTTAACTCAGAAGTTAAGGGTATTTTTTTTTAACCTTAAATGATATTGTAGATAATTTCCATGGCACTGATAATAACAATGAAAGACCAGCCATATGCCATAGAATACTATGATGTAATAGATAAAGAATTAAATGCAAACAGCATTTTCTTTTATTTTGATTCAAGTTTAAATCAAATGTGAAATTCAGATCAATGGGATAATTTTTATATTAAATATCACATTATCCGCTTATGGAGCAATAAATACTGACATAGGTCTTTCTTGATGGTAACACTCTTTGGAATACAGTCTGACTGTGGAATACATTAACTTCTAGTTTACAATAGCATTTAATATGTTTTTTGTTTGTTTGTTTACACAATATTTTAAGATGTCTGGCTCCACCCTTACGGTAAAGAAAATGAGAGATGTAGATTACTACATGAGTTTTGTTATCACTCCTACTTCACTTACGTTTTTGTGCAAAATAATACTGAAATCAGTATGCAGCTAGACTTTCTAAATGAACAGCAGAACAAGAGGTAATTTAAGTGAGTCACAATGATGAAAAATAGACAGCATAATTGGAGTATAAAACATGATATATTTACACAGGAGAACAATGCCCCAACATCTGCATACCTCCACCACTCAGTTCTCCTTATGCACAGAAGAACAGGAGGTATTTCTTTTAAAGTGGAAATACTAAATGTGCAAGATTCAAGTATATATTAGATGTCTTGTCTACGCTGGGGTTGACTATGGCCTTAGGAGAAACTGAAGAACAGAGGGAGCTCCTTTAACACTGTCCAGTTTGCTGGGAGATCCCATAGGAAAGGGAACAGCCAGTGACACAGAGCTCTCAAGGAAAGAAAATTTCTAAGGAAAGAGATGACTTTGAGATGACTGTATTCATCTGAAAAACATGGAATAACAAAAGAAGTTGCCCTGCTGAGGACATCTGTGATTTCCAAAGTCTTGAATTGGAGTAATTATATAATTGAATTATAAGAAGGAAGCCGAGGAGAGACAAATGTAGTACAGGTGGGGTAACAGCTGTGAGCTGAGGGACAGGGTGGGTAGAACAGATCTTGAGGAGGGCTTCTGATAAGATAAAGAAAATTCAACATGCCAAATAGTAATAATGGGTTATCTTTTAACTTGTCTCTCTTCCAACCTTACTGAGTCCGATTCTTCAGTGGTGCTAATTATCACATTCCTTTTTCCTTGGAGGAGTGGCTTTTGGAATGTGTCGTATATTTTGCTTCTAAATTCCAGATGACAGCAATCTGTCTTGGGGAGAGCACGGCATGTATCATTAGCCTAATAGACATGAAGTGCTATGGGAGAAGGATTGGCCGTATGGAGGTAAAGCCTTACCTAGGACTCAGTGGAACCAGATACTCTCTACTCAGGAGAAATCTCTCCTGTGAGTTACTTCTGAGTTTTTTTAATGCATAGACTTGTTGGGCACATTTAATTAGTCAAGTATATTCTTTTGAGGCAAACTGTGTGTTGAAGTACGACTGAGAAAGCCATACTTGCTTGTGTCTAATCCTATCAAAAACATTCTGAATGCTACAGTTCTCTGCTGCCTGCAAACTTCAAAGTCAGAGAGGATGTGAAGAAGCATCTGAGCAGGACCTGGGTTCACAAAGAAAATAAATGTGACTGGCTCGTGCCATGATGTCCTATCCCTGAGGTTCCTCCTACAGTTCTTCTAGGGATGACTGCTGCACAAAAATGTCTTCAAGTTGCAGATGCTAAACTATGAAGGCAAGATTAGTGTCAGAGGGCAGAAGACTCATCATACCACGTGCCGTCTGGGAAGTCCATTCATCATCATCAGAAATTCAGCTACCTTGGAAGGAACTGAAGCTGAGGTTACAGAGCACCCATCTTTTGACACCTTGTAAGACATGAGGCAGCAGATGCATTGTCTTAAAATCATTTCCCTCTACACAGCTGAGTATAGTGGAAGAGCATGTTTTAGAGAGTATTCATGACTGCTACAATGTTTTCAATAGTCAAATGCAGTAAATAATAAACAGCAATGGTGTCCCAAATCCATTGCACCTGCTGCTGTTAAGTGGTGTGTGCCAGTGTTTCACTTTCTGTAAAATTTTACATTTTAGAATTTTGATCACATTTTCTCCTTCCTAACTGCCCAGTTTGGTTTGCTGTTGAACACCCCTCAAAAGAAGGTCTACAAAGATGGTGAAGGGTCTGGAGGGCAAGATGTGTGAGGAGCGGCTGAGGTCCCTGGGTTTGCTCAGCCCAGAGCAGAGCAGGCCGAGGGGAGGCCTCATGGCGGCCTGCAGCTCCCTCACGAGGGGAGCGGAGGGGCAGGCGCTGAGCTCTGCTCTCTGGGGACAGCGACAGGACCCGAGGGAACGGCATGGAGCTGGGACAGGGGAGGGTCAGGCTGGGGGTTAGGGAAAGGTTCTGCACCCAGAGGTGGTCGGGCACTGGGACAGGCTGCCCAGGGCAGTGGTCATGGCACCGAGCTGCAGGAGTTCAAGGAGCGTTTGGACAGCGCTCTCAGACACAGGGTCTGGTTTTGGGGTGGTCCTTTGGGGACCCAGGATTTGGACTTGGTGGTCCTTGTGGGTCCCTTCCAGCTCAGGATATTCTATGAAGAGGAAAGCAAGGCATTTTCAGGTGGGATTGGATTCTCAGCTTACTTTAGATTTGATTAGGGGTTTTTGGATGCAACAACAACAGAAACAAAGGTTGGGCAATTCAAACCTGATTTTGAGGACCGTGCTATTCTGGGGGTAATGCTAGTGATAACCCAGTTGTCATTTTGTGATTGAGTAGGATGAAATTGGTCTCTTATCAATCCAGTTAAGCCCCTTAGGTATGAAGAACATTGTATCATGACAGCTTGTTTATTCAACTAAAAAAAGCATATGGAAAATCTTGTTGTCATAGGCATGCACAAGACTGCTCCCTTGTATGTATGTATCCTCTGCTATTGTCTGTTTCATCAAATTAAGCAAACGACCATTGTCATGTTTCCTGCCCAGACTTTATCGATTCAGTTAATGTTCTCAGACCTTTGCTTCCATTGCATATTAAATGTGACTAGCCTGATCTTAAGATCTTGTCACATTTTGATTAACGATTGTATTAAACTCTGATCTTGTGATGCTGCAAGAAGGAGCAATAGTATGAATGAGTGGTTTTCCTTCAAAGTCGTGTGGTTTAGCCCCAGCAGGTGGCTGAGCACCACACAGCTCACTCTCCCCATGTGGGATGGGGGAGAGAATTAGAAAGGTAAAAGTGTGAGAACTCATGGGTTGAGATAAGGACTAGGTAAAGCAAAAGCCACATGCACAAGCAAAGTAAAACAAGGAATGAATTCGCTACTTCCCATCGGCAGGCAGGCGTTCTGCCACTTCCAGGAAAGCAGGGCTCAGCACGTGTAATGGTTTCTTGGGAACACAAACACCATCACTCCAAACATTACCCCCCTTCCTTCTTCTTCACCCCAGCTGTTATTGCATGACTCCACATGGTATGGGACATCCCTTTGGTCAGTCTGGGTCAGCTGTCCTGGCTGTGTCCCCTTCCAGCTCCTGGTGTACCCCCATTGTCCTCACTGACAGGGCAGCATAAGGAGCTGAAAAGTCCTTGGCTCTGTGTGAGCACTGCTCTGCAACAACTAATATATCACCACTGTTATCACCACTATTTAGATCAAAAAACCAAACCAAACCAAAACAAAACACAGCATCATACAGGCCTCTCTATGAAAAGAAAAACATGACTCAATCTCAGCCAAATTAAAGACACAAAGTATGCAGAGCATAACTTAAGAAGTCTTACATCCGACTCTGAAGCCTTAAAGGTTTAAAGGAATATGTGAACATCTTTTTTTTATGGTCAGTGGGAAAAATCCCAATTCCAGTTACACGTGTGGATTCAAAATAACTGCTTTTAAAACAATAAATCAACGGGTTTGCTTTGCTGAAGTGATGCCAAGTTTACCAGTGTGTGATGTAAAGAACAGCATCTCACCTAATCAAGCTGTCTAAGGGACAGAAGTAAACTGTCACTGGGACTTCTCTTGAATAAATGAAAGAAGAGTTTGACTGGAAAGCTAACTACACAGCAGGATGTGTAGTTGTAGAAGATGAGTTATTGCTATTCGGGAAGGAGGGGAGATAATAATAATAATTATTATTATTAAGAAAATAGATATGTTCCTGCTGAAGATTTCTATTCCATGGAAGCTATTATTTTCCACTGGAATTAGCATTTTTACTGACTTTGATCATTCCCTTAGCTGGCAGTTTATACTGCAGCTCTGTGTATTTGCTTTCGGTGTGACTTTTGGCGTATAATGCTGTGGTCCTCTTTCCTTACTGACTACTTGCAAATGTGTCAACAGTGACTTTAATTTACTCTGCTAAATCAATGGCTACCTTAATTCCCTTTGTACTCAAGTTGAGGCTGATGTTTTCTGCAATGAAGAAGTCAGTAGACAGTTGAAGGCTTGGAGAAGATGAAAAATTAAATTTGAAACAGCAGAACAAGATACACATAAATAGGGCGGTGAAAATGGCCTTAGGCAAAAGAAACTTCACCTGGTTTACTACGTCTTTCCTAGAGAACTGGAGATTATTGCATGTTTGCAAGACCAAGTAGAATTTTCTGGTAGTTATGCACCGTTTCTTATAGGTAGTGTGATACTGCTTAGGTCACTGTCTTTGCCAGTCTGTTTTGCCTCCTTTTCTCAATTTGATTTGTTTTAGTAGTTCTTTGTCATTTGCCTGCTATTCAGAGAGACTGCATTGTTCTGAGCCTGCCAACATTTCCTCCTCCCTCACATGTTTCTCTTTTTATCTTTATCTTGCTTCTGGCATCCTTCTTCCTTTCATGCAGCACTCTACAGTTTTTGAATTGTTATCTTCTGTGCTAATTGTGATCCTTATCCTTCTTTAAATCTCATTTATTTTCTGGGGCTCTAATAAAAATCCCCTAGGCTCTAACAAAACCTTTTGAAACTGTTTTGTGCTTCTTGCATTGACATCAGCAGCCACTAAGAGTCTAAAGCTGCTTTTCCTTAATATCATAATTCATTAAACTGCAAGACCTTGCTGGTGAATAGCCTTCTTGTATTCTAGCCTGCAAGCTCTAAATATTAGTAATGCTGGCTAATGAGTGAGTAAGAGTTAACAGGCTAATGCTGAGACTAGGAGTGATGAGATGAGTTGCAGAAGTGAGATTCAGGCAGGTTTAAAAAATACAGCAATTTGCTGTGACCAAGGGAATTGAAATCTTGGTTTCCTGTGGCTTTATATTGTGTGGTTGTATTATCTTCCCTCAAATTAAGTACAGACTCTGACTGAAACTTTTCCTGATTTTGTAAGAGCGTTTGTAACAGTTTGCACTCAGGGGGATTCTCTCATGTCTAACTTCCTAATTAAACTCATGCTGAATTAATTTATTTTTCTCTCCCCTGCATTAGAACCTCTTTTCACAAAACTTTTAGGGATTAAGTGCATTTAAGACTTTGGTTTCTCTCCTCAACTTTCACCAAAACTGGCTAAGCAATTCAGATGTTAGGACACTCAAAGGTAGTAACTGCCTGTCTCCTTTTTGTCTCAAACCAACCTTAGAAAAATGTTTTCCACAGGACCAATTACCCAAATCTTTTGAAAAGTGATGGCAATTTTCCAACCTGGAATGGATGAAGGATTGTCTACAAAATTCCCTACTCATCTTTTAGTGTAAAGTGTCAGTAACACTCAATAGATGCTCTCTGAATTAGAAATATAGTCAGTATCCATCATCCATGTACGTGCACTTAAAACCATCTCACTGTGTCAGAAGATATAGAGAACAAGGTTTATTCTTGTTCTACATATCATCTTTATGACAGTTTCATTCTAAGCAAACAATGAGAAACAGAACTTTGTAGCAACATTAAAATATCTACCTTTTAAATAGAAACTTATCTTTGAAGTGTATTTCTGTAGAATTAAGAAGCATGGACATTTTAGTGTGTAAATTATACAGATAGTAAGAACATAACTTGCTTTTTGAAAATTATTAAAGAGAGAAGTCCAGACTTCTAAGGACCCAGAGGGTGTTTCTGTGTTTGCCTTTTGAAGGAGATTCTGCTTACATGGGTATTTACCCACCTGGATTTTATAGTTACTGGACAGAATTGAGGTGCATGCTCAGCTCAATTTGGGCACTTGTTCAGATGGTGAAGCCATGAAAGGGGTATGGCACAGTTTGGGTACTGGTAGAGAGTGGGAGTGAGTGGGTAGCTATTGTGCGTAGGAAGGAAAAGAAATACTGCTGTTTATCCATCTAAGAATGCTGTCCATCAAAACAGAAAGGACTGGTTCCTCTGTCCCCCAGGTTTTAAATTTCTGATGAACCTAGGTGATGGCACAGAGGTAAATTTGTCTCCATCCATCGTGCTGCCTTGCTATGTGTTGGACTTGAACATTTTTGAAGCAGGAATCAGCTTCATGCATTGAAATCCCAGCTGATGGCTAACGCCTGTCTGTCTTTGTAGAAATGCCAAGTGAAAAAACAAAGACATAGTTCTTGATGTGAGGAGTCACTTGGAAACTCATTTCTGTAGCAATTTCTCAACACAACATTATTTTCCTTTGCAGAAACAAAGGGAAAGGGAGTGCCTGTAAAAGTATATTGGGATTTAGTCAAACCTGTATTGAATTAAGTCTCCCTGAATAAATGTTATTGGATAAATTGAAACATGTAATTTAGAAAGTTGTTTAATTGCAAGGGATGGCCAGTGCCTTGTAGTCATTTGTATACATTGTGTAATGATTAATAATTCCTAGAAATTTGCTTTTATTTCTTGCTTGAATTTGTTTCACTTCAGATATTGGACTTTGTTATGCCTCTGTCTGCTAAACTAAAGATCCTGTTAAGTCAGAAAAATCTCATTCTTTGAGTAGTTATTTCTAAACTAATTAATCATTTAAGCAAAACTGTGCTTTTAAAAATCTATTGGTGCAGAGCTGATTTTCGAGATCTTGAATTATTTCTCTATATCCCTTGTGAACTTTTTCCTGACCTCTGCACTCTAAGAATGATGATGACAAAAATGTAATGGGCTGATCTGTCATCATGATGTCCCCACAGTCATGTGAACAGGCAATCCTATATTCTATTTATGGATTTAACAATTCCACAGTCATCCCAGATGGGATGAGTTACAGTGGGGAGATGTATATGTATTCTTTCTGGCATAATAGTTTAATACTTTGCTTCTTAATCTTCACTAGTACTTTCAGGTAAACTATAGATTTTTTTTTTTTATTTTTACCATTTCCTCTTCAACTAGCCTATTTATCTGAATATTTCACAGAATATACTTTATGAACTAAGAAGCATGTGCTTAGGGATACAAAATTCCTTTAAAAGTCTTGCTTTCCAGTCTTCATTGCATCCAAGCCAAATCCTAAGGCAGCAGAGCTAATGAAACAATGCAATCACAGGTTATTCAGAGAAATCTGAATCTGAAACTGGTCCATATTCCTCATGACTTCATTACATTCCTCATTCTGATATTAACACAGGCAGCAGACTTATTATATTTATTTTTATTTTTATTTTTTTCCAGTCACTAAATATATAATTAAGCCATGGAACTTGTTGCGACAGCAAAGTGTGAAAGCCAAGCAGGATGGGACACTTTCACAGAAATGTTCCACTTTGGGCTATTAAACAATGACCCAGCTGCAACGCTCAATTCAGAAAATTGCTAGTTATCTTTTTTTCTAGGAGTATATGTCATGTCTTCTGCTGAATGAGACTTCTGCAGAGCTTTCAAACCTTCCCAGTGAGCAGCAATATCTTGAAGATGAGTTTCTGTATCGGCAGGTAATTCCTGCTACTCTCAGCTTGTATCATCGCTGCTAATGAGAGACAGGTTTCCCTGCTGAAAGGTGGTGTGAGCCTCAGAGCTACAGGAGTGAAAGGGTTTAAAATGACATCCAGTGAGAATTTATTTATTTATTTAATGACATCAACACTGTGTATCTCACTGTTGCATGAGTATCATCAAGTCTTTGTGATCTCTGCTCGTGTAACTTACATCCTATGCTGGGGATACCATATCAATGATAAAACGGGCTTCTCCAGTGAGAAGTAACCTGGGGCTTATGTCTTCCCTTCTTTAGAAGCACTCCAGTACAGTGCACTCCAAGAAAGGATTTTGGTAACAGGTTCAGGGAGCTATCAAGTTTCTTCCTCTCTCTGGGCAATAAGCAGATGTACTTTCTCATTACAGAGCTTTGCTGTTACTACATTAATCTGAAACCAGGAAGAAAAGACCAACAAATACTTAGGGTGATATGGGATTTGCTGATGTTTCATGAAGGCAGCTAGATTGCTGTAATACAGCTGGGAAATAGGAATATTAAAGTCTGCTCTAAACTCTATTTTACTGCAATGATTCATAAAATATTGGTTCTTTGCTTTAAGAGACTGTGGCTGTATAGTGACTGTACATTTCTGGAGAAAGGAGCTCTAAATTGGGTACTAACTTATCAAATTGAGAGGAAATGAGAGAGATTATTTATTATTATTATTATTAGCCCAAATGTGATATTCTGGCCTCAGATTTTAGAGCAAAAATTGAAAATAAATCTTATAAATCTTAAGAAAAAAATAGACTGTAAATATAATAACTTGGTAGAGCACTTTAGGAACCCTCAGCACAAACATTTCTTGTGATAGCTTTGTGGACGGAATGTGGGTCATATTTCATGAGCTGATGCATACAACAGTAGCTGTGCTGTGTGAGAAACATCAGTTTTTTGAGAAAGCCTACATCCCATCAGCACAAAGACTTACCACCTAGAAATAAGATTGCACTTTGTTATCTTATTCACTATAAAACTGCAAGTGTGTTGTTGAGGAGAAACAAAGAGCACTGGCAGCAAAAAGACGGTATATAATCTCATTCATTTTGAGTTCTTTGTTGCGCTCATTGGACTCCAAGCTGAAGTGCCCTCCAGAAATGAAACCACGTCAAAGAAGCAGGTCTTTAATTCATGAAAGTAATGATGCTCTGCAGTGCAGCTCCACAGAACTCAGAAGAATTACTTCAGATAACCCCAGTGGAGGGTCTGTTCCATCTGTTCAGTGTCAGAACAACTTAATGCAGGGCTGATATAATTCTTCCTAAGTTCAGTTTAATGTACAGTTAAGGATGACCTCATCCTGTTCAGCTCTAGATGTCTCTAATCTAGTCATCTGCAGCTGAACCCAGCCAGCCTGTGCTCCTCTTAGTCAATAGGTCAGGTGAATTGGACCCTAAAAGTGTCTGTTCCAGGGAACTGGATGAAATGTGAAGTAGGGATCTAACCTTTGTGAAAGAAGGCAGAATACACATATGTTAAGTCTTTTGTAGACAGATACGAGCTTGTTTTTCTCTTCATCTGAATCTGAAAGCAATGTACCCATGTCTGTGCTGTTCAGAGTTCCAGCGCCTTCCTGCCTTTATTCAGGATATACTCCAGGTTCGAGCTGGATATTCTCCAGGGTTATACACCAGATACCCAAAGTTACTTGGCTTTGAGTTTGGAGCAAGAAGAGGGCAAGCATACCTCTGCCAGCACAGTGCCCGAGGCTGCATCCTAGCTATCACCACCCCTATCCTTTACAAGTGCCCAGCCTGATTTGCATGTGCTAATGCAGCAAGGTGGGTGAGCAGCAGAGTCCTGAGATGTGCAAATCCACAGCTACACAGTACGGGAAAAGCTGCTGCAGAGGTGCCTTCTGGCTATTTTTCCCCCGTGGACCTTTGTGTTTCATGAGCACATCCCAGTCATTTGAAGCCGGTGTCCTGACAGGGGGAGAAAGATGCTCAGTGCTGAGCCCATAGCCCGCAGGACTAACCTGCTGATCAGGAGACAGTACTTGGCTAGATATCATGCAAATATACTTTTACCCGGCACATTTTCCTTCCTCTTGTTTTGTTACCGTGAAAGTTCAGCTACCTGTGACTTCTTTTGCCATTGAGTCTGCACCAGCCAGACAAGGAAAACTGAGTGGGGTCAGAAGAGCAATTTTGGGCCTCCTGTGTTTGTTGCAGTGAAAGCTAAAGAAGCCTGAAATTTGTTGTAGATATGATGGGAATATGAAGGAGGCCTGCCAGCCAGCTTCTTACACTTCCTTGTCATTTGTGCTGTTTTATTTGGCTGCACCTCATAATCCAGCTCAAAGCAGCTGCCGGGGGAACAAGTTCAAATATAGCTTAAAGCTCTCAAGCAAGGGAACGAATACCAAGATATTACAGGAGACTTTAAAGGGAATGGTCAGGACGGCAAACACTCTGCTAGACAGTGATTGCTGCTCAATTCTCCCTTAATACCTTCTCTGCTTTTCCCAGCACAGGTCTGAAAAGGTGTTGTCGTGAATAGACTTCTACACAACTTAACAGCAATTTAAGATTTATTAATACTTTTACAGTAAATCATGAGATCAGATTGTGTCATTCTTAACAGCACTTAATCAACACTTAATCATCAGCCAATTTAACACAGTGATTCAACAGAATTTGCTGTAATAGAAACGGTGACTTAGTTAAATATTTGAGAAAGGCAAGGTTCACATGAGACTTGCTGAAGGGTACTGGGAGGTGGTTTCTAGACCCAGTTGCATGCTTACTATTTTTTTTGGCCCTTTCTGGTGAATTGCCCTTCTGCCTCATTGGAGTTTGTCCACAGATAGGCTTTGATCCTTGAGGAATCAGCCCTGGGAGATTTCCCACCTCAGCCTACCCTGAGAGGAGTCCTACCTCAGGGGGAGATCAAGGGTCAACCCCTGCAATCCTTGGAGAGCTCAAGGCATTCTCACTTAGGATTGCTATTTATAGGATCTGAAGATAATTGACTTTAGACAGTATTTTTCCATTCTGGCTCCAATTCAGGAGAGGTAATTCTGGAATTCCCACCAACTACACAATTCCAGTACTCCCCAGGCTGTACAGTTCTTGTACCTTCCAGATCATGTTAGGATCCAGGCTGCAGCAATTCCAGGTACGATCAAGGAGGGCCTGATCATCCCAACTCACATGGATGAAAGGAGAAGCAGCGGTTATCTCATGAGGACATGCGAGTCCCTGCCAGGACTGTGAGCTGAGACAGAGGTTCTGCTGCTGTGGGAACAAGGCAAGGACATGTTTGCAGGGACAGGTGTCAGCAAATTGCAGCTTGTCCTGCATGTGCACTGAGCCATGTCCAGTCCTGGAGTCGGAATTGCACTGCAGTGGTGCAGCTAACAGAGCCTGTCTCCTTCTCTTGGCTTAGAAAGTGTTTTTTTTTTTTTTTTTTTTTTTTTTTTTCTGGAGTTAGTTACTCAAAGGAAAAATAATATCTTTTAAAAAATCCTTAAATCTGTTTCCAGAAATATAAATTATATTAGTGCACAAATTAGTCTGCCTCAGGAACTGGGAAATAATCTAAATCAATCCAACACACAGCAGTAAAAAAATACAGTGAAAACAAAAAACGAACATTTTCTTTCTGAGCAAAGGCTCAAAGATGCTGATAACATTTAACCTTCTCTCCTCTTCTGTAAATATCTGTCCCCTGAGAACCCAGGCAATGTTTTAAATCCAGCTGTTCAGTCCAGCATAGCTCCAGAGACATCCAGCTGTTCTAAAATGGTGACTGTGAAACAGGATGGCAATATGCCTTCTTATAAAAATTCCCTGTGATACCATTTGGGAGACAATTTAGTATGCAAGAAGTGTCTTGGAGCAGGATAGAGGCTTTCCCATTTTTCATCCTCCTCTGTGATATTGTCTATGTGGGAGGCAGCCACTGGAAGGCTTGTGGGAACTTGAGAATTTGACTGAAAGCCATAAAGTTGCAAGAATATGTTCAAAAGCTTTGTAAAGTTTCCATTGGAATCTGAGCTGTGAGTTTATGATGAAACCAGCAAACTTTGCCTGCTTATTATCTTTTGATGTAAATGTTTTTGGAATATCTAATTTAAAATATGAAAATATGTCTGGAAAAGGTGTAAATACATTCCAGGAACTGACCCCCATGCAAGAAATTAATTACAGAAAATAATTCTTTGCAACAGCTATCAACACATCTGTTTGCATCTAGGGCTGCTGTTTGTTGCCATTCAGAGGTTCTTTCAAACTGTTTTATATTGTTGTGTTAATTAAGATGATGTTTTCATTAGTTTCAGTTCACATATTATTTTAATCTAGATTTTTGAAGAAAATGATTTTAGCAGATAATGGAACGTGGGCAGCACGGTGAAGGCTACAGGGAGCTCATTACCCTTTTCTCAATTCATTGTAGTTTCATCAGTCATTAATTCCACTTTAAGCTTCCCCGTTGCTGGAATGTACATTGTGAGTGACTTTATTTTTCATATTCAACAATGTGCCACTTTCCATTCCTAATATCAAGGTAGAATGCAATTATTAGCAGAATTAGAATACTTCAAAAAGTTTAAAGAAGTGGGAAATGGCTCCCTGAGGAGAGAGCATTTAAGAATGTTTGAAACAGCAACACAAATAACCTTGTAAGTGTGAAGAAAAAGGCAGAGGAGAAAAGGGATGATGTGGAACTTGCTCTCCCTTATATCATGAAGTCACAGAATGAGTTAGATTGGAAGGGCCTCTGGTCCAGGTCCTTGCTTAAAGGAGGGCTAACTTCAATGTTAGGTCAAGCTGCTCAGGTCCTTGTCCGACTGAGTTTTGAATATCTCCAAGAATGGAGATTCCCCAGCCTCCCAAAACACTGATCCCAGGCTTTGATAACCCTTGTGGTGATAAGTTTTTCATCATATCTATTAGAAAATTTTCTTGTGACAACGAGCATCTGTCACCCCTTGTTCTATCGCTGCGCACCTCTGAGAAAAGTTTGGTTCTGTCTTCTCTCTATACCTCCCCCCTACCCCTTAAGTAGTTTAAGGCAGTAATAAGATTCCCCCTTAGATCCTAGCTCTTTTGCAGGCTGAACCAACCCAGCTTTTTCAGCCTCTCATGGTACTTCTTGTGCTCCAGCCCCTGGAGCATTGTGGTGGCCATCTGCTGTACTAACTCCAGCACGTCTGTGCTGTGCCTGTATATGGGAGGACCGAGTGGGACACAGTACTCCATATGCTGTCTTACAAGTGCCAAACAGAGAGGAAAATAATCACTTCCTTTGGCTTGCTGTCTATGTTTTTGCCTGGTATTTGGTTGCTTTTATTTGCTGCAAGGACTCACTGCTCACTTGTGCTCAACGGGTTGTCCACCAGGTCCTTACCTGTAGAGCTGCCTTCCAGCTCGTTGGACTCTACCCTGTGTCCACTGTGCAGATTGTTCCTTCCTGTGTACAAGGCTTTGCATTTGCTGAACTCCAGGAAATTTCTGCTATCTCGTTTCTCCAGTCTCTTAAATCCCCCCAGACAGCAGCCCTGCCCTCCAGCGTATTGACTTTTCCCCCATTTGGTATCATCTGCAAAACTGCTGATGGGAGTCCTTGCTATCGACCAGGTTGATAATACAACCTTTAAACACTACTGACTCCAATACTAAACCCTGACTCATACCGTGAGTAACTGGCTTCCAGTTGTACTTGTAAACTACTACCACTGCTCCACGTGCATAGCTATTAAGATCCACTCACCGTTTAGACAACCCGTCAGGTCCATATCTCATCAATTTGGCTATAAGGATACTAGAGAACATATTGCCAAAGTCTGTGCTAAATCAAGGTGCATGACATCTACTGCTCTTTTCTCGTCCTCTCATCGTAAAAGGCAGCCAGGTATGTCAAGTATGATTTTTTTTTCTTTTTTCTGTCCTGGCTGTTCCCAATCACCCTCTTGTCCTACATGTGTCTGAATGTGTCTGAGCTGTCTTCAAGGAGGATTTGCTCCACAACCTCCCCAGGACTGGGGTGAGCCTGGCCTGTCATTTCCCAAGCTTCTGTTTCTTGCCATTCTTGAAAATGTGTGTAATGTATGCCTTTTTCAAGTCATCAGGAGCCTCCCTGACCTTTCAGAGATGATAGAGAACAGACTCACAACGATATCAGCCAGCACCTTCGGATGCATCTTGCCCAGTCCCATATGCTTGGCTATAGTAGACTCTAAATAGATCTGCTTCTGCCATGAGTAGTACTTCATTTCCCCAGACTCTGCTCTAAGCACAGGGACATGGGAGGACTGACAGAAGACCTTGCCAGTGAAGACTAAGGCAATGAAAGCACCGAATACCTCAGGAATTTCTACATGGAAAATCAATATTCACACCCACATTTGTTTACACATATATGCTTATGACCCCCTATCCACCCTCCTGATGCATACACAAGAACCAAAGGGCACATGCATACAAACCTTGTGCCCTGCCAACCTTCCACCTCCTTGTAACACTGCAAATGAACTACATATGTACTAAGGCCCTCACCTGGGACCTGGAGGCAAACTCCCCAAAACAGATTGAGTTGGTAACTGGTTTATGGCTGGGGTATGCTTTATTAATAGTTTTGCTATTTGCTGACAGCTTGGTCAGATCCAGAAGTGAAGAGTCCCCCTAGAAAAGAGAAGTGAAGACTGGTGCAGATGTGTGCAGAGACAGGTATGAAAGAGAACTACCAGCTATTAGAAAACCTGAAGTATAATCCTGGCACAGTCGTATAATTCACAGAGCATATTAGGCATTGAAATTCTTATTCCTCATTTTCTTGACAAATGATGCACCAAGAGCAGAAAATGGCTAATATGAATCTTGTCTCAAGACTACGATTGCAATGGTAATAAGAAATGATGTAAACTTAACTCACTCTTGTTATGGAGAACTAAAGAGGATGACTTGGGCTACAGGAGCAGTGCAGAAGTTTGCTCTGAAATAGCTCTTTAATCACAGGTATTCATAATTTTTTTGCACTCTGTTTAACTAGCATGGTTCTTGTGCAGTACTCAAAGTGGCAGAAAACAAATGCATCTTGGCTGTTCCTTTTGACCACTACAAACTATTTTATATAAATGAAGGAAAGTGTGTATGGAAATAAGGCTGTGAATCACTTGTTCACAAGCAATGTGTTCTGGCCAAGCTCAGGGCTGTTCTGCTTTACTTGAGCATGGACTTTTGCAGAAAACACAACATGGAGATGCAGAAATCATGTGAAAAGGAAGATTCTGTTCTTGGAGAACTCTCTTTACTCCTTATTTTCTCTGCCTTTTGATCCCATTCTATATTTTCTAGGTAAAATGTTACTAAACTACTAGGCTGCGGTGAATCCAATAACTGACAACCCTTCAGTTTTCTTTCATGCAGCTCTAATGTGTCTCAGTCTTTTAGGAGGGAGCAATGTCTTTCTAAATTCTGCAGTCCTCTGGGCTGACAGGCTGCTGAGCTGTCAAGGCAGGGATTGTCTCAGGTGTTATTTTTGACCCAGGTTCCTGTACTTTCACTTGCTTCTGCCAAATTCTGAGGACTCTCAAAAGCCTGATTCCCTTATAGGTTGTGTTTTCATCTCTGATTAATGACTGTGATTGAAAATGATTCTTTCTGGAAGATGATAGCTTGGTTTGGCACTGTCCATTTTGCTACATTCTTGCCTTTTTCTTTAAAACTGTGGAAACTTTTCTTCATTCTTTAGAAATGCTTTGTTTGCAATATCTCTGTTCTTTTGGTACGTTAGCATTTCTTCAGTGCCTCTATTCATCTGTAGCTAAATGAAAACTATTTTTGCTTTATGTGGATTTTCTGATTCTGGTATTCATTCTGGTATTTTCCTTCCCATCGCTGTAGGAGTTGGTTCGTTCATCTCTGAAAAACATCCCAGAAAACGGTGTTAGTATTTTGATAGATGGAATATGCACACAAACTGATTCTCTTCCATTTGCAATGTTTCTTCCTGAGTTATTTGTTTCTGGTTCATCTTGCAGACTTGCAGACTCAATGTGAAGCTTTTTATCATGTTTGCATGCATTTTTACTACTTGTTTCAGATCATTAGCTACTCTTGAAAGTGGTTGTGCCATTACTAATGGCACCCAAGCTGAACCTCTAGTGATGAAATGCTTCCACATTTGCAAAAGCTTCCTGGTGATATCTGTTAGAGTTTTATATATATATATATATATATATATATATGTATAATTTGGGGTGTGTGTGTGTGCAGCTAGTGCTTATTGATCAGTTTCTTTTTTGAAACTTTAACTGCAGAGGAAACTACAAAATGTTTAGACCCCTGCTTAGGTCAATATAGCAAATATATCATCTATTTCACTTTGTACACATCTTCAATTACCTCTCAAACCTGTGGGTGTATAGGATGCTGATAAACAACCTGCTCGGTGATTCTGCTGCAGTACAGCTCCCAGCCCTCCATGTTGCTTCTGTGAAGAGAGTTTGATATCTTTCAACAGGTCAAAAGTTGTCATTTGCTGTGATGCCAAAAGATTCTCTCTTCCTGTGTTGTAGCATTAACACCCTTTCACTATTCTGGCACAGGTTCTGTGAGCTTCGCAGAGAACTTACATTTGCCCCTCTGACTTTTTAAATATTTTATCTTTGGGTCTTGGCACATGCAATGTCACTTGAAAAAGAGATTCATATGAAAAGATTTTTTTCCCTGAGAATAATATGGCTCTGGCTTAAAACTAATGTTTGGTCTACTATGGTTTAAGACCCTTTGTTTCAGTCATTCCTAATGCTTGCTGTAGCTCTAATCCCTATGCCATCAGCATGCCCTTTTACATTTCTCAGATTCATAATGTCTGGCTTGTTGTCCTGTGAAATTCCTTTGGAGATAAACATATTCCTGTGGAATATATAAATCCTACTTTAAAGTGATGAGGTGAGCATGGATATAAAAGCTTCACCTCTGCCCTTAGACTTAGCATCCTGCTTTCCCAGTTTTCCATCCCTCATGGCACAGCAGCTGGAAAAGTGTCATTTTGAGTTCTTTGTTGCATGGCCTTAGCATGAGAAAAGAGAACACTCTGCTCCTTTCTCCATTAGTGTTGGCACTCCTCTGTCATTTGACCAGACTCATGCCAGAACTAAAAACCACGCGGAGAAGTTCTGAGACTGAAATGTGCTAGATGGCTACTTCCCTTCTGGCAGAGTTGTGCACGTGCACCTAAACTCTCCATATCTGACACTTGTTTAGCCTTTTTTTTTTTTTTTTTAAATAATAAAAATCCTACATCAGGACGATTCAGCAGTTTCTTTAGGTAGCATTAAAAAGATTTTGTTCATCTTGATATTGTATTGCCTTCATCCTTGCTTCATTAGTAGCCAAGGAGAAGTCAGATCTGTTGGTTTGCCTCTTTGAATGATGCCCTCTGCTGTCATTTTTAGGCTATTTCTTAAGGCTGCTCTGAACCTCTGTGTAGCAGGTGAAGCAGGCTCCACGTGTATTTTGACCTGCTGTTACTTTACTGATGAATTGTGTTTGGTTATATTTGTATTCTGGGCTCCATACAGAAAATATTGTTGGTGAAACTTAGAAGTTCCTGATTTGTTTAATTTGGTTGTTTTTTTTACATGCCTTCAAACCTTTTGGTTTTACCTTTTTTCCCTGCATATTTTAGTACTGTATGTGCTATCCCTGTACATTCAGTGAAGCCCTATTGGACACATTCTTTTAGAGGGTACTTGCACTGTAATCTTCCACTTTCTTTAGCTATATGTACTCATCCCTCCGCATCCAGCTGGAACATTTTTTTGTGTGATATTGGAATACTATTTAATTAATAAGATCTCTTAGGAACAGTGTTTAAAAAATCATTTCTGTGTTCAAAACACATCTCGCTGACTTTTCTGTAGACTGGAGCATAACAGTTGCCCAACAGCATAGCCTTTTTTTTCCATTGTCTGCACAGTCACCTGGATAGGGATATTTCCTGTCTTTCTGCTATGTTGCTGGCACTGCGTCCTGTTTTTCATCCTTTTCAGATTACATCAAATACATCTTTGTTGCATTTGCTTCCCAGTTTTGCTTGCAGATGCTTATAGTTATTATTTTCTTGGACTTTCTCTAGGGTTCTACATAACTGCTTCTTTTGCTGCTAAATATATGTGTATCTGTGTATATGTTCACTTCAATAGTGTCAAATCCATCGCAGTAGATGTCATAGACTCACTTTTTAATAGTTATAACCTGTCTAGATTTTAATAAGAAAGTCTTTTATGATCCCATCTTCAAGAGAAAGGGTCCTTAAATTTGTCTCTTCATTTTGTCTCCTCCTTATTGCAGTTTTTTAATAAGTAATGCACAGAGCACTAGACTTGCATTTCCATCTTTGCTGATTCTCAGTATAAATTTTCATGGAAAAATTCACATGATGAAGAAGTAGATGAGACTTTCTTCAAAAAACATGAGGCTTGTGAGGAAAACTTTTGCTAGGACATAGTAAAAACAGTGAGTGAAAATCTGCCTCTGTTGTCATTAAAGTCAGTGGAGACCTTGTGTGTTTGCCTTCAGTATTTCAGTGTGACAGGGAAATGTTTTTCACAACTGCAGATGAATTGTGAAGAAAATGAAGTCCAGGTCCTCAAAAATATTTAGGATCTAAGTATCTCCAAAAATCTTTCAAGTAATTGCATTCTGTCATTAAGGGAGCAGCTGTGAAGCAGGGAATCACCATGTAATCACAGAGAGCTTGGAGAGAACTCCAGAGTTGGATGGGGTTGGCCAGGGCCTTATCCAGGTCTCTTTGAAAATCTCCAAAGCTGGAGGTTCTCTGAGCACTACTCTCCTTGTGATTTTTTTCCATCTGCCTACCTCATATCCTTTCAAACTCTAGCTGCTGGGTCCTCCTGTCTCTCTTCAGCAGCCAAACGCTTTCACTGAACTGTTGAAGTCAGTTGATCTGCTGTGGTCAGCTATGTGCAGACACAACTTTTGATTTCAGCAACCCGTTCAGGTTTTCTCTTTCACAGGGCTTTTATTTTCTCCAGTGAACCTTTCAACACTGTGGGTCAAAGTGGTCACAAGGATGCCGAGGAGAAACAAGGGCATAGCTGGTGTTATTGTCAGCCCACTGTCTGGGGTCAATATTCAGGGAGTGTTAATTTGCATCCTGGAAGAAAACACGTGGCTCCATACTGGGAAGCCTTTGTTTCCCTAACTTGAGAATGATCTTCTACAAGTTTATGAGCAAAAATGGAGATTGGGGAAGATCTCTGATTTGGAATTAATCAGTCCTAGAAGTAGCATAAACAACGATGATCTAAGTGGACATAAAATACAAGCTGGGTTATTCTTCACAAAGTCATAGGACCAGATAGCTATCACTGTAATGCATGAAGGGTGAAGAACAAGCAAAAGGAGCTGAAAGTCTTACTGCAGGTTGTTAGTTACCACATATCTGTTGCAAAGAAAATATATGTCAGATATATTGTGCTTAGCAAGTTTTCTGAATGTGCTTCTGATTAAAGAAATACATCTGGTAAAGATGATTAAAATAAATAAAGTAAGATGAAATTTGATTAGATACTGACCAATAGGAAGAAATAGGTTGTTAGACAATGTCTTGACAAAGGGCAGTTTAGGTGAGAACGATCATGAAATGATACATCCATGATTCATAGGACTTGAAGGAATAAAGAGCAAAACAGTAACAATGGATGTCAGGTAGGAAGACTTTAGTAAATTGGTAGGTGTTGCCTGGGAGGCAAACCTGATGGAATAGGGAACTTTAGAAAACTGGCAGTTCCTTAAAGGAGAATTTTAATAAAGCTCTCTCGTTGTGGAGGAGAGATAAGAAGTCAATGAGAGATCAACTTGGCTAAATTACGAGCTTTTTATTGACTTCAAACACAAGAAGAAAATATAGAGAAAGTAGAAACTAGGTCAGAATACTAAGGAGAATAAAGGCATTGCAAGAGCTCTCAGTGACCAAATCAAAAAGGTCAAGACATAAAGTAAGAAGAAATAGCAAGGTGCATTAGTTATGAGCAGTCTAAACATTGATACTTAATAGGAAGAAGATTTGGAGAAGCCTAAAGTAATGAATGTGTTATTCTGTATTAGTCTTCACTTGCAATCAGGTGTATAGCTCTATTAATACCAATGCCCAAAGGAGTAAGATGTCAGCTTAGAGCAGGGGAGGAACACAGCAGAGGGAGTTTTCAAATGTTCTTGGATATGCAAAGATTTTAGACAATTTTTTTTTTTTGAGTGGTTGGTTGGAGACAAGATATCCAGTAGGTGTAGAGAGTGGATGAATGCTAATGAACAAGCAAATATAGACTGATCAGTACTCTGAGAACAATGTAGCGTACAAGAATTTTATGTTGAAATAAAGGATATTGTCAGTGAGATTCTTGAAGGGTCTGCTCTGAGTTTGGTTCTTCCCAGTGTTTTTGTTAGGGACGTGTACTATGGTGAGGAAATAGAGCTGAGAACTACTATCAGTACACTGCAATGCAGATGATAATTTAATCTTGACAGAATGGAAGAATGATCTAAACAAATGAGAATATTATTTGATAGGGAATGACTACATATTTATGTAGGAATTGTCAAGTATGTGAATATAGGATGAAAAAAATTATCTGGACATTCAGAGATGGGTGAAAAGATAACAGAGTATTGCAAACTGGACACAAGTGAATGATGCCAACTTTTTCAAACCTGTTAGTGTGACAGGGGGAGCGTGAACAGGAACACAGCCTACAACATGCAGCAATTAATCATCCCACTTAGCAATAGGATGACCTTAAATGGAGAACAGCGCCCAGCTTTGGATATTGTCCTTCAAGAAAGAGATGACCTATGCTGTAGCTGAAAACAGCTAAAAATATGACCTACAAAGAAAGATTGAAAGAGTTGGGCTTGCTGAAGCTAAAGAAAGAACACTGAAGAGGACATAGAGTCTTCCTTATTTAATTTCCTCTTTATTTTTTCATTATTTTTTCCCTATTTTCCTTATTTAAAGGAAAAAAGAAAGTATCTTCTCTAAATGAATTTTGAAAATGGAAAAAAGTAAGGACCTGACCTGAAGCAAAGAAGATTCAACCTGAGCTAAGGAGACTCCATCAGTCTCCATCAGCTGGTTTCAGAATAGGTTTGACAAATATTCATGTGGAATGCCAGTGGAGAATCCTGCTTTAGGCAAGGAGATGGATGGACCATTTAATGCCTTCTTGGATTTCTTCCAGCCCAATTTTCTATGGTGTGAGTGAATAAAATTTTTATTTTCATGACTATTTGGAGGCAGTCACTCTTCATCCTATAATGCCATACTGGGTTGTGAACAGGACAAAACAAGGATGAATAGGAATTTTGCTCACAATAATCATTTATTGTTGCCCCACCTTTAATTTCAGACACCCAGTCACAGAAAAGGGAGATAATATCACATGGCATAGCTGACTGCTTTTGTGGTACAGACAGCTAGTGAAATTCATAAATGAGCAACCCTTTGACTGAAAAGAGTTTAACTCTGGAGAATACTTATGGCTAAGAAAAACATTCTCAACAGTGGCCACTTCACAAATGACTAATAAGCAGAAAAATAAATGTATTTTTTGTGAATGCTTGTTCATAATACAGACAAATCTTCTCACAGTATGAAATGAAATCAGCTTTACGAACTTTTGAGAATTGTTTTCAGTGTTCTTTATGCTTCAGTATCGAATACATTTGAGAGAGCATATTAAGCGTGATAAAATTACAGAAGATGGAAGTTGGCCAGGGAGTTAGGACTAACTTGAGTATCATCTACTAATTGTAGAGGGGCATAAATGGCTGTTAGACTCTTAAAAAATTTATTTTAAAACAGAGTCTGGTGTGTTCAATGGCACTAAAACTGTCCACAAGGCAGTACGTTTCAGCCTTGTACACTCTCATTTCTCTAAAATATTTGTAGATAGAATTTCCCAGAAAAAAAAAATGCAGCTGTAGGTTACCTAATACAGGTGAACACAAAGCCTTCAAATGCTGTTTGGCAACTGAAAAACTTCCGGGGAAGCAAGGACAAGAGAGAGAATTTTGTTTCTAATAAATCATAAGGAATGAATACTTCTAACATGTGGGATGATATTCTCAGGAAAAAAGCATCAAGTTTCAGCATTTGATATTGTTACACTTGCAAGCCATTTGCTCCTAGACACAGAAGGTAGCTGTATGCTGTTGAGGATGCAGGTTTGAGTACAATCAGAATGTGTAATCAAATGTTTTTGTATTTTAATATTTGTTATTACTTGTGGGAAGTTATGCATAATGCAACATTTGAGAATACTTTTAACATTCCTGCTAAAGAAAAATTTAAAAAAAATCTCAGGTTTTAATGAATGCAGGAATGGGTTATTCCTTACAGTCATTACTTTGAAGATTATCCCAGGTTATTAGATTTGATTAAAGGATTTTACGCTTGGCTTGCCTGAGAGCTGAGGATTAAGCAATAAGGAGCTTTCTCCTATAACTTATCTTTGAGCTTATCATTTCAGTACTGCAGGGCTCTGATTACCTACCCGTTTTTGTAAAACATACAGATTTTGTTCATTTACAGCTTTTTAGATCAGTCGGAGCTATTAAGCCTGCTAGATGATAACCTGGCTGACAAGTCCTGTTACAGGCTAGATTTGTTCCTGTTGGCCTGACCCGTAAAATTCCTTGGTCAGTACAGAACACTCAACCTGTGTGGCCTCCACAAGGATTTCAGTGACAGTAAGGATTGAATTTTCCTCCCTATTGACCAGTACACAAAGTTCTGGGATTGGAAGCTTTTTTGTTTATCTTATAGGAAGGACTTGACATTCTCTAACTCCATCTAGAGTAACGGAGAGATACCAACATGGCTTGGGGTACGCCTAGCCGGGTTGTCCATCTATCATATTGTAGAACTATTTCTGATCTGTCTTTGCACCGGGCCAGGCTTCATTGCATGCTTTCTTCTAAAGACTTTTTGGAGAAGAAGGGGCAGAATACAGATGCTTGCTTCATCGTTGCTGTGTCTTTCAGTCAAAATAACAAATACTTTTCCACTATATGGAGACTGGGGACAGAGGGCATGAGTCTCTTTATGTCCCCTTTCTGAGGCAGTACACAGGTGGCCAGAAGAATGTGAACAGAGTCAGAATATCATCATGAATTAAATTTCTGAGAAGGAAAAAACACTTTGCACACAGTCCTGCTTCCCATGTACTGTCAGCTGTAGCTGTAAGAGGTCTTCTCCAGGCCAGTGGATATGTCTGGCTGTTGTGATACTTTTGATCTCCTGTACAGTGGTCTATATACCAGGGCTGTCCAGGTGGAAATTCTGTCATTCACTTCCCTCCTGACTAAAGCTGCAGCAGTTTCAGCAATGCTCTGTTGAAGATATCTCTGTCTTTCCAGATACTCTGTCAAATATTATGTCAAATTCAAGGATGTGTGTTTATGTTCTGTGTTGATTTTCAAAGTTGCTGGAAGCTTCTCAGGTAAATATGGGTTTTGTCCATGGTGCTTGAGAGCTGCTGCAAGATTAGAGCTTGTGGCTCCTGGACAATTCCTGTGATGGCCCTTCAGCTCATTTCCAGTGGTGGGGTGAATGAAGGGACCCTGGAGTTTAGAACAAAACCAAACGTCTCTTTCTTCAACATAACTGCCCACAGACAGCTTTCTGACAGGATTAGCCCAGAGGCTTGCCCAAGTTGCTTTTTGATATCTCAAGACCCTGCATACTTACACATTCCTTGGGATGTTCTTTTAAGTCCATGGGTGGGTGGTGACTTTAGTGTGAAACTTAAGTGTACAGAAACAGATAAATGGAGTTGCTTAGCTTTCATGATCATTAATGCATTTAATTGTTTCTGTCCCATTTGACTTGATGTTCCCACTTTTGTCTTTGTCTTTTTTTTTTTTTTCTAGCTTTGACCTCTTTTCTATATCAAAGAGGTAGAAAGCTGACACCATTCTTTTACTTTTTATTTCTTTAGGTCAGTACATAACATATTCAGCCTATTAATTGTGTGTTGCGTTCTGCTTGGCTTTTCTTTCTTCAAACAACCCTTTGCAGATGCTGTAGCTCAGTCTTGTTGCTAGTGTTCTGGTCCTAGTTCTCTTTTGTGAGGACTTAAACCCACCTTCAGCAGAGAACAGTGGCTCTATTGACAGCGTAGGGAAAGCTCTGGACCGCACAGCTAGAGTCCACTTATAATATGTGAGGTGATATGGGTGGTGAAGGGAGGAGTAGAAGGAGTGATTTATAGAAATACCAGTGGAGAGACCTACAAGTGACTTAAGACGTTTCTGATGTTGTTCATCATGGGTTATGTATCTTCCATTGCTTTTCTTACTTTCCCTTTCTTCCCAGGACTCTTGTTTACGTACTAGCCTTAGTAGTGGTATTTTGGATGTGTTAGATAGCAAATGGGTGCCACCTCACAAAGGGTGGTCATTTTCAACATGACCAACATGTGCTACTCAAATGTTATTTGTTTAGTTGTCCTTTTGTAAGCTTGGGAGGGGTAGACCTGAGTAACCTGAGGCAACAGTGAAGAAATTACAGTGGCTAATAACTCAGAAACTCTTCCTAGCTGAAACACATCTTATTATTATTTTTTCCTGGTATTGTTTTAATCAACCAATTAAATTTATTAAAACATGAGTCGTATTCAGAGATTAAACGTCTTTCACCTGAAATAACTTTAGACAGAACCATTTTATTAGTATTCTTAGACCTCCAATGAAGAGTAATGATGGTAAATCATTAATATATATTCTACCATTTTAAAAATTAAATCTGTGCCATGATGTGTTTTACTGTTTTATAGCTATTACATGAAGCCCCTTGGGATGTTCTCATAAAAGGTGCCCCATAAATTTTATATAGCCTTGTACTGCATTATATTTTATTGCAATATTCCAGCTTTCAAAAAGCCTCCAAGGCATCATTTTTTTTTTTTCTCAAAAGGCCTCCATGGGAGAAAGAAATCAAAATTTGTGTTGGCAATTTCTAGTGAAAACACCTACCGTTTGCAATTGTCATCTCTGTTCTTAGCGACATATTGCCTTCTGTCATTTTGAATGGATAAAGCTTCAGCAAAAAAGATACAGAGGGAGATAGTGCTGGAAGAATAAGGGGGATCTCTTTTTGTACGTATTTCTTCTGTCACTGATTACATATCAGTTGGTTTCTCTTTGCTTGTTTTGCCCTCCCACTGAGCCATTTAAGAAGACAGATGGATCTAAAATGTACAGGGGAGGACAGAAGCAGCCACTGAGTGTGATCTGAATGCCCCAGCCCCAGACGTTTGCCCTGGAGATAAGCAGGACAACCCAGGGATGGAATCCAAGTTTGGGGGACATCGTCCCATATTGCAACCTGGTATGAACAAGCAAAGAGATCCTGATTTTTGTCAAACCTCTAAGATTTTGAGAAGAGAGGAGGAATTCTCCTTCTCTCCTAAAGAAGAGAGGAAGAATTGTCTCCTGGTTGCTAGCCTGAAATTTACTATGTGGGCTTAATTCCCTTATCTGTTAAAAAAGACTCTCTATATTGATACTATATTGGAAGAAGGCAGGTTTTAGGTTGTTTTAGAGTGTTTTGGTTGCTTTCAGTTACTTTGGATTAAGGATGCAGATAGGACCTCTCTATGCTTTTAATGTGGGGATGCTGCAGTGTTCTTGAGTGCTTAATGATAAAAAATAGAGATGTGGCGAAGTCCCTGAAACAGATGTCTTCTTGCTCCTAGTGTGCAGCGCCTAAGGCAGCAAAGCCTGGAGGGAAGGGAGTCCTCCAGGAAAGCAGTTCTTCCAGTGCCTGTGATTCCTGGATTCCAGAAACAGCAGCTGCTCCTGCTGCAAACTCCGAAATGGAGGGATTGCAGAAACCTGGCAGGTCAAAATAGACTTTTGCAGACATTGAGGAATACTGAGGAAATTTTGCTACACTGTGAACACTGTTCTGAGTGTTCATTGAGAGATGTCATCGTGGGACCTCTCTCAATTATTTTTCAACGATCTTGGGAATCTGGAGAGGTCCCAGTAGACTGGGAGCTGGCAAATGTTGTCTCAATTTTCAAGAAGGGTAAGAAAGAAGAACCTAGCAATTACGGGCCTGTCAGTCTCACGTCAGTGCCTGGTAAAATTATGGAGAAGATGATTCTTGAAGTTATTGAGGTGCACCTGGGGGACAATGCAGTCATTGGTCCCAGCCAACATGGGTTCATGAGGGGTAGGTAGGTCCTGCCTAACAAATTTGATTTCCTTTTATGATAAGATCACCCATCTAGTTGACCAAGGGAAACCAGCTGATGTGATCTTTTTGGACTTCAGCAAGGCTTTTGACACAGTTTCCCATAGGATCCTATTGGACAAAATGTCCAGCATACAACTTAACAAAACCATCATATGATGGGTGAGCAATTGGCTGACAGGCAGGGCTCAAAGGGTTGTGGTAAATGGGGCCACATCTGGCTGGCAGATGGTCACTAGTGGGGTCCCTCAAGGCTCCATTTTAGGGCCAGTCCTCTTCAATGTCTTTATAAATGATTTGGATGTAGGACTAGAAGGTGTTTTGAGCAAATTTGCCGATGACACCAAACTTGGAGGAGTTGTGGACTCTGATGAGGGTGGAAAGGCCTTGCAGAGAGATCTGGAGAGACTGGAGAGCTGGGCTATCACCAACCACATGAAGTTTAACAAAGGCAAGTGCCGGGTCCTGCACCTGGGACAGGGCAACCCTGGCTATCCGTACAGACTGGGTGATGAGACGCTGGGGAGCAGCCCCGCAGAGAGGGATCTGGGGGTTGTGGTTGACAGCAAGTTGAATATGAGCCAGCAGTGTGCCCTGGCAGCCAGGAGGGCCAACCGTATCCTGGGATGCATCAGGCATGGCATCACTAGTCGGTCGAGGGAGGCGATTGTCCCGCTCTACTCTGCGCTGGTGCAGCCTCACCTCGAGTACTGTGTGCAGTTCTGGGCACCGCAGTGCAAGAAGGACCTGAAACTGTTAGAGAGTGTCCAGAGGAGGGCGACAAAGATGGTGAAGGGCCTAGAGGGGAAGACATATGAGGAGCGGCTGAGGTCACTGGGCCTGTTCAGCCTGGAGAAGAGGAGGCTGAGGGGGGAACTCATCGCGGTCTACAACTTCCTTGCAAAGGGGAGTGGAGAGGCGGGTGACCTATTTGCTGTAAACACCAGTGATAGGACCCGCAGGAATGGTGTTAAGCTGCGGCAGGGGAAGTTTAGGCTGGACATCAGGAAGAGGCTCTTCACCGAGAGGGTGGTCGCACACTGGAACAGGCTCCCCAGTGAAGTAGTCGCTGCACCAACCCTGTCTGAATTTAAAAAGCAATTGGACCGTGCACTTAGTCACATGGTCTAAACTTTTGGGCAGACCTGTGCGGTGCCAAGAGTTGGACTAGATGATCCTTATGGGTCCCTTCCAACTCGGGATATTCTATGATTCTATGATTCTGCATGATATCAGTTGTTTCTTAATGTGGAAACAAGTTTGTCGGTACCACTCTACTTAAGAACTGAAATTAGTCTTTGCTTGAATTACTTCGGGGCAGGCAGGAAGGAAATTCTTTCTAGGTCTTTCAATTTCTTCAAGAGGTAGTGCTGCTTTTCCTTAAAGCCTTACTTGCTGTGATTCTCAGTTAGCAATTGAAATGTCCCCACTAGTTTCCAAGATTTAAGATCATGGATTAAGAAAAGATTAAGAAAACTTTAAAAATCAGAATTGTTAAGGCAAAAGATACTTTCAAAAGGGTTTTATGAGTTTTCAAGCTCCTGATGTTTCTGAGCACTTGTGAGCTGCTTCAGTTATTTTTGGCACAACTAGAGATGTGCCAGCTAACCCTGCTCATTGACAGATCTGAGACCATACAGGACCTATCAGAATTGCTGCCTCTGAGCAAATTGCTTGAGAAGTAGTAATTCTAGGTTTTGCCTTTTGAATGATGCATGTGTCTACCCCTTTCCCCGTCTGCTAAAGCTATGATCTAATTCAAAAAGTGAACTGGGAAAGTAAAAATGGTTTTGAGACATGCTCGCTTCTTCTATTTTTGCCTCCCGAGTTTATCCCTCGAGATCTGGTTTTGCTGTTGCACTGGGTGTGTTGCCGATCCTAATGCCTCTGTAAGCCCATTTACAGCCACACTATTTGCTCTGCTCAGTTCTGTTCTTCATTGTTTTCCATCCTTGTCAGCAATTTTAATCAGAGTGATGACACCAGATTAAAACTATTTAAATATGCTAATATGGTGACAGGCAATTGAATGGCTTCTTATAAATGATTCAGAATCAAACATAGCTTCCTGTGCCTTGCACAGCTGCACCTTATTAGCTTTGATATTTCTGCTTGTCAAATGCATTATATTGCCACTTACTTTCTTTGCTGTCTGACTTACCTTTTCATTGCCCTAGGTTTATTTCGTAGTCTTCTCAAATTGCTTTCCTGTGTTTCTGCCATCACAAAGGTGGCTTTGTAAAGCAGCACCACAAATTGCACCTAATTGGATTTCTTATGCATCATAACCTACCAGAAAAGCGGGTGATTGTCCATGAACAGTTAAACAATAACTGAAAGACTTAAAAGGCTAAATCAGGAACCCTTTGGCATCCATTTTGAAACTAGAAAGACTGGAGATTTGAATTCAAACTTTAGAAACCACTGACTGGCAAGATGTAAGAATGCAATGTTAACAGAGAGTCACCAAATCTCCTGGTGAGGGGTTTCAGCACTCCAAGATAGTTACAAGGTTGATTTTATTGCCAAGCTTAATTTGGTCAGCTAGAAGTATGACTTCATTTCATGCTCCTGACTAACCTAATTATGGGAGCAAAACGTTATGCATTAGCAGTCTCCAGTGTAACCCTAAATGAAAAAGACAGCCTCAGTCCCAACAGAGAAACTGGCCTGTTTTATAATTCTCGCAGAGTCAGAGGGAGTGGAAACAGATAAACAGTGTGTCTGCTTTGTGCTTGCAGCAGAAGTGCTTGTCCTACATGGAACTATGTGGGGGATGAAGAGTTTGCTGAAGGACGGGGCTTCTAGACAGCTTTCCTCAAGGAGAAGAAACTCTTCTTTAATGTGTACAAACCAGCTAGTAAAGGAATTCTTTGGAAATTTATAACAAGAAAATTGAAAATATTGGATATTTGTTTTTGGTCAAAATTGCAGTGTTTAAAGAAAATTAATTTGGCAAAACCTAGAGGCAAAATTTTTCCAGCTTTTCAGAAAAAGTAGGAAATTCTAATTTTATGTATCATTGTCTTTTTGCAAAATCTTTGTGACTCTTGGCATACTGTCACATACTATTGCAAACCCATAGAGCTGGAAGGTGTATATACAAATGGTTATTTGCAAGAGACTTTAAGTAATTCCATGTACATTGTAGTCAGTGGAGGTTAGATCTCAGCTGTAGTATTACATATATGTTTTGCTAAGACGTTCAAAGAAAATGCTGAGCAATTTTAGAGACCCTGGAAGATGAACTCTAGAAAGAGAGGAAAACACAACTCAAGTCTTCTGAAAATAGGCAGTACAAATTTCACAGTGCTCTGGGAGCTGGGCAAGAAAGACTCAGCATAACCCACAAAAAGGGAGATTCAGGTCAGAAATACATTCAGGTTAAGAAAAAGTCTTGGAAGAGCTTTAGAGCTGTGTGAAAGATGAGCAATCTTTGTCACTGGAGGTCTTTGACAAGTGCTTATGTGAGCATTGCTTGGGATGGTTAAAGTACAGCAGATTCTCAGCTGGGACATAGCCTATAGGTCTGTCAGAGTCCATTTTTTCCTGATTATTGTGTTAAATAGGGTAATTATGAAATATAATATTCAAAAATCATAAAGATTTATCATTTCAAATAAGTCACTAATTAAAAAATAGTATCTGGAAGGCCAGAAACTCTTCTTCTGAAGACATTCTGGATTCCAAGCTCCGGATAAATGAAAGGTAGATTAAATCAACAGGAAATGTGGAGAATATTGGACAGAATAAATAACATGAATTTCATTATTTTCTGAACAGGTTACCATTTGTATGCTTCACATCAAAACATATATTAAACTGCAGTGGTTTGCATGTCCTGAAAAACACTAAGTCTCTCTTCACTCAAACAAAAAAGTCTTTTTCTGTTATGTACACCAAATGTATTCTTCTTGAAGGTGAGCTCAGAGACAGTGACCAGCTTTTGGCAGGTATGTGAGCATGTGTTGAGGAAATCTCAGGATGCTTTGTCTGGTTACAACACCATTGCATGCAACAAAAAGAGTTTTTAAAGAGGTAACAAAAATCCATCTCTTACAGATATTTACAGTCCCACATCATGAATCATGGCTGTTAAGCAGGCATGAGCATACTTTTGAGGGCATTGCTACTACTCATAAAATCAAGAACTTGCTTAATGTAGGACTGGACATCAAAGCTGGACAAATAATTTTAGCCATTTTCTAGCCCGGTATGTATATATATAGCAAATGAACATACAGAGCAAATTCAAGATTTTCCTCTGCAATTAAAAAGCTAACAGAAACAAATCAGTGTGTATAAAAACAAGAGAGAAATTAATGTCTCTTAGGGAGCTCTTCTCCAAATAAGAAACCTCTGACAAAAACTACACATACAAGTGACTGGGTAATGTGAAGTGTCACTGACAGCCTAAGCTAATGGAGCTCTCAGTACGTAAAATTGTGATCTCCTAGCCATACAGTTTACTGAAAATGATAAATAGTTCAAGGCACATGAACGTAAGCTGAGATGAACTTGCTGCTCAGCTTTGCCAAGCCTTCTGCAAAAGGGGGATTTAAATGGGAGATGGTAAGAAGCTTCTGGCCTGGGTCCTATCACCTTCCCCTACCCAGGGCAAAGCTCTTCTTTATAGTACATTTTCTAGTGTTTGTCCATATGTTATCCATGACTAAAAGGGACAAATCTGAAGATAATTGCATGCTGTTTTAAATGTAGCTTTGAATCAATACAAAATTAGTGTTGGGTCCTGAAGTGCTTTTATACCTTTGATGAATTATTATTGTCTTGCTGAGTTGGACCAGACGGGAGGTGTTTGTTCTTTTGGTTACATTGATTTATTCTGCAGTATTCTATGATATGAGCAGGAGAAAAGCCGTATTTCAAAACCTGCCAGAAATCTTATTGTAAACAGACTTATCATTCCTTCTGTCAGCTTTTCACTGAAAAAGCCCTGAAATTTCAGCTTTGGTTTTTGATTTCTTTCTACTTAATTTTCACCTATTTATATTCCAATTTGTAACAGTGACACAGAATAACGATATTTTTTATTTTCTGTTTTATCCCTCTTGTATGTCCCAAACCTCCAACTCAAGGGCTCAGCAATGAAATGTAGCACTGGTTTAAATTCAGGTCCCTTACAGGTGTCATCTAGTTATGGGTCTGTAAATGATCTGCCTTCCTGAGATTCAATTTCATAGACTGTATTTTTGGATGAAAGTTCCATCTCTATGAATGAGCAGCATTTGACACAACAGAATCTCAGACTTGACTTGGGTCTTTAGGACTTCTTTTAGTGAAAGTAAACAATTAAAAAGTGGTAAGAAAAATGTAGTTGCAGAGCCATTACTCAGCAATCAAGCAGTTTCCCTGGCACCTTTGCTAATAGTCTTCAGCTAATCCTTTGGAAGTGTTTTCACTGCTTATACTCAATTCAATTTATTTTTCATTTTCACTTCTATTTATCTGTTTTTATAATAATAAAAGCCTGGTCCACCATTCAACATTCCTGGTCTTAGTATGATCCATTTTTGAACATTTTAATCTGTTTATACTGGCAGTGCAACTCAGGGAATTAGCACAGGGAAGTGTGAGCAGATGGATTTTGTCTGACTTTTTTGAGGGTTGAAGATTTCTTTCTTTTTTTTTTTTTTCATGAGGGATTTCTGTTTTTGCTAAGAAAACAAATGAAATGACGATGTTGAAGAGGAATGCAGGAGAAAGGAAGATTAAACATAAGGTTAAAATGGGTTAATAACAACTAGGCAGAATGGCTGTGTGGGAGCTTATCAGCATTGACTCCCTCCTTGGAAGCTGGAAAGAGCCTGGATGCTCTAACTGTTCATGTGGAGATTACTCCCCAGTACTTTGGTGATTCACTTTTACTGGTTTTTAATTAAACCATAGAACTGTGAGAAAATTTAGAAAGGAAGATAAAGGTAATGCCATCAAAATTGAGAAACGTCAGAGGAGACAAGCCCAGTTTTTGATGTCACAAAGACAATCTGAAGCTGAGGTCTCATTGACTTTCAGGGACAGTAAGGCCTGAAGAGTGGTGGTTGTTGGCCAAGGCGCTTGTAGTGATGTCTATTTGGCAGAGTGCAGACAACTTACATAGATCAGGACAGAATTGTGCTACCATGATTTATTCTGTTCCCTAGAGCTGCATAGTGGCAAAATTACATCTGCAACACAACCGCGCTGTGAAACTTTTGTCAGTACAACACTGGTCACAGCTTGCCCAACAGTTGGTGGAAATAAGTATTATAGCAACAGTGGGTTACAAATATCACTGATACAGGCCTCGTCCCTCCAAAAAAAACCTCCTACTTTTGCAATTCTGGCAGTATGAGCAATACAACTCTTGCTTAGGTTATACCAGTACAGATGCTATTCAAAATTAATTAATTATAGAGATATTTCACTATAAAACTGCTCCACTAGATTATACTGGGAGCTGGTTTAAAAAGCTTGTGCAAAGATGAACTTGAGGCAGTTCTACCTCTGGATATAGTCAAGTCAGTTCCCAGCAAAACTTTTTAAATCTCACCAAAACTTTCTTTGCTCTTCAATCTTAACAGTGAAGTGTTATGGAGGCATCAAGCTACATATGTTTATGAGAACAATATTACAAAATAGAAGAACAATACAGGTTATTCATTACCCGGATAATACTAACAAGGTAAGTATAATCAGTAGTTACACGTGGAAATTAAAATAAAGACCATTTCCTTGTAAAGAGTCCTGTAACTTGTTGCTGCACGGCCTTATCCTGGTCATCCCAAATTGCCCCTTTTCTGTGTCACAGTACATTTTCTTCAAGGCAGTACATTTTCTTCATTATGGTATTGGGGGTTCAAATTCACTTATGATTTTTAACAATCATTACCCACAAGTCTGCCCTAAAACTCTTGCCCTGTAACACAGGGATTTGGAAAACATACAGATTAACTGAGGGGTGACAGTGACAACATCTCAAAGTCAGCTAACATGTTCCTAGCCTGGTTCAAATGTGAGGTAGAGTGTTTTAGCTTCACTTCTCCCTCCATAAATCAGATTAACTTGAATTACACTGTGTTTGTTGCAGGCTGTGTGTTGCCTCTGCAGGGATGGAAGGGCAGTAACACGTACATGTGTTCAAATCCTCCTGTCAAAACGACAACCAAAATCATTTCAGATGTGGAAAAGGCAGAGATCTTGGTAAACTCCATGTGAAGAAGGAAAAGGAGAGGAAAAAAAAGAAAGTGGGACTATGTTCACAGGCATATCTCTAGGGGCAAGAAACTGCTCTGAATACAAAGGCAGGGGATCAGCTTGAATGGGGTCAGTACAGTTATGCTGCAGGTATTAGAAGGATAGAAGTTGGGTGGAGTGTAGAGGCATGAGAGAAGCAGCAGGAAGAGATCATGTTGTAAGCAGTTTTACCAGGACCTTTAAAGAGAAAAGTGGGAGATCTGGACTTGATCCAGTAGAAAAGAATACCTGAATTGAACTGGAGAGAGAGTAAAAAGGGGATTTATGGACCTCTATGGGCAATGTTCAATACCGGGGCTTGTTGTACGTTACTCCAGCCCATCCTCTTTCCCCTGCTTGTCAAGTTCTGAAATATGGACCTGCTAAGAATGTAATGGAGAGAGGCCAGAGAACAGAGGAGGTGCAGGGCAGCTGGGGTAATGCTGATGTAAGTGAGGGCAATGAAAAAGGCAGTAAGAGAGCTGTTAAGATCCCTGAGCTAACTAATTACCATCTATTTTGTAAAATCAAATGCTCCGAAAGACCAGTCTCCATTTGATGGGCAAGAGGAAAGAATACTGCAAACTGATTACCTTTCTAAAAGAGGAATAAAAATTCATGCAAAGGCAGAATTATTCACAGTTGTTCTGCCACAAGCCATTGAACTTACACTGAAATATGAAAGTGCCATTTTTGGCCAGATTGGATTAGTGAACCAACCACAGCTATTAGTGAAACTGAAAGCACTGTGAGATACAGTTATCCTATGGAAAATAATGTGCTGCAATATAAAAGGTAGGTGCATTTGGCACTTTTGATAGCTAATGGCTAATGGCTTTGTATCCGCTTTTCTAAAAGCAGATGGGGGCTTATGAATAGGAACAAAAATTCGTATATGTATTTATTAACTGTGAAATGGCTAAGGGATCATAAAGAAAACAGTTCTTCCTGTCCTTTCTTGTTGGATTCTTCCCCCATTGCTGAGCTGTCATAACTAGGATGGAAAACACATGAAATGAACAGACTATTTGCATTCCAGCTCTGTCATGTTTAATTTTGCAGTGACAATAACCTGTCTGGGACATGACAGAGGACACAGGCACCTTAACTCAAATTTTCAGAGTTGTTTTGTTCAAATGGATTTTTTTTTCTTTTTCTAAAGTAATATTATAATCTTGCATTGTTTCCATAAAGAGGGAGCAATGCCTTTTCATCCATATATTAGAGATTAGTGCCTAGCTCTGCCTCCAAATTTGCTACATCAGGTGGCTTGTTGCGGTAAGGCAGGAAGAGGTGCCTTGGACGGGCAGAGAGGCTGGATCTCTGTGGAAAGCTATGCGGGGAGTCACAGTAATCACATTTATGGAAATGTTGTGGTTCCCAGGTCTGGCTCTGGGACTCTCCAGAAGTTCCTGGAATTTCTGTGCTTGTTAGCTTTGAAGACCTGACCTACTGACTCCTTAAATTATTAAAGTAGTGAGTATTTATCCTGCATTTATGCTTCACAGATATACCATTGTTCTCCATAGGCACATTTTTCACAACATGGACAATGTAAAGAGCTCGATTAGCTTTCCTCATGTTTCTGCTTTGTTTTGGTATCAGATTCTTGGCTCTAATGTGTGGTTGGGAGCACTGTAGTGGGATATTTGTTGAATGCAAAGACTCTTTCTACTCAGTCAGAAAAAGTAATAGAAACATTAGCCTCATGTCCTGCCTAAAAATATAAGTCCATGTAAATGTTGAATTTTAATGGATAGATTCTATTATGTTTGGGGAGAAGGTCTTGATAAATCTCACAACACATGTAAACTCCGTTGCATTTGTCCATCCATCTTACAATACAGTAATATGATTGCAATGCAAAAACAGGTTATCTAACCAGCAGGAAGGAAGCAAGGAAGTATCCAATCTTGTAAGTGAAGAGAAATCTCCATAGCTCAGCTTAAATGAGTCAGAGATGACAGGTATCTTCTGGACTCTGAGTATGAGGAAATATTAGCAGTCACCTGTGCTTAGTGGTTTTGCAGCATCTCAGTCTGTGTCAGTGTATCACAATGAATCCTGAGATCAATACTGAATTGTTCTGCATACTTGCAAAGCTGAATGATTAATTTAGCAAACTAATATAATGACAATTTTCTTCTGGAGACCTTTATAGGAGCAGCATGATTTCCTTTTTGGTAGAGTTGGAGGCCGGCATATTTTGGTATGCCTGGTTTCCAAATTGTGCCCATTTGATCTGTTTAATGGAAGGTGATGCATGGAGAATTCACAGGGCTGAAGGGCTGAGGGCCTGCATGACCTCTGCCTTCTGATATTTCCACTGGATGTGGGAAGTGGGACTGGGGTTACAGTCTCAGGATACTGTCTGCTGCATCCTCCTCTGGAGCAAATGTTCTTGCTCTGAAATTCCTGTACCGCCCTTCATGCTTTGAGCTGAATTTCTTTCCTTTTTGGTAGCTTTCAGCATTTACTCAGCCTTTGTTCAGCTCTCTCTTGAGGTGCAAAGCCCAGCATTTTGCTACTTTTATGATTATTTTATAATCCCCACTCAAATTATGCACCTTATTTATAGTCTGAAATTACACTACTGCATTCTGCCTTGTATGTTTCCTTCTACTTTCAGAAATTCTTTCTCTCTGTGGGACACAAGGCCACCATGGCCACTCTCTATGAACTAAACCAAAGCCACAGCAGAATCTCTGAACTGAGAAATTTCAGCCACGCCAACTGAAATCCTCACAACCAGCCTTGTGTCCACTGTTGAGCTCACGTACACAAGACATCTTTGAATGCTTGGATCACCTTTATTCTTCAGAGTTGGTCACCTTGACTTTCCTGTAGCTTTCAGTATGTGGCAAAGTTGGGTTTTCCCCCGGAAGCCCATTTAGACCCCATTTTACTTCCCAGGCTTTGAGATGGGCCTCTGTTTTCCTGTAACTTCATGGAGGTGCTCTCCACGCCAGGCTGTCAGGTCTGCTATCACTCCCCCTACACCACCACTTCCCTACTTCTCAGCAGCTCTGCTGTCAGTCCTGGATGCCCCGGACTCTGTTACGGACTTGGAAGTACAGCCTAATGCTATCACACAGTAGCTGTTTGACACTGATGTATATAATGAAATGATGATGGAGAAACTGCATTTGCCATTGCTTTCAACCCCTGCTCAGCATGACTGCAACCTTTAGAAAATTTTCTTCTCGGTATAGAAATTGTAAGCACTTACGTGGCACTTGGTTTCTGAGAGCAGAAGTGAAAGTGGTCATGTTTCAGCCGCTTGTTATGGCAAATTCTGCACTCTGCATAGAAATGGGGACACAGCAATGTGCATGTGTATGCATTACCTCTTGAGTAGAGGTGGAGGATGTCAGCTTGCACTATGGCAGAAACAGCTTCAAATCCCAGCCTTGCTTGGCTGTTAACAGCACTTTTCTGTCCTTGTCATCCTGAATTCTGCACAACAAGGGCAGAATTTATCTCTTCAGGCATCTAGCTTCACAAATGCAACTGTGTTTTCCACCCACAGCCTCTGATGTGAGTTGCAGGAAACTGCAGAACCTTTGCCATTTTTTTTTCTGATCTGTCCCGTACAGAGGAGATGTTATAAACAGTTAATTTCCCAGACATGTAGAGAGGTGGAAGTAGTACTTTCTAATTAGCGATGGAATTGCCACTTAGGTAGCCAGACAGACATTAAGCCACCTTCTGAGCTGAAGGAAATGGCTCCGTGTCAGAAAACAGGCGTAAATCAGCTGGAGATAGAAACTTGGAGACGTGGTTTGGTGGGCTGTTAGTATAAAGAACAGCTCTTAGAGCTTTTCGAAATAGGCTGTATTTACTTAAGAAATAACGTGAAATACTGAAGGGATATGCTTTAGACAAACACTAATTATTCATTTTGATGCATGACCGTCTTCAATAACAGCAAGAAATTCTGTGGCTGGGTGATATAAGAGATAAGAGCTGATGTTGTAATCGGTCTCTTCTGATGTTACAATCCACAAGTACTGCAGGGAGAGTGAGGAGGATCTGATATGAAATTTGCTTTGGGAGACAGCTGAACCTGTATAAGTCCAAATTTAAGGAAAACGATCAAGAGTTTAATTAAAAATGGGGAAAAAAATGTATTTAAAATGTAGGGCTTTTTCATCCTCCTCCCTCTCCAGTTAGCTGACATAATATTACTGAAAGATTTAGAATACAAAGAGGCACTTACTGTAGGTCACATATCTAGCACTTTGCTAATAAAAGGTTATTTCTTTCAGAAATGCCACTATTGTGAGCCACTGCCTCAATGCTCTGCCCTGTGGAGAGGTCCCAGTGAAATGAGAATATATCAGTGGAAGGAGGTAAGAACAGGAGTATTTATGTAATTGGTCCCAGAAATCAGAAGATTCAAGTAGACTTCTAATCAGAGGGATTATGTCACTCATGACCTTAATTCCCTCACCATTATCCACAGTGGGAAGTGCCTCCTCCTTGTGTCTTCCCAATAAAATCAAAGGTGCAATGGGGAGGATAATGGTGCCTAAGATGTTGAAACAGCTCATGGACTCTCCTATAGGTAGGCTGAGAGAGACAAGAGTTGTTCTGTGTTTTTTCTCTGCTCACTGGCAGAAAATACTTTCTTGGAAATTGTCTAGATCCATTAGCATTTCAATTGTATTAGTATGCTTCCTTCATGCATGTAATCACAGCCGTTGCCACTCTTAGTGAGAGGAAATAATTATCAAAGGGGAAAAGGAGACCTCAAGGTCAGGTTTCTATCTGAGTGCTTTGTATTTCAGACACCAGCAGCGACACAAGCCCTGGGACCTCCTCTGTGAGCCTCCCCTGCCTAAAAATAGGTGCCTTGTTGGTGGAAAGCAGCACGTCCATACGTGTCCTCCATTTAAGTAAAGGAAATTTAGACATTTGCCTTGATCTTGTCACTTCCAGATGGGTCCTTTGAGGGGGAAAAATACCTTCCTGTACTGATTTAAAGGAATTTTCTCTGGTCTCCAAAAAAATGTGGCTTTCACAATATTGTAGAGTTTGATGCCAATGGGACTTCTCTATGCGTGACAAAAGTCAATCAGACCTGAACTTGCTATTTTATATAATAGACTGATATATTAAAAGAAATTTACAGCTAATTAAAGTATTTAGGAAAACAGTAAGACACAGAGCTCCTTTTTTCCTGTTTGGGGGCTTTGCACATTTTCTTAAATCTGTAGATAATGGTAGCAAAATTTGTTATTCAGAAACGCTTTCATGTTTCAATGTGTAGAAAAATGACATAAAGAGCAGGGGAAAATTCAGTGCCTTGAAAGTGTTGTATGGACATGAAACTGTCGCAGTTGCTTAAACGACTACAGCTCATTAGCTGTGATGCACAAAAGGGCGTGATGGCCTGTTTTTTTTTTTTTTTTTTTTTTCTGATGCAGTTCAAACCTCCTCCTTTTCCTACAATACTTCAAGCTGTGCCTTCCAGGGTGTTTGCTTGTCAACCATTGTGTGCATTGGCCTAAAGTAGATATTTTTCTGTTTGTACATCAATGAGAGGGGAGGAAGCTTTCAGGAGAAGCAAATACCAGGTGGAACTTTCTGTAGGTTTTCATGGGCTTTTCCACTCTCTGTCTTTCTCTCTTCCTTTTGTCTGAGGAGCAGTGATCATTGCCTTGAAGATCTAGTGTTGTTTATACTTATCCATGTGGAATAGCGGGGCTCAAAACTTCACTGATTTTACTGCTGAGCTCTGAGAGATGCACTAAGAGCACAGGGACTTGACATAACATTTCTTCTCCTGTCATCTCTGATGATGCAGATGCACAAACGAGGTTCTAGCTGTTTACTTGCATGTTAATTTTAAGCTTAATTAGTAACACAAGGGGTGCAGGGAATTAGCGTTTGACAAATGGTAAAAGACACATTTGGTAGGAAAATGAAGCAACATTTATTTTTAAGCTCCTAAGAGGCTGTTGCGAACTATGAAGAGGAAAAGAAAACAAAGTTGAACTACAGGAAAAGTACTTGAGAGTGTGTCCTTTCAAGTACTCCCTCTTCTAATTTAAAAGGCTAATGACTGCAAATATAAAGAATGCAGAAAATTTGTCCTGCATTTCGTTTGCTAGAGGAACAAGAGCCAGTCTGAACCTGGATGTTCGTCCCCAGGGAAGACATGTGACTGAACTGCAGAGGAGGAAACATTATCTGCAACCTCCGTGCTGGTTACATCTCCCTCCTGAAAGCAGACAAAGTACCTATCTGGTGAAGTTGTTCAACTGACAGACAGATTTACATTTAAAAAGGTTTAAAGACATTTATACTCTTCCTAGAAGCTTTCTCACCTTTATTTGCAGGATCTTACCTCATCCACTAGCCGTATGGAGTCACTTTGGAGCAACTGATGTATTTTCTCTTAGGGATTACACATCTGGGTGCTTTCTTGCTTGTGATTGTGTCTTTGTCCCAAGGCTTTCTCATCTTCTTTTGGTGCTGTCCAGGCATACAGGACTATGGCAAGTTATATAGATTTTGTAAAATAAAGTTAATGCTTAAGAAGTTAACTTGTACTTAAAAAATCTGTAGCTCCACCAGGCTGAATCTACCTGTCCTGTTTTGTGTTTTGCTTTCTTTTGCATTGACCTAATTGTTCCTTTTTGTTAGTGAGGTGCATCCCAAAGCCAAACTTTGGCAAGAAATGTATATTTCTGTTGAGGGATGTACTTGGTCTCCCTGTGGCCAGTGGAGGAAGGAAGCCATGAGCTACAGGTAGGGATTGGCTGAGGATCTGACCTTCCCCTTCACAAGGCTCACCCCACTGGCTTGTATGTAGAGAGGGTGCAGAAATGGGCTGGGATTTAAGTCAGGAGGTAACTGAAAAGGGCATCCCACATCATTTTATCCACCACCCCCTCCATGATTACTGTTAACAGCATTAATAGGTTTCTTCCAGCCCTGTGTTGGTTAAACGGTCAAGAACAGAGATTGCTTTCATACCCCTATCTAGCAGCTGCTGGGATGCAGGAAGATTGGATTTAAGTACCCCTGACAATCTGTTTCACCCCTAATCTTCCCCCTTTCTGATTTAAGAGCAGCCTTTGTGAAGAATCTCACCTGCTGTTATTCCTAAACTTGGACAGCAAAATGGAGCCAAGGACGTGTAGAAACTGATGGAGAGGCAAAACCTGGTGTGAGGGGTAAGACTTGCGTGCAAGCACTAAGCAACTGCATCACAGGACAATATTTAACAGTGGCTCATGTCATATTGCTGCTCCCCTTGTGTGCAGAGGCAATATTTCACCCCTTCCTGCTGTATGTGACACCTGCTCACCTGGAAACACGGAGCAGCGACATCAAAGCGTGTGAAGCAGCTGCCTTGCACTTGTAAAGTACTTTAAAGTTTTGTGCCTCTGTTCCTGGGAAGATGGCAAGCTGTCAGTTGTACAACCTCAGCAAAACACGATGGCTTTGCTCTGCAGCCTGCTTTTGATTTCTGAGAGACTCTGGAGGGCGAGCACTTGATTTAGATTTGGAGGAAAAGACTGCAAAAGTTCAGTGGGAGCAAGTGAAGGGTGGGCATTACTGTACAGCTCAAGTGCAAAAGCTAAGAGGTCATGGTTCCTGAAGAATTTAAGCTTTGAATGATTATCTCTTCAGCACAGTACTTTGCACATGAAGCTTCTCTGGGGTTGTCTTGGCAGCTGGATATCCTTGTTGTTTTTGCTTTGTTTAAAATAACATTCAGCAACTCTGGTAAGCAAGAGCATGTGGAGAGAGCACACTCAGTGACCTGTGCTGAAGGTCATGAAAAACAGCTCAACACCTCTCATCACCAGAAAGGGCTCCTTCAGCCGTTGTCTTCCAACATGATTTGCTTCTTAGGGCCTTTGTGCTGTTGTGGGAGCACCATGCAGAAGTGCTCCAAGAGGCTGATGTGCTTTGTGTTGCCTGGATTATTCCTGGGTGTTCCCCTCACCTGAGCTGGCTCTGCATGGAGTGAGCAGTAAACCAGAACCTTCTGGTTCTGCTGCTCCCTGAGACCTCTCGGAGGTGGCATTAGGGACCTCTTCCAGTCCCCCCACACTACAGCTCAGTCATGAAAACTACAATGGCCAAATATTGTTAGCATTTTGTACAAGCATCAATGTTCTCTATGTTTCTTGTTGCATGTACAAAGAGCTGAAGAATAATGAGTGTTCATCTGCCAGGTATCTATTTTTGTATCATTTGGCAGTCCAGGTTTGAAGTCCATCTGGGTTGTAAATTCTGCTGATGTGTTTTTTTTTTTCTTTTTCTTCTTTCCCGTAGAAAAATATCACTCTGTTACTGAAGAGATCATGGAGCTCTCTTCTGTTCCCTGCCACACTGGTAAGCACTTAGAGAAATTTCGGTGTCCCTGGTAGTGAAATGAATTTAGTCTGGATTTTCTGAGAGGAGTCATTGGCCCTGCATAGATCTACCTACATTGCCCTGGACGGACTGGGTTATACAATTTTCATTTTGCTGCTTTACCCTTTCCCGAGAACCCATTTGTTTTTCCCTGAAACAAAGGGGAGGCTCCACAGCACTGCAATGGAAATTGGATTGGTTCTCAAGTGCCATTAGTCTTTTCCCTGTTTATTGGGAAGGACTTTCAAAACCATTGACTAAACTAGAAACAGATTTAATACACATTATGTACTTACAAGCAATCTACCTTTTGGGTTTTTACTGTGCTGGCTATCTTTATTTCTCTTTTTTAAAACCTGTTACATCTTTTCTTAGAGCTTCAAGCTGTTAGTGCATTCTGTAGCTACTTACTGATAAATATAGTATATGGCATGTAGGGGGAAAAAGTAGCCTTCACCTACCCTTGCCTGTGTTGCTTAAAAGGAAAAAGCCCATTCCATGTTTTAAATTTACCAGCTTCCATAAAATTAAAAGGCATAGAGAGATTTCTCCTTCAGACCGAGCTGAAACCAAATATTTTGTCTTCCACCAGGGACTGAGTGCAAGGATGCTCAGAGCTTCCTCATCAAGGTTTCCTAAAATCACAGGGGAGGTTCTCCTTATCATGAATTCAAAAGGCAGATCCTGACTATCAAACAGTCACTAGTACTTTTCTTCCTTTATCAAGTCAGTGTTCCCTAGATCAAAGAGGCAGTTTTCTAGATCTAAGAGGCATGTAAACATGCATGTTCTGGTTATATTTTCTGTACATGATGTTACAAAAAGCTTCTGGACTACTGCTGCAATATTTTTGTTGTAATCTTTTTTCCTCATTTCCATTTCTTAGCATTTAGTCTAGATCTTGTAGTAACTGACCTGGTTAATTCAATGAAATGTCAAGATGAAAATTATAACCCTGTTTTTTTCCGCAAAGAGAATGGCAGTTTTATTTTTTTAATTTTTACTTTTTAATGTCAAGATATAACTTCTTGTCTGCTGGCAAATCCACAAGTCAAAATCATCTTTTGAATCTATGGCTGTCATCATTGACTTGAACCTGGTAACTTGTTACCAGTCTTCTGCAGCTGGATAACAATTCTTTTGAGGTTTACATAACTACTCAAAATCACTTTTACTGCTTTTGCTAGTCACTCATGCTTACGTAAACCTTAATAAGGCATAATGCTACAGATCTGTGCTGACTTTGACCCTGTTCTGTTTTAAGGATAACCTCTTTATCTGTGATACCAGCTTGCTGTTCTTTGTGCTCCCGCTGGTGAATATGCAATGTTTTTATTTCTTGTGTTATTTATTTTGTTACTGCACTCTCTATATGCATGTGTTTTTTTATTATTATTTTTTGTATAATTATCCTATTTATTTTTTTTGTATAATTGATATTATTATTACAAAGTTGCTCTGCTCAAATCTCTGCATTTTTCTGAAAGTTCATATTATTCATCTCAGACAGAAACACATCCCCCATTTGAAAAATGACTTTCCCATACACTATTTTTTTCCTTGAGGGAAGGAATTTGTATCCTTTCTTAAGCTATACATTAGGATTTTTGCTCTGTCCCATCCATTTTAATTTGGAGAATGAGAAAGGATGACTCAACTTGACCTAAAAGTAAAAAGAGAAAGTTTTTCAAAGCCAGAAAACATTTCTGTACAATTTGTTGCTGAAACCCATTCCATATGCTACTATCTGGTACAACACAGGAACAAGGTTATCCCCCCCCCCCTTATACTGTAAGTAGAAACAGCTATTAGTTTCCCTGTTGATGAATGCAGTGGTATTTCAATGTTGTGCATCCACGTGTTTTCTTCAGCATGTTTCTAAGGTGTTTACAGAATAGGATCTCTACCTACTTTCAGGAAAAGGAAAGTGATATTTTCTTCTTTCTTTTGCAGACTGTTTCCTCCCTTGATGAAAGCTTATCTGTCTTGACTACTTTATATGCAGGAACTTGTCTCCTTACTCTGGCTGTTATTTTAAGGGAGATTTTCTGGTTCTGTGCTATCTAACCCTAAAAGTTCTGTTGCCTCTAGTTAGGCAGGCTAGCTGCATTCCCATCTCCTCCAAACACACATACCTGATGTTAGAGTGCTGCTAATCAAAATGATAGATAAATATCTCAGTTCTGTGGGATGTGAACAAAAAAGAATAATACATGGAAGGGAAGATTAATGAATTAATTTCAATTGTGGAAATAACTTCTAGAATAATGATGATTCTTGTCTTGCATTCTGTGTGATATTCACCTAATAGAGAAAACATTATCCTCAGGTACTGTCCTATCATTCCCACATATGCTTCCTTTCCTACTTCCCGCTGAGGTACTGCATGTGTTATTCTTCTGAAGCTCCAGAGAGGAAATCCACGTGGACCAGGAGCAAGAGCAGCAGAGGATTCAGACTACATGAGGGTCTGCCTGTTAGAAGGTTGTGAGGCTCCCTGTGGTGAGTGGGTTGAGTTTCTCTGACTCTCTGGAGAGCCTGTGTGTGTATATACGTGTGTAGGTGTGTGGGAGAGAGGGTTGTCAATAGATCAGGGTAGCAAAGCCTTCTGTTGATGTATGCTCTTTTGGGAGGGAACGACTAAAATAGCAGAGGAATGGAGCTGAAATTTTAATTTTGGCAGAGTAGGAAATGGTTGGAAAGAACCATCTGTTAATGCCAAACACTCCATAGAACAATGTTAGAGCAGGCTGGTCTTTCTAATTATATCTTCCCATGAGCCATTTCAACAGCCCCACTGTCTTCTGATAGTACCTCTGGACTTACAGATTTCATAGATAATGGTCCTTCACATGAGCTCAGCAAGGCTGCATTATCTGTTGGTGTCTAGCCTTGCCTGTGGCAAGGTTAATTTGCATTCACTTTTGCACTTTTTGTATTGCTGTCTTTTCTTATTCCTGGTACTTTTCCAGTGTCTCTTATCTAGGTGTACTGAGAAGACCTAAACAATGCCTTTTCTTCCTAAATCTTCTTCTGTCACAGGTAGTACTCCAGAGGTAGCCATAAATCAGGCCTAATGACTTTCCTCTCTCTGCTGTAATACACCTGGCTCCATTAACTTCCGTACATGAGGCCCCATCTTTCAAAAAGCATCGCTATTCTGACATGTCTGGGGCCTTATGTGAAGAGCCTGGTGGTGAGGGAGAAGGAGAGGCACATCCTGCCCAACCTTCCTCTCTACTCTGAAAATACTTGTGTTTGCTGATGTCGGTCACAAGCACAGGGCACCTCCAAATAAGCTCAGCATGTGCTGTCAAAGAGCAATTTTAAATAAGAGACAATTGCTAGCTATCAAGCACCAGCTGTAAACAGATAAATCAGAGAGGCACCGCTCCCTTTCCATGACATTAGCATCAAAGGCAGCAACCGTGCAGCAAGTGCCACAACACAAACAAAGGGGTCAAATTGTCTCTTCCATGGTTTCTGCTCCTACCTTTCTTAAGTCACAACCAGCCTCAAGCTTAACTTTGCCTTCCTGTCTCCAAGTGCAGAGGAGGGCTCTTTCCCTCTCCTCCCCATTTTATGACCAGAACCTGTCTTAAAAATCTTGGGAGATCAGTGTAGACCTCCACATTCAAAAGTGGCTTCTGATTTCACTGAGCTGTTGTCTTTTGCTTGTCTTTCTCCAGACATTGGGCTTGATTTCTTTTTAGAAGGCACTGAGTAGGCAACAATTAAAGAATGAAAAGCTTATAAATAAAGGTCTTGATTAGTTGTCCCCAGGGCAACGGGAGCATGAGTGTGATGGGGTTGATGTTGCATGATGCTGTGCAAGGACTAGGACATATCTGGTAATATCCCAGATGCCTCTTATGAACTAAAATGCCTGCAGTTTGTCAGCACTGCAAACAGCATCTCTAAGTCTCTCCAAACCCACTGACAACAGACTCGTCTCATTACAGGGGACTACCAGAAACACATCTCCAGCAGTACTCTTTGCATTTATGTCAGTGAAATGGTGGTGGTTTCAAAGTGTGAATTATTTCCTAACTAAAAAAAGTTAATAATAAAATGAGTGGGTAAAAAATGATAGCTTAAAAAGTGAGTCTCATAAAAGTAAATTGAGTTCTGCAAAGTCAAATGAGATACGATGGTCTTTTTTTTTCTTTTGGCTCCCCAAAATCTTGTTAATTTAAGGTCCTGGTCACTCAAATGTTCTGTATAATGAGATCACTAAAAATAATTAGGTATATGTTGCTGATGTAAAGGAAATTCCAGCAGAGATTGTATATAAACTGATAAAGAATTGCTGCTTGTACAGTTCTTGGAAATTGAAGTCAGGAAGAGCATAATTACTGTAGAAATCAGTAGTTAGTTGCATAAAGCTGTCCTGGTCTGTTAAAGGCAACCCTGGTTCTGCAAAAATAAGGCAGTATTTTCCTAACAAGGATATCACTTGGCATTTCTGATGCCATGGAGGCAAGTCCAAAAAAAAAAACCAAAAAACCAGAAGAAGTCAGATTGGATTTTCCCTGCTCAAATTTTTCAAAACAGAAGCCCTAGTGGATTATTTTCCATTAGTGTATTATTTTTGTGAGGTACTAGGAAGGCTGCAGGCTTGAGGACATTCTGCCAGGATGCACAATGAGCTGAAGAGTTATCTTTGGATTTTTGATGTCATTTTCAAAGTAAGACACAGTGGTTCTACCTCTGCTGAGGTGCTGGAAAATAACAGCTCTGTAAAGGATGTATTTTATTTTGACGATTTTCTGCCAGAGGAAAGGAAGGCTGGTGCCTTACAAAGGGGAGGCTGGGGAGGTTGACTTCTTCACATGGCTAACACAAACCTTACAAGTAGCCTTTGGCTTCCCTTGCAGCAATCTCCAGAAGTCATTTAGGGAACTTTGTCTCCCAACTTTCTGCAAATCAGTCTCCAAGCAGCCCCAAAAAACAGGACACAGCAAAAGCCTGGAGACTCTGGGCACAGTGATTTCCCCATGGCAAAAGCTGCCTCCGTACAAATGAATTCCTCCTCTTTGCACCTCTGCTCTTGGCTGCTGCTAACCACTGGTGTTGGTGTGGCCCAGTTAATTTTCAGCCCGCAGAGCCTGGCAAAGTGCTTTGAATCCCACTGTCTATCTAAAAACTATTTTATTTTTCTGTCAGCTTCCATACAGACTGATATTTTGTTGCTGTTTTAGAAGCAAGAGCGCTTTTATACCTTTGGAGGCTTAGGTTCACCTCTTGGCGAATAACTGAGTCTGGGTGTCACTGAATTCAACTTAAAAAACTTAAAATGATTTGGTTTGATTCAGTGCTCTTCCATGAATACAAAATTATTCTTTTGTTTGCTTCACCTTTCCCCTAAATGCTCAGACACCTTCAAAAGCAAACTTCAGGTAAAAGGCCATTGTTAGAGTGCCAAAACGTTCAGTGTGGGTGTTAAAAAGATGTTGCAAGCAATTATGCTAGTGCTAATAAAGGTAATTAGAATTGTTTAGCTTAAAATGAGCATGGTGGTTTTAAAAGCCTAAAAGGTACTGAGTTCTGCAAGCAGAGGGATCATCCTCAACAGGAGAAGATTTCATTTATAATACATGTGAGCTTCCAGCCTGGAAAATAAATATGGGGAATTGTTGGTTTAGGAAAGTTTTGCCTTAGAATAACTGGCATAACAATTCAAGTCATGGAAGAGGATTGACTTGAATCCTGGTCTCCAGATAAGCTCTGTGTGAGTCCCACCATTTAAGAGTCATTGGAAAAATTTCTAGTAAGAGACTGCTTTCATTTGAGCTCATGCTTATGAGGAAGAAAGGAGAAAGAACCAAAAATCCTGATTTCAGTAACAATAAAACTCCTGTTTGCTTAAATGGGAGAAATTGCTTCTGGGGCTTATGGTTGGGAGTAGGGTGCTGTGGTTTGCAGTTACTGTAATAAGTGTTTTCTCATGTAAAATTAATCCAAGCTATCAAAGCTACCCTCCTAAAAGCCAGGCAAAAGGTTGCTGGATGTTGGAGGTCAAGGCTTTAGTTCAGCTACTAAACCGTAAGACACCACTCTGTGTGTCTGAACAGACAGGAATAGAATAGCAAAAATAACTGTGCTGCGAGCACTTTAAGTCCTGGTAAATGTGAGATAATGAGGCTTAAAGTTCCACTGAGATGAAAATAATATATATTGCGCTGCACTTGCTGTGGGCATCGGTGCCTGTGGATGGTTGCCATGGCTCAGCCAGCACATGGTAGCCTTTTCTCAGTAACCTGAGTGTACATCTGAACCTAACAAAACAAAACAAAACAAACAAACAAAAAACCTCCAGGGCTTGTAAGGGTTTGTGATTATCTGGAATATCAAAGCTGCTCACCATCTCATCATCTAGTTTTTCTTCTTGTCTCATGCCATGGCAAGCAGAACACTTACCCTATAGGTATGTAACAGATATCAAAAGCTTTTATGCTTTTTCCTGCTATATCAGCTGGTCTAATAACAAAATTGTCTTGCTCTATGCTTCCCTTGTACCCTTAAAAACCTATAGCACTATCCCTGACATATACTTAACACACACAAAATGTGAGGGGCAATAGATGAGAAAGGGAGAATTATCTTGTATTTCTGCATGATAAAGGATAGTTACTTTGCTAGGGCAGTCAACTAATGCTACTGTATTTATTTCAGTGTTAAGAGTTCTAAGGTTTTAATTGGATAAAATATTGTCTTTCTGATATCTCTTCCTTGGCCCTTATTTGATTCCTTGAAGTCTTGCAGCTTCTCTCTTGGTGAGAGATCTCGGTGAAAACCATTCCGTAGGTGGTAGAACCTGTCCAGAACTGTCTGCAGTTCAGGTAGGTGACGCTGATGTCTGTAAATCCTTACTGCCTCCTTTGTCCCCTGCTGTGACTGGTCTTTGTTGCTCTGCTCTCTCTTTAAAGCCCAACTACTAATACTGAGGGAGCTCAATGCAATCTTGACTCCTTTTGTATTACTGAGCCAGTGACTCCTTTTGTACTATTGAACCAGTTAACCTCTGATATATTCATGTTAAACTATAACGTTCAATAAGTAAGGGCTAGGCTTTAAATAATTGAGCACAGGGTAGCAGAGTAATTAGATATTATGAACTGAGGGTGAATAAAACCTAATAATCTGGAGAGAACTGCAAACCCATAGAGGAAACACCTCTAGAGAATAACTCCTTTTTAATTTAGGAGCTGCTAGACAGACAAGGTGTAATACATATGCCTGCAAACCAGGCTGTCAATACTGTGCAGGTCAGGGGGAAAATATGTATAATGCTGATATGTCCAATATGGAATATGTAACCGAGTCCAAATCATTCAGATAAATAGTTCTTAATTAGCTAGGGAACCATGTTGTAATTCAAATATATGAATGCTCCCAAGCATCTTCATGATTTATACATGGCTGTTCCTAGCTGCCATGGAAGCAAACCATGCCATATTACAAAACTCAGCTTCCTGTTGATAACAAAACAAAATCCAATGGTAATTAAATTCTTATCAATTTATTAGTCTTGATGCTCCAAAAGGTTTTTCTCAGGCAGCACTGTAGGGAAAGAGTGCAGACCCTAAGTGTTCTTTTTTTTTTTTTTTTTTCCTGTTGCCATTAAAATACTTTGATCTTATAGGATCCCTGCAGTTGGAGACCCCCAAAATTTAGGGCAGGGACATAAGTTCCCCTCATAGTCACCAAAGAGCTCCTGGTGACACAACTGTATTTGAAATAAAGCTTTTATTTCATGAAAGCCTACAGTATTTGGATCTGAGGATGTTCAAGCAAAGACTGAGAAATTTGGTAAATAAATATTTCTTGGTATTCCCTCCTGACATTTGCTTGCAAGGGTTCAATCAGTTTGCATGTGCTGTTGAAATTGCCTACAATTATCCAACAGTTCACAGCAATTGCTCAAACTGTGAGAGAACAATATTTCAGTGTGATCAAGTGAAGACAAAGTCTAACTGGGCTAATGCATTTTGAACTCAATAGAACTGCTCATGTGGTTAGAATTAAGGGCTCAAATCATCTCTAAAATTAGTAGACAACAGCTGGATTTCACTATCAGTTTATTTTAAGGCCATATAACCAAATAAGCAGATTTTATATCCCCCAAAATGTGACTTTGAGTGTCTGTCAGCACTTTATTTGAAAAACAAACAAACAAAAAAAATTGGAAAAATGGATATTTAGTGCTTTGGCATGGAACTGTTCATCTTCCTGATGTGATCCTAGAGGACAGGAACTCCTCCAGACAGTTGAATTATTGATGTCTATACCTAGACTAGTCATCTTACACACCTACCTTACTGACTAAACTGAGACACACTGAATCTCTTGGTGATTTGAGCTGCTACATAATCTCATTCCCACAGCCAACTGAGTCTAGGGAAGATAAGCTTGCACTGTTTGCAATGGAGGATTCAGACTTATACCCTTTTCTGTTTTCGTCCAAACATGTTTCTATCCAGGGTCTCTCATAAAAACCTGGAAACTTTTCATCTTCTCTAAGGAAAACACAGATTTGAATGCCAATATAACAGCTCTTCGTGTTCAGATAGGCCATTTGGACAACTGTTCCTGTTCAATGCCTATTCATGAGTACCTTGTGACCTCAATAAAAATTCTGAGGTCCCTGGGTAACACACAAGGCAAAATCTCTTTACTTAAATTAATTCAGTTCGGGGCTTCCTCTGGAGTCCCAAGTAAAATCATAATGGTGTCAATGTCCCTGGAAAGAATGAAGAGACAGCTTTGGAGGTAAATTCAGCATCTCAGCTCAGCTTTGGCATTTATTCATTATGTGGTAATTCCCAGTGAGTCTCTTTGTAAGTTCTTCTGGAAATATACACAAAAGGAGATTCTCAAAAAGAGGGAACATGGATGTTGTTTATAGATGAAAAGTAGGTTATCAGGAAATTAAATTGTTTTAGTAAAATTTTGGCTGAAAATCTTCAAGGTCCTTTGAGATGAGATAAAAAAAATGCACTGAATTACTTCTATTAGTGATTTATGATGACTTCAGTGGTTTGTAGATTTATTCTCTCTGTGCCAACAACGTTTTCATACCAATCCAAATGAAAGCATGTTCCTTGCCTTGAAGAACAGAACTAAATGCTATATAAAAAGAAACAACATTGGGAGTAAAAGAAATTTCCCTCTTTAATCCACTTTTATATCTATGCTGCAAACCTCGCTGCAACAGCCTTCATCTTGATCAGTCCGTATCCTTCTTTCACAGTTTAAACAGAAAAATAAAAAAGTGATTCAACTTTTATACCCTCTTCAAATACTTCTCATCTGTTTGTTTGTGAATCCTTTCTTTGTTCTCTCCTGATTGTGTCCATGTGTAGTAGCAACCACTAATGTGTCTAATAATGTGGCAAAACTTGCAAAGGATGAACGCAAAGAGTAGAAATACTGAAGAGTGAGTGTGATTGTGCTAACTATTATTTTGTTCTTTCTTTCTTACGTGGGAATAAGATTTGCTTTTTGCAATGTGCTGCAGAAGTGGCATCTCCCAGGGGTGAAGAGATTGCTTCTTGTAACCCTAGCCAAAAGAAAAATTAGAAGAAAACAAGGTGTTTTTTCCTCCTCGTCCTCCTCGTCCTCCTCGTCCTCCTCGTCCTCCTCGTCGTCCTCCTTCTTCCTCTTCCTCTTCCTCTTCCTCTTCCTCTTCCTCTTCCTCTTCCTCTTCCTCTTCCTCTTCCTCTTCCTCTTCCTCTTCCTCTTCCTCTTCCTCTTCCTCTTCCTTCTTCTTCTTCTTCTTCTTCTTCTTCTTCTTCTTCTTCTTCTTCTTCTTCTTCTTCTTCTTCTTCTTCTTCTTCTTCTTCTTCTTCTTCTTCTTCTTCTTCTTCTTCTTCTTCTTCTTCTTCTTCTTCTTCTTCTTCTTCTTCTTCTTCTTCTTCTTCTTCTTCTTCTTCTTCTTCTTCTTCTTCTTCTTCTTTTCTTCTTCTTTTCTTCTTCTTTTCTTCTTTTCTTCTTCTTCTTCTTCTTCTTCTTCTTCTTCTTCTTCTTCTTCTTCTTCTTCTTCTTCTTCTTCTTCTTCTTCTTTCCTTTCCCCTCTTTTTTTTTCTTTTTTTTCTTTTTTTTTCTTTTCCTAATCTCTCTAAGGTTGATTTTGTGTAATAAGAAACCATATGTGTGTAAATAAGAAAACTTGCACATGTAATAACTTAATGCTTTATTTAAGCAGTAAGACATATCAGACACTGAACTTTAGGGTGATGACAATGTACCCCAGGTGGCAATTTATTATTTATTTATTCTAAATTTCTACATGTGTACCAACAGAGTGCCTTTTTCTGTCTGTAGACTCCTTACCATATACTGAAAAATTCTACCAAATGAAGACAAGAAAGAACACTGGCAGACAAAGAGAGCCTTTTTGGGGTACTAAAACAGCTATCTGCAAACAAAACAAAACAAAACAAAACACATTTCCCTTTCCCAAGGTTTCTCCACTGCATCTCAAACTTTCATTGTAAAGACATCCCCTGGATCCCCAAAGCCCTGTAAACACCATGCCCCATGGAATTTTTATGTTTAAACCAGGGTTTAGCAGTTCTGTTGACCCTGTCTGTGGAAAGAGAGAGTGCCTTGGCTTTGAAGCATGCTGTGAGCATTCACAGTTTGCGATTAAGAGAAAATACACTGATCCAGGGATCTAGATGTGTTACCAAATGCTGAAACAAAATATTTCAAACTACATAGAATCAGAAAACTTGTACCCAGGAACTTTAAAAGACTTGACCAAAAAGTCCCGGCCTAATATTTCACAAACTGCAAAAATCCTGGCTTTCTGAACAAGCATTAAAATTTGGAACTTATTAGTAGTATTAGCTTTTCAAAGGAGCTCTTTTGAATCTTTTTCTTATCCCTCAGTGTGTAAGGAAAAGGAGAAATAAATTGAGAGATAAGGTTTTTCATGTTCATTTCTGGTGGGAGAATTCATAATCTTCTACTAAAAAAAATGAACAGGGATTATATCTGACAGACTTTAAGATGATCAGGAGTAGAATTTGCCAGTTTCATAGCATATTTCACAATTTCTTTAAAAACACTTAAATGCAGTTCACTTTTGTTTATTCTCTTTTTAGGCAAAATCAAACACTCATATATAGGACTCACTATCCTTTCAGAAATGTATTTTGCAAAGATATTAAATATCATGATTTTTGACAGTGCTTTTATGCCACCTGTCAGTAAATCCCATTCAACCTTTTTTTTTTTTTTTTTTTTTTGTCAGATGAAGGAACTTTGTAAACATTCATAAAATATTAAAGTAACCCAAATATACCACTGTGCGTGATAGGAAAATTATAGACAAACATTTAAGCTGTCATTTCTTGCAACTGCCAAGATGGCTTTTACACTCAGAAGAAATTATGTCTTCTATAATGATCTTTGAGTAGTCTGTAAACTGCCTTGATTTGTCACATCAGGGTCAATGGGAATGAATAGTCTCTGGGTCCCAGGATGCCAAAGCCATTTAAAAGACTCTTACTTGCTGCTACAGTGTCTTAATCTTGTCTTTTTATTAATAGGAGTAAATGGATTAGAGCCACTTCTGAATTAAACTCTGAGCTCATGCCTTGATCTGCTCTCTGAACCTGGTCAGGTCAGGTTAGTCAGGTCTCTGGACGAGGAGGCAGGATTGTGTTCTTTGACCAGATGCTGGGGCAACCAGAGTCCTTTCTATTTGGAAGTGCATGTTTATTTTCTCTGACTGGTGTTGAAAAGAAAAAATCTTTCCTGAACAAGGTTGACCTGCAGTGTTGCACTTGGAAGAAGCCGAGGGACCCCTGCTCTGGTGTGTCCTGGTGTGTTTGTTCTTTCTGACAACACAGAGAGGATGAAAGGCTCTTGCTTCTGCATTGGCATGCAGCTGACCGTGGTGTGAGCTAGGTTTGCTGTAAACAGACTCTGGAGATACATGTTCTGGGGAATGGAGGAGTTCTTCAGGCTTAGCCCTTTCACTAGGTGCTCCCTGGGACACTGTGGTCACAATGCTGATCAGTTCTAGTGGCGCCAAGGGAGCTGTAAAGAACGAAGAATTAAACTCTTCTATTTCAATTAAGGTAATCGCTAGTAGAACAGGGGTTGTAGCTGCTAAATACTGTTATTGCCCTAAATGATCTGCAGAGACTTTGGAGACTCATTTTCACTTATTACAGAAGATACAGATATGAAACTCTTTCTCCAAAATAGACACAAATCTTGGGCCATAGCAATGCTACGCACACGGCTCCAGTTCCATGCTGTGGAACATCCAATTAATTGACTTCCTAATGCAAAGAAAAAAAGGAATAAGATAGTGATAAGTAAAGCATAGAATTAGTACAGAGTGAGGTTTTTACGGGTTTCTTTCATAGCTACAGTAACCACACGTGCATCCTGTGGAGAACTGAAGTGCAAGGTGATAAGATTCTGCTGTACCTTAGAAGTTGACTGTGAATTGCAAAATGTAAGCAGTGTGGCAGATGTTCAGCTGCTCGAGCATGGCAAGGGTTTAGCAAGTCAAGCAGGAGCTGCATGGATCTGCCCTAAAATACACTGAGCTACCCTAAAAGAAAGCCTATCTGGATATCTTTTGTTGGAGAAGTTGTAGCTGAAATGCCTTGACTTCTGAAAAAAGTTTTGTTAAAACTCATCAAATAGTAACAGAAAGCCAGTATCTGGAGACAGTCCAGAGCTCCTAATCCATTAAATAACATTTAGGAACTCAGCATGACAAAATTTACATTCTTACTCAAGGCACTTAGTGTCCCTTTTCAGACCTGTTCAATGTAATTTACCTTATTGGCAATGCAAAGCTCAGACATCAAAGAGCAGATATCTAGATACGGCTTCCTCTCAGGCATCATTAATAATCTAGATTGTGAAATTCCAGTCATTTACCTCTCTGCAACTTTGTTACAACTAAGACCAAGGATAGTAAGGTTTTATTTAACTTGCAGAACATGTGTGTTAATGGAATTGATTTTTTTTAAGTCCAGAACCTGTTTTTTTCGCAATGTGTCTGACTTTCCAGAACCGGTGGTTAAAAAAACATATCACTTCAGCATGGTTTTTAACGTGTGTTTTTGGCTGTATGTAGCATATATTGGTGCCATCATGTGTTCTCATATGAAAGGAGACAAATGCGTGCAATGTCCCCATAGCAATTACAGTTATGTTAATATCAGATAAATATATATCCACATTTGTAAATGTAGGAGATTGTCATGGAAATTAAAAAAAGCAACAAAAATATATTCCCTAATTCCATTTGTAATACTACTGAAAATTATTTGGTAAGCAGGGGCCCTTCATTGAGAAGAAATCTTTAGATTCTCGTCTTCCTTGCAGCCACATGTAGAAATGTGTATCCTTTGGTAGTAACTCTAAGCAGACTCCTTGTTGCTGATCTCATCTCTTTCTAGCTAAAAAATCCCAAGAGAACTCAAGGAATGGAATGAATTGTTGTCCAAACCATATGGACTGATGATCAGTTTAAATTTCATATGGGTTTGCCTCCCCAGCAGTCATTCAGTAGTGCATAGAAGCTTGACTTGTCTTTGGGAAGATGGAAAACAACCTGTCAGGAGGACAAAAACGCCATCCATTCACACTGTGACCTGTGCTGATAATACCGATTGAAACTTGACATGATTGAACTGCATGATGCTTGAATAAATGCCCAATACCTACCAATAGCTCAGAATAGAAGGGAAATTGAAGGGCACTTCTCAAGTTTGGCGTTTGGTGTGGAAAGAGCCTGAAATTGTGCTTATTATTCACAAAGCTTATCTGAACTTTCCAGACCTCCAAACCTGGGCTGTAAAGGAGAAAGTAGTTTTGTAAAAGCTCTGGTACTATCGGATTATAGCTGGGTTACAGATGACGGGATAGTTTCAATCCCTTTTCTTTGTATGATTTGGATGTGCCCTACCATATTAAAGGCAAAAAGAGTCATAACTTGCTTAGGCCTCAGTTAGCTGGGCTTCCAGTCCAGCAAGGTTCATCCGCTGAGCTGTGAGCACTGTTTATGTGCATGCTCTATGTCTATGACAAACACAACCGACTGTGGGTTAGCTTCATCTTGTTCCACTGCAGGAGGAGCTGAGTTAAACTGCTGGGCAGTTGGATTAGTGGCTAAGCTGATGCATGGCAACAATATGGTCACGTAGATACCTTAACTGAAGGCAGGGGAGCTACCATTTTCTTTTGAACTGGATGTGCATTTTTGAAGCAGCCCCACTTACCTTCCTGTGGCTCACCTCCTGGAGATCTCCTAGAACACGTGAACTGAACTGCTTTCCAGTGAAATTATTCCAGATGTCCTCCAGGAATGCATCTAATATGCTCCAGTGGCTAATAGATAGGAACAGACCACAGGAACAAACAGAGCCATTCTGAAATACAACCAGTAATGCATTCAGTGAGGATGTCACTTCCACAGTGCTGTTTCTCTTTACATATCTACTCCTGTCAGGCCACATTACCAACTATTGTAACCACAGACATTATTTCTTCTGTTTTCTATGCTGAAACATTTCAGATCCTAGGAGTCTTCTTTAGGTTTCAAAATTGGCTGTGAGCTCCCTCTTGCAAAGGAAATGAAACCTCGATATTGTTCTTATTGTTATGTTTTTTAGAGAGGTCTTGGTTGCAAGCAGAGCCAGGGAATGACAGGTACTGTGCAAACCCAGAAGACATGACAGGCCTTGTCCTTGCCACTTAGGTGGACAGCCCAAGAGTATTGCCAGCCCCAGCAGTTTAAAGGTTGTGAATCAGGTTCCCATAAGTTTAGATTGCAGCTGTAATTTATTTATTTTTTCTAAAGGTGAATTCTGGTTTCTTTTAATTTAGCTCCTGGTGAGTGAACTTCTTCACATGTATTCTTTCTTTTTCTTTCTTTCTTTCTTTCTTTCTTTCTTTCTTTCTTTCTTTCTTTCTTTCTTTCTTTCTTTCTTTCTTTCTTTCTTTCTCTCTCTCTCTCTCTCTCTCTCTCTCTCTCTTTCTCCCTTTCTCTCTCTCCCTTTCTGTCTCTCTTTCTCTTTCTCTCTTTCTCTTTTTCTCTCTTTCTTTCTCTCTTTCTTTCTCTGTCTTTCTCTCTCTTTCTCTCTTTTCTCTATCTTTCTGTCTTTTGTGTAATCAAAAGGAAGGAAAACTATGCACACCATGTAAATGAAACTCTATAAATGAAAGAGAAATGACAGTAAAAATCAGAATTGCTGATATTCAAGTGAACTGGGTCTGGCTGGGATGCAGTTGACTTTCCCCATGGAAGCCCATATAAAGCTGTGCTTTGCACTTGTAGCTGACCAGCCCCCTGATGTTGCACCAGTGTTTTGGTCACTGCTGAGCACTGCATCAAGGCTGTCTCTCCAACTCTCCCATGCCAAAAAACTAGTTGGCTGGGAGTAGGCAACAGGTAGTGAGGGATGCAACCAGGACAGCAGACCTAAACTGACCAAAGGGATATTCCATACCATATGATGTTACACTCAGCAACAAAAGCTGCAGGGAGAAGAAGGGGAATAGAGGACGCTAATTATGAAAGCATTTGTCTACCCAAGCAACCACCACATGTATTGAGGCTCTGCTTCCCAACAAGTAGTTGAACATCACTTGCTGATGGAAAGTAGAGAATAATGTTTCTCCTTTTGCTTTCATGCAGTCTTTTATTTTTTTTTCTTCCCTTTTCTTTCATTAAAGTTCTCATTATCGCAACCAACAATCTTCTCTTTTTTTCATCGTATTTTCTCCACCTGCCCTTCTGAGGAGGGGGAATGAGAGAGCAGTGCATTAGTGATTAGCTGCCCATCAGTTGTTAAAACACCACATCAAGTAACACAAGAGAAAAACACTGCTGTTATTCAATTAATGCTGGAATAAAGTTGTCATGCCCTTAATCTGTGAGTATAATTTCCTCTAAAAATTCCTTGTTATGTTAAAGCCTTGGAGGAAAGATTTTTCTTCTCAAAACCATGAAAAATCTCAAAGTTCTTCAGTGACTTGATCACTCTTCAAAGCCTGACTTTCCAAATACTGTGAAGTCTTTGTGTAAGAGCAAACTTCAGTGATAAGAAGTCTTTAAAGATGAGAACTACTCAGACAAAGTGTTTGAAGACAGACTTTCTGATGGTCTTTGAAGTCACAGGAGACAGAAATTACTAATTGCTAGGGAATTTCCCTCTAATCAGACCATTCAGCTGAAGTCTTGGTATTACTAAAGCTATTGTGAAATGTGTAAATGTGCACCCTGGTTCTCTTGGAGCACAACAAGAAATTATTACATTATTGCTACTTTGCAAGAATTCTTATAACTCTCTTATTGGCTCACACACTGGATTTTCATCTAGACTGATTATTATCATTTGCTTCCATGTTTGTTGAAGTTTGCTTTTGAGAGCTGGAACAAAGTGGTTGGGTTTATGAATTTCTTTAAATCATGTTATGCTGCTACCTAGAAAACAAAACAAAACAAAACAAAAACCTGTCGACAGCATAACAAAGACAGCCAAAACCACTGGCAAATAGTTTGATATCTTTACCTTTCCTCTGAATAGTTCACTGATGTTACTGTTCCACTTTTTTGGACATATGAGCATCTGGGGCATGCTTATTATATACCTCTTTCTTCCTATAAAGAAAAAAGTTGATATTTGTATTGAATAATGCTCTTCAAAGGTGCCTCCCAATTGTGTTCCTATGCCTTTAATGAAAAAAAATAAATTCTAGCAAAGTTAATTGCTTACAGTACATCAAAACTCAGTCTGAAACAAATGAGGTGCAGAGTCCTTAATGTGAATGTTGCTCTCTGTTTTCACCTGCAAGATGGGCCTGTCTTATACGGCAGGACTCTAGCCAAAACTGTCTGTCAGATGAAAATATTTTCCAAACATATAGCCAAATGCTGTAGATACAGTTCTGTGGGAAACAGTGGGTGATAAAGGTTTTTAAAGAGTAATAAAACTCAAACTCAGCTCTTGTGTAAAGTTTCCATTTCCAGTTTGCTCTTCAATCTAAGCTAACCTTCCATTTCCTTGGGAGTGAGATAACAGCCGTTATCCCCATTTTACAGATGGAGAAGTTATAAAAAAAGAAAATAATTATGCTTGAAATTAGTAGTTTTTGATATTTTTTTTTTGTGAAAACCTTATGCAAAAACACAGGTGTGCCCAGAACCGTGTGTTCATCCTGTTCAGATCATTGTAATTTCAAAAGTGCTTTAACTGATCTTAAGACCTATGGCATCTTTTGTAATGGGAAGCCATGTAAGAAACACACAGAATTTCATTACCAAACATTTGTGTGTACAAACATTTGTACACATATATGTTTCCTCATCTGAGCTATGTTCACTCAGGCCTACCTTTGCTGAGAAAATGATCTTTGTAGATGACATGGCTGTTCCTTAAAATATCACTGTCTAAACACTACGGTGACCATTTGTGTCTGAATACTTGAACTGTGTTAAAACTAAAAACTTATATGTTTTCAATCCAAATTTTCATTGTTTTGATGCTTTGAAGGTTTTTGTGAATACTATACAAATGAAAGCTTTCAGTAGTTAAGCAGAACATAAAAAAACTGCCAAAAACTGCCTTGTCCTCATGGTGGGTATGTTTCCCCCCCCCCCCCCCTATTTTTCTGTCACTGTCACATCACCACTCTCCTCTACAAGACAGATTTTTCTGTTCTCCGCAGCCTTTCCTTTTCAAAATACACCGGAACCAGGAACTTTATATAGACCACCTTCCTTCCCATTATGGGATGGACTTCATGTGAAACCTAAAAGGTCTAAGCATCTCATCTTATGTTGAGTTGGTCAGGTTATCTTCAGAAGAATAGGTCGTATTTTGGAAAACTACAGTTTGTCAAAAACAGGAGCATTTGCTAGAAAACTGTCTATCTCTTGGAAGGATTTTCATGCTTAGTGAATAAAAAGATAAACCTACTTACTGTAGAATAACCAGCAGGTATTCTACACTCAAATGATCAAAATCTGTTCAAGAAGAAAATTTACATTTTTCAGTGAAACCAGTGATGGTTAAAAATGAGATCCACACAGCTGAAATCTCAGTGTCACATTCAAGGTTGGTAGCCATAAAGGATTTTGACATGGTGAACTCCAGATTTGTTGGTATGCAGTGTATGTTTATTTCTCTATTTTTAGTGCATTCTTGCATTTGTATTCTTCCAGTTTGAAAGCCTTGTCATTTACATCTTACAGCATAAAGATGGATGGGTCTGGTATTTTTTCCAGTTCTGACTAATGCTGACTGTAGAGGTTGGTCTCACACATGTAAAATATCTAATCTTTTAATGACTATAACTAAGTGATTTGTTAGGTGAGCCAGTATTTCCTAGCTCTTTTGATTTACTAGAAATTTAAAGTGATATAATTAGCCTCTTCCATATGGAGAAAAATGCTCTTTTTTGGTATTCAAGGGAATGCAAATGAACCAAAGTATCAGCAGCTCCTCAGATGCAATTACGGCCTCCAAGAACTTGTAACACTTGTATCTTTTAATATGAAAACTAATTCAGCATCTGATAGCAATATGACAGAGACCATACCTGAGAGCGAGCATTCAGCAGTGAACACATGATCTGTGATACATATTGCATATACTGATTTTTTTTTCTGTTATAGGAAACTGTGCAGAACTCACACTCTACTTGCATACATGCACATTTAATGATGTTCAAGTTGCAAAATCAATATCTTAAAAAGTTAGGAACTGACAGTATGAAAGAATCATACTCAGTCTTTTTTATCAACTTTGAATATACACTGTCACAGTGTTGACTTTAGTAACTTGTAAGTATAGTTGACATTTTCATTTCCACAGGATTTCTGTTTCTGTGTTTCAAGCCCAGTAGCTTTCCTGCTGCATTTTGTGCCTATAGTTGTCACCTGGGTGCAGAAGGAGAAATGAGAAGAACACTTTTGCTGCAATCTTGGGTTAAACCCTTCTCAGTATAAGCAGTATAGTCAGAAATTCCTATTATACTGCAATGAGTCTTTTAAATTAGTGAATGAGTCAAGGAAAAGTACTGAAAGGAATGTCTCCAATAGAAACACACTATTCTTCACAATTTGAAGTATCTGTTTCAAAACCTGGAATGTATGACAGCATCTCAGAACTACTATGAGGAGGATTTAAGCATTGCACACTTCTCCATGGTAGAGAGTGCAAGCATTCCCAGTTTAGGATAGTACAAATTTGGGACTATGCAGAACCACAGCCTCTGGAAATTATGAGCTCTCCAGCACAAGGGCAGTTATGTTCTGAACAGCAGTCATTTCCCATGTCAGGTGCAAATGATCCAGGCATACAAAGAATCAGGACCAAGTGCATGTTCCTATCATCTTGCCTCATTTCCAGGGAAATTCGTTGAAAACCAAAGCATATACGTACAGTTTAACAAATGGTTAGATACTGGCAAATTATTAGGGCATTTTTATTTTATTTTTGTTAAACCAAATGTATTCTGGTATAAATATTCTTGAGAAGGAGTTAGCTTTTTTAAAGGGGAAACTGTAAAGCAGAGCGAAAATTTGAAGCATTTTTGGCTTAGATTTCAAAACGACCTTCTGTATGTAGAAAATGCAATTCAGAGTGTTATAGTTGCTGCATATGCTTTACAGTTTAGCTAATATCTAAATTTATAAACAAAGTCAATCTTTTGAAGCAAAAAAAAGTCTACTTTGTTAATTAATTAATTAATTCGTTAGTTAATTATTTATTTTTTTAGTTCGGCACATGTTTAAGCAAAGCAGTGTTTTTAGCGGGAGTGTTTGGCAGAGTTCATCTCAATGAATTATATGTCACTCAGAACGGGATTCATCCTACCTTCCTGTTGCTTTTTAAAAATAAGATATTTCATCTGCTCTCATTGCCTAAGGTAGGATTTAGCTCAAGACCAAGATCCATGTTTAAGTGTCTACCAGTGAGACAGGTACCTGAGCCCACACTGTAGTCAGTACAGACTAGAGAGCCATTCATCCCTAACGCAGACATGCACACATAGTTATACACCTTCATGTGCTGTAATCTCAAACCAGATCCAACCTCTAAAGTCTCTTAATCATCTGGGCTGCAGAGAGATGAAATGGATTTTGCACTTACTGACTACAATGGGAAGCTGTAGGAAAAGTGTGCCTTACATCGATACCCTCAGCTGGAACTTGAATTTCCTTTCAGGAGTATTTAGCAAAGAAGCAGGTGTGAGTCATGAGGATAGCAATAAGTGCACAATGCCAAGTGCAGTCTTGTATGACTGGTTTCTAAGGCACAGAAATGTTTCTAATTCAAATATGATTTCTAGTCAGCAGAATGTATGGTGAATGCTTTTAATGATGTAAAATACAGCCTGCTCCTGGTTTCTTCCTAACAGACTGCATGAACTCTGTAATAATGGGTGCAGGTGCATTTTTATATGGTAAAATAATAGCTCCATATTTATCCTTTCACTAAAAGCAGGTATGTTTTCTGTGCAGCTCATTAGTCATGGAGAGAGTGAGAAATAAGAATGTGATGTGCAGCCCCATCTGATGACATTTTGCTGGGAGGGCACTGGGCATGCTGGTGGCTGGCTGAGCAGGTATCCTGGTGGCAGCTGTGCAAACAGCAACCTCAGGATGAATTAGCTAACCTTGGCACAACCTCACATGAAGAGAAGTGTCAAGGGGCCCCTAACCTACAAACCTGCTTCTGCCAGCCCATTGTATGATAGGTGTAACACTTCTAGTGCAGTCTAAAATATGTTAGTACTCTGCAGAAGTTCAAGATTGAATGGGCTTTGAGTTATGGAGCTTGGTTTCCTCTTGGGTAACTAGTCACTAAAGCCACCTACCTTTGCACAGGATTTAAGAGGGAAAGAGGGTTTTATGCAGAAGAAGTCCATATGAAGAGCAGGGTCTGGCAGTTAGATCAGGGCATGAAGTGGGAGGAGGTCAGGATGGCACTGTACAAGTAGCTGGAAAATCAATGGACGGGGATGGTAGCAATATCAACATGAAGAGTATGATGAGGTACTCTTTCATAAAATAAGGAGAAATAAGAATGCACAAGATATTTACCCTGAAGTAGTCTGATGTATACAAATAGTGGACTGAGAAAGCTGTCTATTCACACAACCCAAAATACTTGGAGTAGCTGGTCATCTTCATTTGGCCCAGAAAAAAAACAACAGCCAACCAACCAACCAACCAACCAACCAAAAAATATTAAAAAATCCCTAATCCAGTTTGGATTCAGGTTAAACCTCTTGTTAAAATAGTCCTCTTTGTTTCCGATTCTGTGCCCTACTGTAATGCAAAAACATTCTTCCCAATAAGTTCAGCAAGACGTGATGTGTTTCAGTGAGACACATCACATGCAGGGTATTTCATTTGTCATGTAAAGAATCTGATAGGCCAGCAATAGCTGGATGCTAATGATGCAAATTAGTATATTTGCAAATAGTCTGTGCATCAAAAGGGGTGAATTTTTGCTGTTGCACCTGTGTGAACCCAAGAAAAGGTTCCTTTCACTTCCAACTCAAATCACAAGAGGAGGTGTCTATTTTTGTTCTCACTTTCATTTGTCTTTGTCCTGTCTGCTCTCTTCCAATCTCCAAACCACACTCATCTTTTAGGGCATCTTAAAGCATGTCATGGATATTGGTTAATTAAAACTTCCCAAGCAGCCTTTAGAAATAGTTCTGAAGCCTTTGTCTAACACATGGAGGTTTTAGTGGTTTGCCCTATTTGCTTTGGATCTGAAGGATGATGACTGTCTGCTGGACAGAAAGGGCATTTGCTTATTAAAGCTGACACCAGGGGTGATGTCTTTGCTCTGGTGGAGGATGAAGTTTATCTGTTGTACTCTTAGAAGAGTAAGATCAATCTTGCTCTTAGAAACCTCTGATGACTCCCTCCCTTCTGTTCCAGGTCTTCAATATCCATAGTTAGTGAGTTTTCCCAGTCTCTAAACATCATTAATGTAGCTTAAACCTCTTAGTTCTCCTAGCCACAGCAGACATGAAGAATGATTTATTTCTCCTTTTTGTTTGTATCTTTTATGTTGTTGATATTTGTTGTCAGTGTCCTCTTCCCAAACTGAATTGACCCCATGCTTTAAGCCTTTCCTATAGGTTGTATTTTTTAGAGCTTCTCTTTGTGTTGTCGTTATTCTCTCTTTGATCCATGTATTCCTTGAACTGTGATGCTCAAAGCAAAGCATAGTGCTTTTTTTTTTGGGATATGGTTGGTTCTGAGTGCAAAGAAGGAATTCTGTTTGTATCTAATGTTATTTTTTGTGTTTCTTTTCAGTCTGTGTTTTTTTTTTTTTCAATAGCTTGACATTTATTTATCATCCTTTAGAAACTCTAAATCTTTTTTTTAATTATTATTATTTTATTTTATTTTTCTTTTTTTTTTTGTAGAATAGATGCATAACCAACTGCATTCCAGCTATCATGCAATTGAGACCTTGTGGCCTTTCAATATATAAAGCTAATAAGAAAGACAAAGAATTTTTACCAGGGCCTGTATTGACAGGACACGGGATAATGGTTTTAAACTGAAGGACTGTTAATTTGGATGGGGTATAGGGAAGAAATTTTTCACAGGGAGGGTGGTGAGACACTGGAACAGGCTGCCCAGAGAAGCCATGGATGCCCAATCATCAGAAGATCAGAAGTGTTCAACGTAGGGTTGGATGGGGTTTTGAGTAACCTGATCTAGTGGCAGGTGCCCCTGCTTGTGGCAGGGGTGTTGGACAAGATGATCTTTGAAGGTCCCTTTCAACCCAAACCATTCAATGATTCTGTGATTATGCTGTAGAGTTGGCACTTGTGTTCTGCATCGTCTTATAGCTTGCTTTGCCAATGGAACCGTTTTACCACTACACCACACTGAGAGGTGCAACATGTAAACCTTATTTTAGAGATGTGTTAACTGTAGGTGCTGCTCTACTGGCTGGTTTAGTGTCCAGGAACAATTCACTTACATTTGCAAGAAATTAAAAATAAATAAATAAATATCATTTTAGTTTTAACTGAAGTGTCCTTTATCCCATTCATATATACTATAAGTACACACAGTTAAACGCTGACATGAAACTATTGTGTAACAGAGCAAAGTTCATATCTAAAATGGAAACATAAATTGTAGTTTGTTGTAATATTTTTTTTTCTAGTGGATTTTTATTGATATCTGTAGAAACACTCAGAATGGGATGACATGGTATTTTCTGTGGCAGAAGTGGTAAGCTATATTATTTCTCACCAGCTCTAGATAGAGATGAGTTGCATCTGTCTTTTTTTCACATGCCAAGTTATTCAGGAGATTTAGGAATCTCCTGCTGTCTTTTTTTGTATGATTTGGAGGATGGTATCTACTGGTAATTTGTAAGTAATGGAAATTAACACGTGATTAATATAGGAAAATAATTTAAGTCCTGCTTATGTTCTTCTGTAATGAACAGCATTTGCTCTTTCATGATTGCTATTATCACAGTGTGAAGTTTGATAGAATAAGAGAACTGAGGGTGTAGATCCATTTGCAATCGAAAAAATAAAATTCAGTCTCAAAGAAATCAATTCAGCTGTGAAAGTGTCCTAAAACTTTTAATAAAAAAGGCAGTTCTGTTCCCTCAATGTTTATGCCACATGTTGATGCTGTAGAAGCCTTACTGTCACAATTCCTACTCTTCGCAGTTTTCAGTATGACAAGAACCCTACAAGTGAACTTGGTCTTCTGCAATCTACACTTTTTTTTCTGTCTAAATTCTCATTTGGTTGTGTCCTCTTTCTTGAATGTAGTTTTCTGCTATCAAATACTGCAGTTCCCTGGAGCTAGCAGTTTCAGCAAATACAACTTTATTTTCTGAGCTCCTAGGGTGCTCTGTGCTGTCTGCTGGCTAGAGGTAGTTTCAAATATCATTACTACAGTGCTCTCTCAGGTGCCAATTAAAAATGATCCTAAAACATGTTGTGGTATATAGCCTGAGAAATCTGACAGCTGTGTTATAAAAAGTAGGAAGATTAGCCTTCTCCCGTAATCATTGAGAAATCCGGAGTAACACAGCATTTTTAAAGAATGATATGAATGAATATAAATAATGTACATTTTTACACATTTTAAAATATACAAAATATTTAGGAGCTGGAATTACATCTCTAAAATCCCTGTGAACTCTGTTTCACTTCTTCCTACCTCGGTAACATAAATCTTACCTAGGGGAACTGTTTGCAAACCCAAGCAGGGAATTTCAAGCCTATGTGAGCACCTCCTTCCCATCTTGCTGTGGATCAATCAATACCACAGCAGCACGATAATGTTCTGCATCAGAAATTCTGCAGAAGCCTTATCAAGACCTACCAGAGAATGAAGTCATAAAGTGTTATTTTGAGTGCAAAGGCTGGCCACACATTTTGAGAGTGAGGCTGTTAATCTCAGCACTGTCACAAAGTGTGGTACCTGGGGAAGAAATAAAAAGTAATATCATCTTGCTTTTGTTTTTGTATATATGGCTGGGGAACGCAGTATTTCCTTTTCTTAATCCTGCTTCTGCCTTCCTCAACAGATTTCCCACCGACATGGTGTAATAGGTCAAGTTAATAGACCAAGAGTGCCATTTGGTTTGACTGGAAGAAGACACACACACTTTTTTTTTCTTTTCTTTCTGTGTACTTTTGCTTGGCTGTCCGTATAGACTTGTGGGCTTCATATTTTACAGATTACTCTGCAAGGCGTAAGATGTATTCTTCTGCCTTCTCTTAAGGCAGAAGGAGAAAAACATGGTTTTGGAATATTCAAATTAGTTATGAATATTTTGAATCTAAATCCCTAGTATCTTGTTGCAGCTACTTCTCCCCTGAAAACTAGGTATAAAGTGCCTTCTACAGGTGTGCGTAGCTGTAAAAGCATGCAAGGCAACGTGCTATCTAGCACTGTGACTCTGAAGTTTTAAGAGGGTGGAAGGAAGACTGTGTTTTAAGCTACAAGGCATGGCTTATTCTTGCTTATACCAGGCAAGATATCATCATAATCACTTCCAATAGCATTCTTATTAGTCTCTTATGGTGTCTATATTAGTCAGGGGCAAACAGCTGACTTAGCATGATTCACGTAGAAATCAAGAGCATACTGTGTCTCTTATCACAGCATCAGTGTGATAGGTCATTAAATGTTAATCAAGCAGTCTCCCAAGGTTCTGGGCCATAATTTACTGCTGTAGCCAACATGATGGATTAAAGCAGTAATTCTGCCTGATAAGATAGACTCCGTGGTATTTTTCCTCATTTTAATTCAAATGTTAGAATTTCGTCCTTTTGGTAAGACAGTTTTCATATTGTATGTTCGTGGGTAGCTTTAGGAGAGGAGGGTATGACAATAAGGCACAGGAAGAAAGAGAAAGAGGTTTTTGATAGGGCAATAAAATACTGACAGCACAGCAAGTTGGGCAAAATAGCAATCTTAGAGCTCATCCCCTCTTGAAAAAAAGATACAATTCAGTGCAGTTCAACTTCAGGAATGCTCTGAATGCTTGTCTTGATTTTTTTTTTTTTTTTCTGAGAGAAAGGTCCAGTACACCTACTTTTCCTTCCCTCCTAAGATTTTATTTCTTACTTTTCTCTTTTGAGAGAATCTTGCTCACATGGAAAACAAAAATCTGACAATCAGAAACTTCAGTCCAGTGAATGTAAATCACCATAGCACTCCTGGAGGCTTTGATAGCTGAGAATCTTCTCTGTATTGTGTCTGTAACTGGTGAAACCATCTGGACTGATGGAGACACATGTGAAACTTTGCACTGATTATCTTCTTGGCTTATTTTCAACTTGGATTTATAGTCACAGCAAGAGCTGCCAGACCCAGCTCTTAAGCACACTGGCCTTTCTCTAGAAACACAAATGGAAACACAGAGCTAAACCTAGGGGCTGTTACGTTCATGAGTCTTCTACAGAAGTTAGGGTAAAAACCCTAGAGTGTAGATTAATCATGGAAACAGTGAATTATTAAGAGTCTAAGCCTCCTGAAACCTGTATTGAAGTTGTGCAAGATGTGCCATCCTATATCTACTACCGCTAAAAACTTACTATGTTAAAGTAAAATGTGCAATGCAGATTATTATTAAAAGTCCAAATGCACAGACCAGGACTAACAGGGTTAAACAATAAGAGGTATGCTTTCTTGCTTCATCACTTTTTTCACAAAGTTGTTAATAGCAATCTCTGATGAGAGCATGCCTTTACTATCTATCCACTAAGCAGCACTGGGGACTGTTTGCATCAGTAAAGGAAATACCTCTTTCTTCTTGGCAAACTGATTTTCCTGTTGTCAGTGCAAATGATGTGCAGCACTGACAAGTTCAGGAGGTATCAGCTCAGTTTTCGGTAAGTGATATGACCTCGTATTTGACTGTATGACACTTGTTAGTGGTGGTTAGGTGTGTGCTGTGTTCTATAGCTTGCAACTTTTCTCTACCCAGCATTTCTGCTCATTTCTCCCCCACTGTTTAATTTTCTAGAGTTCTTCCTAGAGCACATTACACCAGAAGTACAAGGCTATACTTCAGCTTTTAACAGCATTTTAACTTCTGCATGATAAAGAATAGAAAGCACATGGTTAGTATACATTAGATCTCAGTAAACTTGTATAATCCAGGTTTTTTATAGTCTAGACTGCAATTGAAAGCACATGGTGTAGAGAAAAGAAGTCTCCAGTGATGAAAACATTGGACACTGTTAAATCCCATAGGCTTTTCTGGCTGGGGGAGAACATATTTTTTCCAAACAATAGTGCAGTTCAGTGTATTTTGGGTGCAGCCTAGACTGCTTCAGATAGTGTTGGATGCTGACCTCAATGCCATATGTTACACTGGGAGACAGAGCTGTCATATGGAGGGGTGTAATGTTGGAGCTAGGACACTGACTAAGTTAGATTTTAGTTTTATACTGAAGGAATCTGAAATAGATACTGCTCTCCTCCACAGCAGGGCAGCAGCCTTTCTCCAGTGCTGTGCTGGCTCTGGGCAGCTTTGTGTGCTGGCCCTCAAGTGATCGACTATTCTCATGGTCCCCTGGCTTTCACCTGTGCTAAGGAAGAAGATTTTATGATGAACCTCTGTGTTGTTCCAACAAACTGTGCACTCCTTTCTCATTTTTTCCTTCTTCTTTTTCAGTGCTACACTGATTCTGCAATATAGTTGATTTTCTGCCCTTCTGTAGCAATGACTGGTCTCTTAATGGACAGTAATAAAACTTGACCTATAGACCATTCTTCTTCCCAAATAGTTATTATATTTTAATGTGGAAAGAAATATTGTCATAGAAAACAATCTTTTATTTATTTTTTCCCCTCAAAATGAGGAGCAAGGAAAATAAATAAATAAAAAAGAGAGAAGAAGAAGTAAAAAGAAAATGGGACTTTTTCTGCTTATTCTGCTCCCTGTGACCTGACAATAATTTATGTGTAATATAAAGTAAAGGAAAAGTTGCCATAAAGTTGCATATTGTCTCCCTCTTGAGGGAATAATAATTGTAAAGCTGCAGAACCCAGATCTAGTTTACTGTTATAAATGGATTGTATATATGAATAGCTTTTGGAGGTAAGTGGTGAAACTGTTGCTGATGAAGGTGTTTATTTTATATTGCTTTTGTGAGCAGGGCAATCATTCTCCACTTGTTTGTGATTTTTATTAAATATGATACCCACTCATACTTTATGAGAAATGTTTATGCAAAGTAATCTATTTGATTCAGCATCTCAATATTTACCTAATGAATATATATTGCATCTGATTAATCTTCTTATATTTTACTGTTCACAGCATTTTAAAACAAAATATAACCAGAGTGGGCAGCTTCATGCTATGCAATAAACTGCAAATGAATAGAAGCTTTTATCAAAGGTGTTTGAACTTATAGCTCATGGCTGGCTTGCAATGTTTTGCTTTCAGACAAAATGACTTTTTTTTCCCAAATATATATTTTTTTATTCTTCTGAACTAAACTGAACTGGAATGCCTGACTTGTGGTTTATATGATTTAAGAATTTGAACTGTGTAATTGGATGGAGTCTGCAATTTGCTTCCATCCTTTGATTATGTTTGTGTCTTCTTGTTTCTGATATGGTTAAAGCCATGCATTGAATCTCTACTGACAAGGAGGACACTTTCTGTTCTTGATTGATGGTCATGATACTTGTTCATGATATTGCTACGCAGGATACCAGCTTTGTAGAATCAAGTCTATGCAAAGCCACAGCAATGGGGAAGCAGGGATGCAGCTTAAGATATGGATATTATTCCAATAATTTTCAAATTAACTTCCAAGTTGTATGTTTTGAAGAACATATATTTACTGTATTTCTACATAGGTTGCTTTATTTTGTTTTTGTCTGTGTCCATTATTCAGTAGGAAGCTTTTCTGTAGGAAAGTTGATTTTATGATTTTAATGATTCCACCATGCTAAAAAAGTGGTTTTTTTTTCTTTTTTAAAGATAGCATTATATAAGGTTAAAAAATTGTTACTATTCCAGTTTTGACACTAATAGCTAAAATAAGAAAACAAGGAAAATAATCAATTTTTCTGTAGGCTGGAAATTTAAAAAGTAGTATATAATTTTATTTTTTTCCCATACCTCCTCTAGTTTTTATATAGATTTACAACAGTTTGGTTTAGTGGCTTCTTTGCAAAACTGGGTAAGAAAGGCGTTATTAAAAATGTAAGACCCATCAACCTGGGCTAAACAGAATGCATTTAGTTGGTCTCTATTAGTGATTCAGAGAGATGAGGATGAACAGGTCATGTGGGGAGCTCTCTTTATCTGGTATACCCTACCAGCTCCTGGCAAGGAACAATTCAAAGAATTTCTCAGCCAGTGATAACATGCATTGACATATTCTCTATCAGTAAGTTTAATCTCTCTTGTGAGCCATATTTTGCTTTTGTCTCTACAGTTTCCTGTGGCAATGAGTTCTACACTTTAATTATGAAGTGTATGAAAAAATAATGTCATTTGTTTTTGTTAAACCTTCCATCTGATCATTTTATTTCAGACTGCCTATTTCTTGGGCAGTAAGACATTGTGAATAATTATTTGCAATTTTTCTTGTCTGTACAGTGCCTAGCTATAGAGATCTCTCCTATCCTTTTCTTCCCTCTCTATAATTCCCACAACCTATAATTTTGAACATGTGGCTATGTTTTTTTTTTCAACTAAATGCATTACTTTGTATTCATAAGTATTTAAATTTGACTGCAATCTTATCACACTGTCACTCAGTATTGTGAAATCCTTTTGTGAGTCTTTGAAATCAACACAGAATTGACTATTCTGAATAATTCTGTGTTATTTATTCTTTTTCCAGACCATTTATGAATATGCTGAGCAGAACAAACTCTGGAAGAGATCCTTGAGGGACTTCCCTGGCAACTTTCCTTCACTCTAAGTTATCTGTTATTCTTTTTCTTTCTTGTGTTCTAAGTATGTATTAAGCTGTAAGGAGATAGTTTCTCTTCTTATCTGTCCACCTAGATTCTCTTAAAGCTTTTGGGAAGGGATACTGTCCAAAGCTCTTAAAAATTTTAAGTATGCTATATCAGCTCAATCACATTTTTCCTCATGCTTGCTGACTCCTTACAAAGCTCTAACAAAAGATGCATAAACCGTATTGACCCTTCCTCAGTGTAGCCATGGATATAATAAGAGATATTATAATACATATAAGGTCTTTAAGATAGTTTTCTACAGGTTGCTTGGTGCAGGAGGCAACTCACTGATTTGTTTTCCCGCTGTGTGGTGGCCTCAGACACGTTTGACATCTACTGCTGCTTTGATGGTTCGTTTCGTCCAACATATCCCACATAGATCATAGCTCTGAGGTGGGAACCCATCAGTTTTCCTCCTTTCTGAGCACCATTGCATGGGGCTCGTTCAGCTTTCCTGTGACGGCTGTCCCTTCCTGAGCACCGCTGTCTTGCCCTGGTCATGTCAGGTCTCCTGTGAGCCTTCTGCTTCTACCGTTTGTAATGAAGGCCTCACTATAGATATTTAGCAAATTGCTCCTTGGTTTTGTTTTGTGGGCTGTCTTCTAGTAGTGTTACACTTGTCAGAATTAGTTCTCCTGCTCTACATTTTAGTACGGCTTCCGCTTTTTAAGCTAATTGCCTCCTTCTATTATTAATTACACGGTTGTGAGATTTGACAAGAAATTTTGAATTGTTTTTGGATGGTTCATACTTATTTACTCCAAAAGTATTTAAGACATGTTTTTAAATAGTTTCTGCTTCTCCTGCAAGTATTCTGCCTCTTTTCTGCTTCTTTAGTTGTCTCTCTTTTTTTTGACTTACAGCTAGTTTCTTTCTGTATTCATCTTATGTCTTCCAGATATCTCCACAGACTAGCCTGGAGGCAAACCTGGCCTTGGGCACCCTTTCTTTTTACCCTGGAAGTCTCAAACATATCTGAAGCTTTGCTTAATTCACTTATTTGATATTAAAACATGACAGCAACACTTCTGAAAAAGAATGCTAACATGTATACTCTATTGGCAATGCCAGTATCAGTTGGCCAGCAGATAAATACTCTATTGGCAATGCCAGTATCAGTTGGCCAGCAGATAAATAATTTATTTACTAAAGGTGGTTGCAATGTGCAATTGCTGACTCAAGGCTTAGTTAAGCTCTGACTACATTGTTTGTTCTTTGTAAATGGAATTTTCCCTGCAAATGGTGGAAACGTGTGTGTGTATCAATAAGCCTATATATCTTAATTGGACATCACTTTTTATAGAAACATGTAAATAATGATGAATGCAACAGACTATTAACCTTTGACAAAGATGATTCATGGTACCAAAACTATTACCTCATTGCCCTCCAAGCCATGGTTTGTCATGCAGGTGTGCTCCATTTGGTTGGTCTGTGCACACCTGGGGTCACACAATGCATTATTTTCCATCCATATTCACATGCTCCTTTTCCAGCTGAGCTTTTTTACAAAGGGAGACCAATTCCCTACTGATTACACAGGAGGGAGTCGTGTCTCAGGCTAATGGAGTTAGGAGCAGATCACCAAGCCTGGAAGTCCCACTGATAGAGGAGGCTGAGGTGCCTTTCCCTTTGTCATCATCAGAAGAGAACAACTACGGAGACAAAAAATAGTACGCTGTGCTCAGTGCAACGGCAAGACAAGGGAAGGGGAGAACAACAGACCTGGCTGTTAATTGAACCTGACAAGTGTTTACACAAGGCATCAGACTGCCTGTGGCCTAGAAGCACTGATTTATATAGCTATTGATTAGCAGTGACCCAGTCAAGAAGAGCAATGGCAAACTGCTGCTTCAGCATTGCCCAGGAGAGCAAAGTTCAGTGCAAACAGCCCACGCGTGTGTATTTATAGAAGTAACCATACACTCATTACCGTCCCAGACTTCTATTAACATATCCGTATCTTACAACATCTGTGCATTCACCAGACCAAACCCCTACTCTGTTATCCTTCATATTGATTGGGTTTTTACACAGGTATTGAGACAGATGTACCAGATGTACTTGTTTTTAGTTGATACATATTTATAAAGGCAGACAACTAAGTATGCACCTGTGGCTGCAGTTTATCTTTTGCTGCCTTGCTTTCCTAGGAATATAGCACAACTCTCTTCAAGATTACTTCCCTTTTTATTGGTATCTCATCCTCCACACTGTAGCTGCTTCTCTCTCTAAAATAGTCCAATGTTTCGAATTATAAATACATCTTAGCACTCCCTAATGTAATGCATGATATGTATGCATCTCACACTGCAAAGTCCTTCCTTAGTATGAAATATTCACTTGGTCTACTTGGCTTGCTGTAAATGGAATATTTTAATTTTGTACCAAATAACTTTTTTTTTTCTTTTTTTCAGGTAAATATTTATTCATCAACTTAATATTTGAGGATTTTTTTCCAGATGTATACATAAATTGTTTTAAAATCCTTATCTATACTAGTGCTTCTGAACATGAGATGCAAATAGAATACAAAACAAGAGGCTATTTGTTTGCCCTCTCCTTGGTAGCACAGAGAAATGTTCTATTTCAAGTCTAACTTTCATTTTTTACTTGAATTTTCCCATCAAGAGTGAGTAGACGACAGACTAGGAATTAACAATTTGTCAGAATTGGAAAGATTTCAGGGTTTTCCTATCATCAAATTAAAACCTGAAATTTTGCAAACATGCAATCTTGAAAAATCCATAACCCAGTCTCAAAAATATTCAAATACAAAACCATTCAAATTTTATTAGTCAAGTTGTTCAGTTTTTAGTTTTGTCCTTTAAATGTATATACATGCATATTAATTTGAATTAATTTGAATATCAGTTTATTAAAATTTCCAAGCTTGAGCATGTTTTTAAAGAAGTAGATTTCATAACTTTGAAGTCAGATATTTTTGAATATCTGGAAGTGGCGATATAAAAATACTCTGATCAAAAAAGTCAGAGAAACTGATCCCTTCAAATATCTTTGGCTCTGACAAACTTTCCTCTCTCTGAAGCTTTGAAACAAAAGATTCCCAGCCAGTTCTACTGACATGTTCCGGGTCTGAAGATCTCCAGTTCTCCTTATCCATTGTGTGAATCAGACCTGGTTTCAGTCCTGATATCTGCATGCCACTGAGCTTCTAAGTCTGGGAGAGATCCTAACAGCTGGTAGGTGGCTTTTGAGAGTGGTGACTAGAAGTGGTGTCCTTCCAAGGTGCTCTGAAATCACAGGATGTTCTTTCAGAAGTAGCATCAGGGATACCAAAGTCAGCCAGAGCCAGCAGTTAACACAGCACAGTGATACATGGTGCAGTGTGGGCAAACTTTGCTTCCTGGGCAGATTTTGGAGTCACCATCAACATCTGAAAGCAACTCAGATGTCTCTACAAGTTAGTTGCATTGCTAGGAACTGTTGCTTGAGGCTTTGTTTCTTAGTTATGGCACTAACCATAAGTTTTGGAAACTTTTGGGCTGGGAGTCGTGAAGTCCAAAATGAGCAACGTCCTTTATGAAAGAATTGAGAGTGCAAAGTGGGGCTGCCAGATGGGAACAAGGTAATTAGACAGCAAAGTGAGGACACAAAGCCTTGAAAGCCATCTAGCAAAGCATGCTGAAGTTTAGGTCTCTCTGTCAAGTAAACAGATTTGCACTTTTTATTATCAAAGCTCTCATTTGTACAGCAATTTTTCTGCCCATTAGTATGAAGTTTGTCTTGGATATCATAGAAAATACATAAATAAAATAAAGTGTTTAAAAAGCCAGACCTGGTCTAACGGGCTAGAGAAGAAATGCTATTTGTATTTGTAAAGACTGATATTAATCATTTCATAGCAGTACTTCCATCCGACTGGTCAGAGCCCTGGAAGCAAACCTACTGCTCTCTCCACCCCCTCCATCACTGTCTGTCATCACAACTCCAGGCAATAACATCCTATTAACAGGGTTGGTCCCCTACCATCACCTAGGTAAAGACTGACCTGAGGGCGGTTGCAGGGTCCACATCACCATCTCTCTTCTCCTGGAGAACTAAACGAGCTATCTAGGAGACCAGCAGGAGCCAGAGTTACTTATTTGTCTCATACATCAGCACAAAGACCCTTTCTAACTGTCTTTGACTCTTCTGTTAGTTCTACATGAATCTTTGTATGAAGTTATGGGTTCTGCAGCTCTATAAATTGTCCTGGCAAGAAATCAATAAAGCCTAATAAATTAGGTTTCCACAACGGATTTCAGTAGAGGCCCCAAATCAGCCAGGTACTTAGATGGGCTTACCTTTAAGCATCTGATCAGTCTTACTTCTAGTCAGCTCTCTGCTGTCTTAGCTCCGGGCATCCAAGCAGTTCAGGTAAAGACATGTTGATGGAATAAGTTTATTTACATGATAAATCACAATAAATGAAATATGTGCTATGAGCTTTCCTGAGCACAGACCTAACCAGAAAAAGGACTTTTTTTTTTTTTTTTTTTTTAATCCTCTGTATAATGATGTCACCTATTAACTTTAGGTATGACTAAAATTCACAGGATTGCATAAACAGAAAAATAACTAGAATAATTTTACAATGTGCATTAACACTGGGAATTTCAGAGACAGCAATCTGGATCTCCAAGCATCTGTTATGAATGCAGAACAGGAAGGCCTGGATTGAACCCTTCCACCCCTCTGCTAGTCCTGCAGCATTTTAGGCCAAGGAGGTGGACAGCCAAAACTTTGGGTCCTGGAGGCTTTCTTAAACTTTATCCTTCCAACTTCTAGTAACCTCAGGGAATTACTAATTATATTTCTTATTAATGCCCTCTGAGAGCTTCAGTTTCTTTAACTGAGAAAGGGTGTTGGAGGGAAGTAGAATTTAAAGAGAAAGAGGGATGGAGCTGGAATACATAAACTATCCCCGTTTGCAAAGTACATGCAGCTGCGGCTATTGTTTTGCATTTGCCATTCTTGCTTTGCAGATAAGTAGCAGCACAAATGGATTTACATGTAAATTCATCCCATGATGATACTGTCTAGCAGAAAAGAACATGGCTTTCCAGGGCTTGCCTGCCTCAGTTCAAGGGGTAGCAAGTTCCTCTGTGAAGCTGGCTCACGTGTTCAATGTTTGCAGGGCTGAGACCAGAAGAAAGAAAGAGAAATCAGGTGAATTCTTTTTTCTACCAAGTTTGTGCAATCATGAGGTAGTCCTTAGAGTGGGTTAAAGCATACATCAGTGTGGTGGTGCAAAGGGGTATATTTCTGTTAGGAAGATTTCCTTCACCTGCAGTTCAGAAATCACACAGTGCTCACTGCTGGGTAAATGCTGAGGCTTGGCCCCTGCAGTGCAGAGGGCAGCTGCTGCATGACTAAAGGGAGACCAAGCAACCCAAAGTTTGTTAAAACAGCCCAGAGCCAGCTCTCTTGGGCTGAGTGATGGTAGAGTTCTGCCTGCAGGAACATTTAGTTGAATCCCCCTGAATATCAGCTGTTTGTAATGGAAATACTGATATCTTATCTGCAGTGACAATAATGGAGGAACCAGGAAATATGCCCAGGGAGACCCTTTATTTGTTGTAAAGTAAAAACAGAGGTACATTCACAACTGTAATCTGCTCAGGACAGGAATTTGCTCATGTTATCTGTGGGTCCAAATTTAATGTGTTTTTAATTGCCTATTCAACACACCTAACAATTAAGGCAAAATGATATCTCTTCTTTTGAAAAATGCATGAGCTGTACAATTAGAAGTAATTGTCCTCGTTAATTGAAAGTGCAGCTTTATTTTCTGTTGATTGTATTTTGTTTTATTAAAGGATTCCAAACTCTTTTGAAATCCCATTAAAGCGCAAATGCTATCGGGCGCTTTCACTGCAGCCACAAAGGACAAATGAGAGGGTTGGCTCAGCACTTGCGGTGCTGTTTAAACTCTGTGAGCATTCAGCTTAAAGTTAGTGATGTTTAAATATGCTAAGCTGTGCTGGAGTATAACTTTCACACTGGACATCTCTTTCTCACAGCAATCATTGTTAGATCCTTGCCTTTTGGGACAATGGCCATTGCTGCATTATGCACATGTACTATGCCAAGGAGAATGGTGCCGAGGCTGTGTGCTGCTGTTTGTTGAAGGAAGATTAAATACAACTGCACTGCATGAAGGAGAAGACACATGGGGAGAACTAAGAGCTTTGGGAGGCCCAGAACAAATATTGGACACAGGTCAACAAATCTGTAGCTGAATCAGGCAAACAGCCAAAATGCTACACGTGAATTGCAGGCAGGGCTTCACATCAAGTTTGGAGGAGATTGGTATGACCAAGCTGTTTCTGAAATGTTTCTCTTTTTCAATGTAGGAAGGAGAGCTAGATTTCTTGCTCTCATGTCATATGCTGGGAATGGCTAAACTGAAGGAAGACAGGAAAAAAAGCGAGCCCAGATGAAAATATTGAACAAAATACATAAAAAAAAAATATTGAACCAGGATAGTCCTTGTATATGCTGAATATGTCATTCGATATACAAAGGCATCTATAAAAGAAGCTGCATCATGATTTTGCTACTGATATGCACTGGCAGTGGAGGAACTGGGACACTGTCAGCATCCAGGCTACTTTGCTTATCAGCGGTTGCTAGAATTAAACCCCAGTGCACGGAATCAAGCCTCACCACTGTGTAAAGTTCCTGCACAAGACCCTCAGAGTCCCTCTTCATCCTTCAGCACAGAGCTGAGGTGTGTAAAAGGTGTGCTGACTTACTCACAAAGTCATCTTTCATCTTTTCTTGTCTATGGCCCTGCAAATGGAATCAAATGGACATGGCCAGGCTTTTCTTCCCAAAACTCTTTACCTTATTCTTCGTTTCACCTTTAAATTACTAGATGCTGTGTTTCACAGAACAGTTCCGAAGAAAGACACGAGGCAACTGCTTCATTTAACACTGCTTGACAAAGCGATCTCGCATGACCTCCCAGCAGCAACCTGCTCACTCATTTTAAGTACAGTGTAATTGCTGAATGTCTGACTCACCTCACTGTCTTTCAAGTGCACTTCTGTGCCTACATTTTTAGGCATGACTTTAAAATATGGTGCTAAACACTATCTGCTCATTTTTCTATATTGCGGTGCTGTTCTCGAAAGGATGTCCGTCAATCAAATGGATGCTTAACCTTTTCTTCTGAGAGGAGAAAATAATGTGGGATAATATTCATGTGGGATAATATTCATTGGTCTATGAGAAATGGGAACCTGAAAGCTTCACGCTTCTGTATACTTGTTCGAGTGTAATTAGATTTAATAGGACAATGTTTGCGTTGCTTCTCCCCAGATGTGGCAAACAGCTCAGCCTTTTGATTTGTGAGTATTTCAGGAGTGGCAGTCCTGTTCAGCTTTTGAGTGTTTCAATGCCTCTCTGACAAGGGTCTGTATTCCCAGCAAAATGCTGGAGGATCCAGCAAATGGCAAAGATGCAGCTATGGTTATACTCCACATTAAAGCACAAGAGTATTGTTTGTGCTGTGTTCGTGCCCAGATGCTCTGACAAAAGTCATGGTCCTTCTGAGGCTGACATTACCCAAACCATCCCTGCCTGGAGCCTCTGTAATCCCTGCAGTCCAGCTGAGGAAGAGGAAGGAACGTGCTGCAATGGGATGTGATACAGGTTTGCTGGTAGAGTTAGAAATTGAATCTTCATCCCCAGACCAGCATCTTTACCTTGAAAGTTTTGCAACTCTTTTCACCTTCAAATGCCTGAAGTTTTTTTCATGCCAATTTGATATTTATAATTTGGTGACTAGTTAAAACTAACTGTTTCTGCTTCCTTACTGGGCAACATAAAGAGAGTGAGCAGCATCCCCAGAAGGCATTTCATCCTGTCTTCACAGCAGTGTCTTAGCAAGGGGAAGGTATCATCCTCAATTGGTGTGACTCTTTCCATTAATTATGTTGGAAGACTACAACTAGACAGGCTAAATATATAGTCTTAGCTGAAATGAATTTCCACCATGCTCTCTATATACAGTGTTGAAATATATCTCTTGTAGAAAATCCCATTTGTTCTACAAACAGAAATATATATATATGTACATGTATATATATTATTTTTTTTTCTGACATCTACCTTAAGATGTGTTGAATAACTGTCATCTCCAAGTATTCAAGGAGCCCATGAGTGGGTTTTCAGTCAAGAGTAGTAAGAGCACCCCCAGTCCAGCTGGATGAGCCATATTTGGTCACCTATTCTTTAGTAACAGTCTGTACTTGTAGTTTATTTTTTAGGTTTCAGTGAATATATTTAAAACCTTACATATATTTATGCAGAACAAATGCTACAATTTAAAAACACATGAATAATATTCCCTTAAATTGCTTCCAGGTTTTTCCAGCTCATGCTACCACTTTGCACTAAAATTAAGTGTCTTTAAAACCCATAGTTCTGATTCCTGTTGAGGAAACTGTGGGCTGAATTTGGACCCTAGGGACAGATTCTTGGCTGATGTAAGTGGGTGCCTGATCTTCTTTCTTCAAGTGACAGCTGTTAAGTCTTAATCTGGAGATTGAAATCTTTTTCAGTTTGAACATGTTGTCTAATGTACAGGGCATTCAGGATAAGATTTCTCATTGCTACCGGTCTGTGGCTGGTTGTACAGTTTTCCATCTCAGATCTCCACCAGGTAAAGCGTGTCTGTCTAAAGCTTTATACCACAGGGTTCTCACTGCCTTTTGAAAGCCAAGAAAAGTAGACCTAACTTCAGTGGTCTCCCATAAGCATTGGGAATGTTTGGTTCCTTACAGCTGGATGCTTTTAAAGAGCAGGGCTTGCCTTGTTCCATAAGTCCTTTTTGATCTTGTTTTCTCCAGCCTTCTCTCCTTGTATAAATATGACTTGGTCCCTAAAGCCAGAAGCCAGCTTTGCAAGAAAGTGATTACACAAGGTGTTGTTTACATTAAAAATTGTTGAAGACAAGAATTTGGAGCAAAGCAATTTTACTACCTGTTAAGTCTTGAATGGTATCTCAGATGAATTTATAGTAGCTCATTCCTATGTTCTATAATTCATATGGATTTTTAATTCTCCTTCAAGAAGCATACTGCCTACAGTGATGTGCATTTTTTACTTTATTTGTTTCTCCTGCCATTCCCAAGCTGGTAAGTGGGGAGAGGGCATTTTTGAGGCACAGACTAGCAATTACAATGTCTATATGTAATTTAGCCATGAGCAGTACTATATATCTGACTCAGTGGAGGCACTGCAATGTAGATGAGACAGTCATCTGAAGCTGCCTAGAGTAGTGGTGTCAATATAATGCAAGGTATGATTTGTGTCCTCTTAAAGTAAGTTTCTAAACTAAATCAGATGCATCATTTTTCTCTCCATCTATGAGGAAAGCAGCTAAAAGAGTACAGTTCATCTTTACAGTGTCTGTACTGTAGATGTCTGAAGCTGGCTAAGAAAACACCCTTCATTCCCTCTATCCCACTGGTAGGTCCCAAGTGATCAGTGTTTACAGAGTTATGCACAGACATCATCTTGGCTCTTGCTAGGGCTCTGTTTCTCAAGACTGTAAGTCTGGTAATAGCAAATGGCAGTTCCAGAAACTTCAGTGCAGCTGCTGATGGGAAAGATTTTTCATTCTCCAACTTGAAAATCAGAAGAGTTTTCATTCGGTCAGAACTGCTATATCCCATTCTCAGGGTGACAAAAGCAGTTTCTTGAGTCCAAGTTCACATTTGCTAGGAGAGCACAATGTGCTGTAGAAATTGATTTTCTTTGTCACTACAAGAACGCCCAGAGACAGCTTTGAGTCCTGAAGCATGGTGTGAACTTGTCTCACTCTGAGGACAGATAGCAAACATATCTGGGATTTTTCATTTTCAGACTGGTATCACTCCAGTCTTTCTTTAGCTTGAGCGGGACAAAGCTGTTAATCTTGATAAACCATCAAAGCCCCTTTTTTGGGTGCTTATTCATTGTTCAAAGGAGTTGCAGAGCCATTTGCTTATTATGTATAACAACACCTTAGCATGTATTTTATACTCCAGCCACTTCGTTCAGGGGAACACTAATCAGGGTGAGGAGGTGGCATGGAGAGAACAGGAACTATATGTCCCTCCTGGAGAAAAGCCTAAAGAGACAGTTGTCAATGATCAGCTGGGATCTTAGAACAAAGACCTGAACCATCACAGATCCATTCCTTCACTCCACAGTGCAAATGGCTGCTGAGGTCTATGAGCACCATTGCCTCCTCATACACTGATGGGAGCTAGGACCAAGAGTGGTGGAAAGTAGTCTCTTAGGAGAAAGAGTTATAATCCTTATCCAAGTTTGGCTTACTGTGCCAAAAGTTAGGTATGACTATCCCGAATGTGGGAAAAAACATAGAAAACCTGGAAATAAATGTCAAAATTAAACAACAGCACCTTCCAATTCCCATGTCTTCCTCTCACATGCTCAGTAGCTTTTCTGAGTGTTTTATGTCCTTTCACATTTCCTTGACAGATAATGCTGCTGTATCTCACTGCTATTCTGTGATCTCTTCCCATACTGGAATGGGTTTATTCTGATCTTTTTAATGATTTCTGAGCATTTGACTCTAACTATCACAGCACTATCTAAGGTGATGAAGTGTATCTGAGATGAATGACTGATGATGCAGCTGATCATGACCCGAATCACATTAAGTGATGTTTTCATTTTCACCAGCCTGGCTCCACACAAAGGCATTTTATTGGTAGGAAGTAAGTGTTTAATCTAGAATTTGGTGGTCTTGTTTCATTGGTTTGAGACTACTCACTATGTGCAATAATGAAACAGCAAAACATAAAACAACCCATCTCCTGACAGTCATTTCACTTTTCTGTTAATTGACAGCGTTGTAAGGCTTCCCTAGCACCATATTGGAGTGAATTAATATGTGGTTATTCTCTGCACTTATGATACTAAATTAGTGTTTTACCCATATTGTGGGTATGTTCTTCACAGAGAATAGAGGGGGTAGTCCTAAATTTAGGACAGCATCACAGAGCTGTAAAACAAGCAATTGCAAAACATTACTAGTGACCTACCTTTTTATTAATAGGTCACAAATTTTGTGGAGATTTCTTACCAGATGTCATTTTTCTGATGGGTTCTAGGCTGATTGGGATGGACTTCATTGCAGAGGGGTGAAAAAAAGGAGATAAATCAGTTTTACAGATTGGGATAGGAACACCCCTATTCTTGCGTCTTTCCCAGAAGGTTCATGGTGGATAAAAGTGTAGGTCCATTTCTTTTAAAACTGTTTTTCTTTGGCAAAGTTTATCTTGGTCCACATTCTTGCTAATTCCCATTTTCTTTTAATCTCTGAACTTCTCCCACTCTGTCCCTCCCTTTCTCTTTTTCCCTATTCTACACATCTGTTATTGTGCCTCTTTTCATTTAGTTCACTTTCTACCTCATAACATCATTAAAAATCTTCCCTCTACCCTTTCTTCCCTGTCAGCAGCCCTCAGGCTTCTCATCTCCTGATCCGTTATCCTGCATTTTGTCTTATATTATTTTGTTGTCTTAAGAGTGGTGCTTAACTGTGCAGGGTACTTGTCATTCCTGCACTGGCAAAGCAGTGGGCAGCTTAAATGGTGTGGACAAGTTTTGCAAAAATAATAATCTGTAATGTGTATATTTGCATGAAAAGTTGGTGTAAATCCTACATAGGTTTCTTATTATGTTGTTGCAGCAAGGACTTTAATAATTTTGTTGGCAGTACTGTTCTTTTTGTGTTTTATGTGAGAAAAGAAGCAAGTAGCAGAGGCTTGTTACAGATATCACCCTTTACCTTACTCTACCCTTACCACCACCATCCAATTCAGCACACACTTATTTTCATCACAAATTCCTGAGATCAGAACTGTAAAGCATTTTCCAAGGCATATGAAGCTTTGTTAAAATATCATATGGCAGGCTGTCAACAATAACAACAACAACAAAAAAAGGTAGAGACAAGATTTATTTATTTATTTTTTAAATATATATATTTACCATGTAGTAAGCTCAAGCTCCAAAGATTTTACAGTAACCTTTTCTTTTACCTGTGCACATTGATCAGCAATGGGCAGACCGCATATTACCCAGAGTACTGGGAAATCTCACGGGGTCCTTTACAGCAGTCTGGCCAATTGATGTGTTAACGGTGGCACACCACCTCTAGAGAGATTTTCAAATATGCCTCAGGAATTAATCTTTGTGAAAAGAAGATTCTTATGCGTTCAGCTTTTGCTAACATCAGGTCCAAATGAAGTTCCTAAGGTACTCTTGAAAGTAAAAGGCATTGGATTATATGAATGTGTGGTTTATTGCCACTTGAGTACCTAAACAAATCACTGAGATGTTTATGGTTACAAGTTGTTTCAGCATCCCAGCACAAATAGCATTGCTTACATACATACATGAGTGAAGCACATGTGTATGTCCACACTGGCATGCATACATACACCCCCCACATACATGTGGGGAGAGAGAGGGAGAGGATTTTTTTCACCATTACTCTCAGAGAAATTTTAGAGCAAATTCATGGAGAAGCTAAACTTTGTCTGCCACATTAAGTCGATGTGTATTAAAGGCGCAATAAAGATGCAAAGACATCAATGAGCACAACACCCAGTGCAGTCAGAACCGACAGGCTGAGATCTCTGAAATACGTGATTTCTTTCCTTTCTCTTTAAAGATTTTTTTTCAGAAGTAGCTGTGAGCATAATTTACTGTCCTAGCAAGATATAAATTGCTTTCTGAGAAAAGAAAACTGGGCTTTTGCTTACATATTTCATGCAGCTGTGATTATAGAAAAAAAGGTTTTAGAAAACTGGCCATATCTGATTGCATCCTTGTTATAAATACATTCATTTCCATATCTCTCTTTTGTTACAACTGCAGAGACAACTTTTTTCTTTTTTATTCTTTTTTTTTAATTTCAATTAATGTTTATTTTTTGATCAAAACAATTATGTCATAAGGCAGTTATTCCTTATACACCAGGTTCCTTACCCAACATTTAGGTATCTTTTTAATGATTTATTTTCTCTCCCAGGAGTAAATTTTTCTACAAATCTCTCAGGTCAAGATCAATTGCCCTTACAGGGAGATTAAGAGTCATCAATGCTGGATTTCTTTCGCAGAAGATAAGGTGGACAAACTTGTGTCAGGAATGTCCAAGGTACCTCTGATTCTGTGTCTAAGGGTCTCTCCCAGTCTTGTTTTCTATTATTCCATGATAAAGCATCACTTAACCAAAGAAATTCCTGGACTAGTGCTGTGGGAGCAAAAGGAAATGGGGAATGATGTATTAGAGACATACTCTGCTCTGTCAGACTGTAAATAAACTATGAAATCCCAATTGTTAAGAAAGCTGACAGTGCTAAGCCTTGACAACCTTGTTAAAGAAAAACAGTCTGTGTTCAGAGAAAGATCTGGGTAAGGGTAACATGTCAGTCATGCTCCATATTGTCTTCTATGTAAAATGAGTCCAGCCTCATTGTGTTTTTCTTGTAATTCATTGCAAAACTGAATACAGATGCCAGGCCTATGAAGACCCCAAAGCCTATTAAGAATAGGCAAGTATTCAGGATTTCTCCCTGATCCCTGACGGAGCAGGCTGGAGTGATAACATCTTCACACATGCCAGTGAAACACCTGATAAGTGCAATCCTCCCTGCCAGCATATTTATTACATCAAATACTCAAAATATCAAAGTTGTATGTTGTTATTAAAAAAAAAAAAAAAGAAAGAAAAAGGTGTAGTTCTTATTAATGAAAAGGGTTTGGAGCAGTCCCCAGCCTCCTGAGGAACCACTCCTCAGAAGCAGAACTGAGGGTCAGCATTGTCGCAGGATCTCACAAGGGGATGTATGGGTGCCTGCAGTATAGAGCAAGGCAGGGGGTGCTGCTAAAAGCTGAAGCTCAAATATGTTTTTGGATATGAGGGTTGAATGTAAATGAGGGTAAAATCAGGCCTTTTCTACATTCTGCATGGAGACAAGACTGAAAGAAATGTGCACAGCAAAACATGCAGAGCTTCAGCACACGAAACACGGGCTTTCAGGTCACAGGCAAAGATGTGAAGTTTAGCTCACAGCTTGGACTTGCTGGCTAAATTACTTCTTTCCTCTAGTCCATAAAACTATACAACAGTTATTACTACAGAGATACAACACTGTAAAAGAGCTAGGACACTTACCTTTCTGGGACAAGCAGCATGTCCAGCTTTGCAATTCTTTGCATCTGCGACAGCTTCTTATGAGAGTTAAAAACCTATCTAAACCTATTTTTTATAAGTAATGGGTATGATGGTTCCATCTACTGATATTCTTTATAAGTATTGATACTTTTTGCTAGGATGTGGTGCAATTTACACTTTGCTGCTAAACCTGAACTCGAAATAAAAAGCTTATCTTCTACTTAATTAATAACATTTTCACAACATCACCTTCAGGTGGGTAATTGAGACCTGAAAACCCACATGCCTTTGATTGTTTTACTAATGGATTGGGTATTTAGTGACAGTGACAGATTCAAGAAACTTTTCTTTTGAGACAGCCAGTAAGGGAAGTCAATGACATACTTTTTATTACCCCTAAACAACAGTAAATCTTGGGGCCTTGCAAATCAATTCCTGATAAAAGAAATATCTACGCTATGGAATCTAGCTACTCTCCTAATCTCAGATCTTAATAAAGTTTATATACCACTTTCATTGTGTAGAGAGATGTTCAGAAAAAAACAACCAACAACAAACCACCAAAACAACAAACAAATCAAACTATCACTCCTAACAACCACAAAGACATTCACTATTTACTCTGCAAGGACAAATTAAGTCATAAAATATACTGCCTGCTTGCTAGAGCTTCCGAGGCAAGACATCGCCACAATAACAATATGGCCTTTCTTCAACAGTCTTGCATCCAGAGAAGTTATCAAAATGGGTGTAGCAGAGTCTTTTAGTGCCTCTCACAGTAAGAACAGAAGAAGCCCATGCTAGGTAAGTAAGCAAATGATGAATTTTTTGACACTTTATGAAAATTAGAGCAGATTGAACTTGGGAGTTGGGTGATGCTCTTAGTTATTTCTGGGTCTATTCATCTGAGAAATAACTATCTTCAGGCTCTTTAATGGGAAAAGATGAATCCTTTATTTTTTTAGGAATGCTCTGCAGTCTCAAGAGTTCTGTTTGGGCTTTCCTACATAATGAATGGCAGGGAGGAAGGCTGAGCTGAGAAAGACATGAAGAAAATCATGTTCTGCTTAATTACAGTGCTTAAAGAATCTGCTCTATTTTTAAGCTGAAAATTTGATTCATCACAAATATAAAGAAAATGTAATCACAGGGTGTATGCTTCTGGCATTGTGTGTTGTACAGTACATAGCCACACCACTGAGAAATGTAAGGAGGGTCCATTTGTGTTCCACTTACTGGTTTTTCCTCCTTGGAAAGATTCTTTGATGATAAATGTGTTTAAAAATCCATTACAACTGGTACATTGGGTTGTTTTGAATTGGAATGGCGGAAAAACAGCATAAACAATTTTATATTTCAAATGCAATTCATGCTGAAACATTCTGCTGCAGCATAATTTAAACTGCAGACAGATTGGAACAAATAATGCAGAACTGCTTTGTTTTAAAATATTGTTATAGATAAAAAATGTATTATTCAAGACAGCTCTTTGGGCTAGTTCTGAAATAGAAAATAATGTATGCAGATGGTCTTATATACATATGTAAGTGAGAAATTTGAAGAAGCAGTAGCACATGAGACCCAGCTGTGATCTCATCAGATGCTCTATGGGGATACTCTCTAACTTCTAAAGTTTATTTTTCCTTTTTTCAATTCCAATTCCAAAGGCCCTGGTAAATATTTTCCATCTTTTATTCTCTTCTGTACGCGCTTTATTTAACCTTCCCTTGCATCTCCCTTCTTAGCCATCCTTGATAAGAGTTTGATCATATCTGAGCCTGCTTACGCTATTATTTCTCCTGTTTGGTTTTATTGATTTTGAGCTCTTCATCCTCACTCTGTCTACAGTGGCCACAAGAAAGACATCTTTGCTTTTCCATACTCTGACAATCTCTATGCCTCATTAGAGGTTTTTTTTTTTTTTTTTTTTTTTTTTGACACTTGGGAAGTTACCTGTGCTGGAAGATGCTCTGGGGCTTCTGAGAAATACTCTCAATATTGCCTGGTCAGGAAGGAGCCAGCATATAGGCCTCCCCTGTAACACAGTAGACTTTGCTTCTCACATGAAAACTCTTCCTGCAACCTCCCGGGAAGCCCTATTTTTGAGAAGTTGAAGCAATGTTGAGCAACTTGTGTTTGTTCTCAGCAAATGGTCCAGTGCACTAAACAGTTGGAATGGGTGGATGTTTGCAGGAGAAGCAATGCTCTTCACTGCCAGTGTCACTTCGATTGCTGTAACATATCTCCTGAGTGGAAACTAAACTGCAAGGGCACATATTTCTCTCCTAGAAGCAGCTGGACTTGGGGCACCCTGTTATTTTTAAAGGAGGAATCAACAGAGTTTTATTTTGCAGCACAAACACTTCAAGTGAAAAGCAACAAAATGCAGTTTATACTTAGTGCCCACTTATACTAAATTGTTCTCCTGTAGCTCATGGAAAATATATTAGCTGTTGACCGGGACTGCATTATGTTAGATGCTGTATGGTCAGAAAACAAAGAGAGAGTGTGTCTGCGAGTCTTCAGTGTCATCCTCCCACTTGAAGGCAATATGCTGCCTGTGAGGCTTTCCAGCATCACTCACTGACTGTGGAAATGGCAGCATCGGGGTTCAGGGCTGGCAGAGGGACAGAAGCATCGCTATAAGTGTGATGGTGCCTTTAGTCTGCTGTTGCCTCCGTATTGCTGGCCTCAGATCTGTGACAGCTGAGCCCACTTTGCAAGCCTTAAATTGAACTGCTGCTGTGGCTGAACCCCTTACCTAACACCCCTCACCAAACACATTTCCCTTTCCATTGCCATCTCTGGGGTCCCCAACATAAGAAGGATGAGGACCTGTTAGAGTGGGTCCAGAGGAGGGCCAGAGCAATGATCAGAGGGTTGGAGGCCCTCTACTATGAAGGCAGGCTGAGGGAGTTGGGGGTGTTCAGCCTGGAGAGGAGAAGGCCTCGGGAAGACCCTTGGGGGTGGCCTGCTAAGTCCTAAAGGGGGCTACAGGAAAGCTGGGGAGGGACATTTTGTCAGTGGTGTAGTGATAGGACAAGGAGGAATGATTTTAAACTAAAAAAGGATAGGTTTAGGTTAGACATTAGGAAGAAATTCTTCACTCAGAGAGTGGTGAGGCATTGGAGCAGGCTGCCCAGAGGAGCTGTGGCTGCCCCATCCCTGGCAGTGCCCAAGGCCAGGCTGGATGGGGCTGGGGGCAGCCTGGGCTGCTGGGAGGAGTCCCTGCCCATGGCAGGGGGTGGCTCTGGATGGTCCTTAAGGCCCAACCCAAACCGTTCTGTGTTTTTGGGATATGACATTAAGAAAGGGATTTATTTTTGCCATCACAAGCATCAGGACCAGTGCAGGCAGCAGTTGATCAGAAAAGTATCTCAAGCCCTACAGCCTTCCTCTGCCCCTGGCCAGCATACTGATACAGTTGAGAGTCAGTCAGCAGGAGGACTGCCTTTGGACTAAATCCTTTGCCTTTAAAAATCAATTTTGAGGCCAAAAAATAAGGCTAGTGTGTTAACCAGAGAAGGGGTAGAGTGTGCTCTAAGAATGATTCACGCCTATTGCCATGTACTGACATGGGAGGATGCTTAACTTACTCTTGGGTGGTGTGAATGAAGGGTTAAGATTTTCAAATCTGTCTAATAGATAACTGTTGTGAGAGACTGCAAACCTTGTAGGCAAGGAGTCAGCGTTGCCATATTTGCAAATGACTGAGAAACTTGTGATAGCCTTTCTTCTGGTGTGTGCCTAAGAGCTGATGTGGTCTAAAACAATGGAGAAAAAAGTCCGTGGGCAACACCACAGATGACAGAAAGCATATTTAATTTCTGCCCTTGAGAGAACTGGTGATGGGAGGAACGTTTCAAAGCAAAGACTGAAATGGGTGCTACGTTGTTTCAACTTCTTGATGTGCTTTGCTCTACATTTTTCTTCCAGTCTTTCAACCAAAGAAACAGTACACCAGGTGACATTTCGTATAAAAAAGGATCTCAGTAAATAACCAGGTAATGTTAAAGGATGTCTTTAATACTAGCAATGTGCATTAGTATCTTTAATAGGCATGGAACTAGCTGTAAAAGTGACTGCCCTTTGTACATACCTCAAATTAGCGTATTCTGAAGAATCCTTTTGATGTGTGGATATAATCTGTCTTTGAGCAGTAATCATGCAGCTCACACAATGGTATTAGCATGTAGACCGTGCAGTTTGGCTCTGTAAATGCATTCTGCTGCAGCAGATGGAATAGCAGCTTGTTTTTGAAATTGAGTTAAATATAAAAAAAGTAAAGACTTTTTTTTTTTTGGGTGGGGGAGTAGTATTGACTATAATTACGGAAGATCTCATGACAGCAGGATCACATACCTGGACCCACTTAAGTTAAAACTTTTATCACCATGAGATAAAAATGCCAATTCGTTCTTTGCAATATCAGGGCTTACATTTTCAAAATCAACCAGTTATTTCTGGTGCCCCAGTTTCTGGTTTCCTAGTTTTTTTCCACTATACAGAAACCTATTTTTGCAAAGAGACTCTTCAGAAATCAAGTCTCTTCAATGAAATTTAAATTGGACGCACACAATCCCTTTTTATTTGTGAATAATTCAGGCCCAGATGATTTTGATGTAAATACCCATCATTTATCTCTATCAGAGTCAGTTAATATTAGAGAAACAGTTTAAAATGCAATCAATCCATTAATGTTTTATGTGTATGTGAAAAGAAAAAATAAACTATTCATCATGCCCACATTGGACTGGACAGAGAGTGATGGGATTAAATCCAATGGTTTGCCTTAGATATGAAGAGCAGCTTTCTAGCAGTAAGACAGCACTAGGGTAGTTCAGTGGGGAGGTTGAAAAATCTCTATTATTTGAGTTTTTTTGTGGAAAGCTTAGATACCTGCCAGGAATGATCAGTTACATCTGGTTCAGCTTTGCAGAAAAGGGATTAGGTGAGCTCACAAGCCTCATTTTCTATCATTCTGTGGATGTGTATACCATTTAATATGAAGTATATATTCTGAACATCATATATATGATTTAATGCATGTAAATGTTTCTATTCTCACATATATATGCACATATACAGGACTCACAGACCAACATACATTGGCAGTTTAGAGACATGGTCTGCTGGAAGAGGAGTTTTCTATTTAGATTTATAATTTTTTACACTGTGGCATGAAAAGCTAATCAGGCTAACAGTAGTGAAGGCCACTGTATTTGCCAGGTTGGCAAGAGCAATGCAAATGCAGAGGTTTTGCTAAACAACTCATTCTTCCTTTTTTAGCTCCAGGAAGAGTCTGCAATAGAGCCACAAGGTGGCAGATGAGCTGCAAAGATTACAAAAGATTACAGATTAATAGCTGTAAAATAAAATAAAATAAATAGATTGCAAATGACAAGTTAATGGAAAAGCATAAAGGATAGAGTCATTGTAGTGCTTTTGGATACTTTCATTAAAAAACAGCCATACTTCCTATCACATAAGTAAATCAAATACCCCCCACTTCTTATTGCAACAGGTTTGAGCTCTAATTGTACCCAGTGGTAGCCAAATCAACCACAGCCAGTTTTTGGGTAGGATCCTTGTTGTGGGCATTATTCCAACAAATTTCCTATGGCTGACATTTCATCAGTGCTCAAACTGAATCTGATCGAGCATGAACTAATTTTTATTTGATGTTTTGGAACTGTAGAGAAGAAAGAGTTTCCTTGAGACTGGAGTGTAACATCTACAAAGTGTGTGCTTGTGCTGGTGTCTACACCTGCTTGTCTAAACGCATTTGTGTATGTGTTGCTTGTAGAAGAAGAGAGGAGTTATAAAAAAATGGCAGTGCCTACTTTCTGCAGTATAGAAGTGATAATCAGAAAAGGTGAGGCAGGTTTCCTGGTGTTTCTGGTCTGAGGGGTTCATCCAGTGTCTGGTAGACTCATTCTTCATCTGGTGGCTCAACTTTTTCTTTTTCTTTTTCTTTTTCTTTTTCTTTTTCTTTTTCTTTTTCTTTTTCTTTTTCTTTTTCTTTTTCTTTTTCTTTTTCTTTTTCTTTTTCTTTTTCTTTTTCTTTTTCTTTTTCTTTTTCTTTTTCTTTTTCTTTTTCTTTTTCTTTTTCTTTTTCTTTTTCTTTTTCTTTTTCTTTTTCTTTTTCTTTTTCTTTTTCTTTTTCTTTTTCTTTTTCTTTTCTATTCTCTTTTTCCTGAGTCTATTCTGCATGACTTGCAACCAAGCTCAAAAAACTCCCGAACATCTATTGTTTTCCTTTTGGGTTGGACTAAATTATAGGTACTGTCCAAACCACTTCCTACACATGAAGCAGACAAGAATTCTCCACAGCAAGCTCTAGGTCACTTCATGCTTTCCCAGACTATCCAGGTTAAGCTTCATCCTGCACCTTAAACACATTTAAGGGAAAAAAAAAAAAAAAAAAAAAAGGCTTCCAGGACATTTCTTGCTGCTCCAAATTACTGCTTCAGTTTTCAGGTGCTAAAAAAACCCAGCCTTTGGAGGTCTCTGTCAGCACCTTCCTGGCTGGTGTTCTCCATCCCTGGGCTGTCCTGGGGACGAGGCTGGGAGGCTCCTGCATACTGTGATGCTTGTGCTGCCATGAGGATGCTCAGCTGCTGAGTGTTCGGACGAGGCTCTTATGGACTTTGCCAGGATTCAGCATTCTGGAGCCACTGAAGGGGCAAATGGCCAACATTGCTCCAGGCTTTTGCCTGAGACCCAGCTCAGGCCAGCCCAAATTACTTCAGCCTCAGCCAGAGAAGGCAGGTTGATACACCTGAGAGCCTGTGGAGCAGGTAGCACCTCAGATATCCTGTCCCCTCAAGACCACCAGGTTGACCATCTCTCCTCTTTGCAGGTCCTTATTCACCTGGATGACTCAAAGAAGACAGTTCTTCAGATTCTTCCCGGAGGCTGAGCTGATCCTGTTCTTGTAAGATCCATTTAACGCATGGAGTAGCTTTCAGAGAGTGACAGCCCCTCACAAGCAGTAATAAGCCTAATCTGAACAAAGACAAGCTGCTTGCTAATGGAAACATTAACAATGATTCAATTGCTTTTGTAGTTGAAAACAATTTTATTGAATAATTAAATGATAATTTATTCTTTTTTATTTTGAAGGCATTCCTCTCGCTCTTTGGCTTGTTCTGTTATGTTGTTTTTGATTTTCCTGTGTTTGATCTTATGTTTTCTATAAGAAGAATATACACTGAAGTACTTTTAAAATGTAATAGATAAATGAATTTGTTGCCTGAGGTCTTGTGAAAGGCTTTGCAATTATATGAGTAAATCTTTTGTCATAAATAATTCAGTCAGTATTAATTAAAAATTCTTGGTTAGTAATCAGTGGGTTCCATATCTTCTGTTTATTAGTTTTCTCTTTATTATAATAGTTTCTCGTAAGTTATTGTCATTAAAGGAACTTTCTAAATATATTACAGAGGAATCCTGTGACGGTCAGAGAAAGTGACTGAAAAAACATTACTGTCAATAAAAGGTTTATCCTGTTTCTGTTCTTTTCTTACCTCATTGTCCCATGAACAAGAACAGCTAAATTTTCAGAGCACTAAAGAAAAATGTTCACAGCGCTTCTTGATTTTTGATTATTTATAGTGATTAATCATAATAAATTATAAATATTTAATGGTTAAATTAATGAGAAATCAGAAAAATCAAGAATGCTTTTACTCTGAATGTGTTTCAAAAGGCAGGTATGAATTAGTAACTTATATGTATCAACAAATCCATCTTGTTATGGTCAGAGAAGGAAAGAAAAATGTTCATTATGATATATACACATACCTAGAGAATTTAAATTGAACAATGAGAATGGTAAATTCCTAGTCCCATTATGTGAGCATCCATAGCTTTGACTGACTTTAGGAAAGTCGAGGTCATTCAGGCGCAGCACCAGTTCTGGATGCATTAAAAGAACAGTCTAATGGCTCCTTGCTGGAGCTGGCACAGCAGAGACTGGAAGTGCTGACTTTCTCTAAGTACTGCAGTACTTACACTAATGAGATAAAATAATTTGTTTTACGTAGTATTTGGTCACTCTTCTCCTTTGTATTTTCTGAGTTATCTTGGTTAACTATCTGTGTCCCTAAACAGCAGTTCCAACAAAGCTTCATCTCTGCAAAGGAAGTGGTTTTCATAGTTATTACAGATCTTATAAAAAACAACTGCTCCTTTTTAATCAGCTCTTTTGATATTATTCTTCAATAATGAAGCCATTAGGATTAGTCATTCAAATAATTGTTTTCTTAGGGGAAAAGGACATATTTTATTAGCTTTATTGACCAAATCATCTTGAGTATTTGAAGCAGAAGGAAAATGGTAGTTAGGAAGTTACAAGGAGAGCACAGTTTTTTAAGCCTTTGAAGACATTCTCAGTCTCTTGAACCAATTTTCAAATTTTGTCTGATATCCTGAATGAAATCAGTATGTTTTTGGAAAAGCTCATACTGTGAGACTCTGTACATAGGAGTTACTTGCGTAGATGTCTACATCTGAACTCATCATCCTTGCCTTCCTTTACAAACACCGGAGGAAAAGCACAGGACTTGTAGGGTGTTATCATCCAAAATAATTTAAGTGAATCACATCCTTGAAGAGTCTTATTCTTCCTGCTGACCATTAACAGGTGCAAAGGTGATTAGTTTGGCAGCTGGCATCTTTTCTGCAGATGTTTAAAGTGAGATGAAATCCCACTCACATAGTAACTGTAAGACAAGATGGGAAGACTGTGTATAATAGGGCAACACGAGAAATTAAATGGTGTAAAGCCAGATTCATTTTATGAGTCAGTGATGCTATTGTCAAGGTCTGCGGAACAGCTAAATCAACATCATGATTATAGTATCGAGTATCAGTATTATTTTTGCATATTTCTAGTTACAATGCTGTGATTAGCTATAATATGCCATAGTTACAACAATAATACTATGATTATGAGTTACTATGCTAAGAAGTATTTCACAGGTCAGAAAAAAGAAAGAAAAGCTGTCCCTAGAAGACAGAACTGAAATCATCACTGACTTAAAAGTCTATGTGCTTTCTGCATGGATCAATTTTAAACACAGTATTTATAATTTAAAATGGGTATTTATGACTTTTTCTGCAGAGTTCTATCTGGGGGATCTCATATATTTCATATAGTTGTTATAAAGTGTTAATGTGATACCCCACTTGAGAACTGAAGTGGAGACTCACTGGCTTTATTGTAGCTGTGGCTGAACATTATCTCAATTTTATAACCTACTGCATGTTAGTTACACACTACAGTAAGTGGATATAGTGCTTTGAAGGGAAGATTTTCTCCCAGTACATGCTTGCAGTGCACATGAAGACCTGCCTTGCTAATGAACAGTGGAATGGAGAGGAGACATTACCAGAAGATGAGGACAACAGTCAGAGGAGAATATGATTCCTGGTAATTTTGGTAGTAGACATCTTGAAGATTAGATTACTGCTAAACCTAGGTAAGATCTGCATTTCTGTGACTACCAACATAGAAATGAAAGCATGAAAGAAGGAATCTGTGAAAGGAATGGCATATTATAGCCTTGGAAACTTCTACAAGTGAAACTTCAAAGAAAGCATGGTGAAGGAGTTGGGTTGGGCATATGTTCCCATTGATTCTAGCAACCTGTACATTTCAGAATCAATCATTAGAAAACATTTATTTTTTTTTGGTCTTAAACTCCCATTTATCATTCCTGTAAAGAACCTGCAAGAGAATACTCATGATATATTGTAGAAGATACAAGATTGCCAAAGTTGATTAGCTGGAGTTAGCAGGCTTCATAAAGGTTTTATCAGAGTTCTGGAATTAATTTTATGTCCTTCAGTATTATTTTTTCATTTTCTTCCAGTGAGAAAATACAACAGAGTGGTCTTTCACAGATGTCGGGTAGGTATACTTTTCCTTTGCTTTCTTCTCTGTGGAAAGTTCCTTTTTGCAGTCAATAAAGTCCCATCTAGGTAGGAGCTGGAAAATCTCTGCACAATGATTCATAAAGCATTGTACAACACTAATAAAAAGTCATCAACAGCTGTATGAATCAGTAGCACATTGATTTTATTTCCAAATTCTTCTTACATTACAGACCAAAGATACCTATCTGTGGAAAACGACGATTTGATGGAGATGTTCTTGCATGAGGGTTTGTTATCTATTTCTTTTTTTTATTTATTTCTTTTTCTGTATTATCATTTAATCCATTTAATCCAATCATTTGGTCAAAATCTCCCCAGAAAGGTTTTATTTGACTATATATTACCTCCAAAAGAAATATAGACAAGCAATTGCAATATTCTTCACTCCAGTGTAGCTGGCCACTCTTTGAAATGCATAAATACCACTTGCAAGAGATTTCTACAGCAAGACTCTTGCCCTGGGAGCATTTCTGGGTGAAGATGCCAGTAGACAGATTTAGATGGTTTGACTGCAACTGTTCTAAGGAAGTAAACATGCCTGGGACTAGCACAAAGTTCAAGTGGCACCAAACAAGCCATTTCCATATTGCTATGACTTTCTGTCCAAAGTAATGTACTAGGAATGACCAACTGCTCTCGAAACTAATAATGTTCTGGAAGACATTGGTCAAATCTCCTGTTGGAAGGACTCTGACAGCATACCAGGAATTACAGCATTACAAATATTGGGAGCCATTTGCCTGGAATTGTTTAGTTTAGTCGTATAGGTACAGTTTTTGCAATAACCAGAGTTGTACATGCATTTTGATATCACAAATATCAGTACTCAGAAAGCTACTTCTTCCAGCACTTCCAGCAAAACTTAAAGAGTTATGTGCCAGTTAAATACGCTGCCACTAAAAAGCTAAGTTTTAGCATCTCTGAGCCTGAGAATTAGAGGAAGAATACATGATTCAGGAACTCAGGAACTAAATTGTTCCCTTACATATTATTCCTTTTAGATAAATGCATCTAAAAGCCAAAGAGTTCACTTCTTTCCTCAGCTGCCTTCATACCCTGAAATGGCTTCCTCTCTTCAGACATCATGGCTATTGGTAGGAATTGAATCCATGACCTTCAGTATCAAAAGAGTAAAACTTTTATCATCTAAGCCAAAAAAGTACGCCTTTTATCTGTAAGAAACCAGTGGACTATTGCAGATGCTGCGGCTAGCTGTTAGATGAAGACATGATTATACACTAAGCCAGTGTGTTATTACACTTTCACTTCCTCTGCTGAAAGGTCTATTATCCTCTCCATGAGCATGATCTAATGTCTGTTGAAGTCAGCATGAGCTTTTCATTGAGTTTAATCGGCTCTGAATCATGATCTAAATGTGTGAGCCTCTTTGTACGAGCTAGAATTAAACTGTGAGAAATATGAGGGAGCAATCTTTAAATATATACGTAACTATATATCTACCTCTATATACTGATTACTACATCTCTCTTTATATTCATCTATCCTTCATATAAACACTGGTTTGGACGTACCTGAAACACTTATATGAAGGGGATAATACGATGTGTGAAGGAATTTAGTCTAAATTTAATCAAGGGGTTGTAAAGAGCAATTTAGGTACAACTGATAGAAAGATGAAGATTTGTGTGTGAAAGGAAATGAGAAGATGGGAGTTCTCAAGAGTAACCTTCCCAAAGAAGGGAAACTGAGAGGCTGTTTTATGGTGGGTGTTTTTCCTCTTGTTGCTATGAATAGCTTGGCTAACTCGGTTATGATTAAGACATTTTCCTACAGCAGTTTCTTATAATCAGCATATATTTGTTTGAAGTTTATCTTTGACTTTGTCTGTTCCTGTAATGAATATATGCTTTCTTTTCTCCCTCTGGCAATGTTCCTCAGATAGTTTGGCCACAGAATTCATCACAGTTCTAGAAAGAGTATGGGAGAGGGGGACTCATCTCAGCTGACTTTAACCACTTACAGGAAACCATCCAGTCTCACCTTTCTGTCAGTGGAGGGCACCTCCAGGAAAAAATGTATACCGTACACCTTAGACACAGGATGAGATGAAACACTTTTTGGAAGATGCCTACCAGCTTGCAGAAGACTAATGGGACGCTTTTACCTGTGGGAGGTTACACATTGGCTCTCTGCCTCTGTATATGTAAGCTTCCAGATCTTTACTGTTCTAGTCTTTGCAAACCTAATTCAAAACAAATTGAACAGCTCCTACCTACAAGCCTACCTGTGCAGCTCCGTCAGTGGGCTGTTTTGTAATTACCACTTTACTACTCATTGAGTTTCACCAGGAATATCTTAAAACTGTAAGTTCAATTTGACAGCTGTCATTAAAATTGGGCCTCTAAAAATAGGGTGGTTCTAACTGAAAAGTCTTTTGACAATGAATCAGCAACGAACAGCACTCTGAGACTACATCAATAATATGGAAAAATTTCCCATCTTTCTAATTCTGGACCATATCAAACAGCCCCAAAAGTCTGAATGTTTAATTATTTGAAACTGTTTCCAGAGGACAATGTATAAGGACAAGATGGCTTTAGGACAGTTTTATATGGCAGGAAAAGGGCTTTTAGTCAACTTCAAGTAGTTGACCTGAATCTGATAAGTTGTAACTACTGTATATAAAAGTGGCCACATTGGAGAGACCAAAGTTTTGTCTGGCACCACATCCTATGGCTGATGGTAGATATACATGGATATGCAGGAAACACTGAAGGGTCCATCATAAAGTGCATTTAGAGCTGTTCTGCCAGATATGTTCCTTAGTTTCTGTTAGTCAACAGTTTAGGAAATTTCTGAGCTGGGGGCTTTGTAAGTAATGTTATGAAACAGCCAGCTTCAGTCCTCCCCTCAGGTATTCTAGTTATATTATAGAATCACAGAATGGTTTGGGTTGGAAGGGACATTAAAGATCACCCAGTTCCAACCCCCCTACCATGGGCAGGGACCCCTGCCACCAGCCCAGGCTGCCCAAAGCCCCATCCAGCCTGGCCTTGAACATTTCCAGGGATGGGGCATCCACAGCTTCTCTGGGCAGCCTGCTCCAATGCCTCACCACCCTCAGAGTAAAGAATATCTTCCTAAGTACTTCTCCAACAGTGTAGAGGATTTTCTAATGTATTTCTTTCTTGACAACTTCAGCCTATTTGCATATATTCTCATGCCTATTTATTGATGAGCAACTAAGTGAGAGTATAAAAGGAACCGTACGTGCCATAGTTCTGCCTACACCATGGATTTCCCCACCTTCAGTGATATGACTGCACAATTACAACTTTTTATTGTGACAGCCAAAACATGTATTTGATGTGTATATGAAAGGCAATAGAATATAGCAATGGAGAGAACATTACATGGCATACAGCTGTGGGATGCAGACTGCTGGGATCAAATTTTCCTTTACATCAAACTCATAGAAATACTGACACAACTGAAATTTTGCATAGTTTGTCACTGCCAATAGAGAAATCATCTGGCCAGTGTTATGCTGTCTGTAAATAAATGAAAACTATCATAAATCAGCCACTTACTTTTTTACAAAGAAAAATGTATCTTAGTAATAACACTGTGCTGACAAATTTGAGCTCTCTTAAGGGCTCACAGAGACTTGTATCCAAAACCTTCTGCAGAGAGTAGAAATTACTTTCAAGGATTTGGGGGCAGGTTTTCTAAATTTCCCTATCTTCTCCTACATCTTCCAGTCAGCTGGCATCAACATCAATTACTATACTTGCTACAGGAAATGGGAATGCTTTTCATACTATATTATTGGTCTATAAATCATATTTTGATCAAGTAAACCTGGAAACACAAATCTAATGGTGTGCTATGTAGCAAGGACAGTGGTGCAAAACGGGAAAGACTGCAGTCTGCACCTCCTCTACCTTCCCTTACCAGAGTCAGCCATGGCACAAACCCAGACACCATGTCCCCGAGAGTTCCCATGTTTCAAGGACCCATGCCAGATGACACAAGTCTCAGGCTGCATCGCCATCTGGCAACTTCCCTCTTTCTGACCCTTTGTACAGACCCTGACTTGATGTGGGCTGCTCTTCGTCATTTGCTGCAAAGTAGCAGAGGTGCAGAAGGTGGTGAGAGGAGGCTGGAAGCCTCAGTGTCTGGAGGTCCAGGCCATGTTTGCTTTGGCCATTTTGGAAACCTGACCTATAGTATGAATTTTCTGTTCACCCCATATGCAGCTAGGATACCTTGGACTGTGACATAGGTAACACCAAAAATGTGAATGAACACTGCTCTTTTATGAATAACATTAAATCTCTGCTATGGGGAACCAATCTATTAATTGAAAAATTTCCAGTAACAATATGGCATCCCTAGAGAGCTGTTTTAGACAGGAAATGAGGATAAAAGGAAAAGAAATATAAATTAGGCAACAGTAATTTTTTTGACATTACAGTTTTGGTGCACTTAGCATGGGTGGTCAGGCTGGTTGATCCAATTTACATTTGACCTAATAACCTCAGTCTGCCTTAATACCAGTGGAGACAAGTAGGCACTGCTAAGACGTGACTGATCTCCTGAAAGCAGACATCTAGTCAGATAAGTCCCCAGAAGTACCTATTTTTTTCCATTGATCATATAGCTCAGACAGAAGTGCTCACATTACAGATACGTAAAGTTAGGAGGGATGAAGCCTCCTATAAAAACATTGCACTCAGAGCAGAAAAAACACTTTCTACCTCTCCATCCACCAAGTGTAAAGGAAACCAATCAATTACATGATTAAATCTTTTGAGCAGAGAATATCTTCCTGATATTTCGTTTCAGGTAAAAGTCTAGAAATAGCCATAAAGACTCTCTGTGATGTTACAAGGGAAATAATAGTCCTTTACGTATCTTAATGTCTTCGGGCTGGTGTCTTATTTCTACTTAGATTTGGATGTTTGGCATTTTACAGTCTTGCAACTCTGTGTCTGCCCTGAGATCCATAAAAGAATGTTTCATTTTATTCATCATTTTGGCCAGGTTACAGATAAAGAAGGCTAATTTTGGTATCCTCTTAACTATTCTGGGTTGAATTAGTTTTTAGCGGTTTAGAGGATTATGTTTCCACATAAACTTTTATTGGCTACAATGTGTTTATTACTCAAATCAAGTAGGGTCTGGTTTTCTGGACTTTATTTTGGTCTTGTAAAGTTATTTAATTTTATTAGATTGTTTAATCTTGTCTAAGTGCAGCTGTTAATCAGTCCCTTTCCACAGGCTCCTTTCTTCCTCTGTCTTTTCTGGAAAATTAGTTCTGTCACTATTACCAAACTCTGCTAGTCTTAGCAAAAATCATCTTGCTCACTGATATCACAGGAAAACTTTTTATGATTTCCAGAAGCCCAGATGCTTTCTGTAGGACTCGCTTTTAGCAGGTAACTGAGTGAAAGTCTTAATGGATTGGAGTAACCTTGTTATAGTTACCTGTGTGCATTGTTTTAGATTCACTGGTTATTAGCCCCACACATTATTTTTAAGAGATTACTTAAAATGTTACTTTCATATCTTGCTGCTTTAATTACATCTATAAAATGTACAGCTATCATGATTTTTTTTTCATAGATTACACTTAAATACAGATGAGTGTTGTAAACAGGGGCAGTTGTGAGATAACTTCTATTTTGTGTTTCTGTTCATAAACAGATTTTTTATGTTTAATATAGTACCAAACGTTCTGAATCTCAAAGATTTTCTAGATGTTTTTTCTGTCTTTATTTATGCAAAAATAAAAATAACCTTCTGCAGAAAAGCAGATATTTATTCTTTATAAATAGAAAATTAGTTTGTTGTTTTCCAGGTTGCTAGCTATCCATTGCTACCCAGTATAGAAATATATCACCAATTTAAGCAGAAAATCAAGGAACATGAATCAAGAAGGAGGTTGAAAATAACACACCTGGTGTTGGACTGATCTGTTCTTTCAGCTTCTGTACATGGACATCACAAAAATCCTAATCTATTTTTACACCGTGAAGGGTATAACAAAGCTAAATATTAGTCATTTTATATCTCTGTAGTACAACATGTGAATGTATAGTTTTAAGAAAACAACAATGTTCAAAATATACAAAAGGATTGAAAGATAAAGTTGAGAGTCTGCTGCCCTGAATAGGAGTAAATTCAAAGGAGATAATACATAGATAATAATGAAACTCTAAAAACTCTAAAAATGTTCATTTCCTATTTATGGTAGACCTCTAAGAATGCCCGAAGGGTGTTTGAGGTGGAGTAATGAACTTCAGAAAGATCAAAACTACAAATGTTACATTAGTGACCACACTTTAACCACTTTCATCCTGTTAAGATAAGCAGGACAACTGAGGCAATGGAGAAGCAATAACCTCAGGAAATCTACTCTGTCTGGGTCCATCCCATATTTATCCCCTCTCCGGTGGGCAACACTACCCCAGTGCAGCGATGCCCTCCTGCATAGAGCTGGGTACAAAGACACACTCTGCACAGCTCAATGCATATTAACCCAGGTGAAGTGCTGGGTTCCCAAAACAACGCTGATCCTCTTAATTTTGTCCATTCAGAGCTATGCACACTTGGGTTCACTGTGTGTCTGGGGCAGCGATTTTTCCCTTATTTGTGACTTTCCCTTATTTGTGACTTTGTGATAGCTCCAAAAGCTGATCATCAGACCATAAACTCTTGCACACCCTGCCTTACATGCTTTCTGCACTTAAAATGCTCTTTGGAGCTAAGAATTGCTTCTGAAGAAGAAACATCCAGCTCGGTGTTATTTCTTCTTCTGTAGCTATATTTTCCTTGTCCTCACCAGTTCATTCCCTTCTGGGAGCTGCACAGGCCAAACAGATCTTTGAGCTGGGAATCTGGGTTGTGCAAAATGCAGTTTAACAAACTGTGAAATACCCGGCAGTACAGAAACAATATTAACAGTAGATGATGATTAGAGCTATTGGAGCCCAGTTGTTAATTGGATTGTTACAAATGAAACACATGGACCATTAAAAGGACATCAAACATGGTGGCATGCAGTAGGGACAGCAGGCTTCAGCAAAGACAAGTTGTTCATTAAGGCCATATGATGACGATAAGTAGCAGTCGTTAACACCAAATTTCACTCTAATGGGATGCTCTTTGGTGCCTGGTTAATTTCCCTTTTCATCTTCTTGTGCTGCTTTTATTTATTTTTTTTTTCCTTCTATGTTTTCTTTGGATTTGTTGCTGTCAGCTGGGTGCACTTTTGCCCTGACAGTCTCCTGACAGGTTTCCTGTTTGCCTGGTTGTTTGTGCAGCCACTTCTTCGCCAAGTCACTGACAAACACCAGGAGACACATCAGTCCTTTTTAGCTTGGTGGGAACACTCCAGTACACATGAGAGCCCCCAACTATTCTTTATTATCCTGCTTGCTTTTACTTTCTGTTCCATTGCACTGTTCCCAGGCTTCCTCCATAGCCATCCCTCTTACTGACACAGCCACAGCTCCCTACCTAGAAATACCCATGGTTCTGCTGAAAGACTGTTTTATTTTTTATTTTATTTTATTTTATTTTATTTTATTTTATTTTATTTTATTTTATTTTATTTTATTTTATTTTATTTTATTTTATTTTATTTTATTTTATTTATTTTATTTTATTTTATTTTATTTATTTTATTTTATTTTATTTTATTTTATTTTATTTTATTTTATTTTATTTTTTCTCAATCTGCCTGTGCAGATCAGAAGCAATTCCACCAAAGTGACAGTGTAATATCAGCATAAGCAAAGTCAGGAGCAAGGCCTCGGTAAAGAGATCCTCCACGCGTGCCAAGGTGGTTTGCTGGTGCTCTCAGATAGATTTGGCTCTGAAAAAAAACACTTTAAGATTACATGAAAGGTGGTTTTGGCTAATTTCAAGATGGACCTTTGTATTTCTAACATTTAATTACTGGAGGGGTGCGCTCTGTGCAACACGTAGCTCTAGGCAACTAGTTGCAGCACCTGAACTGAGCCCTGGGTGCATGCCATGGTGTGCCACAAGATCCTGCATCCCTGTTTCCCCCATCAGAGCTCTAGCTCCAGTGCTGGGCCTCATCTGCAGCTTTCCATGGAGGCTTTTTTTCCCCTCACAGGAGCAGGTCTGGTGCGTGTTGCTCAAGTCTTGTCCCAGGACAGTCAGTGTTGGATATAGCTCTGACACTAACCCTTGCTTGGTGTTTTGTAAGCCCCCAGAAGCTGGCTGCTTTTTCTGGAAGTAGGGGCCATGGGCTGACAGCACCAGCAAGTGACTGCACTACCTCTTCCTTAGGCTGACTTGTACAGCCTTTCCTGATCACGCAGCTCAGTGCGACACTACATTTAACACATTTCATTATTCAGAGATACCTGGTACACAGTTTTACTGCTGCTCAGAGGGTACATGGATGGCCCCAAATCCCCCAAACCCCAAGCTCAAAGTATCCAAGCTACAGTTTCTCATTGTGCATATTTGACGAGCCCTTTATATATGATGTAGCAATGGGAAAATTAACCCAATGGCTCTCATCAAGCATCTGTTGTGCCTATTTTTATTACTTAATTACTTAATTACTTTATCCATACTCCTAGCATGCACACTAGCTCTAGTCTTTAGCAACACCATGTGTTCAATTCATGCTGTGTATCTTTAAATTGTGTATTTGAACATTTTTGCAGTCTGCTCATCCTTCTCCATGAAAATATCGTGTGTCTTGTGTAGACCTTCATTAATCCTCTGATGGACGGCAGGCAGCCTGATCATTAGTGTTGTATTTAATTGCTTATCAGTCACACTCTCAGGCTTTCCATCCTTTGAGCTGCACATCTACTATTAGTAAAAATGTCAACTTTTCCAGAACTTTCTATCTTTTACTTAGCATTTGCTCGGATAGAGGAAGCCTCAAAAGGTCTCTAAGTGCTGGTTGAGAGAAGAGTGAAGAGGGGAGGGATGCTCTATTCCAGTTTTATCTCAAGTGCGATAGAGGTTTCCAAGACTCACAGCAACATCAGTTTTAGCTTGAGCTATCCTTCTTCAGTGGCTTATGCTGTGTTTGTATATCCAGTGGTACCAGAACTCTGCGTGTATGCAATCCTGTGTAGACCCAATACAGGTAGCACTGTGAACAGACCAAGCCCTTAGAAACACTTATGTGCTCGTACAGTTTGTGGGAAGCAAAGTAAGCAGATACTGCTCTGGGGGAAGAGGCTGTGAGTTTGGCGTGCAGCTTTGCTTGGCAGATTAGACTGAATAAATCCATACAGATACTCGGTCACTCAGCTGCTGCAGCTGTGTAGCTTTGAGGAATTTGAGCCCTTGGTGTCACAGAATCACAGGATCATCTAGGTTGGAAGAGATCTCCAAGATCACTGAGTCCAACCTCTGACCTAACACTAACAAGTCCTCCACTAAACCATATCATTAAGGTCTAAATCTAAACGTCTTTTAAAGACCTCCAGGGATGGTGACTCAACCACTTCCCTGGGCAGCCTATTCCAATGCCTAACAACCCTTTCAGTAAAGAAGTTCTTCCTAATATCCAACCTAAACCTCCCCTGGCACAACTTTAGCCCATTACCCCTCGTCCTGTCACCAGGCACATGGGAGAATAGACCAACCCCCACCTCGCTACAGCCTCCTTTAAGGTAATTGTAGAGTGCGATAAGGTCGTCCCCGAGCCTCCTCTTCTCCAGACTGAACAACCCCAGCTCCCTCAACCACTCCTCGTAAGCCTTGTTCAGAAACAAGCCTACACCAGACACCAGGTGTGATAACAGCATCCATCTCCGCACAGACCTCAATTCTGCATCTGATACTGTGAGCAGAAGCCTTTTCCCATGAGGAAACCCTCTGACATTAAGATTTCCCAGGCTGGGCAGGGCCAGCTGTAGCCAGGTAGAAATCTGACATGGTGGTAGGGATACCAGAGGTAGCTCTGTAGGGACAGAAATGATTTGATAAAAAATGAACGATGCTTCTCTCAGATTAATGTATCATATGTATTCTAGATGCTGTCTCCCAATGTGTCTGGCTTGAATTTTGAGTAATGGAAATGAGATATTTTCTTCCTTTCTGCTTACAGTACTCTTTGGTTGTTGAAGAAATGTTTTTGTTTTCCCAGGAACAATCAATATTTGCAATGTTTTAATCTTTGTAAACTGTGAACTCTGCTGTTTATAATTACTTGCAATTAGTTCTTATAGCTGGTCTTTACAACCCAAAGAAGCTATTGATGTCATTGTGTTTACTCCTTATTGGGCAAATGATGTCCTGTAAATGTTTTTTGAGCAAAATTAATTGCTCCATCTTGTATTGACCAGTTTGGTTCATGTAATTGATTTATCTTTTATTGCTGATTGGCTGATGATGTTCACAATACAAATTGATAGATAAATCCCTTTCTTGTGCAAAGTATTGCAAAAGAAATTGCTCATCAAAACCTTTTTCTTTGCAATAGAGATTTTACTGATAGAGAAAGGAGACCTGTCACAATGAATAAAACACCAAGGTAATTTTTGGCTGCAAAAATCCTTTTTGTAATGGGGAGAGATAACCCCTGAGAATTGAAACTGCTTTATCTGGTCATGGGAAGACTACTCCCAACGGAAAATAAGCTTGTCCCTAAATTTCTGCTGTAAATTTAACAGTCATCAAGTTCACTAAACGAGTCAGGGAGATTGAATGATGGAATATGAATGCAGACTGATAGAGATGTGAAGCTTTTCACTTCTCTGCGACATTAGCTTATTTAATGACAGTTCTTAAAGGTATCCAAATTCATATTGGGTATCATATATTATTATGGAAAGATACAACTGGAAGGTGAGACCTGTGGCTGCTGTATTGTCCTTAGTCAGCCTTTCCCAAGCCATCTGGGTGAAATAAATGGTATGAGGACCATGTCCATCACCCATGTGATGGACATGTAAAAGCAGTTCTTGTTTAACCTAAATATGGCATAAGCCAGTGTGATGCCATCAGTCTGCCACCTACTGTTCCACTCTACTCCTTTGCAGAGCATCATAAACAGGTTTCTAGTCCAGTCTCATGGCAGTTAGCTTCACTTGTGCTTGTCTTGCAGCAGTGTGAAAGAGGGAGCGCATGCCAGGTCTACTTAGACATACCTTGGTGGTTTTCTACCACAAATTCATAGGAAATATGTATATGAGCTGTGGTTTATACCCATGTATTACCTTCTTAAAGATTCATGAATCATGAAAAAGCAGAGTGAGTTTACCGATGCTGTACATCCAGCTATGTATGTGAAATTTCTAAATAGATCCTTATCCCCACTGGAAAGTGTTGAGGGGTCTATGAACCAGGAGGAGCAGGGCTGGGCTACATTAACAAATTGAAGAGCCCCTTGCTCTTTCCTTTTCCTGTCTAACCTTCTTCAGAATCATCTTTTAAACACAGAAAAGTTCAAATATGTAAGGATATGTACATAGTTTCCCAGAAAGTATAAACCTTCAAAAGCAATGCCTGGAACATCATTGCATAACATGGATTCGGTTGTGAAATGTAGCATATGCTTGGAGTCACTGCCTGAATGAGTCCTGTGCTGATGGACAGAAAAGGTTTTGAGATCATTTACTTGTGAGCAATTTAACTCACTGCTTCTGAGTTCTTGCTCACCACTTAAAGTTTCAGTAGTTTGGCCATTCATGCAGCATAACAGGTAGTTAGAATTCAGGTGCTAATGTATTCAGTAACATTATATATGATTTTAAGAGAGCTTTTGGAAATAAAGAGGGGCATTATGCTCCCTGTAAAAGCATAGTTTGATAGTCAAGACCCCAAACCAAACTGCTTGTGCTGAAGACAATGGTAATTTCTGCCTTTTCTTTTGCATGAGCTGGAGTGGGACATGAGAAAGACCTTTCCCTTGGAGTTACCAAAGGTAGGAAATGCAAAGATAATCAAAATTGAATCCTTTGATTATTTTCTGCTGTTCTGTTCTAGCTTTCTAACCTTCTGCTTCTTTCAGTCAGAAAATGCAGAACAATATTAATTTGTCTGAAGCAGACCACATGTTCTCATTAAGCAATCTCCCATACCTGGATTGCCTCTCCCTGAGAGCTTTTTTTGCATATCCCATCTCTAATTGTCAGCTACACTGACCTTCAAGCACTTTGTGCAGAATACTGAAAAATGACCAAAAGCAATGTTTTAATAACTTCTCTAGCATGCTAAAACATGGGAAAAGTGCTACTTTATTGTGTGGAGCAGCTGGTACTCATTCCAGTAGGATTTACTGAAAAAACTTTTTTGCTTCTGGCTTTAGTATGAGTCATAATTGATCCCAAGAGGATAGCTCAACTAATCTCTGAACAAAACATAATTATGATAAGTATTTTGGAAAATTTAATTATTCTGCCCCTGGGAACTTACAGCCTTTAGAAGAGATCAGCTTCTTACCAGATTTATTTGGACTAGTGATTTGTAAAGGGACAAATAATGTTTAACTCCTATCATAAAACAACCTTAATTTCAGTCTCATTAAACAAAATTAATCAAGGGACATATCCTTTACTCCAAATGACATTGGTGTGCAGGCCAAGACCCAGGTCCTCTGAGAGATGCAATTGTCCAGATAGGAATTAGATAACTAACATCATTGATTTTGATGTAATTATTTACTGAACTACCTTTGTGGATCTGGGACTGAATGTTAGTGAGGACCTCTGCTTTTAAGAGACCCTTGCAAGTACCAGCTGGCACACTTGATACGGTGCAAATGCTGATGTAACACAGCAGAGAGTGAGACACTGAGAGAGTGGTTCTGACACAGTTGTTGGTGGCTGGTAAAAGCTGCAGATGTGTAGTTTGGGGAGCAGAGACTGAAAGCAGAACAACGTCATTGCAATCATAGAGAAGTGCAATGGTTTCTTGCAAGGGGAGAAAAGACCATATGTTAACTTAGAAGAAATTGGCCACAGTTCACTTATTGTTCAAGTGTATTCACAAACATCCTCATAATGGCATCCATATTTTATGGGCTCGGACATCTTCTAGAGCATGTAATAAAAAGTATATTGAGGCCAAGATCAGAGCTAGATGTGTTACATATAAGTATAATAACAAATCTTGTTCAGTGTCGGGTAAAATTTGGATTATGTTTCCAGAACTGCTGCTGGAGGGATGATCCTAGAAAAAAGAATTAATTATTTTGGTGAATGGTGACTGGAACATTACATTCCTAGTTTGGTTTAAGAGGGAGCTCTCACTGGTAAATCTGGTTTCTGTTCCTAGTTGTTTGGAGAGACAGTGTAGCAATTTTTTTAGGCTGAGGGAAGTGGTGTTGTTCGGCCTGGAGAGGAGAAGACTCTGAGGAGACCTCACAGCGGCCTGCCAGGGCCTAAAGGGGGCTGCAGCTGGGGAGAGACTCTTGGTCAGGGGTGTAGGAATAGGACAAGGGGAAATGGTTTTAATCTAAAAAAAAGGTAAATGTCGATTAGCTATTAGGAAGAAATTCTTTACTATGAGGGAGGTGAAGTACTGGTACAGTTTGCCCAGAGAAGCTGTAGATGCCCCGTACCTAACAGTACCCAAAGCCAGGCTGGATGGGGCTGGGGGCAGCCTGGGCTGGTGGGAGGGGGCCCTGCCCATGGCAGGGGGTTGGGATTAGATGGGCTTTAAGGTCCCTGCCAACCCAAACTGTTCTGTGATTGTATGATTCCATAATTTTCAGGGGAAAAAATATTTATGTGAAGTGCAAGAAAAACCTCTCAAATGGAAAAAAAAAAAACCACAACGAAAAGACAAAACAAACACATTTTTTACTGACTAGAAATGAGCATTCAGTCTTTCTGTCTTTGCTAAAATAGTCAAAATAATTGAAAAAATCTTTCTTAGTGTCTCGCAAAAATAATGTCTTCTTTAGTTAAACAGTGTAGATATATTTCTGTTTGTTGGCAAAATTATATTATAACTCTAGACTATTTTTCTCAATTCCCTGGAATAGCCATAATAAAGGACCCTGAAGCTAAACAAGTGCTCATGCATACCAAATTCATTTTCACTATGTACCTGTCATAGTAATGCTTAAGAATGGAAACAGCTTGCTGGGCATGAGCTCTTTCAGTCTGCTGTGAAGTGTGGATCTAAACATCGTACCAGCAATTTCCATCATTCAAAAACTCAGGTTCTTATAGCAAGTAGTAACACTGACACAAATAATAATAATAATAATAAAAAAATAAAGCTGTGAAGTCAGACTCTGATCCATATATAGTGCTGGTGTTATATAGAGTGGTGCACAGGAACCATCAGCTGTCACCTGCCTATCTTTTGATCACCAAAGTGCTACATGGAGGGATGTCAGATCCACTTCAGAGCTGCAGATGTTGGAAGGACAATTTGGAGCCAGATGTAGGGATTGAGCTGCTCACTCTCAAGGTTACAAATTACACTGGTGCTGCTAGGGAAAAACATTTTGATCATCGGGAGGGTGCAAATGGAAAACCCTTCAGAGGAACAGGCAACACTTCTGAATCCATGAAAAAACGGAGTCAAGCTTTGTAGAATCGGTAATCTGGACTCAGGTTTGGGGAAAAGAGAAGCAATAGCAAACTGTGCAGGTGCAAGGCTGCCCTGGAGTGCCTATAAGCTGCAGTGTCAGCCTTGTTACTACCTGCTTGCTGTGGAATGTCTGTCCTAAGGGGGACTGTGAATGCCACCTCTCTTCAAGGATCTCTTATAATAGCTGCTTGCTGTGTTGTGGTCAGTATCACATTATTAGCACTCTAGTGGGCTGGAGAAAGTGGATCTCCAAATAGAAATGTTACAGGTCACTGTTTCACAGACCTTTCCATGTATTTATTTAATTTTTATCTTGCTAGTAAAAAGATTTGTTTCTGCAAAACGTTAACTCCTGTGCAAATCCATTAGTCTTCAGCTGGACTGTAGGATTTCTGCAGCTGGTGTTTAGTGGATAAATTACAAACAATGTAGTTGTACACTTGACCGTGTAGCACACTTATTTCTCTGTGACTTCTGCTTTTACTCTGCAGGATGGTCTTTATTGGTGATCCACCTTTTTCCTTTACCTTTTCTTCCTTTATTTTTTCTTTGTTTTTCAAACAGCTTACTTTCTTTCTCCATCTTTTCTGGTGTTTTTTATTGACATTAACGTGAGGCTGTTGTTTAAATGAATAATTGAGTGGATTCAGGGTTAAATATTGATTAATTGTTAAGGAGTCTGGATTCAAAGTGAGTGGCTGTTCAAATGGATGGCATGTGTGAGTAGGGAAATACCAGGATGGAAAGAATCTTATTTATTGCCTGATTTTGTCATATATTATTACGCAGCTTAAAAAAATAATGTCATACTCTTTTCAGCTCCAGATCTGATCTTGCTCTAAAAGGAGAATATTATTTTCTCTGTTATGCTGCCACAAAGAATGGATTTTCACACTCATATCTACTTGTCAAGATGCGAGGAAAATTCAGTCAGCACATCCAGGTTTTCTTGTCACACCATCATGTTGCCTGATCATGCCTGAAGGTTGGCTGGTGTTTGAAATCCAGATCAATTTCCCCAGATGTCCATTCCTCAACAGTTAGGTTCCTGTTCCCCCAAATCTTTGAACTTGTAGTGATTGCCAATATAAATCTAAATTTGGAAATTTGGAATTTTTGCAGCCATGTGGTCTAAACAAGTCACAGTGATTTAGAAAAAGGTTGGAATAAATTTGCTTAGCAAAAGCAGTTAATGAACGACAGAAATATTCCGTAGGATATTGCAGCCCAGTGGATCACCCATTTTAGGAAGCGGACCATGCTATCAATTGTAGATCTTCCCTACTGTCTCCTACATTACTATTTCTTGCAACAGAAGATGATAGCTGCATGGCAAGGGCAAAAGCATCACTGAAATCGGTACAGTTGGTTTAGATTTACCCTGGCAAAAATATGATTGAAATTTGTCACCCTCTTTTTATGCCTTAGGTGTGTCATTTCATGTTTTTTTTTAGGTCTCTGCCTAGGTGGAGATTGGCCAAAAACAGGATTTAATAAATGGATAAAACCAATTATATACGTATGCGGAACTTGCTTACCCATTCAAAAAAGTCCATTTTTATTTCATAACAGAACCAAGGAAGTGATTTTCATTCTGGATAAAACTACAGAAATGACATTAAAAGTACATTCTTCCAAGGATTTTTTTCTAAGGCAGAAGTACTTCACATCCTTCACATGACAGAGGGCTGGTCTTCTGTGCAGTCCTTGTGCTCCGGAGAAGGACAGGGTAAATATCTTCTGAATTAAAAATGAACAAGCTATGTCCTACTGCTACATTCATATCAGGGTGATCACCCTGTCCATCAGTCTCAGCAACTGGTAATGCTGCCCATCACTAGGATACATTAGCACTCGCCATGCAAAATATATTGGCAATAACAGTTTCTGTCTCTATTTCATTATAATTCATTTCAATATCAGTCTGCATAATAACACGTGGCAAAGAGACTTATCAAGAATTAAGGAGCCCTTTTGGTGTGAAATAACTGGTGAATCTCTGATGCCACTGACTGTTTTGGTGTGTCTGGTATGTAAGCCTGGATATACTGTTTCTTATGACATTGATTTATCAGATCAAGAGATGTGGGATATAAATATTTCTGCAATTGCATATTGAAAGTCAAAATCAGGAAGGGTTTCTGGCTGTGCCTCTTTTAGCTAGATTTTATTTATTTATTTATTTATTTATTTATTTATTTTTCTGAAAGCAGTGATCTGAGGCAGGCAGGATTTTTAAGGGAAAAAGTAACATCGCAGAGACCAGTGCTCTAGAGATTTTTGCTTCTCAGCATTGAGTAATACATTTCCACAAGCCAGCGCTTTGGCTTGCAAGAGGGGGAACAAATAGGACTGTAAGGATTCATTTTTCTCCCAGACAGCAGTATTTGCTGCTTTGTGGGCAGGTTTGTAACTCTGCACAACAGCAGTCTTTATTACTTACTTGGCTACTCCGTGGCTGGTATTGCTGCTTTCCTTGCAGTAACGTGGGTTTTTGTGCTGTGAAAGATCTGTGCTGCAGGGGTGAGAAGCAGCTGCTGCTGGCCCTGCTGCAGAGGAGACACAGCTCAGAGGAGGGCCACGAAGAGATATTCGGTCTTTCCAGCAGCCAGACAAAAGATCTTTGTGTTTGCATTTTCAGACCATGACCCCAGGTCTCTTGATTTAATAAATCAATACGACCAGAAACAATCTGGCCAGGCCTGGATATCAAACATCCCCAAACAGTAAACTACTTCAGAGCTGTACTGCACAGCAGGGGTGAGCAGAGAGGTCATTTATCCACATCTATAAGTTCACGCAGAGCTGTCCTGCAGCACTGCTGAGGCTCTCAGCACAAATCAACTCTCCACCACCCAGCTGAGAACTAAAAAGCTACAGTGAACCTTGCCTGGCTTTATACGAAGTGGAAATTGACTAGCAGTAAGTGCTGTCTAAAACTGTAGTTTCCCTGCAATCTGATGAACCTTTTTGACAATTTAGATCCCTTCTGTGATGTGTTATCTGCAAAAGTGCTTATGTCCAGTATTAGTTTGATGAAACAGCAGTTTTGCCCTCATGAATTATAAGACACACCAAAATGCAGGGTTGGTTGGATATGTGAACAGTCAGTGCAAGATGCCATAAGAATATAAGAACATGAGTGGCTGTATCAATTCAGACGAAAGGTCCATTAATCCCATAGCTGCTCATCAAGCATCTGGGTTTAGTTCCCGCAAAACCTTTAAGGGGAAGGAGCAGCCCAGAAAACCCCATGTCACAGCTGTATCAGGACCGCTGGCTTTGAGGGATTCAGTGAGTTGTGTTGTGTTTTCCAGCCCTTTGCTGCCGTGCAGACCACAGCCATCCATGACGGTGCAGCAGCTAAAACAAGAGCAGTGTTTGGGCAGGCTACCTGCTTAGATATGAGGGGGACCAAATCTGAAACAAGACATGTTGAATCTAATATTGCTGCTTATTTTCCTTATTATAGCTTCTGCTAACTGGCCTAGGTGCAGCTACTAAGCTTTCAGGCTGTTAGTGATCCAGATCCCTCTGCGATCCTTTTATTTTTCATTCCCTACCTTCTTCAGTTCCCAGGGAAGTTTTATGTGAAAGGCTAAATGTTGCCAATAGTAATTCAGCTATTTCATTGCTGGGAAGGAAATGGATCCTCTGGTTAATCTTCACTGTCTATTTGTACGTTGTCTATTCTGTGATTACTTCAGTGTCAGACAGAAATACAGGCTGCCACATGGTATACGAGAATCTTCCCAGCTTCTTCTACAGCAAGCACCAGGACTTATTAGCTGTCTGGTAATGGCCTTGTCTTCCCTGACTGCTCCTTGTTTACTGGTGCTATCAGTTGGCCCTACAGACCTACCAGGCAAGCTTTTTGTTCCCAGTGTTTTGGGAAAATGAATTACTATTTGCTTTAATCTTTTAGATGATCGCTTATCAGACTGTTCATCTGACTGATTTTTTTTTTGTGTGTGTTATTAAAAGGTTTATGACAGTTCACTATTATTATTATTTGAATTGGGTTCAGGTTCAGTCTTTTGAGCAATGCCTTCTAATTCTAATAATCTCTATTTCTTTTCTGTCATCACACTGATTTCTTTTCATCCTTTCTCAAGGCTGTTTTAATTAGTAGTAGTCATGGGTTCTATACTTCCAGTTTGGCATCTTTCAGTAGTCTCCATAGTGCGCAAAAGGATTTAATTCCTTTAGCTGCTCGTTTTAACCTTCTAACAAGCTCTCTCATTTTTACTGAAGACATTTATTGGAGTTTGGACCTACTGTAGTGGATTTTTGTTGCTTCTGTAAGAATATTGAATCTAAGTGCATTTTAGTCACTGTTAAAGCGCAGGGCTTCCACTGTGCAAGTTTGAATCACATCCAGTGCATTGCTCAGTGTCGAGGCACAGGTTGCTTTTCATCTCACCATCTGCTCCAATGAACTATTGCTGATAACAGAAATCCCTGACACATGAAGGATATAATTCCTGTTTCACTGAAGTCATTGAAATCACAATTCTAGAAGATTCGCCTGGGGAAGCTGCAGGGATATGAAGTTCAAACCCATTTATAGCCAGCCTTCATCAGTGGAGTGAAGAATAACTTGAGGAATGGGAACTGCTGTTGAATTTTGGAATGCAATTGCCCTTTCCATATATCTCAGTTCATAAGCAACTGGTACTCGGTCATTGCTGGGAGTGATAATACTGATATCTTATAGACGTCTATTGGGCTATTTGCCAGCGTCATACATCTTGTACCTGCAGGGTGTGTGCAGGATGGGAGAGGCGGAGATCTTAACAGCAACTCAGAAAGAAAACACCCTCTGATTGCAAATCAGCCACAACCTTTGGCAATGTACTTGTACCATATGGCACCGTACAACTCTGAAATGCAAACCTGACAGAGCAGGCTTTGCACAGACAACCTAACGTGTTGTGTCTTGCTGTTATTTCACACTTCTTAGGTACAGCTCTGGGTAAAATTCAGCATATGCCAGCATAACCCAAAAATAATGGTTTTTTTTGTTTGTTTGTTTGTTTGTTTGTTTTTCCCTGGGTTCAGTAGTATTAGGAAGAAGCTTTAGACTGACAAACTAAATGACATGAAATTGACTTTATTCTGCAGTGGGAAAAGATGATATTCTAATCTCATTTACAAATGTCATATTCCCTATTCTGTATTCATTTATGTCTGCAACAAGTTTTCAAGTGTTTTTAGGAGAAATGGGATTCAAGGAAAGGATTGGAGTAGTTTTCCCAGAAGATAAAACCGTGTTTTGAGATCATGAAAGCAGGAAGTGAATCTTCCCAGATAGTGAGTGTTACCGTGTGCTGTTAAACACTGCTACGAAACTGTCTCCAGATGCAGATAAGGTGAACATAGACTGATGCCTGTTGAACCTCTGCCACTTTTGTTCTTGAACTGTGAAAATCCTTAGATAAAATGAACAATTTTCAAGGATTAGTCTGTGCTGTCCAGGCAAAACCACAGCAAGAGGATGTCATGGAGTTAAGGGATGGTAAAAGGGGAAACGACTCTTTTCCTTCTGAATTTTTTTTTTTGAAAAAAAAAAAAAACTAAGCCTCACAAACAGTAAAAAGACAAAACAAAACAAAACAAAACAAAAATCACAAATATTTACCTTTGCTTCTTGTTATGATTGGGCAGAGAGAAGTTCCCTCACTCAGGTTGGTTTTGCATGCAGTTTGGCAATGTTGTCACACTATTGGCAAGTACTCAACTGAACAGAAACAGAAATTTTGGAGTGTATTTGTCTAGTGTCTTGTGCATTCTTAATTTTTTATCCTGTTGACCAGCACTGACAGCTCCTGTTGCAGGCTTGGCCACTTACAGGAGCATAAAAAAGAGCCAAGATCTGTGAAGCACAAGAATACTAGCATATTAGTAACATATGAGAATTCCCCCTCTATTTGCCTGAGCTGTCAGATAACAAATATTTAATCAGCTGAAGATCAATAAAGCACACACCCCACCTGCCAAGGTATTAATTTGGGAATGGAGCTTTAAGAGGCAAGACCATTGCAATGCAGCCTTTGTTAAGCATATGTAGGACGGGGATAACGTGGCTATTGTTGGCAGTCTTATTTAGAACCTCTTGTAATTTCATTAAAATTTGATTATTTCACCCAGACAATTTTATTACTATTATTATTATTATTTTTTGGTTGTCATAAATTGTTAGGGAAGATGACACTGTTCTGTCAAGTCTTACAAGTACTCTTATTAACTCTGGATGCTATGTACACTATTGGGAGCTTTTCCCTTTCACAGTGAATTGCAAAGCCGAAATGAAAAAAACAAGTTTGTGCCCTTTATTGCATTTTTATGATGCATAAAGGCAGTTTCAGAGTCTGTTCTACCACTGGCCTTTCAACAGAAATGCTCTGAATACCTGGTTTTGCTCATGAGCTCTGTGGAGAATAGGTTCAACAGGACAGAAATATCACGATGGGCAGAAACTGAAACTGCTGTTTAGACATTATTCAGCCCCTGAACTGCTGTGTGACTCCCAAATGCTACTTTACTATTCTTTTCCAGGATTGATTTCACCTAAGTCGAGGTGTCATTTGAAATCAAGGGAGAGAAATAGGTGTGTGTAGGGAGTGGCTCATCTGACCTATCTTAAATGTCATCTTTACTTTGAGAAGAAACACACCAAGAATCACACGGACATGCTTCACCATGTCATAAAGATCTCCAGAATAGGTCAAATGAATCACTTCAACACATGCAAGAAAAATCACTGGCAAAGGAACACAGTGCCTCTTTAGCCTTATATGCACATAAACACGTTAACTGTGCAAGAGTCACCAAGGCCACAGAGGCCTTCATCTGTTTCCTGAGATCACATACTCAGCAACTTTATCTGATTCCAAGGGCACAGTTCTGCTTTATTTATGAGTCTAGTTATTTTTAGGTAGAAAAACTTCGGTGCTTCTTCTGAAGAAATCCTTCAGCTTTTCATCCAAGGGTAAGGAGCTACTTGGAGGCTAAGAAGAAATGAGTATGACAGTACCTTTCACCTATATTTAGGTGTAAGAAAAGTAGTTCCATTTGTCGTGTGAATGGAACTGGCTGAGAGCACAGGACATGGTGCACTTGAATCCTCACCTGAACACAGATAGCAGAGACGCTCTAGAAATAAACTGCAGGTTTCACATATCACTTGTGTTTCAGGCTATTTTGATTTCCAAAAGTAATCCTTTGGCAAAAAAGATAAAAGCAAACTTGCTTATTCTTGGTAGATAACAGGTAAAAGCCTATTTTGATAAAAGGATGTGAAAAGATACAGTGACAAGCATGTAAAAGATTCATCTAACATTTGATCAAATACTTCTAATATGTTAGAATATCTATTCCTGCTGAGCGTCAGTGCTGATATGCCCTTTGGGCACACAACAAGGATAAGCCTTGAATGTAAATGTGTGCTGGGAAAACTGTACTCTGAACAGGGGAAACCTGTGCATTACAATCGTCTCTCATGCAGATCAGCAGCTGTTGGTGGCAATCTGTTGTAGATAACATTAATATATCTTCTTATCACACTGTTAACCATACCTACAATTCCACCAGTATTTTATAATCCCACAATTCTGACACAGAAACAGGGAAGTGTATAGAGGGTTGTATGTCATCTTTGTCAGATATCAATTGGCTGTCCAATGTGTTGTGGCTGGTTAGTCTCCCAGTGGGGATCTAGAAGAGAATTGATTCCACCCACAGATATATCACAACTCTGAATATGAAGGAAGCCTTGAAACTTCCTTAAATTAGACAGGTAGAGTGGGATCAATCTGAATACCTGAGCTCCTTCTCCTAGAGACGGGATTCATTTTATCTTAGTTTATCTTCGTTTTCAGTCAATTAATAGTAAGGGGCAATTTAGAGGATGATATATGAGATTACTTAGACATCTGCTTTGGGTTATAAATCATAACACAGATTCCCTTGACTGGGCGTGAAGACAAAGGTTGAGTGATATCTAAGCAAATGCGAGCCAGACCTTTCTGAATCTTTTCTGCTCCAACTCTGCTTTTCTTCCTGCTCTGAATGCATTTCTTCTCACCATTTCAAGGGCAGTACTGAACACAGTACAGAGCAGTATCAGGATGGCAACCAAGCAGCAAACCCAGCAGTACCAAGGCATTAACTTCTTCTAATAAAAAATTGGCAGGCAAGTCTGAGGAGCGGGACTGTGTGAAAGATAACTATCACACTATATTTTGGAGGCAGCACTGGAGCATAGCTTTCATGGAAATATAAAATAAATGTACTTCAGATTTTAGCTTTGGGTTGAAAAGTCAACATATGTAGCTGCCTAGAACCAGTGGCTGCAGTTTGCTATGTTCACCTCTGGAAAATTGTTGCTCATCCAACTGTGAATATCTGACAGAGAGCCAGACACCCCCGAAGGCACCTCAGAAACAGTCAGTTTCAGTAGATACTGGTGTATTATCAGCGTACACACACCAAGCAAATGCGTGCTGGTGCGACCCGTTCCCAAATAATGGCAAGTAAATGGCAAGTAAAAAAAATAATACTGTAGGCCAAAAGATGGCACTTCTGGAGGTTGTTGTGGTATAGTTAAATGGACAGAAGGTGAAAGAGAATGATCTCTGGAGGCAAGGAAATGAAGGAAGATAGCTGGGATTATTGAAGTAACTCCTGGGATAGAGAGGGAGGACTCCAAAGGGCCCACAGGCCTCTGAACCTTCTTGTGACTCTCTTGCCCTGTCACAGCCATGCACTTTCTTGGGATTCTTTTTTATGACCCAACTAGCCTGCCAAAAAGAGTGGTGCCACTTCACCATTTCCCCAGCCCCAGTTTCCATCCTTTCATTTCCTTTGCATTTGCTGCTAATATTCACCAGATCCTGTTAGAGACTGTTTCTTCTTCAATTTGCTTTCACTGTCATTTGAGCATTTGAACGCTGTCATTTGACTGAAGAGCTTCTTTGGTCATAGGCTTGGCAAGCTGGTGAAGAGGGCTTTAAATTAGAGTAGACAGGGGAGGCGAACCTCTATTTTTTCTGCTCCTCCCAGTTTGACATCACTGTCAGTGATAGGTGTCCAGAGCCTGGAGAAGGGTCAGCAGAAGAGCAGCACAAAAGAAGTCCAGCCATTCCAGCTAGCAAGCCAGCTTCATTGAGGCCCAACTCAAATGTCTCTATTGCTAAAGCAATTGTCCCCCTGTAGTCTGCTCTGCTGAGGCTGCCCCTCGAATGCTGTGTTCAGCTTTGGGCCCCTCAGTACAAGAAAGACATTGAAGGACATGCCCTGGAGTGTGTCCAGAGAAGGACTACGAAGCTGGTGAAGGGCCTGGAACACAAGTCCTGTGAGGAACGGCTGAGGGAGCTGGCATTGTTTAGTCTGGAGAAGAGGATGCTCAGGGGAAACCTTATTGCTCTCTACAACTACCTGAACAGAAGGTGAAAGGGAGCTGGGGGTCTGGCTCTTCTCACAGGTAACTAGTGATAGAGCTAGAAGGAATGGCGTCAAGTTGTGCCAGGGGAGGTTCAGGTTGGAAATGAGGAGACATTTCTTCTCAGAAAGAACAGTCAGGCATTGGGATGGGTTGCCCAGGGAGGTGGTGGAATAACCGTCTGTGGGGGTGTTCAAGGAGAGGTTGGACATGGTGCTTGGGGACATGGTTTAGTGGGTGACATTGGTGGTAGGGGGATGGTTGGACCAGATGATCTTGGAGGTCTTTTCCAACCTTAATGACTCTATGATTCTGTGATTCTATGATTTACATGTCAGGGAACAGCATGAGAAAAAGAGTTAATGGCGACTGCAGGGCCGGCATGTGACATTGGCAGAGCCCCTGGAAACTTCTTGGATCCCTTTCTTAAACTTTGCTGATTTCAAAGAAATCTAATCCAAGATTACAGGTTGCATCATGTGGGTGCAGACCCTGAACACAGTCAAAAAAACCCATAGGAAGCGAGTAGGAAAAAAGTTTGCAGAAGATTACATATAAGATGGCTACAGGCTGTTCAGTGGTTTTAGAACCTGTTGGTGCACTCAGGGCACAACTCTATGTGTCACAGACTTCCTGAGTATTTACGTTCTTTTTGATCACATTAATAAGAAATATATAAGTGCATCAGGAATCTAATTTACAGTCAGAAAGGTGACCAAATCCTCTTCATATCAAAGGTTTTGAAATTTTGCTTTTAATACTTCCATGGCTCAGTAAGAACACTGCTGAATTGGGGTGGTTGTGCTTCCTTACCCCACAGAGGTCTTGGTAGGTGGCTATATCAGAATTAATATGGGGAACTATGGAGTTACCAATTTCCAGTATGACAGCTTGTTTGCAGGATGGTATTTTGCAAGCAAAAAGGACAAGACTGTATTTCTTAAAATAGATGTATGTTTTATAACATTCTGCATGACATCTCCCCACAGCCAGCGCTGCTGTTTTGTATTTTCTTGAATCACTTGAACAGAACTGCTTCTACTGCTCAAAAGAGGGGAGAATTTGCATTTCTTTTTTGTACTTCAGTCAGAGCAAGGATCCCACTCTGAAGGTTTAGAGAGTCTCTTTGGGGGAAACGGATTGGGAGCTCAGCTATCACCATTTTCCAGTTGCAAATCTGATTGCAACTTAAGTGTGAGAAACAGCTTTGGGGGAGTCCACATTCCTGTTTCTCCTCCTTTTCAGCATCAAAATATTTCTTGGTGAAATGATATACAAGCTTCTATAATGGGATTTATTTAAAGCCCATTGCAGCAGAAAAAATAACTAATGCTGCTCCATGATATCTGTACATGTGAGGTGCTTCGCACGCATGATCCAGACCCATCTTTTTTCTGTCAATGAGGCCAAAGTGGTTGTTACTAAAACCATGTGAAGCATGTGCAGCAATTCATTCACCCCAAAAACAGAACCCATCTTGCTGCTGGGAGGGTATCTGAGAACAGACTGCAGTTTCCTACAGGATTTTGCTCTTCAATCTTATCTCAATATTTCTAGGGTATGAAGAGTTTGATTTTGGGAACTGAGTTCTGATTCAAAATCATTTGAGAACATTTCTGCTTCTGCAGATGAAGCTCCCCAGGTTCTGTTCCAGATACGTCTGATGGCAGTTGAAGAGCTATAGGGATGATGTGCTGCCCAGGGACCACTTCGGGATATAACTTTCCTCCCTGTGCCTGGATGACAATTCCTACTCCCACGTCCCAGCATGGTGGAGCTGATGAACTGAGCTTCCCATCCCTTGCTAATGCTTTTGACCACATTAGACACCTGGTTTTTCCTTTCCCAGTCTCTTTTCACAGCAAAGGTCCAGAGAACCACAGCTGATCCCCTGATTTTTTCACTTGCTGCCATACTTAAGCAAACCAAATCGTAGTACAGAAAGAGCCAAAATCTTTTGCATGTGAAGTGCATATCAAAGTGTGTGCTGGAGAGCTCCATATAAGAGTATGAGCAGGAAGGAGAACAAGGTAGGAACAGGGGACCTTCATATGGCCTCTCCAGGTATGCCGCAGCCCTTTGTGCCCACAGAGTTGTGTTCAGCGAGTAAAACCAGATCTCAAATTCATGTGAACACAATAGGCTAAGCTATAAAATTACTAATATGATATGGAGGTGTTACTCAGATGTAATAGGCCATTTAGAAAAAAATGGATATAGATTTTCTGTCTTTTACCTGATCCATTTCCTTTCTCACAAAGGAACAGCTAAGAAGGAAAGTGCACTCTTGTTTCATAACTGTTTCTCTGATGCTTATGGTGATTCTTTAATGGAGATGCTTTGAATCATTTGCTTTAAATTGCTGTTACATATTATTTTCATATCCGCTTTCCGTTACAGTTAAGCAAAGCACCCATTTAGTAATTCTTGCCCAAGGCCACAAGCAAACAACAGGAAGATATTTAGTGTTACTAAGAAGCCTCAGGAATGTAGTGTATGTGTTCAAAAACCATACATACATTTCCGTGGACAAAATGGACTTGCACACATGGCTGGGATTTGTGCTCAGAGTTATAGTGGTTAGTTGTGAAGGAGTCTTTACATTTGTGCTCCAAGAGAAGGCAATTTCAGTAATTTATTAGAAAATGCTTCATTGCAAAAGGTGCGAGCACACTTTTTAATGCAAAGAATTCAGTGTATGTTGCATATGCTTCTTCAGCACCTTGTTTGCACGGCGATTAGGCTCACAGCAATCAAAATTAAAAGCAAATCCCCAGATGAAGCAGTAAAACCCCTGGATTCAGCCCTGGTGGCCCTTAATACCAGTGTCGGAGCAGATGAGTGATGGGGCTGCTTCCAGAGATGATTGCAATTTCCTATTATTATGATCTGTCAAAAATGGTGGGTTTACCAAAACAGGAAAAAATAAAAAATATCAAAATGAATCTATCAGCTTCAGCAACATTTTTCTCAAAGCAAATAAAATGCTCTAAGCCACCCTGCCTCTCCCTATTGCACATGATCACCCCCTGCAAACCTAAGGAAAGACTTTGAAAGCAGCAAAACATTCTGCTTTTGACATTTTCTGAATGCATCATTTTTCACCGCGGTCATCTCATACTTCAAATTTTTTTAAACCTTTGTGAGTTATATTAAAAAAAAAAGAAAAACCACAAAGAAAAGCAAATGACAACAGCAACAATACGACACATAACTCACTGAAACCTTTCCATGAAATTGTTCCTATTTTGTTTTACAGTCTGAGTTCATTGAGCTGATATTTTCACCTCTGGGTGCTGAGGAATGCGGTAAGTTTGGGATTTGGGAGAAGAAAGGGTTCTGCTGGAGATACCCCATGCAATCCTTCACTCATCGGCCTCTGGTAGAGGTGCCTTCAATTATTTTGCTGTTCAGACATGCCCTCATGGCTACATATTACCATATCGGCACTTGTCTGCACTTTACAACCAAGGAATATCAGAAATGGGCATTTGAACAGTGGGAAGCTATATTGTGGTATATCATCTAGAATATTATAAAAAGGGACTGGTTCACAGACTTTCAGCCACTCTGATGGCACAACCTAGCACCTGAGTGCTGTGGGAATGAAAAGGCTGTATCCCGTGACAAAGTGGCTGGTGTATCTGCACGTACCTCTTCACTTACACTACATTAGGTTGCCTAATGCAGACCTCTTTCCAAGTTTAGAAAATAATTGGCTGGATGAAAACAAATGCAATCTGAGCAAGGCCAAGAGAAGTAATGATTCGTCAACTCTGTGTTTAGTAACAGCAGAAATTAAGAGACTGTCAAAAAGATGTGCTTCAAAAGGTAAATAAAAAGGTTTTATTATAAAGTGTAAATCAAACCCTTTATGTTTTTCTAATTCACATTGTCATGCTTAATATTTATTATGTATCCTGTGGTTTTCTCACTACCTTGTTGTTAATTCAGTGAGACAAACTTAGTAGGTGACTGACTCAGTAGTAATCTAATTAAAACTCCATAAATCATATTCACCCAGTGTTTAGCAGAGCTTGGCTTTAGGTCCTTTTTGAAAACTTGTCTCTAGAGCATTAGGACATGGTGTAGTGGAGATAAGGGATTAATGTTTCTTTGCTCTTCTTGTTTTTTTTTTAAGACTATTTAAACAAAAAAAAAAGCACAAACCTGCAATAAATGCAACCACCAAAAAAAAAAAAAAGGAAAAAAAGGAAGTAATAGTCACAATATAGTGCTAACAACAACAACAAACAACAACAACAACCCCCCCAAAAAAAACACACAAAAAACAACCAACCAACTACCACCATCACCAAAAAAACACACAGAAGAAATGATTCTCAGCATAATTACTGGTGGAACTCCATCACCTGGTGCCACCCTGTTTTTACCACACAGTGAGGAAACTGTGCCAGAGTCAAGTGATACAAACTTCTTTCCTTAGCCATGCACAGAGGGGATCACAAAGTATTTGCTCCCTAACCAATGCTACAGGGTATAAGGGGTCAATCTGATTACTGGTTATTGCAGCCTGATCCCGCAGTGATCCCTGAATTACACAGCCTGGATTTCAGAGTCCTCAGCCAAGTTCATCCCAGCCAGAGTTTCCCCAGGATGTGGAAGACGTGCCTTTCTCAGGAGCAGGCTACGTGTTGCTCCATACATCAAATCAAACACAAGTTTGTCCCATGTCGAGAAAGGCTCTTTCCCTGAAAGACCCTGGTAGCAGTGGCAGCTCTGGGCTCTTCTGGGACATCCTTGTGCTTGGGGCCTGTGATGGGCAGTGTGCTGGGATGGGTGGTACTCAGCTGCTCGCTCTGAAGGGCGTTGCCTTCTTTTCTGCCTTTAAACTAAGCACAATCTCTCTGGAAGATTCTTGCAGATGATAATACAGTAATGTTGTTCATCAGGCAGCACAAGCATGTGCTTTCATGCTCATTCTTCTAGCTCCAAAAGTTAAAGGATTGTAAAAGCACAGAGATGGATAATTTGCATCCAAGAATTTTAAAGGAACCAGCTAAGGTACTCTCAAATTCCTTTAAAACTGATGGTTAGCAAGGCCAGGAAATTGCAGGAAAGTGAATACACCAATGTTTTTAAGGGATAAACAGAATGACTTGGGTAATTACAACTCTTTCAACGTGACATTGATCACAGAGAAGATAATGGAACATTCAATCTGGGATTTGACTGATAAAGAATTAAAACAGAGTAATGCAATTAATGCTAATCTGCCTAGGACTATGGGCAATAGATCTTATCAAATTAAAGTGGCTAACTTTACTTGATGGCTTTACAAGCTGTGTTGACAAGGGAAATACTATCAGTTTGATGGACTTAGACTTCCCTATAACATCTGACTTAGTTCCACATAGAAAAATAGAAAATCAACTTGTATGCATTAAATTGATTAAAAGCTGTTAATGGGCAGGACTCAGAACATTCCTGTAAATTGGGGATCTTTACCAGGCAGGTGAACTGATAGTTAAGACTCCTATTTAACACTTCTGTCAACGTTTTGAAAGAAAGCATAAAAAATGTCCTGATAAAGATTAGTGATGGCAGTAATATTGGGGGAGTGATAAATAATGAGTAGAGGGGTGATGGACTCAGAGTGGTCTGAAACGATTGCTAAACTGAGCTTGGCCAAGAAGCATGGCTTTTACAACAGCAAATATAAAGTCATAAATTGAATGAAGAAAGTGTTGATGTTGGATGGAGGCCGCTGCTGGAGAAGCTGATTCCCTGGAAAGGCTGCTCAGGATGGATAAAAGGGACTCAGCATGGCCTTCTGGTTTGGGGTCTCACCACATGAACTGAGAGGCTCCCTAGACTATCAAATAGGGGAATACCAAATTGGTATAGTGAGGTTTTAACATCCCTTGTTGTTTTAGAATATATCTATACATGACTAAAGCCTTCATTTTACAAAATAAGTAGTGCCATGCTGAGTCCTTTCTTCCATTAACTATATGATTAAAGCATTTGCTGAGCTGGAGACCTTCACCACAAGATATTCTTAAGATATTCTTCCATTATCTTTTTTTTTTTTTTTCTTTCTTTTTTTCCTCCTGTTGGTTTCAGAAACTCATTTGGATGCAGTGGTTTTCTGTGGTTTAATTTACTTTCTCTATGTTATTATTGTCTCCAAACTGTGTATATTTACAAAAGGAATTAAATGAGTACTATTTATTTTACAGCCTGTAATGGTCCTTTTGGAGAGAAGCCATTATGTAGATACTTACAGCATACATCTTTTCCTATTAGAGAGCTCTTATGACATAAACACAACAAAACAAATATCAGGCTCAGTCCTGCAAACAGTTTCTCGCTTTATTGCAAGAAACATGCTTTATTTCCAAGAACAGCTCAGTAAAGACGTTGAAGTATTCATTCAGCTTAATAGAGGCTGGAATGTCTCCTGATTTCATCCCATTACAACAGATGCTTCATTATTGATGTCTGGGTAAAAGTGTCATTCAAAAATTAATGTGCTTGTGTGTGATCAAACTCGTGCAAAAATCTCAACCGGTCTCAGTAGGAAAGTTCCTGTGGCTCCCAGTTTCAATTAGGACGGGATATCTGCCAGGATACAGTCCTACAGTACCCCACTAACTACTGGCCTCCAGGTGAGACCCATCAACCATGACACTTTAAGGCCAATCATCCAATCAAATTGTTATCTAACTGGTTTCCTACCCATTCGGACCATAACATGCTAACCTGGATACAAGACTATAGTGGGAGGTGGCTTTGAAAACCTTGCTACATTGACGTAAATGACATCCACTTCACCCCTGTTGTCCACAAATCCATTTGTTTTATTATAGAAGGCAATTGGATCAGACATAATCCATCTCTGGTCCATCTGATGGTTTCCTTTCATCCATGAGCTGAGAAATGTCTCCATAGTTTTCCCAGGGGTTGGAGTGAGGCTGACTGGCTTGCTTTTTAGATCATTTTTGAAGATCGATTCAACATTTGCCTTTCTCCATTGGTGATCTCCTATGATCTCTGTGACCTTTTAACAGTTATAGAAAGTGGACTCTGCTATGAACTTGGCCAATTTTTTTTTTTTATTATTATTTTTTTTATGGGGAGTCCCACAGAGGGATGAAAAGGAGAATAGTGTAAGTATTGCAAAGCATGCTGCCTGAATTCTTGCAAATGCAACAAGATGCCCCTTTACATTCCTTCCCTCTTGCATATATTAGATTACCCCTTTCTCTTGCCAGCATCTTCAGGAGCTCTCCATTTGTTGGGATTTAGTCATACAGGTCTTTGAGGTTCATTGCAAGGAGCAGGTACAGAAAACATTTTTCTGCGACTGGCTTAGTTTGAAATTCACTCTGATAACACTAATAGTTGTTGGGCAAGGAACAGATGAAAAAATTAAATTCCTTCAGTCCCTGGACACCAGCTCAGTTCAGCTCAGAGAGCCAGTCTGGGCTTAGCCACACATGACAAAACAAAGCTCTTGACACTTAGCATAAGGAGTAGAGGTAGAGCAATGCAGGTAGTGTCTCGTATAGTTTAGTTTTATGGCATTTTCCCTTTCTAACTCCTAGTTTCATCTGCTGGTATGTTTGTTAATCTTTCAAAGTGAGTCCTGATGCCTTTTCGTTTGTTTGTTTGTTTTTTAATTGTCTACAGCTAATAATATCTAGGGATAAAAATATCATGTTAGCTGTAGTAAAGGTTTTCTTTCAGTCATGTTGTTGATAAGGTGTAGCCTCCTTTGTTTTGAGATGATGACTTAAGTCTACAGCTACAGCTAGAAGGGCTGTACCGTAGGGCTTTGCTTTTGCCCTTAATCTGAAAAATGTTCCAACACAGATCTAATGTAGTAATCTTCAAAAAACCTACATTTTGTACATATTTCTCATCAGATAGAGAACCAGGGCCAGGAGAAGCAGAGAGAGCATGGTGGAACAAGGACCATGAGCTGTGAGGTATGAGGAGACAGAAGACCAAATCTAAGTTCGGAATAAGAGGGTTGTTGTGGTGGGGCAGCAGAGGTGGTACTTTGTGAAGAACAACTACATCTAATGCTGTTTTGCTATAAGCTGATGGCCACTGATGTGGGTGAGATCAGTATCTCAACTGACGAGGTCCATATGTATTGAGAGTTTCAGGGGAGACTTTATCTGATTTCTAAATGCCTTGTCCTTGCCAAGCAGAAAGGAAAAAAAGAACAAGGTAGCCAAGAAACTGTTGATTACAGAGAGCACAGCTAGGTAAAACTGCTGTGTAAATTTGAAAGAGAGGAAAAGGTGCCATGGCTGAAGATAGCAGAAAAATGTTGGTGTCTGAAACATCAAGTGAGTAAAAGGGAAGAGCCTTACTGTCACAGCGACTAGAGGACCAGAAGTGCTTGCTGAGAGTGAGGCAATAACATTTTATTTGATGTTCTCTATTACAAAGCTAGCAGATATTTGCTGATCAGCTGGCAGAGCTGTAAAGTTCCCATGCATTATGCACTGGATCCTATATACCTCTAAATGTTTCTTTTAACAGTGCCATTAATCCAAGACTTGTTTGTTTCATGCCCTTCCAGAATGGGGAGATTGGGCAGATGCAACCCTTGCAAAACCAGAAAATTTGTAGGCAAGCTGTGGACTTGGAAGCTGGAGAGGGACAAGAGCATCTAAAGGACACAATACTAAAAGGTTTGCCGTCCTCCACCTGTGTCACCATCACATAAAACCTTGTATAATGGAGAATTTCCTATATTCGTTGATGTTGCTGAGCTTCATTTTTCTGCAAACAGAACTGACACCTCCAGTTTATAAAAAAGGCTGTCTTCATGGTCAACTGACAGGCAGAAACTGGGAAGTGAAAAAAATGAAAAGTTTCACAGATTAATGGGGTAACTGGTGCCTTTGCTGTCTTCTGCAGCCTTCAAATCAAGACTGGAAGCCTTTCTGGAAGGCAGGCTTTAGCCAGATGCTAATTATTGGACTAAGCACAGGAGCAACCAGATGGAACAGGATGGCTTCTGTTCTGCTAGAGGATCAGGTGGTCCCTGCTGATCTTAATATCTATGACTATCTAACAAGCAGGCATGAAGGGACACCCAAGCAATGTGCTGTTATTAACATAATTCTAATATGGAGTATTTGTGGAGAGCAGAAACTCTTCTTGCTCTACCAGACCTACAGCTCATTGCTGCTTTGGCAAAGAACAGCTTAGCTCTGCTTGTGTGGTGGTCTTGGTATCTTCTGTGAGTCCTGAAGTGGGACTGTGCTCTTACCGGTGTTATCAGCATGCTGATAACTGGAGCAGGGCAAAGTTAGCATCCTATTATGAGCTTTGCATTTACTTGTTTCAGTTATTTACCTTGAATATTTCAGAAGGGACCAAGGTATAAACTGGTAGTATTTCTTCAGCACTAATCACTTTTTGGGGCTGTAAATCATAATAGTAAATCATACTAGTTACATAGCGAAGCATTCTAAAGTGGTTAAATTTAACTACCAACACAGTACTTTTGTGGCTGCAGTAGTAAGAATTTTGTCCATACTCTTGAAATTCATGGAAATCCGGAGTTATCAACTTCAGTGGGATTTGGATAAAACCCGATGACTTTCTGCTTCCATTATTACAGTCATTAATGGTGTTTCATTGAGAGTAATGGGGCCAGAAGTAAGCCATGAGGAAAGTGTTTAGTTTTAAATGATCTGTCTTTAATTATTTCCCCCCTACAGAGTACCAGGCCATAGAGATGCCTTAGAGAAATGGCTTCACATAGCAATTAAATGGGTGCAACTACTTTGCCTATACAATACTCATCAGTATAAAGAAAACAAATGCTCTGAAGTAAACTTATTTTGCTCCATGGGTTAATCAATGGATTAATCAATAAAAGAGGGTATTCCATCTCTCACAAGCACTTTATTCAAGTAGCTGGTCATCATCTGCCTAGGAAAGGATTGCAGGACTCCCAAATGCATCTCCTTCATACATTACACTCTGCTCAGAGCGGTGGAGGAAGAGATCTCCAGGACACAGGGATCAGGCTGTAGACTTAACAGGCAAGCAGAAGAAATGGCCAAATCTAAGGAGAAGATTTGACATGAACTTTGTTAAATTATCACCCTCTTTTTCATATTTGAAGTCCAAGCTCAGGGTATGGCTACTTTATAGTGCTTTGTAGGTTAACAGATACCTGGCATTTATAAATGCCTGATAGAAATTCTATAGTTACTGCTTATGTTCGAGGTCATGGGCCTGGGAAATGGGAACAAACCCACAGCCAGAAGCGTGTTCTCAGGTGAGGTAGCTTGGAAAGCTTTCAGGGAGAGAGTGGAGTGCCTTTTGTAATAGCTTCTGGAGAAGCACCTGATCTCTGAGCATTTTCAAAGAGTGCTTTTCCTGGTTTGTTTTTGTTTTCTATAATGCATGCATTGCAGACTACCACAGTCTCTTCAGATTTTTTAGGGAAAAAAGTCATTAAGGGGTAATCATTCCACATTCATAGGATAGTTCACTGGCAGTATTTGCTCTAATTGATCCATTCAGGAGAGTTATGTTGGTAGTGTGAGTATAATCGACCAGCAGCAGATTATTATTTCTGTCACAGAGCTCCTCTGCAGATGTGATAGAAAGTAAGTTCAGTAGGGGCTTACGGGCTTTGGAGAATCTCATCAGCCCTGAGCAGTGCACATACTTGTATGCCACTGAGATAAACATGAAATACAACATTCATAAACACCAGACCCTTTGGCTCAGAACACCTAATGAGCGTGGAATGTGTTTCTTGTATTTATGTAGATGTTAGGGAATGCTGCATATTGACTGAAAATAAAGCGCTATTCATGCAATACTTTTTGTAAAAAAATCGTATTTATATTTATACTTAATACGTTGGAATCACATCTGGTCATATTAACTTAGGAAAATTATTGACTCAAACACAAATTATGTGAACAATCATAGATTTCTGACTGACAGCTTGCTAGCAACATTTGCATTTTATACCTGTATCATGACAGGCCTGGGAAATTACAGCTTACTAGTCCATTAATATTCAGAAAAGTATTGATAATGTTCTTGTTGCAAGAAATTAATTTGTTTTTGTCATCTATCTTTTAGAAGCCAAAACCAAAATTAAGTGAAATTTGTCTCAGATTACAATGAAAATGCTGTACCTATAAAGAACAAACAGTAGCTGAAATATATCGAGGAGTTTAATTAAAGAATATCTCTTGGTTTGGGATTTAATACTTTAATCAAGTTCTTTCTGAAATCATGGCATGCATGTGATCCTGCATTTATGGTGGTGGCAGGGAAACACCTTCCCTGTTCCACTGCTAATAGGTTTTATAGAAGCTGTGATTTGGCAACAGTTCCCAAAATCCTGATTTTACTCTCTCCCTACCCACGATCAGTACATTGCCAAGATTTTTTTTGTATTTAAATTAAAAATGAAAATACAGCATGTGCAAACTCTGAAGTAAGCCAGTGTATGAATCATTTAAACTGCAATGTATACCACTCCAAAAAATAGTTTAGAGTGCATTTCTGAAAAGAAAATTGTACGAAAGAATGGCACCTTCTTATCCACAGATTTGTGGCTTCCTATGTGTATTTCAAGAAGATTGCTTTGTTTTAGTGACAAATGCACTTTATTACTGTTGTAGCTAAGACAACTGCACAGCAAAGAGGCAATGAGCTGTGCATTGGGTTCTTTGTGTGTATTGCTGTTGGAGACTCTTTCCTGTCTCTCAGAAGTTGGGCCTGTGCAATGCCATTGAAAACAATGGTATTGAAAAAAAAGTTAAGGCTGCAAAACTTTTGCCTTTGCTGCAAAATTACTTTAAGCTTTGCAGCTCAAGCCCTGCCCACACAAAATAATTTATAGTCTGGAATGAGATGGTGTTTTTATGTATGCAGAGTACACTGGTCTTGTAGGTCACATAAACTAGAGTCTAAGTGTGCGTATATAACATATTTGAAGAGGAAAGGGAAAGGAAAGGGAGGAAGGGGAAAAGGAAAGGGAAACAGAATGAGTGCAAGTCTCAAAATGTTAAAAGTACATACCTGTATGGCTGAAAGCAAGAGATTGGCAACTCTTGTATTTGTTTGTGTATGAGATAAAAACGATACTCCACAGCCAGGCCACCTTACTCACACCTTCTCAGTCCTTGTCGGACTCCAAGGGACAGACTGAACCTGTTCTGGGCTGGGTGTATAACAGGAATTTTGCAATGAGGATGTTTTGCTATGAGAAATGAGCTCTCCAGCCAGACTGATATTTAAATTTATCTGGTCTCCAGAATATTGTAGCAGCTCATGGGAGGCCTGTGTTATCTCTGTGGAGCGTGAGACTCCCATGGGAAGGTTTATTGAGGTGAAAAGCCCTCATTTAAGTCTGCAGAATGGTTTGTGTCTGCATCTGCTGTACACTTATTTCTGCTTTTCTTTTGTCTCCTTCAGGAGAGTTTCTCTGAGACAGGAGTAGCCCCATATGACAATGACTCAGTTCCTGAGTCCATTTCATTTGGAAACCACTGAGAAGCAATAAACACAGAATCCCACATTGGCATTAATGCAAAACCACTTTTTAGAGCAGAAGCTGACATTACCAGGCGCCAACTGATGCCTTTTATGAGCCACTGACAAGTGCTATTTGTGGAGACAATTCAGCATTTAACTGTGTGTAAGAAGTGAGAAACAGGGTTGCCTTATTTTTATCATATTATTTAGCATAAAAACATCACTTTTGCTTCTCAAATGTTGACTTATTCCTCTTGCTGCTGCTTTACTTGAACAGATGAAGCCAAATTTATCTAGGGTATGATTTTGACTTGAATTGAGATGAAAGCCACCTTTCATAAGGTACCTCATGCTCTGTCATTCCAGTGCCGTTCCTTCTCTCCTATTTGAGCACATTATCTACTTCTTTGTCATTTTAATTTTGTGTCAACTGTTGCCAAGGTTGGTTGTTGCTGTCTTCCCTGACCACCAGATATGTTACCAGATATTTGGGATATCCAGACTTCTTCAATAAAGAAGTCAAAGCTTTAGAAATATTTGTTCAAGTTTTAACTCATCCTTGGAGCCGTTTTGGCAAGTGAACAAAGAGTTGTGATTTTTAGACAAATGCCTAGTTTTCCAGTACCTTCTTTACTTCCATGAGAGTTAAATGCTCTGGGTAGAAAAGCAGCAGTATTCTGGAAATATTTTCTATAGACAGATGTTTCTCTCCTTGTAACCCTGCTGCTGACAGGAGAAAGTGCTCTGGGTGGCAGAGGGAAGCTCCTAGGGAAGTACATATGGCTGGGTTTTGAGCTTTTGATTTTGCAGGGGACCTGTGCATTATGGTTCTCACATATAAGGTTTCCAGTAAACAGATTTACTAGCAGGGCTTCTAAAGCAGGCTGTAGGACTTGGCACAAAACCATAAACTCCACTTTATTTAGGATCGTTATTTTTTTGGCTGAACAACACTAAAACCTTTATTAGCATTTGTCTTCAGATTTCCCAACATTGTACCAGGACAAGTCCAGTGGCAGCAGTAGGAGGAACAATGCACACAGAATAAGTACCATCGAAACTAGGACTTTGTAAGGAACTTGGTGGCTTCAGGATACTCCTTACTTCAGAGCCCAGGCTGGTACATGCTTTAGAGAGAAATAATTTAATGTGATTTTCTGAGGAGGCTTATTATGATGTGTCAAGTTGTGCTGTTGGTAAAGGAGACTTCTAGAATCACTAGCGACTTACGAAAGTGCAGCAGAGTAGCTGAAAGCAATGGTTGTCACTAGAGGTCCCACTGCTCCTATCCCTGTTGGATTGGCCCTCATCTTTCATGGGAAGTGGTAGAAAATGTGTGTGTGAGAGATACACAATAACAACACAAGCAAACACAGACTTATTGTCCTTGACAGTTAATGAGATATGCTGACAGCAGGGATCTGCCCTTCAACAGGTTTACATATCAGGGAACAAACCAAGATCTCTGGGCTGTGATTTGGATTGTGTAGTCCTGTTGGCAGAAGCTGAACCATTCCTGATAATATCTAAATACTTGCAGTTCAGAGGGGACCCATGGCGGGATTCAGAAAAAGAATCAGAGAAAGAGTCTGTCCAAGCATCAGGTACTTCAGAAAAAGGAAAAAAAAAAGAAAAAAAGAAAAAGAAACAGCTTTGAGCTATTAAGTGTTGAGAGCAAATCTTAATAATAGGAACATTTCTGATTTTGATGTACAGTATTCAAACTTTATGAGCCCCACCATATTATGTTAAGAGCCTGTTTTGTTCTTGACTGGTTTTCAATTCATTTGGAACAGGCTCTAAAAATGGGAGGGCATGTGTGTATAAATAGAGAGCTACAAAAAGTCTGAGCTAGAGGTAGACAGAAAAATCCATGTGGTGTTCTTTTCAGCCTACAGTCTGTGGCTCCCCAGAGGGAGGTTGAGGGCAGGGGGCTAAGAGAGCTTGTTCTTTCTTCTTAAAGATCCTCAAGGAGTAATTAGAAAAAAAAAGATAGGCTAATCTCACTATCCAGGGGTTCCTGCCTCTGTGGGAAATATCTGAATGTCTGCAAATTGGAAAAAATTGACAAGCTGAAAACCATTAATCTGCAGCAACACTGGAACATCACAGTGTTTCCAGACTTTGCTATGAATTCACTTGCTTCCAGGGGGTGTTGAGTGCATAACGTCCAACAAATAATTTATGTGACCTGTTTTTTTTTTATTTTTTTTTATTCTTTTATTTTGTGTGTATATTGATCACAGTTTTCAACTCTGCCTCTGGGCTTGTTTGTAAAATGAGGGCCTTAATGCTTACCTATCACAGAGGGGTCTTATGAGCACAGCTGGGCAAACCCCACAGTCTTATGATGCAGTCCAGTGCTCCAGGCTCTTTGAAAGTTTGGTGAACTTCAATGCTGAAGAGGCCAGGTGGGATTTGTCTGGTAGAGCTGTGCAAACAGCCTCACTCTAGGACAGAAAAGGCTTTTGAGAACACTATGCTGGGCTCTGTGACTGTAGTTCCAGCTTGAACAGATTCAAGGGAGAGCAGGCCTGGTTGTTAGACTTTGTTCATTCACTCTGTTGAGTCCTTTTGAAGGATGAAAGGTGTTACCAAAGTGTATGATGAATTATTAATTCTTAATAAATGGGGACCTCCTCGGGCATTTGCATGAAAGTAACAGCGAAGAAGATCCAGTCTCATGGCTAATGCTAGTATCTTCTAAGGCTTCCTTACTGAAAAACAATATGATCTTTTTCTGCTTATAACTGATTTCATGCAAGATACCTCTATAGTACAAGTCTTCAAGAAACCACACCAGAAATTTCAAAGAAACAGATCTTTGCTGACTAAGCTAGGAACATCACGGAAACAATCTCTCTGATGGTACTTTTTATTCTAATTATAGGCAAATCAAGAACAACAAATGTAAGAAATTAAGCACGAAAGTCCACTGTAGTTTTTTTTTTTTTTTTTTTTTTAATTTAGATATTGATTTATGTGGCTTCTTGGTTGTAATCTGAACTGTTGACCATTACCAGCCAGCAGAAATGACAAAGGTCTGCATTTAAGCTTGAATGTCTCAATAACTCCTTTTGACAATCATTCAGCTTTGCACTTAAATAGTTCGAAGCAATTGCCCTTTGATTCCCAACTGGTGAGACAGGTCTGGTCAATATGTCTATCTCTTTGAAGAAAATGTTGAAGTACTGATACTACTTTCATTGGTGAAAAAAAGGAAGAAAAAAGAAGAAAAAAAAAGCCTGCATAAAATAACATGATTTATCCAGGAGGTATGATGAGGATGTTATTTTTAATGATAGCTCAGCTAAAATAAAATGTGCAATGACTCTAGGAGGTTATCATCTGAGAATCAGAATCTCATGAAGACAGAAAAAGGGCAGCATGAAAAATTGATCATAGGGATACATATCTAACTTACATAGAAGACATTTTTCAAAGAGGAACACCTTTCACACTTTCTGAGGGAGCTCTACCATTTGAAAAGGCATTTATCAGAGATAGGAAACAAGAGTGCTGTGAAACTTTCAGCCTGAATCTGAAAGCTGGCAAAACACATTCCTGTGTTTGTTGCACACTTGGAAATTTGGATACATTCACTGAAAGCTCTGGGTAAATTTGTACTGATGTTTGAGTGATTCTGGGCAGGTTTGTGAGTGCCACTGAAGCATAGGTGACAGCCTAATTACTCCGTGAAAGCAATGTCCATTAAAAGCTGTAGAAGCAGAAAGCACTTAAGAACCTCTTAAGAAAAATGACCGTGGCTCAGAAAGGCCACATACTTACATATTATTTACATATTTAAAAGCCTACTTTTAGTTTGATAAAATAAGAAAAGCTAAAACAAATCATGCAGCATATCTCAGTCTGTTCCTTGATTTCTTCCCAAGATGAACAAGTGAGTCCATGTGTCTGATGTTTGTCTATCAACTCGAGTTGATCGTAGAAGCCCTTGATGAAAGGCTTAGGTTTATGCTTTTTATTATTATTATTATTTTTTATTTATTACCATTTAAAATCCTGTTAGATTTTCCCCTCTGAGCACGTTACCTGTTGTGCCAGTCTGGGTCATGCTACTGCACACATCACCGAGAACTGCTGCTAGATCTGCTGTTAGGTCTCCTGGCCATGCTCCCAGGCACACGACATAGCTATCAACAGTTTACTTCTCACGCTTGTCTGTTGTATTTCGGTCTTTTTTCTATGCACTTGTTTTGGACTCATATAGCAATGTTTGTTGATTCTGATGATTTTTTGTGCCAGACTGAAGGTGCTGGAACTTGGATGTGCTTGAACTTTTTATATTTTTTAATATATATATATTAGATCAACACTGTCAGCAAAGACTCCAGGAATTCGTATTTCTGTGAATAGGATAAGCACTTTTTTTGGGCCAAGCTCATGTTCTGACAGTTAGTGGGATCAATGTTCTTGCTTTGCATACCACAAGATTGTTGATAATTTTGTTGGACTTTAGGCAGAACCCATAAGGATTAGGCATTCTTGGAAGGCAGATATTTTTGTATGGCTTTTTGAAATCTATCCTTTCAATCAGGACATAGAATGTGTGTTGAAGTTTTAACAGTACAAATTATCACTGCTCAGTGGGGTTATCATGTGGAGATTCATAAATTCTATATTGTTTGCTCAGCAGAACTAGATATTTTAGTTTCCAGTCTCTTAAAATCCCTTTCAGAGGCAGATAATGTTATTCATGTAGTTCACATGTGACTTTCCAACGCAGAGATCCATGCTCAGCCCATGCTGCTTGTGGTCTACTGATGGATTTTGTGTTAAAAGTCATAGTTCATTTACTGTCATACAGAGATAAAAGCATTACCCTGAATGTATACATTTTATGGGATAAGTAAAGCAGACCAAGTGTTGTGCAGTTCATAACACACGTACTGGATAGTTAAATAACCTGTGAAGCTAACGATATCTCATTCAGCCCAGAGCAGTCTGCATCCTGCTGTGACTAGAAATGGCCTGCAGTAGTGCTCATACCTCATGCTCATTGCTATCTCAGGAAGTGAAGGCATTGTGACTCTTCTTTGCTGACAATGAAGAACATGCTTTTGAAATTGCAGGAAAATAAAGATTTTCCTGTTTATAGCACTCCAAAGTCAATGCATACTTACTCAAGGACAAATTCACTCCAAGGACTGTGCTGGATTGAATTTAGCGCAGGGACATAGAAAACAGGAGCAAAGATACACCACTCTTTTTCCTTTTCTATAATGTGAGGTCTGTAGACCAATTTAGATCTTCTTGCAAGCTACAACAGAGTTCTTCAGAGTCCTTGAAATCCCAGAATTGGTCATGGGGAAGTTGGAGACTTCTCTCTTTTGCATCCCACCCCATTAATGTAGCTGTTTCCATTAAAGGGAAAAAAGCCCTCATGCACGTTGGGCAGCTGAGGGCTGCTGCTTCCCTAGCCAGCAGTAACACCCCAGAAGCCACGTGGGCCCTGACTGGAGTCAGTGGAGTCACAGAAATTTTCTTTGGCAGATAGTCAATGAACAGGGACAAAGAGACAGGAAAAGAGGCCTCCAAAAGTATGTAACAGGCAGAGTTCAGCTGACAACCAACCCGTGAGATGCTGGAGCATCTTCAAAACTAACATGGCCCTGCAGAACATTTCCAACAGATCTATAAGGTCAAATGGCAAAATGGCATTGGTCTCTGAACAGACATCAGTTTTCTTCTCACAGCTTAATTACATTTCAAAATAAGGTCAATTTTTTTACTAGACATGTTCTTCCTGGCGCATAGCTTCAGACTGATGGAAAGTTATTTTATTCCATAGACTTTCAAGGGATTATATTTTTTATTCTGCCATCATTTAACAATTTAGTCTTGCAGTCTCCATTAGTGTATTTGATATAATATTCAAGTTCATATGCTTTAAGTTTAGGTGTGTAGTGACTTCCTCATATGCATGACTTGCAGCAAGACTGAAGTTTTAGGATTTGAAAATGTATGGAAAGGTAGGGAAAAACACAGAGAGAAAAAGACAGAAGTGTCACCTTAGCAGACTTGAACAGAGATCTGAGACAATACTGGTTCATTTTTGAAAGTAAGTTTCCTCCATTGGGATTGTAGGAGAACAATGTTATTAAGCAAGAGCTATCTCTCCAGGCTTCTACCAGATGTAAATCTCTATAATAACAAACTAGAGAAAAGAAGGATGAGTTTTAGTCTGCAATAACAAGCATTAGAGAAGAAAAATGTTTTGCTCTTTAAAATGTTTACTTTCTACCTGTGAATTGAACAGAGGTGTATAAGGTTAGTTAAGCAGCATTTTTATTTTAAAAATAGGGAGGGAGTGTTCATGTCCTCAGGGTAAAAAACTTTCTCCTCTCTTTTTGTCTTTTGGAGAAAACTGCACTTGGTTGTTGTACGTTTTGCAAAACATCGTGGAGACTGTTGCCTTTGAGTATAACAGAGGTGTAAGCACAAGCAGGGAGAAAGAACTTTCAGCCAAAGATCAGAGGTGGAACAACACAAAAGTACTATAAATCTTCCACGAATAAATTTAGACTGTATTTCTCCAATAAACAAGGCTGTCTTTCAGTGACCTTAATAAGGGCAAAGCAGCTTGTCAAATCTTGAAGCAGAGCTCATGATAAATTACATGATGTGGTAATGCAATAGCAGAACACGGGACCCAGTGGCTGGGGAGGTCCCTGGGAAGCTCCGTGAGGCAGGAGCTCTGCAGTGGTGCCTGAAGTTGGCAGCCACTGCCGAGGTCACCCTGGGAAGGACCTTCTGCCTGACAGAGGTCACCCTGCAAAGTGATATAACTACTGGGTACAGATGGCCAAACACCCTTTCCGGGGCACAAGTGCAGCTGGAAGCTCTTACTGCTGCCACTGCCACCATGAAAAGTGGTATGGAGGACTGGCTCATCTGTCAGTGTCGCTTGTGTTCTTTTTCTGCATACAATGTGGGTCAGTTCAGTTGCAAACAGACATGGGGCCATTTGAGATGTCCGAGGGTCTTCCACCTGCTGGAGGCAAGTCTCCTGCAGATCCTGCATCTTTCCTGAAAAATACACTTGGATGTTCTGGGTACCCATGGGCATTTTGCATGGCAAGTGCACCTATGTTTAGGAAATTAATTGTATTCCCACAGGGTAAATCATCTGCGTTCATCTAAATCTACATAAATCATTGTCTGCATCTACAATGCAGACACCTGTATGAGCTAGTCAATATGCCCATTAAACACACCATAACTAAATCAATAGAGATTGAGTCAGTATAAGTCAATGGGATCTATGAGATATGGGATCATATCCTCCTGAAACAGACATCTAAAATAGGTCATATGACTCCCACCCTAGATGTGCCGATTTCTGTCCTGTGACAATAAAGGGAGATCGAAGTAAGACTCTGCTATAATCCTCCATTCTTCAGATGTCAAATATAAAAGTGAGACCAATCCCTTTCTTGTTGTAATGGTTAGGTGTGAACCCTGATGAAACTCCCTGAATTCAAGAGATTCTGGTTGGAAGAAAATGGAAGGCGTAGTTTTAGTAACTTATGAATCAAAGATTTGTCCAAGGGGTGGGGTCAGCTGCCATCCCCAGTGATGGTAACAAGCTCAATGACTCACATGGCTTGGTTTAGATCAGGCCAACTGCCTGAGTCTGACCCTTGCTCAGAAATCAGTGTAAACAGATTGATTTGCTAAACTGTACAGACATTTTCCTGCCTGTTACCAACATTTGTGGTATTTGCAGTATTTAAACACTATGTCTTTTTATTTTTTCTCCCTAGGCCATCGATGCTTGTTTGCAATCCAGAGCAGAATAGGTCTGTAGACAGTGCTATTGCATGTTTCGCCCAAAATATCTGGAAACAAAATTAACGGATATCAGCAATTACAATACTACAGGATTCATAATTGACCTCCCTTGGAGTGACTATATAAGATAAATGGATGTGAAGTCCCTAAACTGGTCTCTGATTATCCCTTAAAATCATGAACACTCTTGCAGGTAACACTTGGGATGTTATGTAGGAACATAAATACAAAATTTATTGATGGCATATTGATTTTATACAGTGACTCAAAGCATTTACCTTAGCTCTACTTATTACTTATCTTATCTCCAAGGATGGCAGCAGCATCAGATTCTCACTAATGGAAAATGCATTTCAGGTTTCTCTGAAGAGTGATACAAATTGTTTGGTAATAATATTTTGCATAATCACCTGTTTAAATAATTACCAGCATCTTCCTCCTCCTGATGTTCTCTAATAAACCTAATGATTTCTAAAAACATTGTACAATGTTCTCTAACAGGCTCAGACACATCAAGGTTTTCTGGTCTAACAGTCCATAAGGTGAAGAAATCGTGCTTAGCATGCATAAGACATGCTCCAGTGTCAAAGCCAACTGTTTAGCCAAACAGATTGCTAATATGTAGTGTTTTCTGCCCATATCCAGCTGATGCTGCCTTGCATCACAGAGCATTTGGGTTGCTTCTTGGATCAAGAAGAAAAAAAACCAATTTTGTCTTTGGGATTAAGCTGGTGATTAATCTTTTCAGTTTTCATTTTGATTATTTATTTTTTTAGATGTAGTAACTATGGTTACTTGATGCCGTTGTTTGAATTTATGATATTTACATAGCCTTTTCCTGTAGTAGAAGTGGGAAATCGACTCCTCAATAGAGCTGAAAGTGTACTTAAATAAACAGCAGTATAAAATGCAAAACATGTTGTGGCTTTACTTCAAAATTTGTTTTGCCATTCCTGTCAAAGTGAAAGAAAATTTGGAGAATATGTTTTAGTGGAAAACTTATTTTGCTTTCATTATGGTTATATTTAAACGTGCTGGAAGCTTGTAAGTTTTCTGCAATGACACATTGAATGCTCATGGTAGACAGAGATGGTGACATACAAAATGTTCGTAGATGTGTACAGTTCTCTTGCTGAATCACAGGCCTGTGGACCAGGTGGGTTCTCTCAGTGCATAGTGTAGAACAGTCAAATATTTACCCTTGAAACAGTGAGACTGCCAGAAGGTGAGAGGTGCTCAGCCAAAAAAAAAAAAGGAAAAAAATCTGGAGCCAGTCTTAGACTACGATGGTGGTTGAAATTAGTTTCTTGTTTCAATCAACCCAGAAGAGATCTCCTAGAAAAAGGGGAATTTGGATCAGATCCAAAATGTGCTGGGGACACCATGAGCCACAATGGCTCAAGTTCCCAGCCTCCCCCTCTCCCTTTCCAGGACAGCAGCTTGCTGCCACCTCCCTCAGAGATGCCTGCCAAGCAATAGAATAAGTCAGACTACAGATCTGGGTCAAAAATATCCTTTTCTATAATTTATTGGTCATTTCTAGCTTGACTCAAGTGATCCCATCACCATTTGTGACAAAGACATTGAGAAAGTGGTGTTTTAGGACAGGGTAGTAGAAACCACCACAACTGTATCATCACTGTACAATCAAACCATGGCATCAGTCTTGACACCTCATGATGGCAATGGCACATCTCTTTCTGGCTCTGTGTGCTTGGTGCTACCACTTTGCTGGTACTTGCCCTTTAAATTGAACAAAGCCAAGATGTTTAACGATCCTTCTCAGTTTAGTGGAAGTGAGGTCATTACTTAACTACTTTCTGTGTCAGCATCATTGTTTTTTCCACTAAATGTCCTTATCTTTTCTTGTGCTTTCATATTCCTAAGAAGATAACAGGTCCTCCATAGGACCAAATTTTAAATATATTGCTGTTAAAACCAGCAGATACCGATGAGCCAGATTTAATGTTTAAACCTCAAGGGCTTCCAAATGTCAAAGACAACATGGAATTTGTGCAGGGACCTGTTTTGAAAATTTCCAGAAAGGCTGCCTGTTTGCAAACAGTGATTTTCACTTAGTCCAAGCACTTTACTTAAAACTCTCATTCTCAAAAATTAAATCTTAGAAAATAATTACAATTTGTTTCGGTTTCCGTGAGGATGTGCTATGCTATTGTGTGCAATTATCATTGCCAACCTGTTGTGAAACAAAGTACTTCATGCTAAAAGCAGCGGGGATGACAGGCATTCAAGCCTTCCTTTTAAAAACTCATTGGACTGTGTGCACTGGAGTTAATGCAGTCCACTTTCCTCTAGGTTGTATCCTGTGGCTGGCTATCTACTGTCTAATGAAGTGTGTGTTCATGCTGCATTTTTTAATACTTTACAATCTTTTGTTGGCAGCCAGTTTTCATGAAACTTCTCTGAGACGTGTGCTGTTGTGTTGAATTTGGCTTCATTACAGCAGGACAGTCACACAGTCTCTTCCACAAATGTGCTAAACACAGCTTAAATTTTATATCCTTAGAAAAAGAGGCTAAAAGGTCTTGGCCCAAAATACTTAATAAAATTCTGAATTTGCTTGCTGGGTGTGCTTGTGTACAAATCACTGTTGCAATGGCCAGCTTCTGTATTTGCTGGTTGTTGCATGAGTCCATGCCTCGACCAAGTGATGTTCTTAAAGACAAAAGTTGCCTTGGGATTGTTTGCATCAGGAAAGTCTGAGGGCTGTGACTGCCATTGGAAAGGATTTGCTGGTTTAGAGAGCACTCTTTTGTCAAACGAGTGCTAGGGGGTAACATTTTGTAGTTTGTAACTTAGGCTGGTGATTGCAGCGAAATTGCTGCTTGTGGCAGAAGCAGATGATGGTTCTGTCTGCAACACAGAGTCAGAGGATTTGAGAGAGGTTTTAATGAGGCAAGATACTGTTACCCTGCTCTAGACCCAAAAGCTTGACATCTAGTCGTGAGCAGAATAATTATCCTTGCTAAGGATTCATTAAAAATGTTCTCAAAACATGTCCAGCTCCTGCAATGAGACCATCTAGTTTGTAAAGCATTTCCAAGTACCCATGAAAGCAGCCAATGGTGAGATTTCACTAGTGGTTTGAAGGCTGGGAGATGTGTAACCAGCTCCCCCTTCTCCAGTATGGACACAAGGCAGTGCAAAGCCAACTATTTGTCTTGCTGAGCTCTCTCAATATTTAGTTCAGTGCTCTGGGACAACTGCCCTCCTGCCTTTGCAGAATCCAGTCCTCAGTGCACTGCAGAGGACATTACTCTTGATTGTCTCCCAGATCAGATGTTGGACGTGGTTTCCCTCACTAAAAATGATCTGCCAGAGAAATGACCTGTTCTGATCATTCTTTCCCTTTGGAAATCTCATCTAATGCTACATTTTTCCTCTGACTACCAGAATGCTAGTGAAAAACATGGAGACTAAATTGCGGGGGTAGAAGAGGGAAAACTTTGGGGTTTCTAGACTCTTTTCTCTGATAATTATCAAATATCTCAAGCACACATTCACAACAGAAGTGAAGGTAGGGAGGGGTTTTTAAAATACAATATTATTATATATACTATATATGTTATGCATTGAAATATTTTTATTTTATTATCAGGTTAAGAATATTGATTTTCAGTAACTCTTTGGGGCAGAATTCTCTTCTGAGCTCAGCACAGTTATGTTATTACCTTCTCTCAACATCTGGGAAGACTTTGGTGTGAAGCTGTATATAAGCCTGGGCTGCTGCAGGAATCTGATGCCTGCAAGTGCTTCTGCCACAATCTGTGGTGTTACATGGTGGTGCAGGGCTCCCAGCTGAGCCCAGATGGGACTGGAGATCTCCAGTACAAGGACGACAGAATTTCCCTTGCATTTCAGGCCTGGCACTGCCTGAGAAACGTGGCTGGACTGTCCCACCTGAAGCTGCTCAATGTATTTCAGTTCTTTTTCTCAAACAATATTTTGTAATATATATTGAGGCTGAAATCTCACTCCTCTCTCTTTATTCTTATAGTGCTGGAAAGTGACTTTTTAAGGTGCATTTTTGTGCTCTGCCATAAGAATACAGCACTGAACAGAGGTGAATCATCCCTGTATTAATGTTAAATGAGGCTTTTCATAAATCATGACTAAATTTCCTATGTTACATTATGCCAGAAATTCTTAACTTAGTGCTCAGTGAATTTAAAGTAACAAACAAAGATTAGTTGATATGTAAGTTGCATATCTACCTAAAAACACATTACAAACTCCATTAAAAATTTGCAGATAATTTAAATGCATTAATTTACATTAATGCCATTAAGTTGGGATACAGTGTACTTTTAGTGCTGAAAAATGCCTATCTGGCAGCTTAATTAAATATTTAGAACAAATAGACACAGCTGAGATCTAATTTTCAAATGTTACTCAGTTATGTTTGGAGAAAGGTAAATACACCTGCATCTCTCTACCTTTCCAAACAAAGAGGTTGCCGGCTACAGGGGATCACTAGAAGATTTATATGTCTCTTTTTGTCTTTCATCTACCTAAAACAAATAAAATTCATGCTGCAGCTGTAAGGATGGAAGTAATAAGGAAAAAGGTAATCGAGCAGAAGCTCATCCTTTTCTACAAGTTCAGCCTTTGCTGATGAAAAAAGCCCTTCCACTGGTGGCTGGGACTAGCAGCCCTCATTCTACTCCTCCACAAGTCTCGAGTTTTATTTAAATCTTTATACTGGAAGCTTTACCATGTTCATCCCACTTGAGACTGATCACAGCATTTTCCTCTCACTTCAAATACTACGTTCACTAGAACTGGTGCAAGTGTCCATATCCCACCTGGTCCCACCATGTGTATAGACCCCAGTGCATTTGCAAGGGGGAAGCAGCACACAGGTGAGTACTGGGAGTATTTAGTCTTTGTTTGGTTGGCCCAGTTGAAAAAGTCCCCTAGGGACAAGGCTGAAGGATGTCTGTGTGGTTGAAAGAGCCAGAAGCATTTGATTGAAGCGGAAAAAGCAGTGCCTTGACTGTCCATTGCTCTGTACTGTCGTTTGCATACTCAGTATGGGAGTACTTCACACCCATTCAGGGTGGTGAAAATCACAGGACAAGGTACTGGAGAACCACAGCTTGGGGGTCTTTAGTATATCTGGACTGCAAACAGATGGAGCAGGAGTGTATTGTTCCCTTGGCTTAACCTCCTTGGATCACTCTGGCTTGTGCCAGTCTGGTACAAGACACACGTTAGAATTGAGGTGTGAGATGTTCTGCAAAACATGGGTATCACTGTCCCCCTTGCTGTAACTTCCCGTGTAAGGATTCATTTCACTGAAGGAAAGAAATGCAACCTCAAATAAAAAAAGAAGTATTTCTAATGTTGTTCAGCCAAAGTGGATCCTATACTGTGGGGCTGGTGATGTTCTCCACTGGTCAAGCTGATGAACCACTGGAGCTTTGGTATTCAAATATTTTACCCTTTTCTGAAAGCACTGAAGAGCCTTCCTCAGAAGAACACAGCATCACAGAATCACAGAATATCCTGAGTTGGAAGAAGATTATCAAGTCCAACTCCTGGCTCCACACAGGACCACCTAAAAATCAGACCCTATGTCTGAGAGCATTGTCCAAACACTTCTTGAACTCTGGCAGGCTCAGTGCTGTGACCACTGTCCTGGAGAGCCTCTTCCAGTGGCTCATTTTGGCTGCTGTTTCCCCATGGTAACTACAAACACAGCTAAGGAGAAGAGGTTATTTGGCAGTATGCAACTCCTGCCACAGCCATGTGGATCCACATGATGCAACCTAGAGCAGTGGTAGGGCTATTTTAATTTACGACCCATCCAAGAGGGGCACCTGTTGTCATCTGGGACATTTTCAGTCATCTAAGCTATCTGCATTAAGCTGGCAGATATTTTGTAGGTCATAAGGAGGACCCAATTGTTTCAGATAACAGCCTGTACATATCAACAGGCTCTAATAAATCAGATGATTGTATTTTTCCAGGAGTGCTGGTCCTAAAAGGGGGGTTCATCCAAACACTTGTGTCTGCAGAGCGTGCCCATGCACCTACTCCCTGTGGCAGTATCTCCGGCAGTGCAGTGGCTGTGTTTCTCTATTTTAAAGCAGTAGATAACTGCTTGAAAAAAAATCAGTGGCCTTATAAAGAAATGTTTCAACAGGGTGAAGTCCCTCTGGCCTGCTGTTCTTTTTATACCTGCCAGCTTTCCCAATGGGTGAGTTTTTCCTCCCCTCGTTCAGTGTCTTAACAAAAGTCATTAAAATTGCCACAAAGCTGTCTGTTGTGAGCAATTCCTGCGGTGTTAGAAATCAGAGAGGAGGATGTTAGAAGAAATGTGTAGTTTTGAAGAAATCTGTTCATTCTGCCGATCAGTTTGTCTTCTTCAATCATGTGAAATAGAAGGAAACACAACTAATAAGACTTTTTTGTAAAACTTCTTTTTCTTGCCCTTGTTTTATATTACATGAATCTATCAATTTGCCCTGCATAAACAAACAAGATTAATAATTTCTGGATGTTCATGAATATATCTACCTCTCATTGTGAAGCCTATTGAAATGATTAAAAGGAATAATAAGTACAGTATTTTATGTTGAATAAAATGTCTTTTATTTGGGCATTAAAACACTATGGTTCTTACTTACCAACACCCCAAGCAACTAAATTCTCATGAGGTAGATTAGCCTTTGAGGGCTAATCAGAAACCCAGTAGAAGCATGTTTGAAGGGGCACATATTTCAGGAGCTGGCTGAAGTATGAATGTTAAGAGCTTGTTTCACATGCAAACTGTTCAGCACAGAAAATGGTTTGTTGTCACCAGAAGTGACTGTGAATCCATTTTCCTGTCTCACGAAATATGTTGAAGCTTCATAGAGTTCTTTGTTCCAAACCCATACACATTGAAGACCTATCAAAATGTTTATGTTTACTTATTTATTTTTTCTGAGAAATGAAGAAGGGAGGTAGAGGAACATAGAAGGCTTGGGAGAGTGAGCGAGTAGCTTGCTAAATAAGTCTTTCTCCAGCATGCCCTGTAGATGCTCTGGTCTCCTTCGTAAGAGGAAAGGGGCACCTTTCAACCTTTCTCCAGTTTTGATAATACTGAATAAATATCCATGCATGAACCCATACTGGAGTAACACAGTTTGTGTCTCCTTTGCCTACATAGCTACTGATTGTGGATTTTGGCTTCTCATCCTCTCCAATAGAAGAGACCTGGTGAGACCTGGTCTTGGGGACAAGAAAAAGAGCAAAGGCTCTCAATGACTCACCATTTCTTAACAAGGAATGCCATTGAACGTTTTCTCACTCAATTAACTCTTTTTTTTTTTTTTTCCTGTATTCAGCCCAGCACATAATTTTCCTGATCTGTGCCTGGAGTGATGGCACTGCTGTAATGCAGAGGATAAAAGTATTACTTTGCTTCTTATGGCATATTGAGGAGACACTGAAGAAGTTCTTTGTAAGTTTGGGCTGTCTTAAGCACTTGGTGCCTTGGGAGAGTAGGAGCACAGGGATGTGGAGGACAGATCCTGCAAGACTTTGGGAGCCTGACCCAGTGAGCTTAGCCTATATTGGCACGATTTCTACTCACATGAAATACTTTACTATACCAAAAAGAGTTACACAGCAAAGGGACAACCACCCTGTCAGCATCAGGAGGAAAGGGAGATGAGGTGGAGTCCCCTCTCCCCTCCCCACACCATCCCTTGTCCCCAAAACTTGTAGGTTTGAGTATCTATCTTGAGGGCAAACCCTCTGGGCAGCAAAGAAGTAGCTAATAGAGAAGGTAAAAATAGGTCGATACATGTATGAGCACTGAAATGCTCTGAAGAGAACCACAGTGTCCATTTGGGAAGTGCCCCATTAAATGGGCACATATCAACAATTGCCAGAGCATTCAGTTGGGGTACAGCTGGTTTGGGACCACCACCATGGCCAGAAATGCATGGAAATGTGGTGGTGTCTCTCTATTTCCTTTTCTCTTCCTGCTTTCACCTCTGTCATCTAAATTCAGTGTGGCACTCTGCAGCCCAGTCTGCTACATTCAGAGCTCAGAACATGGCTGTCCTTTGTCATGTTCCTACCAGAATTGTTCTGACACACGAAGTTCATGGCTTGCTCTCTCTTTAATTCTTTTCTCTCTCTCTTTTGGCCTATGAATATGGGAAGGATTATAGGCTGAGTTCATCCTCAGTTCAACCTTCATCAATAAATATGATTAAAAGCAAAAATTTGCCAAAGAATATGTATTCTGTCAGCACAAACACTACCTCAACTCAGACCCACTCAGACAGGTGGATGAGGGAAGCGCTACGTGACAGACTTCTGAAGGGTTGCTCCAGCAAGTGTCACGGCTGCTTGAATTTAAAATGTCAGAGACTTGCTCCAGTTATAACTCCTGCTGGGCACCAAAGCCTGTTGAAAAGCCCTAAAAGACAGCTGGAAAGGGAATATTGTATCAAATGTCAGTGTGTTTTAATTGACTGGTCTGAGCACGGAAATCCACAAAATACCCAAAGGCCAAATCCTTGCCCTCAGATAGTTGGCTTCAGGAGAACTTGCAGGTGCCTTCAAAGTGTATATCACGCATCCCTGTTGTCTGAGAAGATAAGAGTCTAATGCGGCTGCTGAAGTTCAGCTTTGAGTTTGAGAGGTGTAGATCTGTGCTCGGCTTCACAGGTCAGGGGTTCAAACCTTGCTAACGACTCTTGAGGAAGCAAATCCAACACATCTATGGCAGAAATCAGCCCCAGAAGTTTAACGCTGGTGAGTTCTCAGTAATCTATTGAAAAGCTATACTAGGAAGAAGGGAAACTTTCTACCTTTGAAAATGCAATCTCCACACACTGCTATATCTGAAAATGTGCTTTAGCAGTGGTGAAAATGTCGCATTATCACCAGTGCTGACCTCATTGCACTGGACAGACCTGCCCAGAGACGATAGGACCATTTGACACTGTAAGTGTTTATATAATCAGGTGTTCAGGACTACAGCAATGGGTAAAGGTTCTCAGCATTCAGTGCTTTTGAGGCCTTTGGCTGAACTAGACTTGAGACAGCCCATCGGGGGGCTGCTTCTAATTCCCTCGGTCATCTGTCTCTTCACACTTGCCCATAACTTTCTCCCAGGGAAAGGAAAGAGTGTGGTGAGGTGGATCACTCTGCAGGTAGAAGACAGGAGAGCTAATACTTGTCTCAGATATGAATATATGGTTGGGGAGCTAAGGCCACAGGCCTGGGCAGGATAACACAAGGCAAAATATTTTGTCTCCTGTTTTAGCCAAAGAACCATGAAAGTTTCTGGAAAAAAAAAAAAACACAAAACAAAACAAAAAACTAAAACCAAAAAACAACAACCAGAAACCAAAAAAGCAAGACAAAAAAAAAGTGCCTTTGGGAATCACCTTCTAAGCTGATGCTACAATGCTTTTTATAAATAACTAAACCAAAATAAGGACAGTGTGCAGTGCTTACTTCTTTCTTTCATTTCTTTCAAGCCAAGTTTTTGATCACTTCCATGTATGGAAAAAAAACCAAAACACATACATTTTAACTTTATTTCTAGTAATACTTTGTGAAATACTTTCCAGTATCTTACAGGGCACTAATAACTGCTAGAGGATGGACTAAGAAACTGCAGTATAGAGGCACCTTCCCATCACCTGAGTCACATGCAGCATGTTGTGATGTGCATGCAGACAACATGGGAGACAGCAGCCACAGCCAAGGAAAGTTGGTGGCAGGCAGAAAGGGCTAAAGTAATTTAGAAACATGATATGAGTACCTGCTCCTTGTGAAAGCATGAGAAAAATCTACTGTAAATCCTCTGGCACGATGCAGAAAGAAATGAGTGTTGCACCTTGTGGCACAGCCCTTTAAAGAGTGAAAAAGATGTTCTTGCTCCCTTAAGGTTCACTTCAAATAGGGCTCCAGTGTCAGTTCATGAAGAAGCCAGTCACCTTGCTCTTTTGTCGCCCTGCTCCTCGAGTGCATCCACACCTTGTGCACAGAGGGGAAGGCTCACATTCCCAAGCACTGCATCTGCTTATGATAAGACCCAAGGCAGGAAAAGAAGAGCTTAGCTTTCAAGTGGGAGTGGAGGATTAAAATAGAACCATAACCTGAGGGGGTTGGTATTTTTTTTTATTTTTATTTTTTGTATTGTGAGTAGCATCAGGCACCAAAAAGAAATGGAAGAAAAATCCACTCCTGTCCCCAGAGATCCAGCAGTCTAAACAGACAAGTGAACAAAAAGCAGGAGAATAAAAGGATGCCTGGAGAGGTGAAGCAGCAGCTGAAGGTCAGGGAGCCAGGGCAGGGTTAGCAGAGGAGCCAAAGCTTTCCTAGTTGCAGCCTATCCTTTGTCTATTTGTCAGACCTTCCTGACTTAAGATGCCAGTTTCAAAGCCAAGTTAGCAAATATAATTGCACCCCAGTCACCTTTATTGCATTCTTATAGTTTACGCCGACAGCCTTATAGGCACGGCACTTGATGGACCTCTGAAATGACGGGTATCTGCAGCGAGGAGGTCAGATTAGACTGTGCTTAGCACTACTGTAAAGTAATGGCAGACAATAAACTAGAGAAGACAGGTGGGAGGGCTGTAACATTGAATGTGCTGATATATCAAAGAAAAGGTAATGAAATCCTACGTTGCCAGATCATCCTTCATCCATAAAACAGGACAGTTCACAGCAAGGGAGGATTACATTTAAATGCAGCTCTGCCTTACTAACATTTTTTTTTTGGCCATTTTTCCTTCTCTCTTGCCTGTGCTCTGATGACCACTGGGCTTTTCCTATAAGAGTTTTCCCTTTAATCTCAAACTTAGAGTGTGAACAAGAAGTCTTTTATAATCCTTAAGGACAAACCAAATATAGGTCATAAGCCAACTGTGCACTTAGCATCCATTTTCAAAAAAGGGGACGAGGCTTGACCTGGAAGTAAAGGTGTGCTTGCCAGCGAGAACATACATATTCACAAAGACATTGCTAAATGTAAAGGAGTAATGAACACAAAGTGATCAATCTGCTTTGTTCAGGGAGGCTGGAGAACAACTGCCCTGCAATACCAAAAGCCAGGAGGGTAAAATTGCATTCACAGTAGCAATTTTATAAATGTATACTATAACTGTTGGAGAATACACTATTGGCATCTAAAATAAGCAGGGGAAGTGGTAGACACAACCAAACACCAATATTGCAATTGTACTAAATATTTTGGAATCAGTGTGCAAGCAGGGAACAAACAAAGACATGGAAGTCAGCAGAAAATGGACAAAAAGCAATACAGGATTATCAAAGGGAGAGCACCAATGCTGCCCGATACCTTCCTTTGAAAGAGATTGTGTCTCTGGGACTTTCCTTATTTAGAAAATCAAAAGCATTTGAGACAGTGCCACATGGGAAACTATCAGTAATATAAGGAAACATGAGGTTGAGTGCAAAAACTCTAGGGTGAGTATGGAAATGACTGAACAGAAGGCATTAACAGTTGCACAGAAAGGAGCTGTATTAGTCTCAGGGAAGTTACTGACAATTTTACTCAAGAATCTTTGCAAGAGCATGCAATAGACAATACAAAGGAAATAAAGAAAGAGAAATACCTTCTTTTACAAGATGGCTATGAGCTACTAATGTGACATGGCTATGAAAAGGCAAAAGCTATAGTAGGCTGCACTGGGAGGAGCACATCCAGGTAAAAAAAAGTAGAAGTAGTAACACTCTGTAAGGCAGAGGAGTTGTAACATTTTGCTATATAAAATGTAAATGTAAAATTCTGGCCAACTACATTCAAGTGAGATTAACCACAAGCCAACTGGAGCAGAAAAGTAAAGTGGATAGGAGCAAGAAAGTGTGTTTTACAAAAAGAGACTAGTAGGCTACGACTCTTACAGCCTATCAACAGAGGGATGAACGAGTGTATGACTACTGTCATCAAATATGTGACAATGAGCAAATACACAGGATGGAAACTCAGCACCTGGGAAAGGAAGATTAATGCGGTGAAAGAAGAGACAAACACAGGCTATCTGGAGATATACTTGAGCTAGAAATTTCTAACCATCAGAGGAGTGAGGCTCTGGAACAGTTTCTGGAAGGGTTCAGAGTACAAGAGACTAATCCATTTCAAAGTTGGCACATAGTTTGTGCTGCCTGGAACTGGAAGGGCTAAACTCAATGATCTGGGGGATCCCTTCTTGCCCTGAGCTCTTCTATGTCAAGGAAGAATGGGTAACATGAGGGGTGGACACAGGGACATAATCTCCATATGAATTGTTATTCACTGCCTTCTGCTGAGGACTTTTTGATTGTTATTTATTTATTTTGTTTTTTATATATTGGCAGTTTGAGCACTGGCTGACTGAGTCTTGGATGTGATGGCTTTTGGAGTAATTGGCACTCCTTTTGGCCCAGTCTTGCAGGCATGTCATCCAGCTGGGAGTGTGACCCTGAGCATGCTGCCCTGCAAGGATATGTCCAAAAGAGCTGGAAGAAGGCAATGCATCGGTTGCCTAAAGGCAGGTATGCAGTTGTAAGAGACGCCTTGTTTTATGTGTCTGTTGTGGGGAAGAGGTAGTGTGCAAAGTACAGCAAATAAACTGAGGGTTGAGCACTGCTTTTACAATTACTAAGAAATTTCACTCTCCATCCATTCTAAGAAGACCTCTGGTATTTAATCCAATAGCTAAGGTTTACAAACAACTTGCTACCGTAACTCACTAAACCTTCATGATTCCATAGCTCAGAAATGCAGTCCTGGTGATTAGAATTCAATAGATCTTCACCTTCTTACACCAGGATTAGGTCTGGCCACAGTCATCCTGATGGCCTTTGACAAAGACAACATATTACTTTGGATACAGCATTTATCTATGCAGTTCAACAGAGTAAAGTTATCAGTTATCTGAATAATGTAATATGGAAGGGAAATACAATTTCATTTAGAGATCTACAGGGATAATTTAGTGTACCAAATAGCCTCTTGACAGATACCTGCAAATTAAGGGTTACTCTCTCCCTCAATTTAATAATAGGGCTCTCCTAGATGCATCCATCTTAGTAAAAAAAAATAAATTAAAAAAATCAAAATCTAATTTAGCAACTCCCCACACAGTACTGGGATATTTATAAGCAAGTAACATCTGAATTACTTCAGCCTTTAGTAAGCCTATAAATATCACTTAGAGAAGTAGACACAGACTTCTGTGAGCTGGAATCAGGGGCTACTACTGAAATCCTCCCCAAGCACCCCCTTTAGATTCCTTGTTCCACAAGGGGCTACAAGAGATAGTCAAAACCAAGCTCATGATTTTGATTTATAGTAGTTGTACACAGTGTCTAGAGCATATTTAAAGTATCTCAAGATTTTCTCGGTTGGATTATCTTGAGTATCTCAAGATTTCCTGTATTACTGTCTTGTGGTAATAGGACTATCCTTTCTGTGATGTGTAGAAAAGAACTGTCACATCCGTCTGAACAACACTGCAGAAGTAGGAGATTTGCTCTCCCTAGCCCTGCCAATGTCATTATTCAGTGTCTTGTTCTTAGCCAGCCTAGGGCAAAGATGTGTTCCCTAAGGTCTTGGTGGAACCTAATTTTCTCTGCAAGTGTCTGGGGAGGTGGTTTGACTACCTGAACTTGAAAATGGATCCAGACACGTTGAAGACCATCACCATATCCAAACTTATAATGGCCTGGGTTGCACACTCAGCTGGGAAAAAACACCCTGAAACCCAGACCAGCCAGGTGAAACCCAGAGAAGCACTCTGTAAAGATGGTAAAGCTACCTCAGTCCTTAACTGGGATCTTTGGATGGTGCCACAGTTGGGGAAAGCCACTGGAAAACTTTTATTTTGTGAGGATGGCATGAAGAATACAGAAGTTGAATAGGACAGCTCTTATATCCAGTGATTCTGTGAAATGATGCTGCCAATACTGGCACACCCTTTGTTTGGAAGGACATGAGTATGTCTTGGTGTTTATTTGGAGACAGCACTTAGAAGGAGGAGCACCACTTGAAAGAAAATGAGCAATCATTTCTTATTGTGCCATTGAAGTTTTCTTTTTTTTTTTTTATTTTTTTCTTTTTTTTCACAGAATCACTCAAGATCACAGGAAGGTTGAGGTTGGAAGGGACCTCTGGAGGCCATCTGGTCCAACCCCCCTGCTTAAGCAGGACCACCCAGAGCAGGTTGCCCAGGGCCATGTCCAGATGGTTGTTGAAGATTTCCAAGGAGGAGACTCCACAACCTCTCTGGGAAACCTGGGCCAGTGTTTTGTCACCTGCACAGTAAAGGAGTGCTGCCTGATGCTTAGATGGAAACTCTTGTGTTCTAATGTGTGCCCATTGCCTCCTGTCCTGGCACTGAGCATCACTGGCTCCATCTTCTTTGCACCTTCCCTGGAGGTAATTATAGACCTTAAGGTATTTATTGGTAAGATTCCCCCTATGCCTTCTCTTCTCCAGGGTAAACAGTTCCAGCTCTCTGTCTCATCTCATAGGACAGGTGCTACAGTTCCTTGATCATCTTGGCGGTCTTCTGTTGGGCTGTATGTCCATGTCTCTCTTGAACTGTGGGCCCAGAACTGGACACAGTACTCAAGGTTTTGTCCTGCTGACTTGAGCAACTTTTACAAGCAAACATCATTTACTTGTGTGAAAATCTTGGAGAACTCAGAGAGGTCTTTTGAAACATCTCTCTGAATTTGTTACAATTACAATATGAAAATGTACAGTTAAAGGAAAAATGTAAGAGTTCCTTCACCACTGATAGTCAATATCCAAAAAAGATAAGATCTGAAATAGACTTCCATTCATCGACATTTAGGTTGCTATGCAATACATTTTTGCCAGCACAGTTACTTCACTTGTCAATGTGATGAGGCTGATTTCATGTAGAATTTGGTTTCCAGGCCAAAGGTCCTAGTTCATCTGCATTTACATGCCATTCATTCGATATAGATTGTTTTGAGAGAATTGAACAGTTGGAGACAGGAATTGAGACCCAGATCCTTGAAGGTTGTCGCTCAACTCTTCCTCACTGTCCTACTGATGACAATATCAGTTTGTCTACTATGTTCAACCACAAAAAAATGCAGTAGCAGCACATAGAGCCAAGAACATACATCTCCTGATCAGTTATCAGGGCAGATTTTATCAGTGCAGATTGTTGTGTACCTTCTGGTCATAACTTGTGTCTTCTCATGTCTCTGAAAATGCCTTGCTTCAGTGACATTCTTTAGTGTGCTGCGTGGAGGTATTTGATTTATGCATCTTCTTTTGGCCCAACTGCAGGGCACTGCAAACAAAGCACAAAGCAAAGACATTTGCTTTTCTCCCTGGGATGTAAACTCCTTTGAGTCACTGTCAGACAACATTTCTGTAGTCTTCCAGTTCACAGCTCAAAGCTGGGCTTCACAACAGATTCCAGGAAACACCAAAATTTTTAAAGTTCCTATTGAAAGGGACACGTACAGGGAGAGTCTTAACACCTATTCAGGTCAGGTACTTCTTTGATTCTGCTACAAAAGAGGGAAGCTGTGAGCTGCAATACCCACAGAGTTATTCAGTGTTTATCTCCAAAGGGGTATGACACATGAAGCTTAGTAATGAGCACTCATCTTCCCAAGCAGACAAAGCTAAATGCAAATTTCATGGCAATGCAAATGCATAATTTTCAGTTCATGCTAGGAAGAAGGGGGTGGCTTTTTATGACCCGATCCAATTTCAGAGTTTTCCTCAACTGATAAATTTGATCTGATCCAAACTAGCTGCTACTGCCCTTGAGTGCCAGTAATCCTTGCTGTCTTCTTGCTGTTTCTTTATTTCTTTCCTAGAATCTGTTCCTCAGCCTTCCTCTATCCCCCAGCACTGACTGTGTTTCAGTGCTTTGTGAAGTTCCTCCTTCTGCTCCCCTGGGGATCCATTTAGGATCTACATTGCTCATCTGGGACACGCTGCCCATATCAACCTCTCCAAATTCTTCTGTCTCCTTGTCTAAAGCCTTAATACCTCCACTGCCCTTCCCATGCCAAAGCACTGGAAACACTTCCCATACTGGACGGCCCTGCTGGGTGGTTCTGATTGCTCATATAGCAGGTTGTAGGGAAGACAGCAATCACATGAGACATATTTTTATTGTGCCACCACTTCAGAGTATTCAGCACAAAGAGCCCTGTGTGTTACACCAAGCAAGAGTAGCTTCATTTGGGATGTACCAGCAGTTTCCTGCCCCAGTGCATGTGTCATGCTGATTGAAGCTGATCTGCAGGGGTGTGGGGAGGTAGTTTTGCCTTTTTGGTTTTGGTGATTCTTTTTTTTTTTTTTTTTTTTTTTGTCCCAGACAAATTTTTCCCTCCCCTTCCATTCCTACTTCCCCTTCCCTGTCCCTGTTCCCCTCTCTTCCCCCATGCACAGCCAGCACATACTCATGCACATGTATTTGTTGGCTGGAGCAGCTCCTGGCTGGCATGGGGCAGCTACCCAAGGGCACTTATGAAGTCTGTGGTAGAACAGGAAATCAACATCCCATCAAAATGCCAAATCATCATTTTTAGAAGCTAAAATGTCATTTTTGCATTCTTTTAGCTCAGAGCACAGGCAAAATGCCAGGCCTGACATGCCTGTCACTGGGAATGGAAGAGACACTTTGCTGACTCTGTACAGGTGCTGCTGTCCTTCCACCACAGGCAAGGCTCAGGGTTCCAACACCGGGATACAAGTGACCCCTCCAATGTGCAACTGCGGTTTCTTAATCCTCTAACAGAGGCACAACATTGCTTCATGGAGCCAGTGTAGGGATTAGTTAAGTGTTTATCTTCAGTGATGCCCCCTGAAATTAAGGAGTGGAGCTTGCCCAGTCCCTGCTTATCAATCATGAAACAAAATGCGGCCACTCAGATTTCAGGTTCTCCACATTTGCAGGAAAAGTGGTGGTGCAGAAACCTTCCCTGTGGCTGCACCCCATCCTCCAAACCACAGGCAATGAGGGAGGGCAAGGAAAGGGATTCGCCTGCCCTGAGCAGCTTGTGTAAAGCAGCACAAAACTCTCCCCAGCTAGCCCACAGCTGGGATGCGAGCTCTTCTGAAGCTCTCCCTTTGCTTCAGATATGGGCAATGCCATGGCCCTTAATCACATTCCTTCCCCAAGCAGCCACGTGTATAGGCTGGGGCCTCTCACTGCAGTGTGTTTATTCCCACTAAGCCTGTGGTGCATGTGTGAGGCACTGTCTTGCTAACTATTCCTCTCTTGATAAATTATTGATAAAGTTGCTCCTTGACAGATTACAAAGCCAGGGAGCCCTGGGCAATTCTGCTCCTCCCCTAAAATGTTCTTATGCTTGTATTTATCTGAAGAACATATGCATGCTTTTACTGATGACTTTGCAGCTTTTGGGATTGTCGCCTTCTTCAGGAACACAATTACTCTGGCTTTCTGCAGACAAGAACACCACTTTTCTCCCTGCTCCCTAACACTCCACTTTTCATATTGTTTTTGGGTTTAACGGGGAAATATTCTGCTGGAAACGTGACCAGATTGCTTACCGACAGATCACAAAGTATGAATTCCAGGGTGACAGCTGGCTTTGGTACAAATGCTCAGCAAAGAAGTGAGTTAAAGCACAGACACTAGCATGCAACTGTAGCTGGCTTGTGCTGAACTCTGCTCTGTGACCTTACTGGTGAGGGAGGAAGACAGTGCTATCTCCAATCATCTCCTTAAGGAAAGCCCTTTGGACAATGTGAATGAGTAAATTGGATAACTGTAAAATAATTAAACTCTATTGGTTCTGGTGCTATTGTCCTTCTGTTTGTATGAGTTGGCCATATACGTACTCAGTTTCACCCTTTGCAGAACTGCATACAACCTTCTAGCACACCACAGAAATGAGCTGTGGCTGTGGCAGTAGTCTGGGAGTCAGGATGATCAGGTTTTGTTCAGGAAACCATCCCTGTGCCAACGTATGATACAGGAAATTCGTTTAACACTTTTTTTTTTGCTCAGCCAATCCATCTAAAACAGCAAACAGTGTTCAATGCTTTTTAAGTCTTGAAAGCACTATGTATAATTAACAGATGTGTGCAGAATGTATGGCAGTTCTTAAAGGAGAGGCCAATGCCTGACGGATTGCCTTTATTGCTACTGATTGTATTGTTATGCCTGGTTCCCAATAGGAACAAACAATTTTTCATCAAGGTGGGGGCAGTGTTTTGTGGGTAGGTGACGATCGTGTATCTGTACAGCTGCACATCCATCTGGTCATCTAGACAGCCAAAAAACTTGGGTTCAATCAGTTTCTGTAACTGTAGGACCTTCTCAGGACAGTAGGAAAACATCATTTTAGTAGAGTTTTTCCAAATACAGGCTCAAATTGACCACCTGGGAGCCAGCATGGATGATGTGAGCTTACAGGAGAGTGCCTGTGGAGTGCCTGCCCCAAGTAATCCTAGTGTATTAAAAATCATTAAAAACATTGGGCAGAAACACATTACTGCTGGAAACTGAGCTCCCCAGGCACACTCTGACTACAATAAGTTGCCTCTGAGGTGCATTAGCAGCCAAAACCTGACTTATCTCTTGCAGCAGACAGAGTAGCCTTCAAATGGTAAAGGAGAATACATTTTACTGTCAGTGATGGCACAGACAGGACTCATCGTCCCAGCCACAGCCAAGTTCGAGTTGCGTTCAGGGAACTCTGCAGTGCTTGAGCCAAAGAGGCAGCCTTGGGGCAGGCAGCCCTGATGGAGTCACATCCATGTGCAGGTTATGTCGTGTTTGCAAGTTTGGTTTTTTTTTTGATTACTGGAAACTGGTTTACAGTTTTTAGAAAGTGGGGTAACTATCAAACTTCAGATTCTTTCCACTTCTCTCAATATCGTCTTTCTAAAATTCTGCACCCATCTACTGTGCCAAAAATATTCTTAAATATTCCTTTTTAAGTCAGCAAAATCTCCTTCTATTTCCATATTTCACTTCTGTGTTATTTTTGTCTACTCTGCTTTGCACTTCTAGAGTGAGGTAGGGCTTTTTTTTGTTCTGTTTGAAAGATGCAAGTGATCCTGTGCCAGTCCTACTTTGTGCTGGTTTCAAGGAGAAGGCTCCTTCAAATTCCCTGAGGAAAGGGGTGTAGAAGGGAGGAGGGTTGGTAAAGAGCTGTAAAGACTGGTATATGGTCCACACTTATCAGCTCCATTTCTGAATGGTTGGAATCATAGAAACATGGAATCATTTAGATTGGGAAAGACACTTAAGATCACCAAGTCCAACCAGCCACCTAACTACCAAGCCCACCACTAACGCATGTCCCTAAGCACCACGTCCACACATCTCTTAAACACTTCGAGGGATGGTGACTTCATAACCTCCCTGGGCAACCCATTCCAGTGCATAACCACACTTTCTATGGGTAAATTCTTCCTGATATCCAATCTAGACCTCCCCTGGTGCAACTTGAGGTTGTTATATGAGAATACACGTTTTCTCATTTGAAACAATTATTGCTGTCAATGGCAGTGCTTGAAGGGTAAGAGCTCGCACACTGCAGGTTTGATTTTTCAAATCTGATGTAACTTTTCTCTCTGTAAGTCATCAAATATCATACCCTAATGGACATTTTTTCCTTGTACCAGAGAAAAATATAATCTTGGTTTCTTTCTCCTGTCTTGCTGGGCCAGTCCATGTTTCAGAATATGAAATATCATAAAATGTAAGTGACTGTGCCATTTTTACTGTACTTTTTGCCATTACAGATACAACTTCTCTGGCAAAATCCATGTTTACTAGCAACCATTTTTTTTTCCTATTTCCTCTCGAGCCACCAGAGCTGGTGGTCTGGCTCAGTTCTTGATTTCTGGGTACAACTTAGGGGTAAGGTCCCTCAGCCTCATTTTCTTGTTATATATCCCCTTTGCTGCCTGAGACCTGCACTTATGCTAGTCCAGAGTGAACTGATAGGAAGAGCATTTACTACTTGCTAGAATAGGTATTTCTAATTCATTGTCATCAAAGGTATGTTTCCTTAATCTTAAATTACAGCCATTTTTCTGCACACCTGGAAGAGAAGGTTAATATTGAAAATAAACTAACTGGAGTGCCTGAGGGTAACCTCTCTAGTAGCAATTACCTTCCCTGTGAGGTGATCCTTCTGTTCAGTTTTTAAAGGTTATAGTTTTCAGTGCCAGGGTTTTTTGAGGTCTTTACTCAGGATTATGAGTTTTCAGGTATCTTGCACTGCAGTTGGGATCTCTTTACATAACTTTTTCTTTTTGCTTCAGTGAATGTTTTTAAGTTGCCACTGAAACAATCATGCAAAGGACACTGACAGAAGTGGAACGTCAGATGCCCCCTGATCTGTTACAGATATTGTGAAGCACTTCTATGAACACAATTTCTGGGTTCTGATCTTGAGAACAAGGGGCTTATTTCTGAAGCTAGTAATGTAAAATTAATCAGAACAAAATTCCCCAGTTCGAAAAACTCAAAGTAAGACATCTTCTCATTTATTTTACAGGTTTCAGGGAAGGGTTTCTCATTCTTTCCTGACCACAGCCCATTGGCAGTTCTCATAGTGTCTCACAGACCTGAGTGCATCTCCCCCATTCATGCCCTCGGTGAAAGGTTTGCAGACGCAGATGTGCCAGCCAGCTGTGCCTGAGGCTTCTGGAGTCCCACAAACCATGACTGCGGAACTGCTGGGACTGAACTGCATTGGCAAATGCCAAACAAACTGAATATAAGCAAATTCTATATGACAGGCTTAGTCCTCAAGAATTCGCAACCTGAAACTGATACCTCATTCTAGGGACATTTGCAAAGCTGGAAGAGTGATTTCACTGCAAATTTTTTGTCTCAAATTATATTATGTCAAACTGTGAGACAGAATATAGTACAGAGGAAACAGTGGCCAGCAGTGACCCATGTTGGAACTGGACACACTGCAGTGCAGCGCTGCGAGAAGATGCCAGCTGAGGTCAGTCAGCCATACAGCTGTTCAGGCTATGGTCCAGCCAACCCACTCTTCATCTCCACAGGATGTAGCAATACAGATACTAACACGTCTACTCAGCTTCTAATTCTGGTACTACCTTGGTCATCAGTTTCACAGTGACTATTTTCATGAATTCTGCCATTTCCCTGCCATGTCATCTATTTTCCAGTCATCTTGGCACTATTCCAAATCAAGCTTTTTGTAGTTCTGGCTATAGAAGTTGGATTTTATGTATTATTTTTTTCCATCATTCTGGGTTGCAGATTTCTCAGTTCACTGAGAATACTAAGATCTCTGGACTTGGCTTCTGCCTGGAACATGACTCTACTCTTTTTCATATGTTCTATTCTCCTGATTGCCTAGTTTTTACCAACCATCCTAAATCTTCCTCCTTACTAAAACAAGAAACACAATGCTCATTTCATGTTTTGTCCAGGGCTTTAGTCCCCTCCCAATCCACACTGGCCCTGTCTTGCTTCTTCTTTTTCCCTTTAATATCAACACCTTTCACTAGCTCTTATTTATTTCTTTTGACAGAATTAACTCAGTTTAACTCTTGGCATTTCTCATCCTGCTGATAGCATTACCAGATTGAATCTTTTGCTAATGTTTCTGTCAGGATGGTCCAATTTGCCTTTCTTGTTCAGGTTGAATTATAAGAGTCATTTGCTAAAGGCAAATAAACAAGAACTCTTTACTTGTAAACAAAACTTCAGCTGTAATAGAATAGAGAACAATACAGTGCCCTTCTGACAAAGGAAGGACCGTTACTTTCATGTTCATTGAACCCATTTAATTTCTATAGCAAGAAGGCTGCAGCTCCCAACAGACCTCTGGAGCACACCATGGGAAGGTGACTCTTTTTGACACATGCATTTAATTTAACATCCCTCACAAGGGGCTGTGTTTTGATTGTCCCATTTCCCTGTCTCCCATCTTACATGTCAGCTCCACTGGTGTGGTGGTTTTACTCTGCTGGGCAGCTGAACTCCGCCACAACCGTTCTCTCACTCCCCCTTCTCAAAGGGAAAGAGGGAGAAAATGCGATGAAAAGGGCTCAAAGGTTGAGAGAAGGACAGGGAGATCACTCAGCAATTATTGTCACAGGCAAAACAGACAGCATAGGGAGATTAATGTCATTTATTAACTAACAAACTAGAGCAGCAAGATACTAAAAAAGAAACTGAAAACACCTTTCCCCCATCCACCCTCTTCCACCTCCTCACCCCGAGTGACTCAGGGGAACGGGGACTGGGGGCTGCGGTCAGTCCGTGAGGCTTCCTCCCCGCCGCTCCCTCACGGTCCCTCTCTGCCCCTGCTCCACGCGGGTCCCTCCCACGGGATGCCGTCCTTCCCCAACTGAGCCTGCGGGGGCTGCCCACAGGCAGCAGCTCTTCAAGACCTGCTCCCACACGGCTCCGTACCACGGGGTCCGTCCCCCAGGAGCAAACTGCTCCAGCACGGGTCCCCCACGGGCGGCAGCTCCCCCCAGACCCCCTGCTCCTGCGGGGGCTCCTCTCCACGGGCTGCAGCTCCGGCCCGGGGCCTGCTCCTGCGGGGGCTCTCCGTGGGCCGCAGCCTCCTCCAGGCCACATCCACCTGCTCCACCGGGGGCTCCTCCACGGGCTGCAGCGTGGAGATCTGCTCCGTGTGGGACCCGTGGGCTGCAGGGGGACAGCCTGCTCCACCAGGGGCCTCTCCACAGGCCGCAGGGGAACTTGTGCTGCGTGCCTGGAGCACCTCCTGCCCTCCTGCTGCACTCGCCTTGGGGGCTGCAGGGCTGCTTCTCACTCCTCACTCTCCCAGCTGCTGTTGTGCAGCAGGTTTTTCCCCATTCTTAAATCTAATCTCACAGAGGTGCAAACGACTTCTCTTACTGGCTCAGCTCTGGCCAGTGACAGGTCCCTTTGGAGTGGGTTGAAATTGCCTCTGATCTGACACAGGGCAGCTGCTGGGCTCTGCATACAGCGACCACCCCTGCAGCCCCACACTGCCAAAACCGTGCCATGTAAACCCAATACACCTGGGCAGGTGAGACCTATATGTTTGGTGTGTGACCAGCACTCAGCCCTGGGGAAGCGTACATCACCATAGGGCTCTTAGGTGTCACCTTGTCCACTGAGAAAAGGTGGCAGTGTTTAATCATCGCCTCAATTTCATGAGCATTAAAACCATCCAAACCGTTTCCACGTAAGTCTAGCTAACAGGTTTTGTTTGTGAATAATGAAAAGTAGGGTGAAATTAAATACCTTTAAAATATTTTGTCAGTTCTCCCCTCATGTTCCAACTCTGCTTTGCACTGACAGACAAATAAGATGCATATGAAAATAAAATCACCAATGAATAACTCATCTATTCAGGAGAGCATGCAAAGTCAGGAAGATTGTCTTTCCCATTTATGAGTTTAAAGCATGAATAATTTAGCAACATACTGGCACACTAAATATTTATTTGTGGTACTGTTCTGAGGAGAAAAGATTAAAAAAGGCACAGAAAAAAAATTACTTTGACCATAGAGATAAAAATAGGAGATTTAAAAACAATCTTAAATGATTTAGGAACAGAATTTATGCTTCTAAATCACTGCATTTCTGCTGGAAATGTCCTCCAGCATCCTATGTGGTTCCTAGATACTTACATTGGTTTGTCTTGATGTGCCTTATATTCTGCCACTTTTTGAACACAGTTTGTGCTAATATTCTGGAAGTAGCACTTGAAAAACACACAGTGGATACATTGGTTTTAATTATAAATACATTTTATGCAATGAAAAATTAAATTCCACATCCTTGACTAGCAATTTTTTTTTTTTATTTTTTTTTTTTTTATGATTGGGCTAATAATCTGAGCCCTTGTTTGGCTTTGTACAAATCAAATCATGATCACCTCTCCGTGGAATCAGCCTCTGGAAGAAAGATGAGGGCAGAAAAAAAAAGGATATCAGAGACAATTTGCTGTAAATATGGAGGAAGGAACATGGCAATGTGTTTACCACCACGTGGTTTCCAAAGACGAAAAGCAAACAACACCCAACACCCAGAGGCAACTCAGGATCTCTGTTTTCTCTCCCTGTTCTCAGATGTCACCCTCTGAGGTGGTACTCAAGCTCCTAAATTTCTGAGTTGCTTTTCTGTATCAGTTTACAAGCAGTGCGTGGGGGGACAGGACAGACTGGATGACATGTTTGGAGACAGCTCCATGTCTAAGTTATTGTCTTTGTAGTTAATGCACCATGATTTTAAGACAGAGCTGGGTGTGTGCAATTTTAGTTAGAGACAAGCAATATAGTTAAAACTGTAAGGAGAGACCACATTTTAAATACAGAAGCACAAGATGACAAAGCTATGAGTGAGCATTCAAGTATTTGTTTTCTGAGTCATATTAGAAGTATTTTTCAAAAAGCTTTCTCCATATTCTTCATTTCTGCAGCTTCCCCCCCATCTTTTTTTTTTTTTTTTCTTTAATAGGCTGAGCATATTGTTTCTCTCTGTGAAGTGGTAAGATGAACATCACATTTTCAGGCTGGTAAATGAGCTGCCTGCATCCTGCAACACTGTGCCTAATGTTATGTTAAACCAGATTCTGCCAAGCCTCCCACACAGGAAAAAGTACTTTGTGGGCTATGCAGGCTGCCATTGAAGAGGATGGGAAACCCAGGCTCCAAACACAATGTTAGCTTCCAGAAGAGGAGCAAAATGTTTGAAGTGTCAATGAGATGAAAGAAGTGTCCTATTTAATAGTTAGGGCATGCATATAGAAATTTTTGGATGGGATTATGTGATGGTATTATGGCAGATGGTTGGAGTCAGACTAGATGACAATGGTCCTTTATGGTCATATAAGCTATAAATGGCATGAAACAGTGTATATTCATATTACACCCACAAAATCTATTTGAAATAATCACTAGGATTATGTGATCAGGCATACACCAGCTAAGGAAGGCCAAAATTAAGGGATGACTGCTAATTTAAGAACAGCCACTATAATTGTCTTTTAATTTCATAATTAATTATGCACATTGCTCTGTAATGTGAGGATCCAGGAGGAAAAATGAGTTCTTTCCAACCTCTCCTGGGTAGCTGGCGGCAAGCTAGAGTGAGCAGACCTGTGGTATTGTCCCCTGGAAGCAGCTGCAATGGGTTTTGGGAAACCTTGAGCTTGGGAGCCCTTGAGTTTGAGAGCCCTGGGAGAAGGGACTTGGCTGCATCAAGGAAGGGTTGGTCTTAGGCTTTCCTCCTGAGTGAGTGCTCCAGCTTGCAAGACTCTCAGCTTCACACCAGCAGACAAGCTTTTGGTGACATTCAGACCTGCAAATTTCCACTCTATCATTGGAGTAGACCTCAACCTTAAGGTCCCAACTGGAAAACAGAGGCAACATTTATCAGCCACAAAAGAGAGCTGTGAGAACAAAGAAGTCCATTATGGACATACTGCAATGTGCTCAGATAGCAATAGTTAAATAAATGGAAAATGTCTCACACAGGCCTGTCAGCTCCTTCACTGATCATCTCCAGAGTGGAGGCTGATAATTATAGCCCTGTACATTAAACTCAATCATGAGTTTGTTAAACAAAGCATAAGTTAATTAATTTTTACTTGTTCTCTGTAAGATTCGTACTGAGCTCATTTGTGTTAAAAGGACAATGCCTTAAACCACTGCCTTTAGTGTTTTCCAGCCTCACTGTCTTGGTTTAGGTACAACTCAGATCACATCACTCTGAAGCTTGTACCAGCCAAATGTGTAAAAGCTGATCTGTTTTTTCATATGTTGTCCAGTGGTGAGTGACTGCCTGTCTGAAATTAGAATCACGCCTTTGTTTACTATTCTGAGTATAAAATTTTCCTGCTTGAATTCCCTTTTCATCCTTGATGTGATTTCAGGCTCTTTAATTATTCGACACAATGAATATTTTCTTCTTCATTTCACAACTCTGTCTATTTTAATCTCTTCTCCTCTTCTAAAAAATAAATAATAAAAAGTATATTATTTATTTTGCCATTCAGAATAAGTAGTCTTCTGGAAGCTTGAGAGTGTCCCTCTCTCATCTTTCATCTGTAGGTGAAAACCTACAGCTGCCATGAACTCATCGGTGGCATGTACTAATGCCAGCAGTGTTCACAGTGGGAGTTTTCCACCCTCTCTCTCTGAATCCTCCTTGCTTCTTGCACAGCCATCACTTCAGTTTGATGAACTAATGGCAGTTTCATTGGCATATCACTGTTTAGATGGGTGTTGTTTCAATATTTTCTTGGCAAGGGATACTGTGGTACATGTCAGGGTGGGAATGTGGCCGTGGTCCTGCTGTGCACGTTTACAAACACCAGTGCCTTGGACAGCCAGGCTTGAGGTAGTTTCTCAAGAAAGAGTAGATTCAGGGTGACAGCTACCAGTAGGGGAAGGAGCGTTGTCCAGCTCCATCACGAACACCACGCTGGGCTCCGAGTTTTGACCTTCCTCTTTCCCCTTCCCCCTGTTATGGCAGCAAGAGCCTGTCCCAAGTCTGGCACGTTTGTGTCAGTGAGGTAGCAAATCCATCACTGGAGAGCTGTTCCCCTGCTGTCTCCTCAACCCAGCACCATCTTCAGCCCTATAGCTATTGCAGTCCCCATGCCCAGTCCCGAGCTGCTGGTAGTTTTACTTATCTATGTTTTCCAATCTCCAGGCCCGATATGACAGCTCAGAACTGGCTTTTTTGAGTGAGGGTCTTCAGGACAGCTCATTATTGGCCTAAACGCATTGGTTTCTGTTGGGTGTTACCTGTCTGTTGGAGGTTTCCTTATCCTTTCACACCTCTCAGTGCTGCATGCTTTGAATATTTTTCTCTAACACTTTCTATATCCTGGTACTTGGGCTGGTGTGATTTGCACTAATCCTAGAAGGACTTTGTACTATATTTTGTCAAAAACTGGATTTAGCTCTAGAATCCATACATACTTGGCAAAAAAGAAACAGGCTTCTGAAAAGTGGAATACTTATTACCCAAGCATACATTTAGAAGTTAAGCTTTAGGAAACTGTGCTGGTAAAAAATTGTTTCATTTGAGAACGACTTACCTTGCTTTATTTTGGGTGCCATGATCTTCGTTAAGAGCAGCCTCTCCTTTGTATGATGACTGACTGAAACCTACAGAAAATGAACTGAATGAACGCTCAATCCAGAGCATTCAAGAGTGAACCTAAATAACAAGAAATCAGCTCCTAAGCTAAAGTTTGCAAATATTTAAAGAAAAACATAGAGTTACTCCTGCCTACGTAGGTTCAAAGTGATTTTTTGGACTTAGTTTACACTGTCAAAAATTGTCAAAAACAGAGAGAACTTTTTTCAGTGAAGGAAGAGAAATGGTTAAAATGCAGCTTTTTATGACATTCTAGGGATAAAAGATAAGGAGAATGTTCCAAACTTGTTAGTGAAAGATGAACCAATGACAAAAATGTAAGAGAGACCCAGAGACCACAAGTGCCTTTCGTCCAATACTGCCCAATCAATACAATGCTAAACAAAATCTAGACTGCTGGGGTAAAAATAACACAGTCAAGATCACTTTGGAATTTAGACTAAAAATAAAGGGTAGGTTTCCTTCTTTTTCTTTATTATTATTATTATTATTTTTTTTAATTGCAGTCTGGTTTGTTTAGCTGAGGTTTTTCTGTGGGAGGTGCATTTTCAAAAAAAAAAAATTTAATAGGAACTAGCAAGGGAAGAAGGGTAAATGTTTTTCATCCCAGCTGCTTATTTCTTTGATGAGGCAGCTTCCAGCCCTGCAGCCCTCCCCAGCCTACCTGCAGCAGAGCCTTGCTCAAGGCAATAGGATCATGCTTTTGAGAGGAGCTGGAGGCATGAGCTCTCTGGATGCAATATCTGTTTGGTTTTTTGAAAGCTCTAACTTTTTGGCAGTGTTCAAAGCGAAAAGATACCCAACAGTTTAGTTGCCAGCTAAAACAGTCGCTGGGGAAGTTGGTGGGACTGAGGGGGTGGATGAAGATTGGCTCAGTACTCTCTCTGCCATGAGCATGGGGGTTATCTCCTGTTGGATTAGCTTATCTGAAGGATTTAGAGCAACAAAAGTGCACTGGCTTTGTCACGTCAGTCTCTTTCCAACCAACTCACATTAAGTCGTGTCCCAAGCCTATGTTGGAATGGAGATGGCTTGGCAGTTGCTGTTGAAAATGGTTTCAGAAAAATTTCTATGAAAAGAATAACAGAGAGCTTTCTAAACAGGGGTGGTCTGGTTGGCAGAAGAGATGCTAACCAGCTATTTTAAAATAAGTTAGAAAGAAAGTATACTAGGCAAAACATATGCAGTAACTTAATAACAAAAAGCTGACAAATAATAGGGAAAGAGGGGAGCTGCTGTGAACGTGCATACAAAGCAAATGTTTTGCTGAAGTGAGGTTCCTGCCTCACTGTGGGAATTCAGAGTCCAAATAAATAAATAAATAAATAAATAAATAAAATTCTGTCTCTGAAGCTACTATGAAAAGTAGCTTTTAGCAGTAAAGTACAATAAACTAATTAAAAAATGATACATCTCATGGTGAGTTTGGAGAAAAGAGAACTGTCTCATCTGTTTTTGAGTACTAGAAGTCATACTTCTTCATGATTTTACAATATGAATTCTTCCATTAGAAGATTTGATGCCCAAGTAGAAGAGTAATGACCCTAACGGGATAACCAAAAATATTTAATATCAAAGGAGATTTTACAGAAATTTGAAGTTTAGTTTGCTACTGCTTTAGGCGCCTGTGTCAAACAACCAAATTTGTATTGTAAGTGTAACTTTGTATTTCAGCATAATTATATTCCTTCCCTACTACTGACTAGCCTGAAGGCATTTTTAAACTAAATTTTGCTTACTTTGCCTTAAAAAAGGTGGAAAATGTGAAGTTTTAATACCTCATATATATGAACTTTAGTGCTTGATACACATTTATAGGAAACAGGATGTTCAAGTAAGAAGGAATGATAAAATTATCTGCTCTACTGTAGCACTGTGTTCAGCCCGGGTGAAACCTGACAGCGTTTTGGAGAATTTATTAAAGTTATGCCCAGGTTGAATTCAGATTATATCATCAGTCTACTTAGCTAAATCTGAAGTGGACTGTTTAAACCTTCCACTATATGTAAATGCTTTAGGGAATTAAGTATTTCTAGACATAATCTGCCAGAAAACACACACACTACTTCAACCTTTCAGCTACCAAAATATCTTCTATCTGGTACAGCCTGTATTTTTTTGATTTCTTTTGACCAACTCACTGACATGATTGTGATATTTTAAAATTGGTCTTGAAAATTCTTTTAAATGTGTTCTTATGCAGTTCTTACCACTGCCCAGTTGTTTATCAGTCTCTTATTGCACCACTACTCATACATAATTGTGCACTAAAATTGGATGTATGAGCTAAATCTGATTCTCTTTCACTCCTGTAGATGTAGAGGTAGGTACAAGGCATTAGCATACTTTAAGGAGAGCAGAATTTGATACTTTATATGTGGCTCACTAGCTTTCTGTGGGTAAACACTAAAGAAAGTAAGCTCTTCTCCAAGAGATTCATCTCCTTCCAACCCACATCCACTAATTGATTTTTCTCTGTAAATTGTTGCAGTTCTGGAAATAGTTTTACTATCTACTGAGGTTTCTGATTCACTGCTTTATCTGAAGTGGCACTTTCTATTTCAAGGCAGTCTCTGATTCAAGCACTTCTGCAGGTGTTGTATGAAAAAGGTTATTACGATCATCATTGCCTGCATGGGAGTCACAATGCTAAGAAGATGCCACACAGATTGGATTTGTGCTGTTGCTCTCATCACCTGGATCATGTTCAAACACTTTGAGTTGACAAATGGCTCAGAAGTTCAGAACATCAGAACAGGAGTGTTGGAAGCAGATATCTATCTCTCTGCTCTAATGAGCTCCTTGGTTCTCTTTGATTATTTCCTCAGAAATAGCACAACTAAATGCTTCTTGCAGCAAAACTCTTCCTTCTCCAGTGATAAATTAGAATAGAATGGTTGTGACTTGATTATGAAATGCAACGTTACTGAGGACACCAAAGAAGATGTGAATCATTATTAGGTATGGCATTAGGGTGTTAGGTGATAAGGTTTCTCAGCAGTAGTGATGTTAAAGGGAGTGTGCAAATTATATGCTGCAGTTTTAGTAAAACTGCAGAGTGAAAGGAAGACATATGACTTACAATTTACTGCAAGGAAATTGAGTGGTTAGGTCTGTCCTAAACTCCCTGGAGGAATCACTGAAAGAAGTCATTTGATTTCTCAAAGTCATAGCATCATAGTGTTGGAAAGGCCCTCGAAAGGTCGTCCAGTACATCTGCCTCCCAAGGCAGGACCAACTTTATCTGAGCTATTCTTATCAAAGCTGTTCTGGAAGATGTCCACTGCTAACGATTCATATGCTCCCCAGACAGCCCATTCTCATGCACCCTGACCTAATCGTAAAATGCCTAGAAAGCTGTTTTCCTGGTTTACAGTCTGTTGGTTATTAGTAAAATATTTTGGGCTTGGCTTTTGAAAGTCACTTTGTGGGCTTGGTGAGAAGACAGCTTGTCAGGACCACAAGGCAGATACCTAATTCCTGTTGTAATACATTGCTGCAGAAGGTCTACTGGTTTAGTTCACAGGGTTTAGCAGATGTACCTATGGCAAAGAATTATGGTAGAGTCCAACATCTGCGTCTTGCATCATACTGTAGCACATATTGAACTGCAGTTTTGGAGCTCAGTAACAACATCTACCCATTAGTTCTAATAAAAAGACCTGAGATTTGGATTTCATTTTTTTTTTTTTATTACTTTGTATTTTATTTTTCCCTGAGAAAGACAAAGTTGGAGGATCTGTCCTTGCTTTTATAATCCAGCAGATAAGGAAATGAATGTGGGTTTTCTTGTGCCATTTTCAGACTCCTAGGACCTGTCACCCTACTTCTTATATAGTCACAGTCAGTAATTTGGAGGATGACTGGAACTTGAGTTGTCTCAACAAGAAGAAAGGTTATTTAAAACTTTTGCTGTGCATCTCCATGAAATTAAAGTTGATTCAGACTCAAGTTCATTTGTTTTTATTATGTGAACACATAATAAAATTTATTATGCTGAAGCACTGCAACATTTCAGAAATTTTTTAACATTTTGTTATTTCTGCAGAAACAAATGTGTTGAATTCAACAGAAAATTCAGGAATAGTTCCAGACATCTCAAAACAACATTCCCAGAATACAAAGGAGTCAGAAAAGTAATACCTTTGGGTTTTGGGTTTTTGAAGATATAGGGGAAAACAGCTTGTCTGCTTCAGAAAACAGGGAAAGCAACACAAGGGATAAATATAAGGCTTTTTTTTCCCATTTGTTCTTTTTTCTTTTTTTTTCTTTCTCCTTTTTTCTTTCTTTTTTTTTTTTTTTGTAATTGTGAGATTCTTGGGTCAAGATCTCTGATTAACTTCTTGGCTCTAAAGCACTTCATGCAATGGAGCACTGCTTTAGTTATTTTTTTTTAAGTATCATATTAGCAACATGTAAAAGGAATAGAAAAACTGTCTTGATGTCCATTTGCTATGATCCAGGACAGACCCATCAAAGGTTAAATCCCAGGATTTTATAAGAATTTAAAATTTTTTTACTGTTTCTAACCACTTCCTTCCTAAGCATGAAGAACTTAGCAGTCATGGACAATGGTTCTCCATGATCCAAAACAAAACACATCTCCACACCCTTTAGCCTGGTTTCCATGTACTCATCTTAAAAAACTGAAATCAACTGAAATGGACTCCAGAATTGCAGTTTGTGTTATTTTTGTATCAGGAAGTTGTACCGGAACCCAAGATAAAAAGCTAACACAAGAACACTGGTGTTGCTGCTGCTGGGGATTTCTTCTCTTCTTTCCACCCCAATCCTCTTTTCTCTACGCTCTTGAGAATTTGCATCCTATTTCTGCTATTCCACTGTCTTCACATGGTTACCCATGCAAACCACAGTCTTTCTTTCTTGCTATCATAACTGTCTTTAAAGTGGGCAACTATCTGTCATGGGATAGTTATGAAGATGAAGAAATATGGCCTGGTAGGTGAAACGTTTAGTGGGGAGATCTGGTTTCCTTTATGAATACGTTTGGTGTTCATTGAACAGTCCCATCAACTCTCCATGCCTCAACTTTCGCAAGAGTAAGTAGAGATAACAATGCTTACCTTTCTTTTCTCAAATATATATATTTTTTTGTCTGTTAATGATGTACGTATCAGGTAATAGTTGTTTTTACAAGTGTTAACAGTAAAGATTATATATTGCATATGAATCTTAGGGAGCAGGGAGATAAATCCCCTCAAAAAACAAAACCTTGTCTGGAAGAACTGGATTGTTTTGAACTGGAGGATAGGTAACTATTTGAAACCAGCGCTTGTATGCTTGTGGATGGAGGCACGTGTCAGGTGCTGTCCTCCAGACAGTTTTCTGCCTGCTGTCTACAGCTGTGACAGAATTTCTCTTCCAAGTGGCCACTGAGCACTACCAGGATATATCAGAAGTGTATTGAGACAGTTCATCCTGGAAAATGTGATTTCACAGTTAGTAGAACATTAGACATGGTGATAAAAAGGCTTAATATGTGTTATTTGTTTTTCTGGCAACAGTGATTTTTTTATTGAACGTTTGAAGCTAAGGAAAATGAAGTCTCTACAAGATTTTGTGAGTGACTCTGTTTTGATTTTTCATCTGGAAGAGTATTATTTCCTCAGACACTACAAAAAAAGAACCACAAAAGTATCTTTTGTGTGTGTTCTTGACAGTAATAGGCACAAGCCCTGTGCACTTTGGCCTTGGACTTTGTCACAGAGAGACAGCTTCTTCAGACAAAAAGGGCTGCTTTGGTGTTAACCTCTGTAACTATCAAATAAGGAAAGTATTTTAATAGCTAGGTTAGGACAACCTAAGTCTGCATTGCCTTCTGCCCCAGATGCCTGCCATGTCCCAGTAGCAGTGCTCCCAGCATGGCAGGTAGAGCCAGAGGAGCTCTATCCAGTGTGATGCTGATGCAGCCAAATAAATGATGAGGCTTCATCCAGAGCAACTCCCTGCAAATGCATAGCCCTGGGCAGGGAGAGGGATGAGACCAGCACTTTTGACAGCAATATCAAATTATATAACCACATTTTCAGGTTCGTAGGCAATTAAACCAAGACTGCTGAAACCCAGGGCATTAATGTGCTGGTGGTGATTTACATTAATCCAAAGGCTGTGAGCTGTAGTGCAGGGGTAGCTACACACCTACTTTAGATACTGCAGTGAGGAGGGAGGCAGAGAGCTTAAACTTCAGCTACCCTTAAACTGACTGTGAAATGTGATTCACAGCCTTGATTTAATTGCATTATGGCAGGGAGATTCAAAGTGATGCATGACATTTTACCTCCTAGTTCTTAGCAGTAAAGGCAACAGGTTGGGATGCAGGATGCTTGCAGGATGGTGTTGTTAGTATGTGTGTCCTGTGCTTAAAATGAAACATTTTGCCCACCTGGCATGTCAGTTATCTTCTAAGATACTTCATATGTTTTCCAATGTCCTTTTTTTTTTTTTTTTTTTAAATGTGAAACAAAACTAAGAAGAGTTTTATGCATTGAAGCTGTCCATCACTACTGTATCTGTGTAGTGGCAGGACTGGGGTGGCAGAAGTGACTATAGGCAGAAGGGGCTGCCAGGAGATGTATGCGAGCTCCTGTTTTAATGTGTAACATATAGGAACAAATCAGAGTCAGCTCAAATGGATTTGACCAAAATAAAAACAGCAAGTGAGGAATGAGCTGAACAGATAAGTAGAGAGGGGACTGATATCATGTTTCTTTGAAAACATCCCTGCTCTTTCTGTATTTGCACTCGGGACAAGCGGGCATTCTTCATGCAATTCCGAGAACCTTCCCGAAAGTGAGGAGAGAACAAACCTCTTCAGACCCACAGGGAAGCAGAAATGTCAGAGAAGAAAATCACTTGATCAAGGACATCAAAGACAGAAGGCGAGTCTCTGGGAATGGGAACAGATGAGTAACCTCAATCCATCATCACAAGTGGAAATGCCTCTTGGAAATGGCCTTGCTTGAAAGCAAACTGAAGTCTCACCTGTCCAGCAAACTTCAGGAAATAACACAAGCCCCTGAAGTGGCAAAGGATTGCTTGTAATGGTCTTCTGTGAGATAGGACTCAGTTTAAGGATCTAATCTGTGTATGACCCCTGCTTCCCACTCTCATCAGTTATTAGATTCTGGGTGCTACTGGGAAGCTGTGCTGTTTCACAGAAGATTGCTGAGCTGGATGGGGGCAGGACAGGTACAAACATACCCCTCGCTTTTTGAAGGGCATCTTGGAGAGCCACTGATAAGAGATTGATGTCTGACTATGCAAGTTGTCATGGGACAGGCAGAAAAAGGAGGGGATTCCTTTAAATCCAGATAAATGATTCAGCTTTTATCAGCATCACCTGCACAGGTGACAATTACATAGAGCTTGGGGAAGTGTCAAAGCACGGTCTGTTAGGTGCATACAGAACATTTATGTGGATATAGTTGTACATTGTATAACAAAGAAATGCAGTTGCTTTCAGCTCTGTTCTTGATTGGTGACTAAATAAAAGAGAAAATTTCATCTAGTTTGTATTCCTTAAAAGAGAAGCTCTGTAATATATATATCTTTTTCTGTCCCTATGCTTGTTTTGGGTAGGAACAGGTTTGCCAGTCTCTCAGTAGAGAAGATAATCAAGACAAGAGTTCATATGTACAATACAGTCATTTCCAATTCCTGTGATGGAAAAAAAATCAATATTTATAGTCAATGAAAACAGGACTTTATCCAGAATGGGTAACAATCTTGAGCTGAATGTTGGGATATACTTTCACATATAATGGTGGCACGAGATAGTAAAAACCCTCTGTCTAGTTTATTAGTTAGGTCTGCAGCTGAGCATCCATGTGACCTCCAAAACATTTCTTTAACTCCCTGTAACTCTTTCTCACATTTTTTTTTTTTTCTCTCTAGCATGTGGCCAGGTTGCAAGGCGAGGGGGCTGAATAACTTTTATTCGGCCTGCAGCACAAGATGCCTCTTGTCCTGGTTGTGGATCTCAAGACGACCATATCATGAGCATCTTGATCAAATACATCAGTTACCATGAATGAGCCCAAACTCTCTTCAGCTAGCCTTGCTAGTGCTTTTGCCTATCACTTGAGGACAAAGAGAACTTCTGTAGTGTATGAGCTGTGGGGTAGTTGGGATCTTTCATCTTTATTTTCTATACTTTTGAGATTTTTTTCCTTCACCTGCTCCTGCGCACTGCCTTCAGAAGCAATAAAGCACATTTCATCAAAGTTTCTAGTGGGATTAAACACATTTCAGTACTCCAGATTCTCCTTTAGAGTTCCGCTTTTGTTGTCATATTGTTTATCAACCATTCCTACCACAGAGGCTCACAATGTGAGTTCATGTTGATCATTTTTTAACACGATCCTCTGCTCTATACAAGCAGTTCCAGCTGGCTCAAAGCAGAGCCTCTGGAAGACCCCAAAGCCAAACATAGTTTTCAATAGACATGACAAAATGTGGGTGATTTTATTAATTAACCACTTGTTCCTTATCAGCTTCAGATGACTTGCCAGTGTATACTTTGTCAGTTCATTTATCATTCTAATTACTGCATACTTTTTATCCCCCACAGTTCCTTTGTAGAAGATATCTTTCTCTGGCATCTCACTCTTTAAACCTATATACACAAGTGAATTTTAGAGCTGCATGAGAAATGCTTTAGCAATATGTATATATAAATGATCAAAATTTTGTTCCAGGAGACAAATCTTAAAATAAATAAAGGAAGCAAAGACTCCAGGAGGGGCCTCACAAAGGCAGAACAGAGGGGGACAATCACCTCCCTCCACCTTCTGGCCACTCTGTTGATGCAGCCCAGGATGTGGTTGGACTTCTGGACTGCAAGCACACACTGCTGGCTCATGTAAAGCTTTTTGTCCACCAGAACCCCCAAGTTCCTCTCTGCAGGGCTGCTCTCAATGAGTTCTTCTCCCAGTCTGTACTCATGTCTGGGATTGCCTTGATCCAGGTGCAGCAGCTTGCACTTGGACTTGTTGAACCATCATTCAGTTCACATGGGCCCACTTCTCCAGCTTGTCCAGGTCCCTTTGGATGGCATCTCTTCCTTCTGGTGTATTGACTGCACCACTCAGCTTGGCGCCATCTGCAGACTTGCTGAGGGAACACTTGATCCCACTATGTCATTGATAAAGATCAGGCTGCTCCAACTGGATATAAGTCTTGTTGGGCAGTCAGGATATAAACTCAAGCACTATCCAAATAAAAGTATTGGTTATGAACCAAACAGACAATACATCTTCTCCAAGAGATGCAAAAAAACCCTCGTTAAGTGTTGATAGAAAGGTTGGTAGATTGTTTAGAAATGCGTGTTAAGGGCACAGTATCTGCTCTGCTCATATTTAGGCATCACATTAATCAGCAAAATCTTTAAATAAGGTTAAGGACTTAGATAATGAATTCTTGCCCTAAAGATCTCAGAGGAAATCTCTATCTTCCCTCTTTCTTTTTCTCTCTGTCTTTATAGCTCTATGTCAAAAGGAAAATGCAAGGCAGGTATGCTCAAATGCGATGAGTCAAATAGGTGTCAGAGTGCTTCCCTGTAGAGATATAAATTCAAAGTACAGAAGGGGTTGAGATGCTCTGACTTACACAAAGCCTCCAAACACTCAAAAGCATTTCCTGGGCTGCTTGCTGCAAGTTCCTTCTGAAAATATGGCCACATTTACAATTGCTGGCCACCAAGATCTCCTGAACATTAAGTTCAGTAGAAATTAAGACAGAACATTCCAGAGCTTGGTGCTAAAAAGGGGACAAGATGCCGAACAGATTTTTTTCTGATGCCATCTGCTGCCTACTTCACTCCTTTTAGGAGCTATCACCTGCTTTAATATTCTCAGTGATTAATGTAGGCCATCCCCAATCCTCAGGCAGAAGTTGTTGCTACTTGATTAATATTAAATACTTTTGGCTTTTTAACGTAATAATTTTGTTTTTGCCTAATTATGATCTTTAAAGGATTATATATAGTTTTTTCCTCTCCGTTTGGCAGCCCTAAGTGCTCAGTAGTTATTGATCAGACCTTCAACATGAATCCTAATGGAAACACGAGAGCATGTGATACAGCTCTGATCAGTCTCTGCATTGCTAATGAATGCACTTCAAGCGAATGAGATTTGTTTCAGCTTTGTGCAGCTCATACAGAGGCTTTGAAAATACACAAAATAAGAGTCCTCATGCTTATTTTGACATTATCAGAGATAAGTTTTATCAGGACCTGGGGTACTAGCCTATTTATTTTTTTTCTTGGAAGCTGCCAGTGTAAACCCATAACTCTCTTCTGAATCAGCACAGCACATTTGTCGTGCTCTGCAGCAATAAGAGATCAACAAGAGATAATGGACCATGATACCACCACAGCTCTGGGAAATGGGGCAATGGAAACAACAGCAAATGATGATTGAAATGCCTGTGTTAAAACTCAGCCCTGGAACAGTTTGTTTGCATTGTCTGTTCAGATTTTTCCTCTGAAAAATAAAGCACTGTCTACTTCAGACAATTCTCATGGAGCTCAGAGAAGCAACACAATTTTTCTGATTCTGGATGGAGGGGCAAGGTTGGAAATGGTGGCCTGACATCTCTTAACAAAAAAGGAAAGAGGAGCTTAGTCTTTCTAAGTCCCTGGAGGAGGATCGCTGGAGTAGTAGATGCTCAAAGAGAGCCTTTACTTACACATTACACATTTGACTGTGATGAGACCAAGCCCAACCAATGTGCAAGCTGAGTATGGGAGATATAAGAATCAGAGCTTGCCTGTAGGTGGCTGTCAGGAGACTACTGGGGACCAACACCTCTGACAACTAAACCAAGTTCCTTATGCCCAAAATTTGGATATTGACATTTGGCAAACATTTCTGACAAAGAGGGCTGAGTTACGACTTCTAGTGTGGTGGCAATTTGTAATTCTCTTAACATGATCTCAGGAACCTTGCTAAGAGCTTGTACTGTCCGTGCACTTTTTCTTCAACCATGAATGGCACAAGTCTTTATATTTCACACTACTACGTCTTTAGGGTGCTATGAGGTCAAAAAAATCCTCAATGATTGGTCTTTGGACACTATGGTAATGAAGCCATATTATTTGCCAGTAAACGTGTCAGTAATTGACTGGTGTGATGCAGCATGAAGTGGAAGATGGCTTATTTTTAGGAAAGATGTTTTTATCCATTTTATCAGTATTTTACACTTGGTCTCAGAACTTTGAAATTCTAACAAGGACCATTTTAGAAATTAAAAATGTATGGCATGAGGCTATTTGATTTTACCATTAAGGCACTCCACTGCTGTATTCCTGAGTCATCACGGGAGGAGGAGGGGGGTTGTCCTGCAAATTAGCAGCAAGCTGTGCATTACACAGCTGCACAGAAGGGCCTTGAGTGCATTTTACTCAGGGAAAAATGGTAGTGGTGGCTGGCAAGAACTACCTTTTATAACAGAAATGGTAAAAAGCCATTCAGTTTGCAATAAAAAGAGATACAAACCTCTGGACATGACACGTCAAAATGTTTAGACTATTTTGATACTGAATCCCAGTCACTCAGAGAGCCCAATATTAATGAATGCACCTCACAACATTCATGCTATTTGCTTTATGTGTTTACCCGTTCTTTTGGAAGGGTATTGCTCTTTGCTCTTCTGGTCCACATAATTTTGCCCATGTCTTGATATTATACAACCTCTAATTCCCTGTGCAGATGGCTTTTCTGTGATTCCTGCATTGTGCGAGAAGAATAGAATTGGAAAAGTCAAGGGCTAAGTTAATTGTACTGCTGCTGTTTTGCAGGTGTTCTCAGCACTGCCTTTAAATTCCTGTTGGCTAAAGGGTTCAAAGGCAGGTGGCTGAAAATGGGCTGCTACCTCTGTATTTAAACACTTGCATGTTAATGGCCTGACCCGTGAGGAGCAATGGACACCCACAGAACGCCCCCATCCTCCTCTGCACACATTTGGGGCATTATCATAAAATGACTCAAATATTAATCTCCCATCTTAGAGTCGGTTAACCCCAAGGGCTTTGTTAATGTTAAAGGACTAAGCCCTGTGACTTTTCTGTTGGGTAAATATATTTATCATAGGTGAGCTGCAACATGGGGCAAGATGAGGTCAAAACAAAATTCATGCCTTGAATCACTAACAGAGCTGGAAAGAAAACTTCTGTAACCATTACAATCAGTCTAGTTTCTTGCTATAAGTCTCCCTGTGGTAAGGTCTGCTTGATAATGGCTTATTGGTGTTCCTTATTGCCATTGTTTTGCTCTCTTTAATTCTGCAAAAGCTATCACGTTCATTCTTTGTCTGGTTGTCTTAAGGAGTGGAGGTCAGAGGATCCTGGTGTAAAGTGGAGTAAAAGACCTTCATTCATCTGCAGGTGCTGGAGCACCTTCTGATGGAATGCGCAACTCTGAGCCCATGTCCAACCTGATGGAAATGAACCAGTCTCTCCTAGGCCTTTATAAATGTTCCTCAGACTTTGCCCAAGGAAATCAAGCTTTGGCAAGTACTTAAAATCATCCGGATTGGAAAAAGCCTTTATAGTCACGAAGTCCAACCATCAAAATGACCTACCAAGTCCCATCACAAACACATGCCGCAATGAAGTATTAATACTGCATTCTGGTATCAGGGACGTGCCCAGATTAGTATCTGAGGGTTTGACTGAAGTACCCCAAATGTTTGACCATTTCCAAGAATAACTTTGGGTGAAAGAAGATGACGTGTCATCTTGGAGAGTTATATTAGTAGACTAGAAAAATATCTCTGCTGTACACTTCAATAGGAAGATTCTGATACCTAGTGAAGAAAAAAATAAAAATCTCAGGTTTTAAGAACTGACATTAATGCTTAAATGACTGTCATGGTTTGAGTTGGGACAGAGTTAATTTTCTTTGCATAGGCTCACTCAATGCTGTGTTTTTGGTTTTTGATGAAAATAGAGATGATAACAGACTGATTTATTAGTTGTTGCAGAGCAGTGCTCACACAGAGCCAAGGACTTTCCAGCTCCTCATGCTGCCCTGCCAGCTAGGAGGCTGGGGGTGCAGCAGGAGCTGGGAGGGGACACAGCCAGGACAGCTGGCCCAGACTGACCAAAGGGATGTCCCATACCGTGCAGCATCATGTTCAGCAATAACAGCTGGGGTGAAGACGAAGGAAGGGGGTTAATGTTTGGGGTGATGGTGTTTGTGTTCCCAAGAAACCATTACACCTGATGAGCCCTGCTTTCCTGGAAGTGGCAGAACACCTGCCTGCTGATGGGATGTCACGAATTCATTCCTTGTTTTGTTTTGCTTGTGCACGTGGTTTTTGCTTTACCTAGTCCTTATCTCAACCCATGAGTTCTCACACTTTTACCTTGCTGATTCTCTCCCCCATCCCACCTGGGGAGAGTGAGTAAGTGGCTGTGTGATGCTCAGCCACCTGCTGGGGCTAAACCACAGCACTGAGGGTAATAGCTCACTGTAGTATGACATGAAGACCTTCTCTTCCTCCCAACTCAGTGTTGCATATGATGATTCATCCAAATCTCCTTAAAAGCTCACAGTGCTTTTAAGGTGATCTGATGCCCATGATGCCCATGATCTGGTGCCCATTTGTGCAGCCTCCCCTTGGGCTGGCTTCACTCCACGATAAACTCTTCTCATGTTTGCATTTGGCTTCAAATCAAATATGTTTGAAACAGCTTCAGCACATTCCCTCTACAGCAGCAGGAAGCCGAAGCTGTATTTGCTATGAAACTCGTGATGCAGTTCTTCTTCGTCCACACATGAAACACTAAATCACTGGAAGGCAGCAGGAATGGTTGTACTGTGGCTGCAAATTTGTTAGCACTGCTGTGATGAGCAAGTCATACTTAGTTAAGTAAACTGTTTGTTTTCACTCTTCCTGAGCAAGAGGTCAAGAGAAGTTCACTGTAATTAACAGTTAGGAGATACACGGGATGGAAAAGCATGAGGCAGTGTTTATTTAAAGAGCTATAAAATTGGTAAGAAAATAATTTTCCTACCAGAGGGGGAGCTATTAGGATCAGCTTTCATTAGGAATGGTTCTGTAATAAAGAGTTGTAAGTTCGTAAAAGAGTGTAAAGCCATCTGAATAAACCCAAGGAGCAGATCTCAGCAGCCCAGGAGCCACAAGGGAATGGAACACCAAGTAATATTCGTAGGTCTTTTACTTTGGGCTCATGTGCATTTAGAAAGCTGCATTCCTGTAAATGCCCAATGCATTATGATCTTCAGTGGCTGGAATGGAAATTTAGGAGTCCCAGTGGGGAGCTATCCCTCCTGCAGCACCCTTGTGAGAAATGCTGAAGGGTCTTTATAGTGTGTGTAATATCGCTCAGCACACTGCTGTGCACCAGTTCCTTCTGGCTGCAGCTATAAAGTGGTGATAATGTTAATAACCGGAATGCCAGGGTGGATAATCATCCTTGGCTTGGGTTTCCCAGGGTGCAGGGCTTTTCATACCAGTAGTCTGAGCACCTCAATAGGCTGTTCCTTCCCCTCATAGGGGATGGGAGAGGAATGAGCAGGGTCAAAACCACAAAATTCAGAGTAGCTGGGTTGGGCCAAAATTTCAGACAAAATGACTTAGGAAACATGCAGATCCTCAGGGCATGTGAGCTCAGCTGGGGGTGCTCCCAGTACCTTCCTCCTGGGCCTATTGGGAAGGACTGCAAACATGCTGGAGAGGACAGCACAGGACGCTGACCCCAAAACTATTCAAGTAGTATGATACCAGCTGTAGCCCAGCTGTGCTTGGCTACTTTGGGGCCATGTGTTTATATTTTAATTCAGAGCCAAAGCTAATGTTTGAACAAAGGATTTTGCTTTTTGGAAGGATGCTTTAAAACCTCTCATGTTCTTGAAAAATGTTATCTCAAAATGCAGATGTCTACTGGTCAGCACAGGTATATTTGGGGGGGGATTTGGTTAATATTTAATTCCTGATAAGTCTCATTTTTAATTTGCTTCTCTTCCCTTCTATATTACCAATCATTTCCTAAGGTATCATTCCTACTCTAAGTGACCAGAAATTAAAAATAAAATAAAATAAAAAATAAAATAATGCTCCACTGAAATTAAAAGCGGAGGAAACATTTGAAAAATAACAAGGGTTGGAAAATGGCCTGCCAACATCTAATGTGGACACTAACTTTTATTCATAAATCAAATGGCATTCTTAAGGAATTTGTCCTGTCTTCACTCCTTTGCAAGCATTCACCACACCTTTGGGTGCTGTAAAAATAATAAATAATAATAACCATCACAGTCAGATGTTGCCAAAGGTAGTAAATGTAAGTTTTACTTGAAAATTATAGGTTTTGGTTCATTATCAAAGAACATTTTCTACTTCACACCTTTATATGAGCTTTTGGATTTGCGAGGAGAGTACAGAACTGAAAATAAAATCCACTCTCTAGAAGCTTAGATTTCACACACAGTGCTTTATCTTTATTGCTTAGTGGGATAAATTTCTAGCTAAAATTTACACAGCATTTTATAAACCTAGTAAGATATTTTCTGTGCTCCAAAGTTCCCCAGTCTTAGAAAAAAAAAAAGTCAATTCATGTAGCTGAGGGAATATAGGAACCTTGCCACCTGACAGTGGACCTGAAATCCATCTTCTCTACTATCCTGGCTCTGACACTGACCCATAGGAAGTGCTTCAGAGAGAGACCAGAGAGCTTGGCAGCAGGCAGATACAGGCTAATTTGTTTCCACATACTGGCCTCTAATCAAAGAAGATTGGCTTAAATCCTGATGGATGAGGTTTTGAAATCCTCCAAACCCCTTGAGCACAAAGCCCTCTATGGGTGAAGGAGGGAGATGGAAAAGAACAAAATGAAGTTGTGAAGCTCACAGGAGTCCCGTGTAGGGAAATAGTGGGCAATGACTCCAAAAACATCATGTAGTGAAGCTGCTGGGAAGGCAGATGGGGTGCAGACCACAAGACTTTCCTCTGACTTCATGTGGACACTGGAGAACATAAATGATTTGGTTCAGATGACACTAGGGGACCTTTGCAGACCTACTACCCCAAATCAGACCTTTTAGGGTCCACGCTGGGACCTGTCCTCCTAACAAGGAGGACAAACATTTCTAACCAAATATCAAATCTAATCAGTCATTTATTCAATTTATTATTAATAATGAAAGTATTCACATTTCAGCTGGCTGTGCTGATCAGGTTTTAGTTCACTGTCTAACTATTTCAAAGGGATTTTGAAGCCATATATTTCCAGAAAACTAAAATGGCAGACAAGTCACTCTTTCAAAAACTCCAAGATAAATCCAGACATTTCTTGATCATCTTTCATTTGAAGAAATTAACATGATGAATTAATTAGGAGTGAGTCAATTTATGTTCAAGGTGTTTGAAATCATTCTCTGAGACTGTGTTTGGAAGATATTTCATACGTTCTTTGTTTTCCTCTCCCTCTTTTTTAGTAACTCAGCAACCTCCAGACCTGAAGATACTGGAAATAGCAGTATGGACAGATTTGACATCTGCTGCTTGGAACTGTTCATTTTCACTCGTATCCTTGGAAAACAGAAATTTGCTAAACCTTGTTCAGTGTGAATTAAGCCCACGATCACCCCTTTCCCAGGAGGACATGACTACAAGGTGACAGGTCTGGCTACTCAATAACATCTCACCCTCCCTTCTGTGCCTGTCCTCACAGTGCAGTAAACGTTGGGTAATTTGGGGTACTTTCTGCTCTGTGGGTGAGCTAGTCCTCAGGCATGAGCACGGTGCAGGCAGGGAGGTGGAGAGAAAGCACCATGTGTGGGTATAACCAGTGTGCAGTGCTGCTGGGTTTGGTGTTAGCCTGGGTGTAGGAGGGAAACAAGACACAGGATGACTTTTTTGAGCATTATAATTCTTATGGGAATGAAACTACGGTCCCCAGGGTAAGAAATTAGTCAAGAAAGTGCAAGAAAGATGTTAACAGGCTGAAATAATTCCATTGGAAAGGCCCTAAGGTAGTCAGGGCCTAAAGCGTGATGGCTAAGCCTCTACAAGGCCAAGCACAAGAGCAAGGACTTAGAGAGTTGTAGACTCTCCACCAATCGAAACATTCAAAACCTACCTAGACAAGACCATAAGCAACCCTGTATAACTTTGAAGCAGGCTCCCTTTGTGCAGGGGTTGTACCAGATTAAATCTGCAGAGATCCCTTCCATATCTGAACTTTTCCATGGACCTGTCATCTAGATCCCAGCAGCCAAATTAAGGACACCTTAGATTACAAATTGCCAAGAGAAAAAAAAGGGTCAAAGGGGATTTGGATCTATACAGTGCAATCTAAACCACCTGGATCTTCTTGGGGTGCAAGTTCCTCATACTTCCAAGAGAAGGAGATTGCCAGAGGTGAGTAGCTGCCAGAAAAAATAAAAATAAAAAATGTATCCCCTAGCTCATAAATCTCAGAGCAGTCACTCAGGAAGAAGGTAAGGCATATACCCAGTTGGAACTTTGTTTGGGTAAGTGCTCAGCACTTGATCCTGCTCTCAGAAGCACACCACCATGACTTTTAGTTAGGGAATGAGATTATCAAAATGCTTAGAATTATGTACTTCACAAGATCAGAACAATAGTGCTCAGCATCAGCCCAAATTGAGCCACTGCATAAACTTACCTTTGTGGCAGGGATTTCTTAAGCTTAAAAATAAGGTCTCTCAGAGACATATATATATATACAAACATACATACATTGCACTACATATATTATGTTGCAGAACTATTTGCAGAAGTGTGTCATGTAGAATCAGAGTGCCTTATTTTTATTTTTATTTTTTTATTTTTTATTTTTTATTTTTTATTTTTTATTTTTTAATTTTTTATTTTTATTTATTTTATTTTTATTTTTATTTATTTTTTTTCCTTGCATCTTGGCAAGAAGAAACAGAGATTGACTTTGAAAATAACATTTGAAAGTCCCCACATCAAATTTGCCTCCCTTTGAGGTGCCTCATGAATGGCTGTCAGGTAGAGGTGCAACAGATTTGATTCAAGTGTGTAAGAGGAAACGTAAAGTGAACTTTTTTTTGAGAGAGAGAAAATATTTTTACCTTTATTTGTTTCTTCTGCTAGATTTTATCATGAGCAGTGATGAAAAGAGAAAAAGTTTTCCTTAGCTGGGTCCACATTTTCATTTGCACTTTCAAGAGTAGAGGAACAAAGGGCAGAAATGTTTTAAAGCAGAACTATGTAGATCAGGGAATTTCCATACTGAGGGAAATGTCAATGTCTTAACATTTGCTTTCTCTTCAGAATGAAACAAGCTTATGTTTGAAAATCACAGAAGTTCTGCAGAAAATTGATTTTAAAATTCTGGAAAGGAGTTTATTTCACAGTTTCTATGAAAATAAAGAAGCTGTTTAGAAGTACCAGTATTGCAAAATATTGATTCACAGGAAAGTACTTCATTCTGAAAGTTTCCATCAGAAAATATAAATTATTCTTTTTTTCCCTAGGAAGAACTCTCCTGCTTCAACTGATTCCTCTGCCAGCCTCCCCTTTCCTCCTGTGTCATCGAGGAAATAAAGTTAACTGAAAATAGTGGCCACCTACACTTATTACAGATCACACACAGTAAATCACTGCGACAAAACCAGTGTGCAGAGGCATTGGGGGACACTACTTCTGGCCTCCCTCCAGCCATCATTTCTATGTTTCGTGGATGATGGACATTTTAAACTTGAGCTTCTATTCACCTGTTGTTTTGTTGCTGCTGAGTCAGCAGGAGTCTTGCAATGGATGTAAACTCTTCGTCCTGGGAGAAAAATTACCTGTGAATACTTCTTTTTACAAACGTGTTGAATTTTCAGGTCAGTGTGGAGATTGTTCCTCACTAACTGGTAGCTGCCAGCAGCATGTTCAGATTGGTAATTAGGGCAGATTTACAGAATGGATTGCAACGGGGGAAGGTTAAAATATCTCTGTCTTTTAGCCTGTTTTTAACTCCAGCTCTCAGTTTGACTACATCACTGCTAACCAGGCACTTCCCTGAACCAGAAGTTTCTTACAGGGGCTTATTTATTAAATATATATAAAGGGACACTTTTTTTAAGAAGTGAGAAATATCATCTTGTTCCCCCCACTACATTCTTCCCAGAATACTACTGAGTGATCTTACAGACAAGAAATAGCTCCTATGGCTGTGCTTATAGACAGAGTAACTGATATTTATGCGGTTCTCAGAATAACACACAATTACTCCTCTTTAGCATAAAGAGCTCTATATTAGCCATTATAATGCATACTGAACTCGTGTTTTCTCTAGGAATCATAAATATTGTGGAACAATTGGATCACTATTGCAGTGGCTGTATCACTGGTGATGACTTAAATTTAAGAGAGTGATTGATTCACAAACATTTTATTAAACATTAATTTGATGCCTTTTGTAATGTTGGCTCCAGTGCTGTTTTCTCTCAAGTCCTATTTCCTTTGAAGTTTTGTCACTGTCTTTTTCAATAGCAAGATCAGATACTTCTTCTGCATAAGTGTTGCTGCTCAGGACAGTGCTGTGCAAGACCTGGTTTCTTGATCAGGACTTTCTGTTTACCTATGTAATCCATTTGTATCTATTATACCGCTGGATATCTATAGCTCTGTCACTAAAACTGAAAGACTTTTGTGATTTATTTATTTGTTTTTTCCATTTTGAGAGTGTGGCATTTGATTCACGTTTTTAAAATCCCGTACTGCATAGGGATATTGGAGCTGGTAATATGTATGCAGTTAAAAATATTTCATGCTTCACATCCTTTATTCTTACAGTATACCATCATGAGTTCCCAAGAAAATCCCCAAGTATCTTGATGGCAGTTAACAAAACATATATCACTTATCTATCATTAGACCTGTCTTAATAGAATAAAAATTAGAAGTTTGATTCTCTTTATAAACTTTTCTCCTAGTCACAGGGAACAATTTTGCACTCCCACCAAGTTAACAGTGTTGCTCTGCTGTTTTCCAGTTTCATTGGCTTATGACAAGACTTGCATTAGCATATTAACATTTCCTTCATCTAATTTTCCTTGCTCTGAAAATATTTCTCCTTTGGATATCTGATAGTATTATTGTTATTATTGTTATTGTTATTATTATTTAGATTGCTTTCCCGAGGCAGAAAAATCATGCAAGTGTGTGTGTGTAATAATTTCTGAACCATTGCCCAGTTTCAGTCAAATTGGTGAGAGGTGACGAAGTAGAAAGAATAGAGAAGTTAGAAAAGATTTTGTGGAAATTGGAAACCAAGCTGCAGTCTTTAGTTGCCCCGTTTGAGTTAAAATGCGCGGTCTGAAATTTTATGGTATCAGTTATCAGAAAACCCAAACTGAAGAGGTGCAGGAAAGGGAGGAGACAGAAGAGCTCTTTTCAATATTCCAGTCACAGGTAAATCTGAGTGAGGGCTTGTACTTTCTTTAAGAGCCAGCCGAGCATACACATGACAAGATGGGAAATGAGACTCCAGTGCTCCCAGAACTGCATTATTGCAGTTAATGTGCTCATAGAGCAGGACCACCACCTCTTCTTGCTTGTCCCTGTTCAATCACATGCCCTGATGAGGGGAGCTCATAGTACAAATAGAAATGACAGATACAGGAGTTAAAGCTACAGGTGGTAGTAGGAACAAAGAGACAAAACGTGACATTCCTGGAAATAAGTCTAGAAGCTTATCTTCTCCAAATTTTGATGTTGCATTTTTAAAAGGAATTTTGGTATCTCACTCCACTGATTTAATGACTATGTCCATTTTCTTTATCCCATCTCCTGTGGTCAGTGCAGCCCCACATGCTCCCCTCAGTTATATTCAGCTAGTGGTAAGGTTATCATTCAATATGATGAGAATATTGTTTTGTTTCTCACATTTCAAACATCCAAAACTGCAGAGCTAAAGAACAAAATGTCTTCAGTTCCTCATTTATCATTTATGCTCTTGTAGGATCTGTCATTGTGAAATTAATTTTCTAAGTGAGGTAAGGGAGAAATCCCTTTTAATTTCTAAACTTTTTTATTTCTTCTCTTATTAGTTGCAGTGAGATACATGAATTACTTCACTGTCTATAGTTCATCAAATATCTCCATAAAGTGTCTTTTTAAAGCACTTTAATTTTTAGTAATACTTTCCCCTTTTAGGGATAATGTGATGACAACATAAGAGGAAGTTGCCAAAAATGCTTTCTGGGGGGTTAATAAATCGATGTAGTAAACATCAGTTCAAGTAATATTGAAGGCAAAAGGTTCAGTGGAAATTTGCCATAAGTAGGTATGTTCTTATTTGCATGGATATTTTGTTTGTACAGCCATCATATTTCACTGCCAGCGTGTTATAATCTAAATCTTTTCAAAACAATAAAAACAACAGTCACACTCATTGCTTCCAAATAATTTGCAGGTTGTTTTGTCCATTTTGCCATTTTCTTAGAAAATCAATTCCATGCCTCTTTATTTTAACTCTGGTGAGCACCAAGACTTTTGTCTGGAAAAGTGCTGGTATGCCAGGATATTTCATCTCTGAGTGGGATCAGCATCTGCCAGAAATGCACTGTCTTTCCAACCTGTAAACTTCAAATATATGTATGAACACACCTGGCAAAGAAATACATGTATTTCTTCATCTTTGAGGGGAAAGGCATTATGGAAATGAAATATGGTTACTAGTTTGTAACATTATGGTTAAAAAACAAACAAACAAACAAGCAAAAACACACACACACACACACAAACCAACAAGCAAACAAAACCCTAAGGAATTCACCTTCTTGGAGTATTTTTAATTTTATTTTTATTTTTAAGTAGGAAGAAAAAAATTACCCTGGATTAGCACATAGTGACTCCTACCAGTCTCTATACTAATGGTACACAGGAAGTTACACTACTAGCGTTCAACATATTTTGGTCATCCAAAGAACCAGGTCACAGATGACTTGGCTAGGATACTCTTGCATAAATCTTTATAAATATGCAAAGCCAACCGTTTTTAGCTTCAACAAGGTATTTAGCTTTTAAGGGCCTTAAGGCAAATAAAGAAGCAAAAGCACAATTTCAGAAACACTTTGTGCATCCCTAGGAATGGCAAGTCCTCTAAGTCTTGCGCAGGCTTCAAAACGGTACACAACATCTTAGAAATGAACTGGTTACCCTTAATTTAGGGAGGTGTTGCTCCTGTGTCTTCACACTGAAAACCCACACTATCCAAATCCCTCCTGTAAAAGTACAGCTTCTGCTAAGTTTTCCAGTTGGAGAAGGAGTCATTTGTTACTTTTGGTACAGTCAGGTAAACTCTGATGCCAGCTTTCTTTTTAATTAAGTATTCTGGCTTTACAAAGCAGGGAGTCAGGTCCACACATCAGACTAAATATCCCCAAAAATAGGTGGCAACCAGTGATGCTCTGCTCCCACTGTTCCTTGAGGTACGGCCAGAACTCAACACGGATAACTATGATCTGCAGCAAAACTCCAGCCACAACAGGAACAACATTTTCTTTATGTATTTAATGTTGAAAGACTGAAGCATGTATGCAGTGTTAGACATAGCTGCAACTGGCCACAGTGTTCAAAACTGCAAAGCTACAGCAGGAGTAGGAAAGAGTTGTAGGAGGACCTTGAGTTTCACAGCAGTGTCTGTATTTTTGTCCTGGAGAAGACAGCAGCACACAGGATCACAAACACTTCAGTGCAGGAGGTAGTGTTGAGTGGTGTGCAGCAAGTGGTGCACAGGCAGAGATTTAATGGAGCAGAAAGTGGGGCTGCAAAAGTAGAAATAAAAGACAGACCATCTTTAGCTCCATCTTCACTACTCCACCATCCCTGGCATCACCTCAGGCACACAGTAAAGGCTGTAGGGCTTGGCAGAACCCTTTCTCCAGCCCCAATTTTTTTTTTTTTTAATTTTTTTTTTTTAGTGTTGGTGTCTGCTCCTGTGGGCATCTGTTTACACTGTAATCATATTTATTTTGAAAGGTTTTGTTTCATTTGGGTGAGCTATAACAACCTTCTGATTTCTTCTGTTCTTTAAATTTAGATCTGTTTTTGAATGGAAAATGTAGCTTCAAAATGAAACCTCAAAAGCTTCATTTCAAAAGCTGTTGAAATGAAATGTTCCATCATGTCAGAAATGGAAGAGTTTATTTGGGAAACATGGAAACAAAACTTCAGTATTTCTAAAACTTTTTTTTTTTTTCAGCTGAAACAGGAAATAATACATGATTTTGCAGGGATTTTTGCTCTCATACATCTGTATTTCAATTCCACTGAATCTCCTGTCTTCCCTCAATTTGATGGTAATAAGGAAAAAGAAACTCCACTCCATATTTAAGCAAACAAGCAGAAGGGAATGACAGCAACATCAGTTGGAGACTTGGGCCAGGGACTTAAGAGGATGCCAGCACTTCCAGTCTTTTTTCCATTTCTCATGGGATTTTGGCAGCTGCAAAGATATCCTTGGAAAAAAAAAAAAAAAAAAGGCAGCCTGATTTACAGAAATGCACAATGTTTGACATTCTTAACGACTACAGTGAAACATTGCTGAACTGAAAGAAGAGACACTTTATTGTAGGTGGTTGGTCCACCAATGCTCAAGTTGCTTTATGTATTAGATGGCAGCTGTAAGGCTCAATTTCTGTTACTAATATGTGGTCTCCAATCTACAAAGAGTTAGGTGACCATATTTTGGAAAAAATGAGCAGTTGTTCAGAAAGGAATATGATGCTTTTACAAAGTAAAAATAAATAAATAAGTAAGTAAGTAAAATTACTTTACTATATGTGCCCAGTTCCTGGCCTCAGGACTACTAAAGCAAACACTTTGGAAATTCAAAACTAAAGAGGTCATGTTAGAATGTTTTTTTTTTTTTTAAAGCCACATTTAACAGTTATCTCTTATTTTTCTTAATTTGTATTAGCTAATTGCTTTTCAAATCAAAATGAATAGAAGTATAACTCCTCAGGGACTCTGGGCGTGTGCTGGGAACATGTTGTGTTACATCTGCTCATTTCACTTTGAATTGCATCAGATTTTGTAGTCTAACAGACTGTTAATGGGTGCTGTCACATGCAGTTTGATACATTCGTATGTCTACATTATCAGCTTGCAGTCTCGATCTTGCTCCCACTGGAGCCATGAGAAGAGGTTCAGTCCTTTATAGGGGGCATAGACATGTCTATGCATTTTGGAAGAGCTTTCTGAGGTTGCACTATTGCATAACTGCCATTGGACAATATCACTGCACGTGGAAAGTGTACATGGGTAAAACAGAATGCAGGCTGAAAAACAGACTCCTATCTTATATTTAAAAAGTGAATGAACTACTTTAAGGAGGTGAAAACTATCAGTGGATCAGTCCATTCTGAAGAACATCGGCCTACCCATATAGATCTTCAGGGAGAGCTATTCGGCTTCAGCAGAGAGATGTTCATTCACCCTGAGAGCCCTGCTAGAATTTTGCCAAGCATTAAACTTACATCTGTTAGTTACACAGTGAACCAAATTCTTGCCTTCAGCAACATTAATTCCAGGAGTTAATCTGTGGAGTTGCTGTGAACTACAGCTAATGGAAATGAGAGGCAAATCTGATATAGAATCTCATGTGGAAACTGGCATTATAGAGTCATTGAGACATTATTTCAGAAATATTTCATAGTCGATACTATGACTTCAAAGCTCAATGTCATCTCAAATCTCTTGGCATGGATATATGACATTTATTAATAGCGGTGCTGAAGGACTGGCTTCCAGTTGATGTCATCAGACAAATTACTTCTCCATTACCTATTGATTACAGTTCTGCCTGGCAAAGAAAATGTGCTTACTTTTCATACCAACAAGAAACAGAAAAATGTAATAGCTGACCACTTTAGATAATTATCCAGTTCTTGAAATGTTTCATCTATAGCCAGATTGAAACTGCAGCTTTACCAGCATCCAGTAATCCGTCTTCTCATCAGGAGTCCCAGAGAATATATTTCTCACGTTCCTCACATTTCCATGGATATTTTCCATTAGATACAAGGTTCAGTTCATACTTCTGGCCTGATTTCACACAGATGGGGCACAGTTAATCAAAGGGTGACTTCATTATGTCTGATCAACAAGGTAAGAGAGAATCATTAGTGAGGTTTATGAAAAAGTTTAGATCCATTAGGTTTACACAAAAACTACACATTTATTTAAATGAAAATGCTTGCAAGAATATGTCAGTTTTCACAAAATATGTCAGGGAGAAATCAAAGTGTTTTTTTTCTTGTTTTGTTCTCATAAAACAACTATACTTTATTCTGACTGTATTGTCCAGATTCATTTTGCCTAGGCTGCTCTATCACACGCCAATAGATGTGTTTTCGCAACGTTGCAAGGGCATCACATAACTTGATGTATTATTACTTTATCTATGCAAAACATTTTGGCACTACTGAAATTAAAAACTTCTGTAGTCTCAAAATCAAACCCATATTGCTGTGTATGAAAAGTCTTTTTGTTTCATTTTGGTTTCCTACCTTTCAGGAAACCACCTAATATGACTGCAGATGTCCTGGTGATGTAGTAGTATAACCTATTTCCTAGTCACAGATGAGAGCATACTTAAAATATCCCCCCTGGTTCTTCTTCTCAAAGAGCAGATCCTTTTATATGGAAAAAATACCATACCTCTCCATCCCATGAAATAAGCCTGGTTCTGTTGCTTTTACACGGAGATAGTGTGGAGGTGACTGTTTAGACCTAATTACATCTATGATATCGTAGATAAAACAGTGAGACAGGAGAGCCAAAGGACAGCTCATTGAGCTAGGAATGTGATGTTCAAGCCTTCAAGGTGCAGCCCCGTGAAGGGAGGATGGAGGCAGAATGACTGTTCTAGATGGGTGATGAATGAAACGTCGTTAATTTACAGGCATCATCAAAAAGGCAATTTGTCTTGTCCAGAGTCTTGTGAGTCACTGCAAAGGATGCAGGGCAGCTGAGATTTAATTCAGACCTTCAGATCACTCTGCAAATCCCAAAGGGGTGGAACTGGGAGGGACAGTGGCACTAGGGTGGGGAGAGAAAACTGAAAGTTGTAGGAAGCATGTGGACAGCCAGCCTCTTGGTGCCAGTCTTCAGCTGTGGCCCGGGAGATGATTATTTATATTTTGGTGCTTCCAAATATCTTCTTCAGAGGAAGGACATGAAAAGGTATTTCTGTGGGAGCTAGGGAGCAGCTATACAAGAATACACAAAAACCATCTCAGCAGTGCTGCGGACACCCATGGGTGTGCTCTGAAAGTCTGCACAAAGGTACGCAGGCTGTTATTTAAGACCTCTAAGATTTACATGAAAAGGACTTTGAAGATCTCTGCCCTGATTTACATGTTTCACAACTCCAAACCTTCAGCCAGCTTCCACAGGGAATAAATCAGAACAGGATTTGTCTCTCTGATTATTTAATTACTCTGGGGCTGTTGAGCAGCTCTCTAGATTGGCACAGAGTGGCTAGGGGACTTCAGGAGACATTTTGACTTCTTGCAGAGCATGAATTAAAAAAATATATATATTCCATCCACTCTCAAGGGAAAAGTGCTGACCCATTGAAAAAATGGTCAGTGAGCTGGATTTTATCAGTTAAAAAAAATCTCAAAAGTTAAACAAGCAAATAAAAAAAAATCACAAAAAACTTATATAGAAAGCAGAAATTCAGACCCATTATTAGAATTCATTTCACAGAAGAAAAAAAAAAAAAGAAAGCTCAGTATCTGTACTTTTCCTGCAATATTCCCCTTTTTCAGACAATAGTGAATCCACTGCCGACTCCTGCTTTCCTGCTTCCCAAACCAGAGAGAGGAAACACCCCACCTCCATGAAGTGAGCATCTCAGTTATTTCCTAGTCTCTGCTTTGACAACATCAGATGCTTTCTTCACATCATGTAGCTGTCTGAACACTGTGATTATTTGTTAATGTTATGAATAGAATCACCTGTAAAAAGCTGAATGAACTCTAAATAGGAGGCAAAATTGAGGAGCTAATATTTATTATATACCAAGATCAGCTCTCTGAACATGAGTATGAGGTCAATGGGCAAATGCAGAGCTACAGCAGGTGTGTGTTTGACAGGGTGATGCTTTTCTTTTTGTGAGTAGGATTGGGCTGTTCTTGCTTGATTGCCTTCATCCATTTTGACCAGGGTGACATTTTTCTCAGTGAGGCTGAAGTTCTGGACTTTTTGCAGTTAGGCACATTTATCAGTAATAAGTAATAATATGTATATTTATCTATGTTCACAGTCAAGAGTTACCCATACCTCCCAGTGGTGTGAGCGAGAACTCAGGCCATCTTTCTGGTCCAGAAGATAAATAAATGAAGAGACATGAGCTTTTTATTACTTCTGCAAAGTCTGTAAGTGTTTTTGGTAAGTGACTACAATTTTAACAGAGGAAAGTTAAGCAGCCTTAAAAGAGAGTACAGTTTTGTGTTCACTGAAGTAGAAAGGATAACTTTTCTGGCATGATGGAGGTTTCTGAATGTTATTACAAGCCCTGTGAACAAGTGGTGTTTTAAGATTACAGTTCCAGAACTGAAACCTATCGAGGGATACATCAGGGACTTGAGGCAGAAACATAAGCCTTGGGTATGTCTGTTATCAAGGATCAGGCATGTATGGCATGTAAACAATATCCAAAACATGTGAACAAATCTTTTGAAAGGAATTTTTGCTGCAAAATTTAGCAGAAGGGGTGGAGATTTGTTAGTGTTTCCAAAGAATTTCCCTCCATGAAAAATTGATAGCATGCTAAACTAAGTGAATGAGACATGCATTTGTACTTCATGTAGCCACCACCCTTCCCTGGTCTCCTGGCATGGGCTTGCAAGCAGAAAGAGGAAACTGAAGTTGATGGAAGTTTTGACACCATCTGCAGCAGAACCAGGATTCTGGTCTCCAGTTTCACACAGTTATTGCACTTCTTAGGAATGAGAGGCTGAGTTCAAGGACTACCTACCTGCTTGCCTAGGTAGGGGAGCTATGTAAGACTTTGGCATGAGGCATTTGGAAGAGGCTTGTTGTGTGGCTGTGCAAATTATAGAAAATTGCAACTGGCACATGAACCCCAAGGGTGAGACTTCATTTAATGTAACCATGATACTTTACATAGAGTTCCTTCTACAGTTAATGGATAGAGAAAGATGCCTCCAAAGGATAATGGTGCAAAACTGCTGGTGAACAAGCAGAAATCTTCTCTCTTCATTTTTACAGATGGATCTGCTGCATTTTGACCGCCTTCATCTTTATTGCTCAGAGCCCAAACCAGAAATAATGTAGCGCTTTCCAGCTGACTGATAAGCAGACAAAGCGACCTGGTCCATGTCTCTCCTGTGATGCTGGCTTCATCAGTGTGATGATATCCACAAACTGATGATTCCCAGTTCTCACTGAACCTCCTTGGGTAGGTTAAATAGGACAGACATTCCTGTTCTTGTTTAATAGCACTTTCTGCAGATTGCCTCCTCAGATTAACATCTTGCCTTTGTTCAGCTGTCAAAAATAATTCATGTAATGGTGCAAAACGTATTTAAGGCAAATAATAGCACAATAATGAATATAAACCATGTAGCATTGCATTGCACATGAAGCAAAGGGGGAAGGAGATGAAAGAATTAATAACTACAAGTACTGGATACTGATTCTTTTTTAAAGCTAAACATGGAGTGATAAATAGTCTAAAAAGTAAATGTCTGTGCAGCCTGAAACAAGGTGTAGACAAGCAGAACACAACCTCCCCCTAAAAGCAGTAGAAAAATAATTAGAGAACGTCTGCCAAGGGAAACTAAGTCATTTTTAAAGACTGCCAACAAATAATACATAATGGATTGGATTACATGCTTTGGTCTTTGCATACCCCAAGCTTTTGGTGGTATCAGAGGGGGAACTAGCAGTCATTGGTGTGAAGTGAAGCCCTGAATAGGAATCCAACACAAATTCTACATTGTTTACATCATTCCCTGCCATGCATAGGATTATAGGATTTTATATCATTGCTCATCACCTGAAAGCAGATCTCAGCAGGACTGATTTACATAATGTTACATTTAAGCTTGTTTATCTGGAACAGCATTGCAAGTTTGCTTGAATCTTTACTTTTCCTCCTTTCCTTCCCCTTTCCCTTTCCCTTTCCCTTTCCCTTTCCCTTTCCCTTTCCCTTTCCCTTTCCCTTTCCCTTTCCCTTTCCCTTTCCCTTCCCCTTCCCCTTCCCCTTCCCCTTCCCCTTCCCCTTCCCCTTCCCCTTTCCCTTTCCCTTTCCCTTTCCCTTTCCCTTTCCCTTTCCCTTTCCCTTTCCCTTTCCCTTTCCCTTTCCCTTTCCCTTTCCCTTTCCCTTTCCCCTTCCCGTCTTCTTTGTCTTTTTCTTCTTTTTGCCCTTTTTTGTCGTCTTCTTTTCTCTCTCCTTTTTCATCATGCTATTGAATGAAATATATGTAGTATTGAGTTTGCAAGAGAGAAAAACTGAAGATTCATAAAACTCCATGAAAGAGAATTTTACCAGCCAAAGACCTGATTTAAGCACATTTACACAAGTCCTTAAATCCCTCACTGTCTAAAGCATCACTCAAGCAGGTGCTTAATGCAAAGTATGTTCTTTCAGCCCATTGACAACAAGGTCTAGTAAAAGTATTTGACTAGACATTTTTTCCTAGTTGTACGAAAGTGTATTTTATTGTACAGGTTTCTTGTTCCTTGAAATAATAAGCCCAACAAAAAGGAAGGTAGCTTAGATCATATTACATTGCTCTCTAGGTGGTTAGGACAAGCCAGAAAAGGGCAGATCTCATCAGGCTGGAGAAAATCAATGACTCTTACTTGATGGTAATCATACCCCTGTTGAAAGGAGATTATCTATTTTGCTTTCAGAGGAATTTTTAATCATTTCTTTTTAGAGAATTAGAGGTAGTTTTGATCCAAGAGCTCCACTTGTGGAAAGCAAACCAAAATTCTCATAGATTTGCTCTACATGCACATTATGTTTAAGCTATATTAACCCCTTGCTTTGAGGAATTATCTAGTCATCTCAGGGGCCATAAAATATTTATTTTCCCCATTTTTAAGCCATAGTTTTGCTGCTGGGAGGGAGCCACAATGAAGAATGATTATGGTTACAAATATATGGTAGGGAGGATGTGCTGGTGCTCCTAATAGCAATAGTATTTACACCTATGATGATTATTATTTATTTATTTATTTTTATTTTTCTGCATTGAGGTTCCAGAAGGGTTTTTCTCCTCAGTTTGTTTTCAGGAAAAGGAATTGATTACCTCTGTAATACAGGCTGCAGTTGTTTTCCTAGTGACACTTGGGAGTAACTTAGCAAATCTTCTGCTAAAGAAGTCCAAAGCAGGGAGCCAGCAGCCATAGTCTCCATGTTTCTGATGTGGCACGTGTGGATTTTAGTTCCCCTGTCTGTTTTTGGTCAACATAGCATGTTGGAGAAGAAGGTCTGTGGGGTGAGGACATCTCTGAGCCAGCTAAAGGTCAAAAAAGAATGTCATTTAGGGAATGTGGGAATGAATAGTTTGGGGTTTGATACCTTTCACTTTGTCTTTTGCCAAATTTGACCTGAATTCAGATTTGGCCAGCAACAGTATATCATCAGTTAGAAAGTATTTCAGATAGTACTCTGTCTGTTTTGTGACCATGTGTATAGCAGCTTTCCTAGACAGGCCCAATTATACATTACCCTCATGAAGTCCTTTCCATCTGGAAACCTTCACCCATTTTTCAGAAATCAGAAATACTGTTCCTTTCAGACAAATGAGGAGTGACAGCACATTGGCTAGCAGTGACCAGGTGCCACTGGGTGTTAATATGAAAATTAATAGTGAAAACCTGACTAACCATATTCCATGAAACGCACTTGGCTGATCTTTGGGTCCTGCTTGTCTTTGTTTTACTGGTTCCCAAGTGTGCTGCTGCTTTGCTGTATTACAGAACAGATATAGCTTTACAATGGGAGTGTGTGAGATAACATAAAATGAGTATAAAGCCCTATGAGGGAGACTAAAGAGGACCATATCTATCATCTGATGGGATTATAAGGATGGGAAAGCTTGAAAGATTTAACTCCTTTTCAAAGGGAATTGTAAGAACACAAATTTATTTACCACTTCCTCACATACAGAGCTGTTCAGAAACAAGAAGCTTTGGCTCCTTTTAGATGGAGGAGAAATCATTTTCCACTAAGCTGTGCTTTTCTTATTAAAAAAATAATATATATATATATACATATGTTTTTTCTATGTCTAAAAGAAATGCAGACTGGATATTAAAAAGCATTTTTTTTATGTTGGTATTGAATGGGGTTTGCAAAGTACCTTGACAACTAATTTTCTTTCATTTCAATGAGTGCCAGGTGATTTAGAAAATGCTGATAAGTACCTCTTACCTCTCTATAAATATCTTAAAATATCTGACCTGCATGACCTATATAAAAGCAGACAACACAGTTGCAATTTGGATGCTTTGTGGATGGTAAATGATCCAGACTGATTGTCTGGCTTCTCTCCACACTGGAGTTTCTCCTTCGATGGTCACCCCAGAAAGGACAGAACTTTCTGAGGTCAACCAAAGTTATATGCATGAGTAAGGGAGTGGAACTGCTCAAATGGAGGGGATAGCCTTATCTGACAGCTGGAAAGATCCTCCTGACATTGCAGGAGTAAATCTGGGAAATGTTTCCACAGGGGATGGATGTTGACATCATCCCAGTCACTTCAACCAGGATTGGAAACAATCAGGGCCAAAGTGAACTTTGCTGGGAGATAAAACACTGTGAGAATAACAGTCTTCCCCAGTCTGCTCTCTTCTTGCCTCAGACATATCTTGAATATTCAGTCCATATATTTATTTGCATAATATATGGATTTGTAGATGTTATCAAAGGGTTTCTGACATATCATTTGAAGAAGTTCTGATGCTCTAGAGGCTCTTGCCATGTTGTTTTTATGTCCTTCTGTGGAAAGACTTAGTGTAATTCTTCCATGTCACATTCTGTTCTACTTTTTGAGAGTTTCTTAAAGAATAAAAAGTTTTGGACTTGGACTCTTGGGAGCTGGGGAAGTAGGAAACTCAGATTAAAAACTCTTCCTTCAGTTCTTTAACTCTGGGGAATTTTTTACTTTGTTAGTAGATGCTTTGGGAACAGTGATAGGAAATATCCTTTGCTTTATCACAAGACAGAAAATGTCCTGTGGAGGGCTGAGAAGAAAGATCCATTTAGAAAACATTTTCAAGAAGCACGCATCACCAGTGAAGATGTCCCTTTTCATTTCCCTCTCTTTCTTTTAATTTTTTTTTCTATCCAAAACTCTCTCCTTTTCTCTTTCTATGAATCTATGGCACTTAGCAACAAGTGCCAACTCATGTGTCAGGAAACTGGTGCCAGGAGCTATTAACATTTACATGTCCTTGAATGTGTCAAGGAGTGTTTCCTTGATATATATATATATATATATATATATATATTCTTGTTTGATGATCTGGCTTATAAAACTGGTGAGAGCAGACTGGAAGAGAGTGAATACTTCACTTTCTTTTAAGCTCCTGTCACCTACTGTTGTTAGAAGCCATAATGTAGCAAACCAAATGCCACAGTACAAAAGTAGAGGTATTTTGTTCCAAGATCTTTTTATTCTTCTCCACTGCTAGCTCATGAGTTGGTGTTGATGGTTGTGCCCTTCAGCCTGACTTTTCACAGATCCTCTTTACTCTTACTTTTCAAAGAATGCAAATGCTTTTTTTTTTGCCCTTTTTTTTTTTTTTTGCCTTTTTTTTTTTCTGAATGTACTCCAAACACTGTACACCACTATAAGGTTGTTCCTATCATTCTAGTTGCTTTGAAAACCAAAACAAAAACCAAAACAACAACAACCAAAATGAAACAAAACAAAACCCACCACCACAACCACAAATTACTGTTTCAAACTCCTAACATCTTTCAGAGATGTCCTAACTTTCTGCCCATAGACATTCTGGTTATTGAAGCAAAAGTTATGGGTATTAATTGTGGTTTTTACAGCATCACTGTGGGAACAGTGAAGCAAAATACATGTTTGCTAGACTACTGGGATGCCTATTGGAAAAGTGCACTTTAGGCATGGCTCAGGATGTGAAGTCCTGTAAACTGGTTGCACATTTGTGGAAGGAGACTACCATGAGGCCTCCGGGTGGAGCACAGGTTAGAGTTGAGGCTTGCCTCTTCCCTGAACTGGCTCAAAGCTTCCCAGTGTTGTGGTTTAACCCGGCCGGCAGCTAAACACCACACAGCCGTTCGCTCACCCTCCCCCCTCCCTCTCTGGGATGGGGGAGAGAAACGGGAAAGTGAAGCCGGTGAGTTGAGATAAAGACAGTTTATTAAGACAGGAATATAATAATAACAATAATAATAATAATAGTGATAATGATCATAGTATTAATAATAATAATGTGTAAGACAACAAGTGATGCACAATGCAATTGCTCACCACCCGCTGACCGATGCCCAGCCTATCCCCGAGCAGCCGGCCCCCCACCCCGGCCAGCCACCCCTATATATTGTTTAGCATGACACCAGATGGTATGGAATACCCCTTTGGCCAGTTTGGGTCAGCTGTCCTGGGTCTGTCCCCTCCCAGCTCCTGCTGCACCCCCAGCCTGCTCGCTGGCAGGACAGAGCGAGAAGCCGAAAAGTCCTTGGCTTGGTGTAAGCACTGCTCTGCAACAATTAAAACATCAGCATGTTATCAGCGCTCTTCTCATCCTAATCCAAAACATAGCACCCTACCAGCTACTATGAGGAAAAATTAACTCTGTCCTAACTGGAACCAGGACACCCAGCTAAGACAAATGCTATCTGGCAGCAAGAACTGGATGTGGGAGGAAAGATGAGACAGCAAAACACTCACATGTGGGGAATATAAAGCCAGAGACAGGTGGGCCAAGACCCAATGAGCTCTTCCGGTTTTGCTGAAGTTGGGGTTGGGAGTGGACACTGATGGAGCTGTTGCTTAGGGAAATTATCTCCCAATGAGCACAGTAGGTGCTGTATAGCCTGGATTAAGCACTGGAGATTTTGTAGCCAAGGATCTCAGAGGCTTATCCACACAGTTAAGTAAGAATGCAAGGGCACGTGCTCTGACCCTGAAACCAGATAGTGTGGTACTGCTTGTGTCTGTATAGCTTTTTCCCTCAAAAGAGAATGGCTTCCTCCATGCTGCATTTTGGGACCACCACTGACCTACATGATCCTCCAGGAGGCTAACTCCTTACTGCCTTGTGGAAGCAGACTGGGAGAGGTTACAAGACAAAACTTGCAGGAGTCCACCAGCAGTGGCAAGCATGGGCTTGTCCCCAGGCTCTGCTTGTTCTTATAGTCCTGGGGTCTGTGATCCTGTAGGCTTACTGACTGATGGCATGTAAAAAAAGTACTGTCTTGTCCCAAGACTTCATAGCACTTTCAGAATTATTCTAGGAATCTGTATGATATGGATGAAGTATGTATATGGGAAAAGAGGACTGAAGGCACAAGTAAAGTTAGTAATATGTGCTCCACAAGCCAGTCATATCCCTTGCTATTAAACACATGGACCTTCCCATCATCTAGGGATCATGTCTTCATTTGTTTGCATTTATAAACTTTAGTAAATTCTTTTCTAACCCTGGAATGGGCTCTGAGATACTGCAGCTACAGAAGTATCTGCTGAGCCCAGGGAAATTCAGGTGGGTTTACACCATGCTCCTGGAGTAGAGGGAAATATGTTCATGAGACTGTAGAATGCTTCATGACAGGGCTGAGTGTGGGAGGTAAGAAAGATCATGAAGGAGGATGGACCTTAAATCATCTCTCCGAGTTTTGCCAGGCCTGAATTGGCCAAGACAGAGTTGGTTGACAGATAAACCATGTCAATTTATCCATTGGTAATGAATAGCTGTCAATAAATTTATTTTCACTTTGGGCTCCAAAGTCAGTCCTCCCAAGTGTAGATTTTCATAGGCCCAAAGGGCAGCTACAAATGCCAGCAGAAGAGAATCTTGCTTTTCTTCACACAGAGGAAACATCTCTTCTGTGTGCGTTCTCAGATTAGTTTGCAATTTCTTGTGGTACAGTAGTGCTTTTATTTTAGTAGTGTAATAGAACATCTGACAATAATCTCTTATGTAATTATCAGTGCTCTGTTTCCATCAGAAAATCCTAGTATACCTGACTTCAGTAGATAAAGCTTTTTACTAGATAGGATAGGACAGTTACATACTGTCAGTAAACACTGAATCTAATATCACATCTATTTTCACTGAAGTCAAAATCATTATTTTAATGCATTATTAGTTGGTGTTTTTCACCTAAATGTCACACATTTAGCACCCAGGTGTTGTCAAAGTAAAGATATGAAGTCGTGCAACATCACCTGCAAAAATAACTTATAACAAGAGCACTGGCCATGAGGATTTCAGTTATATTCTGGCAATAAAAGAAGACAGTGAATATGATATCTGGGAATAACCATGTGGTTGAATAAGGAAGCCAGTGTGTGGAGCAAGGGACTGTCTAACTGAATAAGTGATAAATGTGGATGGCAAAGGTATAATGTGATTTCTGAGTTGGCTTGGGCAAAGAAAATGTCAGGCTGCCATTGAAACAGGCAGTTTCTGCTCATCTCTGCTGCCCCTTCATCGCCAAAGTTCTTCTCCTTCCCTTTATGGTTCATGTACTTCTACTGGGTGACGGAAATTCTGTGAAGATGTTTCTTGATGTTTAATTTGGCATTCCCATTTCAGAAGATATAGGATATTTCTCAGCTTCCAGGTATAGATATGTGCCTTCATATCCTCACTCAGGACTGAGGCAAGGTGGAGGTACTCATTGGATTTTTCTGCTTCATCCTGATATCCATGGGAAAGAAACCTTGGTTCTTATGCCAGATGGGCATGCAGTAAACTGGTAGATCCCCATTTGGACATGAGGGCCACAGAATCCTGGGGTGGTCTAAGTCTTTGCTTCTCAGGTAGAGACACAGAAAAGAAATGCCCAGCTTGTAAAATGTCATACATGAACCCTGTTGCAGAGCTGGAGATAAATCTCTTAAATACCAGCCAGTAGTCTCAGTCACAGGGTCTTGACATGCCTTCAGCATTTAACACTGAAATATATTACCTTTACATGTTCCTTCCCTGAGAGTCAGGGATATTAAGGGCTCAGTTCATGTGGAGTATTTCAATTGTCCATTTTAGGATGAAATAAATGATGTCCTGAACTGTACTGATCACAGTGGCTAGATTTCCACCGACTATTAAAGGAGCCCAAGGTCAACAAGCTTCTCTACAGACAGGTCACACTCCCTTGTCCTGATGGGACAGCAAAGCTGAAACATTGCTTTTGACATGACAGGCATCCAGCATGTTATTAGCCCTAATATACCAATAAGAGGTACACATCAAGGCTGAAGCTGTTTACAGATTCCAGCGAGCTCTCTCTGAACTGGGCAGGGTTATTGACTATGATGACTTCTACACCAGTAAGACAGCCAGCCTGGCCTGAGATCAAACTAGCCAAAGGAATATCACTGTCAATAAGTTATGGTTTCCAGAAGCCAATGTCTTTTAACTATTCTACCACAAGAGTGCTACTGGGACGTGTTTTCTATTATCTAATTTGGTAAAGCCAATCCTTATTTAACATTATTTCCAAGTTTAATATAGTTTGTCTTTTCTTAGGTCACAGCACCCACAAATCAATATGTATTGAGTTAGCCAACCGCAAGGAGATAGTTAATTCTCATCCACCACGCTTTGAGTGCTACTTGCATCGACTAGAGAAGGCAGAACTGGCTTTTTACACTGAAAAGCAAGGGAAAAAAACCACTAATGACAATGTGAAGAAGTGACCCCAAGTTATTTAAGTTAGAATTATCACTAAAATAAACCATCAGTTCTTCCACAGTGACTTTTACAAAGTCACTCATAGGCTTTGAAGCTTCTAGCTGCATTGTATAGTTACACTCTATATAGCCAATTTCAAACACATTAAAGGCAAGAATGATACAATCTGAGTTACACTAATGTATTTTCTTGTAGTATAAATTACACATTTCAGTATTTCTGTGAAAAATTTTTATATAAAGCAGCCAATTTTGGTGCCACCGGTAAAAAATAAAGTTACTGCAGGGTGTTTGGCTACTAGAAAATATCATAAGAAGACTGTCTACACAGCTAATTATTATGTGCAGACTTTACCAGCTGGTAGCAAATGGTTATCATACCTTTAACAATGGGGCGGTTTTTAGATGTACGAAGCTTCAGCAGTCATTGTCATTTTTTTGAAAAAGCTCCAAGCACTCCAAACACAGCATTTTCCTTGAAACCCTAGAATATAGGTGATCACACATTGCTTTTCTTTTCCTCTAATTAAAAACAAATATGTTAATGGGCTTATGATTAATGGGAAAACTTGAAAATGTCATTATTCACAACTTAAAACTCATAAGTAATAATCCTAATACATTTGATTTCAAATGATCAAAGAAATATGTGGATAAATACGTGAACAAGCAAACAAACAAAAAAGAAACCTGAGACTGGTGATGATGAATGGTTGGCCTAGAAAGGGAATGTATGGTTCACTCAGAGAGTGTGGGGACTTAATCTTCTCTGCCCTACAAAGGTAGGATCCCAAACTCAAGTAATGATTGTGGAGCGTTACTGATACACAGAGATAATATAATTTTTCTAAGTGCAGTGTTCAGAATCTCAGCATTGTTTAGTAACACTGAACAGAAGATATTGCCTGAAGCAGATTTCAGTCTCTGGGGGATTCAATCTCTGAGAGACCAGAAAGAAGTCACCCCCAGGAAGTGTACCATCCTGCAACACCTCAGGCAAAGAGGTGCCAAGGTGTGACTTGCGTGGCACTGATGGCACCCAAACCATGTCATAGCTATACCTGACCTGGCTTCTCTTCCCATGTGTGGAACTGGCTTCTGCAACTGCCACTAACTGAGGATTCTGACAAAAGAAGCTTGTGGACTGTTGTTTATGCAGACGTGGGAGTACAGCCATTTTAAGTCTCCTTTCCTTCATCAGTTCTTTATAACCTTTTTGATCCAAATTTTCCATAGTCAATTTTGCTTTAAGCTGCATTTATGGAACGATTTTAGTTAAAGGAGTTCTGCTATTTCTGACAACAGAGGTGAGCAATTTTCCAGCTTCTCTTGAGACATCTCAGTATGTTTAAGTGTTTGGGTTTGAGATCTGAGTATTTTAGTGCATTTCTGTATGGCGGTGTACATCCATGCAAAGGCCATGTTTGATGACAATTACAGGTTCCTTCTTGCAGTTGCTGCTTCTCTGGGTTTTGGAAGTATGTAATTTTTTTTTTTTGGTTGTTTGTTTTTCTTCTTCTTCTTTTCTTTTTTTTTTTTTCTATACAATTTTAATTTATGAACACAAAAGCAGCGAGAAATATGACTCTCCTATGATATCAATATTTTATTCACAGTATCATAAGGAAATAACATTTATAATAGAATCCAGCCAAAATTACAGCAAAGATTTTTTTTTTTTCTCTTAACATTTCCCAAGTCAGGGAAGAACATAAATTTACTGTTGACTTTTTCCAGTATTGCTCTATGTCTCTATCTTTCCATCTTTCTTTACCATAATTCCTAATGAACTCTGCGTGCCTCTTATAAAGGACTATAGAGTAGTTTTCCTGAAACATTTTTGTCTCCTCCTTGTATCAAACTTTGTGAAGAGGTAGGTAAACAGTCACACATATAGAAATGTCTTCCTACAGAAAGACAGGAGGGAAGACAGCAAATAAAAACTTGGTCAAAAAGGAGAGGAATAAACAAAATATCTTTAAATAAATTTATTTAATGGGATAAGCTGCATAGAACTTGTTGGTCAGGATAGTTAGGTTATAGTGATAGTATTAACTCCATGTGGCTGGGACCTTGTACAAATTTCTTAATTGCTACCTGTTTTTTTCTATCTGCAAGATGAACTAGCATCGAGTCCAGATGGTACTGTTGAGGATTTACTTCTAGTTACTTTTGTGAAGTAATCCGAATGTGTACAAAGACCTGTACTAACCATACTGTTCATTCATATTCCATACCATGTGAACGTTCTATAATTGTAGAAGAGATTTTTGCAAGATGAATTCTCTCAGTTCCTTTTAGTGCTGTCAAAGCTGTTCCAAAATCTTTCTCCCTTCCCTTGGATCTGACACCTCACTTAATACCTAGGAGTTTTTCTGTTGTTTTGTTCATTTGATTTAATTACAAGCAGTGGTAAAATAAAATTTACAGCAAACTTAATAGTTTAATGTTTTGTGCATGTACTATTTCCTGAAAGTATTAGCACCTTTCTCCAAAATTTTATACAATTTTGTGATTAAATCCCCAGAGTTTAAGGGTGAGGTTAGAGAAGACCTATTTACATTTCTTATTCCACTTGAAGGATGGTCTCTTAAATGCATGTGTCTCTGGTTTTGGTTCCAGACAAGGTTGTGAACTTTGGTTAAAAGTGATGAAGACCCTTGCAGTGCTCTTTAACATTCTGCTTCTTCAAAATTTGGACACAAATGAAGCCACTGCTCTCATGGCCCTCTTTTATTTTACCCTGTTCTCTTCAGTGTCGCATGTGTACACTTCCAGGGACACTTAAAAAGGGAGGGTTCACTCATAGTCCTTGTTCATAATGACCAGCTGATGTGGAAGAAAAATTAACATGAAAGAATTTTCCTGGAGATCTTCCAGGGAAAGCCTCAAGACTGAGCAAATGAGAAAGGCAATCTCCATTAGTTACACCTGACTGTTCAGAGAATTAAGCTTGTAATGGGAATGATAACAAATGCATTTTCTGTCAGTGGGAGGTTTTCTGGCAAAGATAAAGCCAGAAAAGGAACTCAGGCTGTACTGAAATTGCCTAGTTTAGTGGTGTTGCAATCCATACCTGCTGCAGATTATTTGAGCTGTCATTCATGTTTCCTTGCTGGTGCTGGCAGTGTTGTTACGTGCTCTCCTCCTACAAAAACAGGCCAGAGATGCAGCCAGGAGCCAGGATGATGTTCAGCAAGCCTGTCCAGCAGTCCTGGTTATGCCACCAGTCAGCTGAATAATGCAATTAAGGCATTCTGCTCTGTGGTTTCCACCTGGTTTTTGTCCCATTTAGAGACAGCCTTGCCCACACCAGGGAGACGAGGTGCAGCTGTGTTGTGCAAGGGACTATAAAAAGAGGTAGAAAAGTAGATTTGTACCTGAAGAGTATATAGTGATTGCAACCTCTGGTGTTGCTGTAATGCAGTTTAATCACAAAAATATTTGATTATAGCTAAATTTAACCTTCATGGTTATTGTCTGTAGGTTGATAAATAATCACAGACAAAACCACACAGCAGATTTTTGTTCCTATGTCCTGTGACTGGATGGATCCTGCTGGATTTTGTAGGACACTGACCGGTGACAGAAGGGATGTTGGGACAAGTTCACCGTGGGGCCTGAGGTAACCAGCAGCTCGGATGAGGTCCCGATGCTGTGATGTTCGGGATGGGAGGGGAGGTCAAGCGAAGGCAGGTTGGCTAATCTGGCCTTTAGTAAAATATCTGACCATACTACTACTTCTACATCCTAAGCAAAACCCTAGAAGGATTAAATCATAAACAAGAGCAGCAGAGATGGAAATTTTTCTATTTGGTTGATACCTCCAAAAAGTCTCTGCACAGTACTGTTTATATCTTTTCTCTCCCTGCTATGTGGGTCACAAACAGACTTACCTGCTCCTAAAAAGTCATCTCATGCTTTTATCTGCCATCAGGACCAGACACGCTGCTGCAGATCTACCTTGCTCTGGCTCACGGCTGTTAATTCTTCCAACACACAAAATGTGCCAGCAACTGCGTTTTCCTACCAAACTGCATTATTATTACAGGCATAAAAGAACTGGAGGATAGGTTGCATAAGCTGCACATGGATGAAAAGGAACAGGTCATATCTCATTTGCCAGCCTCAGCAATTGCCCAGGTTCCCCTAAGGGCAGCTTTCCCCAGCCTGCCTCCCTCTTTGCACAGAGCAGGGTTGGTCCCGTAGCACCCAGCATCTGCTACCTGCTGTGTGCAACTTCCTCAGCTGCACCTTCCTGCAAAACAGTCTGCACACAGCCCCCCTCTGCTGCTCACTGTCCGAATTCTGCTCCTGTAGCACCGTGGTCATCATAAGAGTGTTCAGATCTGTCAGCAACAGAAGGTGAATTTAGCCACCTGTCCCAGGACAGCAGTGTCTCAGCCCCTCCTTGGCAACAGCAGCCAAGATCTGGTCACTTGTTTTGCTCCCAGTGGGAATATTGTTATTTTTCTAGTTACCTACTAGAGGAGAAAAGAGTGTGGCACCTACATGTATCAGGAGAAGGACTCCAGAAAAGTGTGGGCATGAGTTATTCCAATGTGTTTGCAAGATTACAGTGAGGACTAAGACTAACAGGAATGCCTGTAAAACTCTCAATATAATGCCAATACTGGCTATTAAATTATTAAACCAGCATACTTCACTGTTTAAAATACTTTAAAGTGTTTGGAGCAGAGAGATGCTTAATTTGTATTTTAGCTAGGACAAATAATAGGCTATGAGTTGTTTAGATGTATTGCAAATTCTTCCATGTATTCCTCCATGCAAGCACCCAGAATTTATTTACCGTAGCACACCAACACTGGTCAGCTGGTGGCTGTGATGCGAAGGGGGGACTTCCCTTCCTGGCTGTTAGGTCCTTTTGCGGAAGCTGATTCCTGTCCTCAGCCTGGTTCCCTCCAAGCAAGGGAGAACATTGGCTAAAATGCACCTTGTCCAATGTGCATTGGTCTCCAGCTGGTCTAGACCAGGACCCAGAAGACATGGAATTATGTCCAGAAAAGAGAAGGAAGGGCACTGAAGCCTTTCAAAGGTCATTCATGGCTCCAGGGTTAATCCAAGAGCCTGAGGAGTTCTTCTGGCATGTCACTAGCATCCAGTCAGTCATGTTACATTTGAGGTCCTTCGCTAAACAGGGAGAAAGAGTTAAGAGAAAAATGAGCAGTCAGCACATCTCATCCCTCAGTGTATCAGCTCAGCTGTTCTTGCCCTTGGCACATCAGCTTTCTGTCTTCCTGCCTGCTGGAGGGCAGAGCTGCAAGATGCCCTCACTTTGCATGATCTGTTAAATTCTGCAGCTGAGCTCTTCAGTAACTATTAGTAGCTAGCACCTACCCAGAAACACAGATTTGGCTGCAATATGCAAAACAAGAGAAGAACAACAGCCTTGGGTGATCCCTTCTGTACCTGACTATCTCAGCAGCAGTTTGGGTTTAATAATGACTTCAGCAGCAGATCCACACTTTGAGAGCTTTCCTCCTCGGTCTCCTTTTTTAATCTGGCCATCTTTAGAGCACAGCCTGTCAATGGTCTTCAGAGCTGTGCAGAACCATTTCTGTGGATATCAAACTTTTCCTTTTCACTTCTTCATTTCAGTTTATACACAGGTGGTAAACATACCTGAATCCTCAGGATATTTTTTGGAAAATTAAAAAAGAAAAACATTGTGTTTATTTTGAGAAAAAAAAAAAGGCACATGTTCTTAAACAGAGACAAGGTGGGTGTTTAAAATATTGATATGGATACAGAAAGTCTATTGACAGAATGATAGTTTGGCTTTGTGTGTATTTGTCATTCCCTTTGTTCTCCAATGAGACAAGCCTGGTTATTTATGCTGGGGGGAAATTCTATTGCACAGAGTAACAAAGTTAAGAATGAATTATTAACTCATTGGACAGGTGAGGAACATGCAGTAGCTCTCCTTGGCTGGAGACTGCTGCCTTCAGTTCAGCTTGGGGTGCAGGGATGGCAAACTGCTTGGGGTGGGACAAAAGAGCCGCCTTCTGAGCCCTGCTGTGCTCAGCCACCTTGGGTGGATTTAATCTCACATGCCTTTAGAAATCTACAGTATCACCCTGGGCTTCCTTTAAATCAGCAAGAGAAATGGGTACCTGCAAGCAAGTGCACTTCTGAAGCAATATTATAGATGCCTGATTTTGAAGGAGGTAACCCCCTCCCCAGACTGCTGCCTGGATCTCCATTGACTCCAAAGGATGCCTTGGGACTCTAGAGTAGCTCAAGATACTTAAGTGCAGATATCTACGTTTAGCCAGCTGAGTGCATCTTTGGTGGATGGAGGGATTTTTTAATTTCTTTCTTTCTTCTATTTACCAGAAGTTCTTTTAGCTGTAAATGTATATATTCCAGCTTTTTTATCTACAACCATTCCCTGGAGGTGAGAAAGTATGTGTAGCAAATTTAATTCTTCTTGAAAAGTGAGCTTGTTTTTCTTATTTACTTTTATCTGATTCCATACACATAGTCTCTGACTTGCCAAGGCCCATGGATGACCAGGTATAAACCACTGAGTTTTAGAAGTTGTACTGTAGGTGAAGCTATGAAAATAAGCTTGGTGACAATGTTAGTGGTTTGTACTTTTTGAACCAGTGAGGCACCTCCAGAAAAGGTTAACAAATTAAGGGATGGAAAAGTAAGAAACAAAATTTTACTCTCCCTACATGGACAGAAGTGGGGAAAAACGGTTTCCTGACAGTACTCCTGGTAGGTTTCATCGAAGCAATTGCTGCTGACCTAATTCTATTTGCCAGTAAACCAGGTTCTGACCTTTACAATAGCAGAGTTAAGGCAGCCTGAATGTGTAATACTTTTCTCTATCACTGAGATGAGCGTCCCTGGCATCCCAGGGGTCTCAGTCCACATGAATAATTTTGCTTCCCTTAGACCCAGCTTGACTTTATGTGTGGGAACTATTTAATCTCCAAGTCCAACCTCTAATGGAGAAGAAGAGACCTCACAGATGCTTTCATGAGCCTTTTCCTTATGCATTATACCTATAGCCTAACAAAAGGCTGTCTTGATTGAAAAGTATGCAGTTTTTCTGGGAAACTGAAATCCCTCCATTGCAAGGTGGAGATAAGAAATAATTGTGCATCTGTATTGTAAAGAGACAGAAGCATTCTGCTGTTGCAGTATAAAAATAAGACTGGCATAAAGAAAAGATTTTGAAAAATCAAGCAGGGGGAGCAAGACCGCATGCGAGTGAGCGCACATATTGCATAAAAGGCCGAGTGAGGATTAATATTATATTAGTTATTCAACAACACTGAATCACTGCAGTTTTCATTTAATGTTTCTCCAAATGACTATAACCTTAAAAGTCAAATACATGACAGATGCACTTAATCACCTCAATGTAAGAAAAATAATGCTCATGCCTGTTAAATAGAAGAAATGAAACATGACTAAGCTGGTGTTTGTTACAGTGCCTAGTTTCTGACTTTTCTGAGCTGTTTGATGGTAAGGCGAGTCTGTAAGGAGTAGGTAGTTGGTAATGTCTTTTCATCTTCAGAGCAATAGCACTCATGGTCAAAGCAAGGGTTTCTGTACAATTCTCCATGCTGGGCTTGGGGTTGGACCAGGTCCAGACCAGGATGTTCCTGCCAGGAGATCTGGGAAGAAGAAAAGGGTAAAGCCTTAGAGCACCAGGCTGTCCTCCCCACTGTTGTCATTGGGACTGGGGGAACCATCTGCTCCAGACTAAGGTCCTGTGTAAGGTGATGAAGAAATGAATAGCTCTGGAAGGTTTAAACTGAAAACTAATTAATTAATGAATTAATTAATTCTTGTAAAATATAACACCTAATTCTTCACTTCCATGGATCAACATTCAGCTTGCACCAGTAAACACAACACAACACAACATGTAGTTTTTGTAAGCCAGCATAGCTGAGTGTCTTACATAGCGATCATTACCAGCAGGGTGAAATGCTTAATGACATAACTTGTGTTCATTTTTGTCTGTTGAAAATAATTTTAATTTTTCAAAGAAAACTTGACATTAATGGTAAATCTATCTCTAGGCTGCAAAAATGTATACCTTTCCAATGCCCTTGGCTACTCCATCAGAATGCAAGACTTCTGACTGGAGTACGTTTTTATGTAGTGCTTCTTTCTTCTTCTTCTCCTTCTTCGTTTTACCCAAATTTTTATTCATTACAAAGTCAAAAACTGTTGAGCTGAAAAATTATCACGTTTAAATTTCTTTTATGTTAAATGTTTCAGTGAAGCAGCAAAGTGCTTTTTGTATTTCTCCATTGCCTAAGGCATTTCTTAAAGCCTTTTCTCATGAGCTACTTTTACCCAAATGCCCGAGAAAAGGAAAAAAAGAAATATTCTGAATGAATTGATTTATGAACACAGCTATTGGTTTTTAGCACACCTTTCATTTTTTTGTCTTTCTATGCTGGATGAAAGATACTTAGTCTATGAATATTGTTGGCTCTAAAACCCTTCTCTCATATATCTCATATAGTCACAGAGATTAGAGAGAGAGAAGACTTATTGGGCCATTTAATTCATCTCCTTACTACTACAGGACTGATATCTAGAATATTTACAGTACTTCGTTCTGTCCAACTCCAAATATTTTGGTAGAAGGCGGCTTTGAAAAAGCCTAGAAAGCAATTACAGTGTCTCATCAGTCCCAAGTCCACCAAGACCAGTCACGATAGCCAACTTGGACTAGCATGGTCACAGCACAACTCTTTTTCTCACTTTACGGGAGCCAGTGATATGACTGCAACATCATGTGGCTGCTTCCCCAGCCCATCCATTTCTGCATGTCTCAGGCTGGGGCAGCTTTTGCTGTGAGTCTACAGCAGTCCTCATCCTGGTACCTTTGTACCCTTTCATTTCTTGCTGCTTGAGGGCTGGGGACAGGAGGCAGTGTTGCAAACCTTTCATGACCTAATCATTAAGGATGCTCTGCATATAAGCTTCCTCCAACAACAGTGCTTATGACTTTCAGAGAGACCATTCCCTGTGTTTTTTTTCATACATGTTGCTACCGTGATTTTTGTTTCTGGAGACAGCACCTTTAAATCCCATGGAGCAGAGTGCAGCAGTAATTGGCTTTTAGTAGACAGAACATGAACACCGAGTACTTTCTGTATACCAGGGACTTTGCCTCAGTTTTTTTGTGTTTGCTCAGAATGTTAAAACTGGTGTCTTCTGGCTGTGTCCTAAATGCAATTGGATATTGGTATCTTCCTTCCCATGATCTGTTTTTTGGGGGCAGATAAGATCTGAGTTGAAGCACGTAATGGCTCTATTATATCTGAGTGCCTTTGGCATATTTTAATACATTTATTTTTTAAGAAGAAATGATTAAAACGTCTTGCAAGAGCCAGATAAGGAATTTGGATTTGGTCCTGACAAAGTGCATTACTTCTGGACAGAAAACATTGTAGAGCCTTACCAGTATAAATGTTAGCTAAGGTCAGTATATTCTCAACAATAATTTCTATTGAGGTTTAGCATTATTCTAGTTTTCCAACAGCATAAAACTCAAAAATTAACATCGACTGTCCTACTTTCTTAATGGGACTGGAGCCAGACCCATTTGCAAAGACCACCACTGGACTGAGTTTCCCATGATGCAGGGGGCACTGTCCTAGTTGTGTTTGCAGCTGAAAAGAGGTCTCTCATGCCACAATGTGTGGCACATTGTAGCACAGTGATTACACTGAGCCTACACCAGACAAGGCCATTTGTTCTAATACCAACTAATTTTTAACATCTGAAATATCCAAGAATGAGGAATGAGCAAAAAATGAGCAAAAGCAAAGTCTTTCTGACAAGCAGGCCTTTGGGCAACATTTTGTTGAGAGTGATGAATGGAGTGTTCAGGTCTTCCTATTTTACTGTTTACCTTTGTTTGCTTGTTTGTCAATATGAAACAAAAGGATGGCTTCCATATACCTCAAGCACTTCCAGAGGATGTTTTTAAGCAATAAAGTGCCTGCTCCTCTTTTTCAGCTACTCTTCAGCTCCACTGGAAATGGCCACACCAGCTGGAGTCCAGACAGATGGCCGTTCTGTTGCCAGCACAGACCTGTCTTCTTTTCCCTTTAGTGCTGCTCCAGCTGCAACCCATCCAAGGGCTGTCTCTTGCCTGTCAGCTCAATGCACCAGCCCCAGGAATCACCCCCTGCTGGCACTTTCCTGCTGGGAGGTGACCCAGGTGTGTTACCGGGGGCTCCTTGCAGTCCCTCTGGACCACTGGACTCTGTGACAGACTTTGCATTTTTCCACACTCTGCTGCATGAATCTTCTACTTGCTAGATCATGTGATGGGGGCCTCATGTCACATTAAAAAGTCTTTTGTTGTTTGCCAGCTTATGTGATGGAAGTGCAATGTATGAAAGAACAAATGATATGGCTGGGGACAAAATCTGAATATACAGATGGGAATTTCTAGCTAGTGAGAGTTTCTTTGAGGGCAAAACCTTGCTGTCCTTATAACATAGCACCATGACTTTGTTTACTGGGACCTCACATAACAGCTACGTCTGATAAGGGGGTCCTGAGATGGAAAAGATTCTGGTAAGCTCCACTGGGTGCCTTCCAGACCAAGTAGTTTGCCAGAGGAGCATGGGGTGAAGACCTAGATCCAGTGCAAAGGTTATGGTGAAGTTCAAGAGAAGATGATGGGCCATCACTTCCCATGGAGTTACTCCTGTGGGGCTCCAGAAGGAGGAGCCTTCAAAAAGAAGAGACTGTTTAACTCCTGCAGACGTGTCCTTCCTGTGTGCTTTCTCATCCTCCCCACATTTAAATTCCACCACTCTTCTTAGAGTAGCCCATAAATTAGGAGACATTCCTTCTTGGAAGTTCTTACTGCTATACATGCTATCTTCTCTTTTGCTTAATTTCTGCTCTCTGCTCTGCCTTCTGCTGCATTTGGCTCTGACGGAGGAGTGGGCACTAAGGCAGCACATCTCAGTGGGACAGACAAGCTAGTGAAGCATTTGTGAGATTCTGTGAAGCCACTAGAAAAGCCCAAAGCTCTGCACCTGAACCTCCCATTCACAGCAAGGGGTGCTGGAAGGGCAAACAATTTGGATAGTTTCATTCAAGTTGTAATGTGAAAAGCAGCAGTAGAAGAGACAGCAAATACTATCGTTTTATTTTTATTTATATTTATTATTTTTATTATTAATTATTATTTTTATTATTAATTATTATTTTTTATTTTATTTTATTTATTTTTATTTTTTTATTTTTTTAAAAAAAGCTTATCCCTCTGGTGATCCGTTACAATCATCAGGTATTTTGTTTGTCAGAATGTCAATTGATAGCAGAACTGGTGATACAGGTACACAGAAAGGTTTCTTCTGCAGATCATTGTGTCACTGAATTTTTTTTTATAATTTTCTGATCACACAGGTTATAAAAAGTGAAGGTTGAGAAGAATGGATTCAGGCAGAAATTAAAAGAGTATTATTTAGACTCTTACTTCTATTAATCATGGGTCCCAAAGGGTCCCAGAGACCTTTGCTGGGAAACTAAAGCTTAGAATTTAAATAATTCAATGTATTTTTATAGATGTGTGAGGACTTGGTCTTCTTTCAGTCTGTTTTTTCACCTGTAGCAATCTGTCTGACATCATCAGGATAGTTTTTCAGTGCAAATGAGATGAGAATCCAGTGTTAGAAAATTTGGTATTAAAGTCAGCTGGCTAAATTCTGTCTTCGGTCTAAATGCAGGATCCTGCCAAACAGCAAAGGGAGATAGATAAGAATGAGAGAGTAACTGATGTACCTTCATGTCTATTCTTCATTAGTGCATCACTGAACCCTGACACAAACATTTCTCCATGGCTGTGTAGCAACACAGCTTCCCAATTTTTATTAAGGCCAGTTAATGGCTCTTCACTACCCTTGCTGCTCACTGTTTTGAAGTATTGGGGCTCTATCCACATCACTTAATTTTTGGCCTAGGAAATGGTGGCTGACTGGCAGATCCCAGCACAAGCTGTGTCAAAGCATGGGGTGGCTGACAGAGTTTCTGCCAAATGTTATTAAAGGAACAATTGCCAGTAAATGCTAGTAAAGATGTGTTTTGCTTTACTTTTAAAGAACAGCCTGCAAAGTGCAACACCCACTCATCCTACTCAAGCAAGTCATGTCTGCTGAAAGATAAGCAAATATATGTGAATAATTTCATTGAAATCTACATTCCTGTCTGGATTAATGTTTGCGCTGCTGTACCATTTGGAAGCTGCAGTCAGAAATACATATTCCCAATATTCTAGGTGCTGTACAATGACAGGAAAATGAAATTTGGGGTGTTACCATCATGTGTGCTTTTTTTTTTTTCTTCTTTTTTTCCTCAGGGTCTTGTTCACCCTTAGGTCAGGTAATCTTAGCACTTTCCTAAACAATTACTGTTTTCTCTTGGACTAGTAGCCTTGGCTGCAATCCACTTTGACTGTTCTGGATATTATATTAAACTATTACTGAATAGCAGCGTAGAGATTGAGCATCCTTGGTATTGTCCTAAAAATATTGCAATCATTGGCCAACCAATGCAAATCATTGGCTAAGTAAGGGTGGAACAAGAGGTCACCAAGTTAAATATCAAAGGCAAATTAAGCAATAAACAAGATTAATAAGAAGAACGAATGGAATAACAACTAAGCAGCATAAAGCTAGGAGGCTCTCCTGTTAATAGGGGATGTGCAATACAAGCTTTTCTAGGAATCTTCATTACTCCCTACAAAATACCAAAGAAGTGGAGGAAGGGGGAAATATTGGAAAAGCAGAGCTTCTAAGCCTTCTTGAGGGACAGCTTGAAATTCTGCCTCCCTTGTGCAGCTGCTCTTCACTATAGCACAGGACTCCATAACCACGCCTGTAATTCAGCCTTCTCGACTCGATTCTGAGCAGGGCACTGACAATATCTGGGTAATTGCCGATTATTTGCAGATATTCCTTTGCTTCCAGTTTAAGGTCTCTCACAGAAACAACAATAAAATTGCTTAGACTGTTACTTCAGAAACACTCAGAAATCATTGGTCTGCTTTCCACAATGCTCCCTCGAAGCATGATATTGCCATTGTTCATGGGGAGGCACAATGAAAGCCAACGGTAAGCACTGAGATATGCATCTGTAGCGGTGAAGTTCTGAATGGGGATATGGAACACAAGGAGGAAAAAGAGATGGAAAACTGCTTTCTGCAGCTCTTTGTTGCTGTTATGAATAGCACCACAATCTCTCTTAATGAAGCAGATGTTCAGATAAACAGATTTCAGGCTACAAATACTAAAATATAGAAACTTCCCCAGGGCTTGAGTTCCAGCTCTGTTCCTCTTGTTAAACAGTTGCCATGCTCTGTTTGCCACACTGTAAGCAAAAGGCACCTTCTGGATGGAGAATATTTTAGAAATAGAGCTATTACAGTTTCTTAGGCACATTGTGCTGTAGTTTCCTTCATCATTTTGGATGTAAACTTTGTCTTTCATGTTTGTGATCCCAAATGCTATTTCTCCCTTCTTTCTCATGTGGGACACTATGGCTCTAATGCACTGCTATTGTGAAATCAGGAAATAACTTTGTGTAAGAGAGATGAGTTTTCATTTAATTGTTTTTAAGTCAAATAATGTGCCAGTGCTTGCTAACTGGGACTGTGTCAAATAATCTCCAAAGCCTCAAGAGAAAATTGTTATATCCAAACCAAATTGTACCCACATTTGGAAACACTAATATATTTACTTTGTGGACTGTTGCTCATTTTTGGATATACAGAGGACAAAATTGCAAATGAGAGCGAGAAGGAGACCTTTTTGAGGAGAGGTCTGGTTTGTACTTGGAGAAACCTGGATCAGCTGTGGGTCTCAGTGTTCCCAAAGCAGAACACAAGAGATGGCTTTGGAGGATACCTCAAAGGACACAGCAGCTGCTGAGAAAGCTTAGTGAACAAAGCATTTGGTTCAGGACATAGACCACTGGGTCAAAACCAGCATCCTCACTGGGAACATCTGCTCTAGGTTTGTTTCCAGCCTTGGACATGAAGTCCAAGCAGCCACCTGAGAAATGTCCGTCAGGGGATGTCAGCCACAGGTATAGGCAAAGTAAAAAATCAGTCCTGTGTACATGTCTCAGAAATACACAAGTATTTTTAAGCTGCTATTGTCGATTTTGAAGTGGCCTGCCTGGCTTGCTCACAAGCAGGAAATTGGCATCTGGAAGCATAAATCTGGCTTACGAGGAAAGGTGCACAAATCTCTGCAGAAACAGAAGCTGGCTCCGTGCAATCTGGAGGCAAAGCAAAAAACATCATGTGCACTGAGGTATAAAATGAACCAAAAAAAAAAAAAAGAAAAGAAAAGAAAAAAGAAAAAATGGACCATAAAGGGCAGCAGCATTGACTACAATATATAGCTTGTGCGCTTCTGGCCTCCCACAGCCCATGTTAGACAGCACAGCTGCTGCATGTACTGCTCCTCTCACGGTTTTGACAGGGGAGTTGAGTATTTGCCTTGTGATGTGGAAGAGCTGTGTGATGTGGTGGCCAAGACAGTGTGCCAGGACCTGCACAACTTCTGTTTTCATCCAGCACACGGCTAGATGGCACATCTCCTCATTGCAACAGTGATTAGAAAGACACAATCCACCCCTCACACTCCCCCCACCAACTTGACTCAAATTAAAAATTAATAAGGTCTTGAGTTACGAGACACCTGTAGTGAAACCTCTGTGGAGGCAGCTGGAAACAGAATAAGTCTTCTCCAATAACAAGGGGTAAGAGTTAGCCTTTAAGCTTCTGAATGCAGCAGCATTTGTGCAGGCTTTGTGGATACACATGTGCATGCCCCAGAGTCCACAGCTGAGCGTGGTTTTGTTTCCACACTGTGAGTCCTGGTCAAATCAGGCGTGGGAATGGCTCTGTCCACACACCTCCTAAACGGGATCTGCAGTGTAAAGTGGACATTATATAAAGCTCAGTTTAGCACTCTACAAGAGAAAAAGGATCATGAATGTATAGAGGATAGAAGTCATGTGAATTATCTAATATTTTGTAGAGCTAGTGTTAGTTTTTCATGCTTACTCCTACATATGGATGTTTGGTGCTCTTGTGAAGACAGACTGAATGCTGAGGCTGGTCATGTGCAGGTTTCTTTCCTCAGCCACAAGGACGTGGTTTTCTGGAGTCTACAAATGCAGGGAAGAGGGAATTTCTGGCCTGGAATCATAGAACCATTGACTATCCCAAGTTGGCAGGGACCCACAAGGATCTTCAAGTCCAGCTCCTGGCTCCACACAGAACCACCCCAAAATCAGACCCTGTGTCTGTGAACGTTGTCCAAATGTTTCTCGTAATTTTGTCCTACAGCTCCTGCAGCTTCAGGCCTTTTCATTTAAAGATCACAGACTTCTCTTGGGCTATGGTAGTATTTCTCAGGGAGATGGCTTTCCTATGTGCATCTGTGTCAGGGTCTGCAGTCCCATATCTCCCTTGTTTATTATTTTAGTGATTGACTTGAGATGGCTTCAGAAAAAGAAGGGTACATGAATAAAAATGACTTTATAAGAACTAAGTATGATCACAGAGGAACTGAAATGACTTTCCCCATTCAGACTTTTCAGGAAGATCTGCATCTGCATCTATAGGACACTTTGTTATCAGTGGAAAGAAAAAGGTATGTTAAGAGTGGAGGTCATCTGACCTATTGTAGATGTCTATTTTAGAACAATAATTTTCCCCCACCTCTGTCTCCATTGACTAGATCTCCACTGAATTTAAAGGAAGCCTACCGTAACCTCAGCTCAGTAACCTCAGCCTCAGCTACAGATGTCTCCATTTAGTCAGCCAAATCCACAGGCTGATACAGAGAATCTGGGTCAGAGATGTCAAGTGCGAAACTAATAAAGAAATGAACAGACACATTCATCAAACTCCTTTATCGGACAAAACGCCAGTGCACTAGCAGCAATACACAGCTATTTCTTCCCTTTCATTAAAGTGTGCTTAACTTGGATTGCAATTCACTTAAAGGCCTTTCTTCATATTTTGCCTCTTCCCTTAGAATTAGCCTCTGAACTCAAAGCATTTTCTCTGAACACCATGACCTCCACTAAGAGTACATTATTTTTTTATTTTTTTTTTACCAGGATTGCTCTTGTGTAAACAAAACTGCATATTAAGCAAAATTAGGTCAAAACACTAGTTCAGCTTCTATTTGGAGGGGGTGAGGTGCATGCATTTGGGATGTTTAAATGATGTTGCAAACCTAATTAGATAAATCCAAGGGACTCTGAGTTTTCCCACTAGAATATGCCCTGTGCTTCTTGCACAGAGGCTAATGGTCCTTCAGTCTCCCAGCCACCTCTGTGTCCCTCAGTAGGTGTGAGGCTCTGTGGAACAAGCTACCTGCACAGGAGAATTAAATGTACTTGCTGCTGACAGCAGCCTCCTAACAGTGTGCCCAAAGCACAGGACACAGACTGCTTTCTCTTCTTTGGCTAGGTGCTAGGTGCCAAGCACTGTCTGGAAGTCTAAGGGCAGTGATTTATCTGGATGCCTCATTGCAGCTGTGGGGTGATGGAAAGAAGTAGCAGATGTGGTACTCTGGCATGAACAGCAGACTACTGCATTTCTGTCAGAGAAGGCTTTGTCTGGCAGTGCAAGTTAAGACCCTTTTCAGTCATTTATGATAAGCACAAGAGCCAACAACATGAAGAAAGCTGTCAGGAAAAATTCTTAACACTGTGGAACTCAATGATAAGACAATGGCCCGTAATTTCAGGCTCTGAGAGCTCTCCCATCCCTGGCACAATAGGAAATGACTTCTGTGCTTCATTTCTGTCAAAGTGCTACAATTTCCTGAAGCCAGGAACAGCTCGAGAGGCCAGATGAATCATGCCAGTGGCAGGGCCAATTGACTGCAGTCTGGAACTAAATTTGCAAGGAGTGGAGTATCCCCCCCAGTCGTGTTCACCTCATGGACTGGTGCTGCTCCTCAGAGACATGCTCCATGCCTTCTGGGGGACAGCATCCGAGAGGCAACCCAGAGATTTTGTAAATCTATTCGCTGCTTGGCCTGGTCTTGGTCTTGAATTTTAGGTGATGGGACCCTGGTGTGCCAGGCTGATTGCAGTAGAAATAGCTTCAGAAGATCCTCGGTTTCAATGAATGTATTTCTGAATGTATTGCCTCTTATTGGTTCCATGTGAGACCTCACCGTGCTAGTTTTTATATAACCAGCAATCCCTATAAATGTACAGAGTTTTAACATGTGTCCTCCCTTGCTTTTTTTGTGCCAAAAAGCTTTTCTGGCTATCACTGCCAACTGCAGGTCATCTTTCCTTGAGTCTGTCCATGCCTCTTACCAGCAGTTTTGTGTAGCTGCCATAGATAGTCATACTATGGTGTTGTTTGAGTGTGGCATGGCTGGGGACCTGGGCGCTTTGTACATCATTGACAAGATGTATTTGGTAAGATCACATCTGAATGTTAAAATTTACTGCTCTGTAGGGAATTAAAGCCTTGTTGTGAGTTACATTAGGTGTTAGCCCAGTAGTAGCTCTGTTCAGGATGCAAGAAGTACTCTTTACTTGAAATATATATACTGAAATCTTTGGAACCAAGTTAAAAAATAAGATTAAACTGCAAAATACATCAAAGATATCCTTCTTGTCTACTTCCTCATCTCACCTCTCTCCCTTCAGGTTATCTAATTAGTCTCTTTGCCTAAAAGGGTTGGTTTTGCTTCTGTGCTTCTTCTATGTTGCCCAAAGGAATGTTAAGACAGTACAAGTGTTAAGATCTTCTTCCACTGCCCTGTACATTGCCTTCATCTCCTTAACTTCCAGCTAAAGAAATTTGCCACCTTGTTTCTGATATTGCCACCCTGTTTCACACTGCAAGATTTTGGGAGTACAGTCCAGCATCTTGTTTACCTTCCTTCCCCATCCTTGTCAAGACTCCTTAATGTTTCCGTTGTAAACTATATTTCTAGTCGCAGGTCATTTAGCTTCTTGCCTGCACACTGGATATAATCTTCTGAAGATGTTTTGCGAAGATCTTAATCCTTAGGTTACGAAAAATTTGAAGTGCCCTACATTTTCCCTGCCTTCACACCAGTTTCGCTTTGTAGATATTGACTGAATATTACGCTCAAAGAACAAAATCAGTACGGGGTCCTTCATTTCAGTAGCAATCCCTAACCCTTTGAAACCATAGGTTGTATGGGATCTCTGCTCATCAGAGTGTCAGCCTGTGTAAGAAAACGATAAACAAATAGCTTAGCCAATATCCCAGTTGTGCCAAATGTGGACCTAACTAATGTGGTGTCCAGACCACAGCTAGGTCTGCTGGATCACACTTTTATCTTCAGTGGCACTTCCAAGTAGCTCATTTCTGACTGAGCTGTGAATTTATCAAAATATTTCTGCTGATCAATTTACGTTTGGTTCCTTCTGCTGGGCAATAAATCATAAAGTTGCCCTCTTTGCTTATACTGTGCATAGCACAGATGGAGCCGTGACCCAAGGCTGAAGTCATTAAGCCTCCTGTAATGCCAGCAATAATAATAATAACAAGCTTAAAAGAAATCCGTGCCTTCCTAGAGGTGCAGGGAAGGACATCTGCTGTAAGCAATTCTTTTGTACAAGCTGCAAAGAAATACTGTGAAAGCTGTGCTTGTGATTTGTCACTGATTTCTGTGCAGTCGTTACCCTTTCTCTCACCCAAATATTTTCATCTTCAATTGTTCCTACATTGTTAATCTCTTTATTGTTGTCGTTGTTTTTGTGGATACAACTTCTCCTCATAAGTGACTTCTTATTGTTACAAGCATTGTTTCATCACCACATTGTGTTGTACAGCTGCTATTTTTCCTAGAACTGCATTTGTATCTGTAATTTCCTGTTTAGTACTTAGTACAAAACTCTGTTGTCCTTGCCTGTAATTTTTGCTTTTTCTCCTTCTCAGTCCTGCTTTGCTCTTGTCTGTGATTCAGCCTCTATAGCCATGTTTCCCATAGTATCCTTTTCCTTCTCTGTAATTTGTATCTCTTGCAATATTCAGTGTGTTCCCATTTCAAAGGAAAGTTGCAGCAGTTTTATTCAGATTCTCTATTTTCTTACACATCCTTCTATTCCAGATTCAGCTATCCTTTCTTTTTCCTAGCATTTCGACTATCATAATACCAGAGTTTCTTTCTGCTTTATTGTAATGCATTCTTTCCTTTGGTTTAATTTTATTTTCTGCTTGTGCCTTTTGATGCTGTGGAGTGTTTCTCTACTTTCAAGTTTTTGTTCTCTTTCCAGCACCACTTTCTTGATTTACTTATATTTTTTTTCTCACTCCCTAAAGCAATTTCTGTACTTCTCTGTAATGCTATTACAACTTGGGGCTTTTACAACCGGGCAGGTGCCAGGTGACTGCTGGTGGCTGCGCTCAGAGCAGTGAATACAGTGCTCAGGAGAGACTCTGAACCCATGTCTGTTAGCGGGTGAAATGCCCCCGCTGCTGGCAGTGGGACAGGGCTCGCAGAACCCACCTGAGTGCTTCAGAGCAGCTGCTGCCAAGAACTGGGGGCTATGGGGCTGTTATAGGAGGGCGACCTCAGGCATGAGAGGTCTACAGGCAAGCAGCATGAGAGCTGAGCTATCACTGGAGGCAGCTGGTGAAGCTGCAGAGGTTTGCACAGGGAAGGACCTGGAGGGGTTTGCAAGCCGGTGCTCTCCCTGCAGGTGCTGCACCCAGCGGAGGGCAGGAGACACAAACCTGTGCTGCTCCCTCCCTCCCAGGGCACTGGCTGTGTGAGCTCCTCCATCTCCCAAATACATCACTTCAACCTCTTTTTTCCCCACAGAAACCTGACTGAGCCCTGCCTCCCATCTTCCCTCTTATTCACCTCCATCAGCACGGTTTTCCCCTTTTCTTTCTCTGCCTCCCTCCACACACGTCTCTCTCACAGAGCTACTTCATGTCTGCCTAAGCACCCTGAATAGTGGGATCTAAATAATTATTTTGCTGTCAAATGTTCCATTTTCTTTTCCTTCCCTGGTCTATAATTCTTCTGTGAATGGTGACTGCATAGTTAATCGCAATTCATTACACGGCTGTCAAAAACCCAAGCCCTAGCTTCTCTTGATATATTTAATCAGTGTCCTTGGCTTGTGCGCAGTAATGTGTAGTGGGCTTTAGATTAAACTGTTATTGTTTTTTAACAGCTTATACATCTTCAAATGGAGTCATTGCAGGACCTTGGGGGAGCTGGATGGAGAGACAGGGATAGAGTGAGCAGCAGGAGAAAAAAACGGCTCCTGAGCATGATCGAAGGAGATGCAGCACAAGCAGAGGCTGAACCAGGACTGGTGGGAGGAGGCAACGACCTGCGAGATGTCTCCTGCCTTGTGTGGCCAGGCAGGGCTCGGGGACCTCGGCCCAGGCTGCAGCCAAAGCAGAAGGCACCTGCTGCAGAGTGTGAGAAAGGTTCTCCATTGAAATGTTGTAGAAATATCTCTGAAGCTTCATGGGCCGAGGGTGTAAGTGAGGCAAGGTTTGTGGAGAGCGGTAAAATCATTTTCTGGGTTGGTTGTTAGCACTGGCTGAAGCAGGGGGGCTTTTAGGTAGATAAGCCTTTCTTCCAGCCAAAAATAAATGCACTCGTCTTCAAAGCTGAATTAAGTTGATGGTACTGCTTAAATCACCTCACTACTGCCATCCTTGTCATGAGGGACATGCACCAATATCACACCCTTGGTGACAGCACAGCCTGTCCTGTGTGCCTATAGCCCACACTGAGGACCTGTCAGCATGAGGTCAGGCTTCAGGTCAGGCCAAATATACTGCCAAGTTCATATTTTTCATAGTCACTGCCAACACAGTGCCTCCAGACTGCGTGAACAGCTACAGGCACTGAAGTGGCTCCATACTGCAACTTCACTGTTCAACACTTAAGAGGTTTAAACAACCTTAATTTGAAGCCAACTTTAGTCAGCATTTTACCTGAGAATCGCAGATGGCATCTTTATTGTCTGAACTGAAAACTTGGATTCACTCTCTGGTTTCTAAGGCACATTCAGTACACTCCAGTCCTCCACCAATCTCCCGAACACTGCTGTGGCAGTACCAAAGTCCAGCAAACTATGTCAGCATAAATATGGTAACCAAAACCCCATGCTATATAACAATGTGCAAGTCAGCACACCCACCTACACAAACCCAGCAGTCATTTAAAACATATCAAAACAGCTATAACAGGCTGTCAGGCTTTCAACACCACCAAATCTGCTGTAATGAGAACCTCAACAATCTAAAGAAGCTTCTTGCCCAGCAAAGACATTCAACAAAGACAGTAAAATATGATGCAACTTTGAATTTTTCACAGAAACTTGCTTCACAAAGTGTCAGCTGCACCCTAGATCACCAGACTCATTATTAACAGCAAAATGCCACAGAATAACGTGCACCAAGTGGAAACATGTTGTGTCTGAATAATAGGTATGAAAATTGTCAATATATTCCCAATCTTAGAAGTATCCCCCTATGACAGCACTTTAAAATCCGTGAATCCTACATCTGCTCCTCCCAGAATGTAATACACTTCACCCACTTCACAATGTCCTCAGAGAAATTTTATGGATGAAGCTAAACAACCATGAATCAGAAAGAACTTGAACAGGCAAACAAAAAAAGACAAAACCACCCAAGTATTAGTAGAATTATTTTTTTACAATACAGTCACTCCATTTCTGCTCTCTCAGTCTTGATCCTCAACAGAAAGCTACAAAACACTTTCCAGAGGTGACAATCAAAAGACATTACTCATGATAAGAAAAAAAAAAAAATCACAGCATCAACAGAGACAAACATTTATGGCATGTTATAATTCTCCCCTTTCATCACCACACGACAACTCACTTCTCGGATAAACCAGCCATGGTCCATGAACTATAAATTCTCTCTCCTTGTTCTGTAACTCTGTCTTTCTCCTTCCAGTAGAAGATATTGCCATGTCACCTTTCACTTTGTAATATCCTTTCTTCTGTCCCAAAGGTACCAAATGTTATTTTTTTTCCTAAGTGATTAAGAGAGTCTAAAGCCATACCTTGCTCCTCAGCTCATATTCACCTTTGAAGTTCGGTGCACCTATTTCTGACCCAGTAAGGAACTTTTGAGCCTAAGATGTCTGTTGCAAAGTAAATCAGTTGCTGTAACAAAAGATGTTACCTTCTCCCCACAAGTTTTGCCTAGCTTCATGAATAACTTAGATCAGTGCTGAAAAAAATGCATCCCAAATATATCTTTTTGTAAAAATATTATTCAGATTTGGTTTTCAGAGCCCTATTTTTTTTATTTTTTTTCTCTCTTTCTCTCTAATCTGGGAGTGATCTCTAGTGGGGTAATATTGTCTGCTTTATTAGGAATTATATGAATTGGATTACTTTATTTTTGAAAAATATGTGCAGATGTGTGTGAACAAATCACCTCTGATTGGCCTGGGTGGTTTGCAATAGCAAATTAATGCTTCATGGCTGTTCCTTTCATGATACACATATAACTGGCTCAGCGTTTACATGTGAAATATCAGTCTTTTAAAGCAGTATGTCTGTGTTAAGCTATAAGATGTGTTTGTGACTCTGACTCATGACAAGATCCCCTAGGTGCTACAACGAAGGAAGGTATTACGAAGCAGGGCCTAATCTTGCCATTCATGTGGTGTCTTGATCTTAAATCAGCATGGCACTAGATATGCTGCTTGGCATGGGGATTGCAAGCAGGGCTGGGCAAAAGACCTTTCTGAAGCACAAGCCCATGAATCAGAGCAGCGCTGAGCTCCTCGTAGCAGCTGATCATAGATGGAAAGCCCCCAGGTGATTTGCGCGGTCTGATACCTGATGGTGAACAGCAGTTTTGAAACTGGGAAGGTTTTGCCCTTTCTCCCACAGAGCCCGGTGCGTGATGTGAGTGCAGGAACATGCCTGCTGCTGCTCAGGGGGTGGAATTGGTTTGATAGGAAAGCAGGCAACAGGCATGAACACTTGAATTCAGGACCCTCATTTATGCTGCTACTGAATTTTAAGACTGCTAAAGTGACTCCTCCTGAATTACTGCTATCATTTCACAAGGATTGTATTTTATCTTCTTTTCAAAAAAGACTTGTTTTCTTTCAGTCAGTAAAAGCCCATCAGACTATAAATCACCTCTGTACTCCTTGTGTCATTAATAACAGCATATTATCTCCTAATCTCTGTGTATGAAAATGCAGCCGGGAGGCTCTCAGGGACAGAAATTCCAGGGAAATATTTCTCCAGGTGAACTGAAGCAGTTGGGATGGCAGCTTTTACTGTAACATTTAACATGAGTGACATTTCAGCTCTGGATAACACGTACCCAGACCTCTCTCTGGGTTAAGTGAAAGCTGCCTACACTGCAGACCTGACTAATAACACATTCAGTCCTGCTTTCCTCAATCCGACATGGATTTTATATGTGTGACACTGTTACAGAGTCAAAGTCACCTGCATGCTCTCAAATTGCAGAAAAGGCCTGGAGGTAAGGTAAGTGCTCAAGAACTGATGCTGTTTTAACTTCAGCAAATTTCTAATGTCACTTTAGCTTGTTATAGTACCAAGAAATGAAAAATCTGAAAGACCCAAATGTGTCTTTGCCAACTGTTTATGCTAAGGACTTGTGGCTATATGAGATACAAAGGGGATGCTACTGGAGGTTATTTATTTATAAAAATATATCAGCTGCAGTAGCTCTGACAAGACAAGTGCCTGTTTCCACCTGGGTGGAGGCAATCAGCTGCACAAAACCCACTGGTTAAGGAGTGCTGGGGTGGGCAGTGGTGCTGTGGAAAAGGATTTGGAGATGGGAGCAGGCCCCAAAGCATCAATGGAGTCATGTAAATAGCCATCATGCTGGGATGCCTAAAAATGGTGCCATGGGTAATCCTCCATATAGCGCAGAAAAAGTACAGATTCAGCTACAGCACCATATTCCATCCAGGGCACTCAAACTATAAAGTGGACCACTACTAGAAGTTCGGAGGAGTTAACTGGAGTTGTTTGGTCAAAGAAGAGAGAAACAGCCTTCAGAGATGCAAGAACTTATTATGAACAGCAAGGGGAGAAACTGGTCATCTTGTTCCTTGTGAGTGGGAAAGAAAAAAACAGCATTAGGCTGCAGCAAGGGAAACTGTTGTTAGGAAAAAACTTTTAAGGTCACTTAAAAGCACTAGGAGGGCCTAGCATCGCCACCTTGCAGGCTGTTATGAAGAAGTCACGCAGACACTTTTCGGCAATGGTATGTTGATGATTTCGAGCAGAGTTGACCTCTGAAGGTCTCATCTTCCGTAAGTGGGAGGACAGTGGGTTTTGTACTGCCCATACATAATTTAGGAAGCTTGCAGCTGCTGCCTCTAGGCTTCCAAAAACAGCGATGCTCAGAAGTCCTTGGCAGCATTTTGCTGTCTTTCTCAGTGGCACTCAGGGCTGTATATGGAGGGAATATTTTTTTCTGTCTGATCATCAGACTCCTCTGCTCACTTATCCTTGGTGAACCCTATTGTTTAACGGAAACGCAATGGGTACATTCTGAGAACTTAGACCACCTGTTTTGCCTCAAATATTGTCTTGTCAAACTGATTTTTTTCTTCAAACATGGGCCAAACTTATGAAGAAGCATCCAGAAATAATTAAAAAACAAAACAAAACAATCACAACAACAAAAAAAAACAGAACCAACCAACCAATGAACCAAAAATCTCTAAAACAAGGTCACAGCCCATTTATTGCCTTGACAGTTTTTCAAAAAAGCATTTATTTTACCATGCTCATACTGACTTTTCTACCTTCATTTTTTTTCTTTCTCTCTCTCTTTCTTTCTTTCTTGTTCTTTCTTTTTTTCTTTAGACATAAAATATTTAGAGAACAAAAATAGGTGTATCAAATCATGTTTCCTGGTGATACACAACATTTTTTGAAGCTGGCTGAACACAAAGTAGTCAAAGGCTTACACCTACTGTTTTCTTTGGCTACTTTAGGGTGCATACAGACAAATAAAAAAACCCATTCAAAGACTTGTCTGTAATTTCAAGTTTACTATTGTGTTACAAAGCTCATTTCTTATTGATTTCTCAATTCAGAAAGTAACTAGTAACTAGAGGCCAGGTCCTCACTCTAACATCCTGATGACTGAATCACTCTTTTCTTATGAAGAACCAATAGGACTTAAATTTGATTAGAGAAATACTCCTCTGCTTTGCTGACAGTTCAAACAGCCTTGTAATATGTCCACCTTTAATTTAACCTCAGTGGTCTTCAGACTTGACCATACTTAGTTGGGGAGCAGGCGGAGCAATGTTACAGGGCAAGAAACGCAATGGTTTACTCTCCAGTGGTGGGCTATGAAAAGAACTGCTAGAAAATACCTCAAACAAAATATACTGCTGGAGACAGCAGTGCTACCTGAAGAGCAGGCTGTCCTTGTAAAATTATAAACGCCTTTCTTAGCCCAGTATGTGCAGCGTTTGCAAGCTCATTGAGGAGTTGTTAAATAATGTATTCAGTTCCTAATTATTCTCTGAGATGGGAACAGTCAACAGGTTGTCCAGCTCTGCTTTGGTTATGAGCATTGATATTTGCTTAGCAGGTAAACCAGCTGGATGCTTCATTTTCCTTGTTTTGTTTGCAATGAGCATGAACCTGAAAGATCTTACGATCCTTCTGCAAACTGTCAGCTTCTCTGCATCCCAACTAGTTTCTGGAGAGAGCAAAGAGGACTGAGCACCTTACAGGGCTAGATCTGCACATGAGTGGAATACTTTAGCATGAAAAATGTAGCTGCAGTCAGCAAAATATTTCCCTCTAGGCTTAGCGAATGTAACAGGAAAGCAAAGGAAGTTAATGTTTGCCAGAAGGGAAATGAGTAAGCTCCCCAGTATGGTTCTCAACCGAGCAATCAATCTTGAATATGGAGACCTGCATGCCCAGAGGCAAACACCCTACTCCTTCTCCCCAGCAGGAATTTATTAGCTTGAGACACTTTCCACAGCTTTCTCTCTGTATTCAGTTTTCATAGTATAGAAGTGCTCCTTGGGGGACAGGCACTCTGAAAGTGTTATTCAAGTAATTGTTGCACTGCTTTTTGAGAAAAGAAAGTGAGCAGTCACACGCATCCCCTTCTCCGACCAGGATGGCATGTATTTTCAATTACAGGGGGATGTGGCAGTTGAGATGCTTTTGGTGGGGGTGTCACCCACAGCCCTGAGGCTGGTTTCCCCTGCAGGACTGGTGGGGGGCTTTCCATCTACAGCCATGAAGAGTTTTAATCAGCACTGCTGTCTGAGTGCAGACTTTGAGACTGATTCTCCCTCGTTCCCATTTGGAACCATCTCAGAATATATCTTGTGGCCATTCAGAAAATATCTTAATCTTCCTGGACAGCATGGTAGAGATAGCAATGATATTTAACTGTAATCATTGCTTTCTTTAGGAACTGCTGCAGTGGTGATCAAGGGAACTGACAGTCTCTGTCTCTGACGTGCTAGGGTCACGACCCGTAAGACTTGCAGTCATCTCGGTGAATCCCTTGGGCTGGCATCTGCCTTGGGATCATCTTGCTCAGCTTGGGGTGTCTGCAGGGTAAAAGTTCCCATCTGAGCCAGTCACCCTTACTGGTAATGGATAGGCACAGTCAGGATGTCACTCACGAAATCTGTTAGACCTCTCTTTTAGATAATTCACCCTTTAAAATTCGCACTTGTTTCACCAGTGACTGTAATGGATATCACTGCCTCTACTCTTGCTTCAGACATCTGCATTTGGTCAGAACCAGCCCCTTCGCTGGACTTTTGCTACATGTGAAAGGTCTCTGGGGCAAAGACGGTACTTCTGTCCACAGTACAAAGCCCGAGAGTGTAAGGAACCGTATTTTGTACCGAGACCACCAAGTCTGAGACATACCTATTCTGAAGGTTCAGTGATTAATATGCTGCTATCAACTTGCATTTAATAATTAACATGCTGTTGGTGTCAACTTGCTTTTAGCTTCTTTTCCGAAAGAGGGATTCCCAAGGCAGTAATAAACTGACCAGGGGTCAGATCAGAGACATCATCAACCTTCGTTTGCTGGTGCCACCACTAAATCTTAAACACCCATTACAAAGAGACTGTGACATTGTTTCAAACAGCCACTACCTAGTTTGAATGATGCTGTTATTTTTAAACCTCTGTTAGTAATGAATGCTCTCAGCCTGAGAAATCTTTATTTTTTTGGACTTAGTTAAAGATGTTGAAGAACATTTTTCAGAAGGGGATAGCTTTGATGGTACACTTTAACCATATTAATTGAACAATCCCTATCTGAAAGCTGTGTTGTTGAGATATCATTTTACTTCTGGTGGAAGCTTGGAAATGCTGATGGTTTGTCTATAAGGTGCATAAGCAGAGGAGGCAAATTAAAAAACAGGGTCTGGATGAATAATTATTTTGCACGCTTACCAGATGAAATTGATTATCAGACAGTCCTGATCAATTCATTTTCCCTGCATCTGCTTTTTTACAACAATGAATATATTTCACTTTATTAAAATTTCATGATCTAAGGGAGCTTTTAACACTACTAACCAATAATGCCAATAAACTTTTAGAGCAAAGAGTCAAGCCTCGTAGAGATGTGCAAAATCTTCACATGTGGAATGAAGTAAAGAAAGTAGAAAAAAGAGAGGAAAGAGGAAGAACTAAATGAAAAGAAAGAAAGATTTAATAAGTGGTAACTTATCTTTTGTCTCTTCCTCTTTGTGTTACTTCCTGATTAGTTTCCCTATTATATTTCTATCTGAAATTGTCTCATTGCTCTATAAAGCATTATGAACATATCAGGTGAAGAAAAGTAGTCTATCTAGAATGTCACAATGATTTTTGAGACTGGTTTTGCAAAATTCATGACATCTACTCAACGCTGTTACCAAACATCCATACTTTGACATTTGTTAGCTCAGTCCTGATAGCCCCCAGAAAGCAGCAATACGAGAACATGTCCTTAACCCATATTTATGATGAGGGGCTTTATAGTCACCTGCTACAGGATGTGCATGCCTTGGGTTGTTCAGTGTGAGAATCATGAATTCTGCCTTTGATAGGGATACTGTGGTTTGTCCTGTCTGGAGTAGTTACATGGCTGCATGAACCTTCAGGACTGACGTAACCTTTTACTTTGTTCCTGGCACTTCTTGCTATCTTGTCAGCTGTGAAAAAGTCTATACAGTCTCTGCATGGACTATCTGCTTTTGTATTTGCCAGCATACAAGAAACAACCACAAATGTGGCCCTGGGAACATCTTTCACTCCTGTTTGGAAACTCCCAGGGGTGTGGGAGGATTTTATGTGGAACTATTTAATGGTTGTGGTTGTTTCACGGTGTCACTGAATGTTGAGCAGCCAGCATTTCTGCCTTGATTTTTTTTTTTAATTTATTTATTAATATATATGTTTGTTTGTTTGTTTGTTAGTTTTTACAGGGTATGTTTTAGTTCAAACTTTTCACTGCCCAGCATGGGAATGGGCAGTTTGGGAGTTGGCAGAGTTTGGAATTTGGCAGAGTATGTTTCTGTGATGTACCTAATAACTATTGTGTGTCTACTTCTGCAGGAGCTGCTGTGTTAAGTTGGGACTGACCATTCATAGGCGATGAAAGAACTGAAACTTGGATTTAGCTAACCTAGCCTTAGTATCCGCTCAGAACACTCAAAGTTGGAGAAAGCCTACTACCTAGTCATTGGAAAGAGATAGCACTGCCAAACAGTGGCTTGGATTGTAGCTGTATTATTTTGGCTCGTTTGCTAGACAGAAGGCCTGGGAAGACACTTATATTTGGGTAGGAGCTATGGGATTCAGTTCTTCCTGCAGTGATAGCTGAGGTGCAGTGGGGAATCAAGGCTGTACCTGTGCGCACACTGTGCACTTAATGTCCCCAGCTGCACAGAGGACTCAACGGCCAAAGTTCAAGTAATGGGTCCAGGGAGATGAGGGGACTGACTGCACTCTTTGTCATGACATTTCACACAAGGCATTTCACTACTCAGTGTAGGAGCTCACCAGCTGGCAATTTTGGACTGTCCCAAAGACTTCCCTAGGCAGTCCCTGCTGTCTAGAGCAATTTTTGTGTTTCAGAACAATTTATACATCTTGACATGTTGATTAATACCCTGGGTGGAGAATCTGGACTCCCTGAGGCCGTTCCCACTGCAAAATTGATCAAATTGTACATAGATAAGATACACATAAATATACAGTAGAAACATCTCTTGCAGATGCAGAAAGAGTTGTAGAGCTTTTGTTCTTCTGTACTGTTGTACATTTCTACTAAGAGAGGAGATGTTCATCTGTAGTTTAAGAACGCCAGTATGTATGTATTTTTCACTTGCTGTCGTGGTCATGTAGGACCAGGGACCACCTGAATACACGATCCAGATGGAGACACTCTTGCAGTGGTGTTTGTAACTCAGACTCCTGTCACCATCCAGGCAGTGACCAGTCACTGTTCAAAAGATTTAATTCCCCATACAAGAGTCACCTTTGGCAAAAATTCCAATAAATCATTTTTTATCAAACACCATGTGTTGATTGAGTTTCTGTGCAACATGTAGCTGCTGAAAGGTGAGATTCATGCCTATCTGAACCCATAAAATCAATTTCTACTATAGCAAATTGTCCAATCAAGGAGCAAGGTATGTCATTTTTAAGAAAATTTGTCATGAGTTTGCAACTGGCTCTTTGCTATTGCACATTCTCCTCTATCAGCTCAGAGTTCTGCTTATAATATTGTGTCCTCCTCCAGAAAATAATTTCTGCATCAATCTCAAAAGTAGGAAAGTTTTCTTAACCAGCTGCATGTCAGTTGGGAAAGAGGGAATAGCAACAAGGACAAAAGTGATGTCCTTGAATCCTTCTTACAAATAATTTAAATTCAATCTGTTTACAGAGGTTAGATACCAGTATATAATTCAAATCCCATTGGACTGTAACATCAAGGGTGAAGTGGTATTTATATAGATAATGCAAACTCAAATCTCCATTTTCTTAATGCAGTTAACTAACACATTTCACCTTACAGTGCAGAGTAAACTGTTTCTAAAGAAACAGCAAAGAAACATAAAGCAAATTCCCAGTTTCTTGATTAATCTTACAAGCAGCATTGTTGTTTGCATGGTTACTAAGTTATTAATAGGTCAAGACATATCTGTACTTCCAGGCTAAAACTACAACATTAAAATAAAAGGAAATATTTCCACCATGCATTATGAAGGAAAGAAGGGCAATCAAAAAACTTAATTTGAGGGCTTCAGTTCATTGTGATATTGGCTCACTGTCCTCAGTACTGTGGAATTAATAATAACAGAATTTGGACACAAAATATAGACTTCTGCATAGAAATTGATAATTTCCTTGGGCTTCCTGTGTGGTCATTGGAAACTCAGGTAAAGGGTTTTCAGGGACTTTGAGATGCTGTTGATCTCAAAGTTTTCTTTAAAATGTTCCTCTGTGAACAGAAGAAAAAGCCTTGGCAGGTTCACTCATTTGTAGATTGCAAAGCTGTAATGTTAGCTTAGCTAAGCCTACACTACTTTCTATAGCAGAGAATTCATAGAAGCACTTGAACATTTTAGCTGAATATGAGTATGTAAATGGATGCTTTTTTTGTTGGCCTGGTACTAAAGAGAGAAGACACACCACCACAAGTTCATGAAACTCCCAAAGAAACAAACCCCGTGGAATGAAATCAGGAACAAATTCCTGTCTCAGACACATCTTATAAAAAGTTGGTCTTGCTTCTCAGAGTAGGACTATGGGATTGGGAACTGTCATGTTCATTTTCAGGACTCTAGAAACAGCATAGCTGTAGAAATTGTAGGAGGAAATTGAAAGCCACTGAACCTATGCTCCTTACAACCAGTGTATCAAAACTTCCCTATCTCTGCATAATCACTGCTGCTGCCAAGAGAAGGATATTTTACACTAAACTCAAAATCTCAACTTGCTGCAGCAGCTAGACTCACTTAAAAACTGATGGCTCAGCCAATGACCACGTTGCTAATTTGCTGAAGAGATTATTTCTGCCAAAATGCAGAAAGAAAAAGAGCTGGGCTTTTCCATCACTACTAATACAAAAGTGAAAGTGATGAGACAAACTGCATGTACAGGAAATTGAGCCTCTGGGACAAAACAAGCTAGTTAGCTAAAAGGGGAGCCGAGGAGACAGTGACACTGCAATTATAAAACATCCCCATCTTTGGCTGCCGAGTTCTTAATAAATGCTGCCTTTGTTTTAATGTTTTGCTCTCCACCTACTGGCTATCCATTTCCTTGCCCTGGAATAAAGGTTCTCACTTCATTTCTGCTTATCTGTTCTGAATTGCATCATTCTCAGAGATATTCTGAATTGGGTTGCGCTGTCCGTAGAAAACAGAATCACAGAATCATTCAGGTTGGAGAAGACCTCTAAGATCATCTCGTCCAACCTTTAACCTAGAACTGAAGTGCACCACTAAACCATGCTAATAAGTTCTAAATCTCCATGGTTCTTGAAAACCTCCAGGGATGGTGCCTCAACCACTTCTCTGGGTGGCCCATTCCAATGCCACACAACTCTTTCAGTAAAGAAATTTCTCCTAATATCCAACCTAACACCCACTCCCCACCCCCCTCACCTCCGACACAACTTGAGGCCATTTCCACTCATCTTATCACTTAGGTGCCAAAGGTTTTAGGTAACTAATAAAGAAATTTACAAATGGCAACAATTTCTTCTTCCAGGAGTTTTCCCAGCACTCAGCACAAGGTGTTTTGGTCCGTGATTGAGCTCCTAGGCTTTTCTACATTCAGTCCATGTCTCTTCTCACGGCCTGCTTAGATCATTATAAGATCTTGACAGTAACAGAGCAGTGACTTAAAAATATCGATGGCTTACATTAAAAATGTAGAAACAAACTATTATTCAAAAGGAAAGCCATCTTAATCACAAGAACAGTGTTCATTTAGACTTGTTGGTACAACATTTGCCCTTCCTCCTTGAAGACCACCTTCAGGAAGAGGAAGGAGAGCCCTTAAAGCTTCTTTTCATAAAGTGTGTCTTAACACTGACAGGTAGATTCTGAGATGTGAGAAACTCTTACAAAGCAGCAGTCTGTAAACATGACTTCTAGGAAATCCTGTATTACACAATGTGCACATATGTAATTATGGATCAAAACCTTCCAGAATAACTACATGTTGGCCAAACCTCATCTTCTGAGCATTCTGCTAGACTGCCACAAGATCCTATTTCTAAAAAAACAAATATTCACAAGTAGCTTGAAGACTGGTTGCTGCTGGGTCCTTAAAATCCCCTAGCTTTGCTATAATTATTTTTAATTATAGAGCTTGTCATGGTGAAATGTTTATGTAATTCCCAGCTTTCGTTGACTGTCAAAGGGAACTGGAGAGCTTACTCCCTTCATACTATTGGAAAAAAACTAGCACTGTATAAACCTGTTGAGTGGAAATGAGAAATTTAAAAAGTGTTTTGCCAGGGCTTTGGTGACAGCTGTCTTCTCCCCTTTCATTGCCATGCTAACAGGTGATAGATGAACAAGAAAGGCAACTATCTCCCTTCTTGCCTTTGTCTCCTTTCAAAAGGAGACAAAAATGAATCACTTCAGAATAAACATAATTCCTCACCCATGAAGGGCAATTAAACTTATTTTACTAGTGAAAAGGGGAGCTTAATAAAGTTATGAGTGTTTTAAAACTCGTAAAAGAAATTTTTACATTCCCCCTTCACGGATGAGCTCACACAAGTCACAAGCTTGTGAGCACGTTATCAGCTGCCATTCAGAGGATAGCAGGCTGTTAAAATGCTTTGTCAACTCTCTCTGTTTCCAACCTTTTCCCCATTAATTCAAGAATCCTTTTTTTTTTTTTTCCTATCCAAGGAATTCAAACCCAATAACAATTATGATCAAAACAGGACAAGTAATATATTCAGATGTCCATCTCCTCTTTTTATGCCATGTCTGTATGTCATCAGCCAAAGAAGTGATAGATTTTGTTTCTTTCTTACTTTTTGTTTGTTTGTTTGTTTGTTTGTTTGTTTCTCCATTCCCTCCAAAATAGCTGTTGAAAACTGAACAGGTGAAATATATGTGACTTTGGCCCTGACCACATGACCAGAGAAGCAAAGCCCAAAGCAGTGTGATGGAGCAAATCCTGAAAGGCACCAGTAATGTGCAAGTAAATAGGTTAAAGATAGGCACTAGAAAGCCTAAGAGGTTTAACTCTGGTTCATCCATGAGCAGAATTGGCTCTCTCTGAGCAGATGCATATTGCTTTGGATGTCTGCATCATGTCTGGTGTTTTCTGCATTATTTAGTCTTTTCTTCCCCAAGTCTGGATAATACGACTTGCCACAAGCTGACTTATTTTAGTGGCTCTGGCCTCAAATTGATTTGATTTTGCAGACAGAAATTGTCTTTCTTTTTAGTGCTTATAAAATCACACATACAACAAGGGAGTGGAGTGAGAAGGGAAGAGAGGTCTTGATCTATTTCTGGTTTCCAGGAGCTCACGTACAATAGAAATGAACTTAATTTGTGACCTGCTGCACTGAAAATTCCTGTATCTGCCAGTGCTTTGGGAATTTAATGCAATTCCTGTGATAAAAGTTACTGAGAACTGTATACCAAAAAAAAAAAAAACCCAAAACTTGTCTTTTGAGAGCATCTTGTATCTAGCAACATAGTATAAATATTAGGCTGAAATGCAGTGTTTTGGTCACATCTCCCATTTCTGGGGTGAGCCTCACAGAAGGTAACATCTAAGATAAAATTTCAGACACCTAAAACAAGAGCACAATAAAGATGCACCCCAGGTGGCATTTCCAGAGGGGTCAGTATAAAAACAGTTGAAAGAGATTGCTAAAAAGCCAGCTGTCACTCAAACCCTCCATACGTGGTTGCCTCTTAAAAGTGATCTGTTCTGTTCCTCTTGTCGTAGTTTTTTTTTACCAGGAGGTAGCTCAGCACCACCACGCTGCTCTTTCACTCCCCCTCCTCAAAAGAACAGAGAGAGAAATTATGTTAAAAAAAAGCTCATTGGTTAAGGACATGAAGATCATTCACCTGTCATGGGCAGAACAGACTCAGCTCAGGAACAGGTTTCATTGCCCTTTTTCCTTCCCATGGGAAATAAACTCCTGCCCTCTGGAAGTAGGGACACCTAGGTGAGCTACGATGTCACTTGTGGGTGGCTCGTGTTACAGGCCCTTCACTGGGCCTGAACGTGGAGTGAGCACTAAAGAAGCAGTTCTGGTGTGGCCAACTCAAAGTACACTCGAGGAAGGGAAGTCAAGCGACATGATACTGCAGGCCCCCAGAGCAAAATGCCCATAATCTACATTTTGAAGCAGGCAGAAAAGAGCTGTGGGAAAGTTCTAAACAGGAAATATTTTTTTCCAAAGCTGAAGAAAAGTGCTAATTAGTTTTATGGTATCAGTAAATCTTGCCACTGAAGCAATCATATTTTTTATTTCTTTCCTGCATCCTGTATTTGCTACCCTTGCTTTTGAGAGCTTGTTGCTCTTTGTGTGGTACCCAAAGCATCCTGCACAGCTTTCAGATGCCTTAACTGTGAGGCTGGTGAAAAAAATCAGACAGTGTCAGACAAGAGCAGCAAAAAATATTTCCCAGTGCTTGTCACAGAGAGCAGGGAGAACAAGAAACACAAGGAAAGATGCAGATAGACATACCTTGATGTTTCATTTCTGATTCTGTTGATGCCTGAAAATTGACAGGACTCCCCTCTCAAGAGTAAGCAGGGGAAAAAGGAGACAGAGATAAAATCAGGTGGAGAAGGCTCGCTTGCTATTCATTTCAATAATTTTCATCTCCTAGCATTAAGCTTTTGTATCCGTTCTTCTAGTGACAATTGATGAAGATGTAAGAGCATGGAAACCTAAGCTTTATCATCCCATATCTTCCTAATAATACTCAGGCAAAAGAGCAATGTCTTTTATCAGGCAGAATGACAATGTATAAAGCTGGGATAAGTGATTTCCTAGGACACCGCTGTGGTGGTTTTACTCTGCTGGGCAGCTGAACTCCACTACAACCATTCTCTCGCTCCCCCTCCTCAAAGGGAAAGAGGGAGAAAATGCGATGAAAAGGGCTCAAAGGTTGAGAGAAGGACAGGGAGATCACTCAGCAATTATCATCATAGGCAAAATAGACCCAGCATAGGGAGATTAATCTAATTTATTCCCTATTACTAACAAGCCAGAGCAGCAAGAAGCTAAAAACACCCATCTTCCCCTCATCTACCCTCTTCCACATCCTCCCACCAAGAGGCGCAGGGGAATGGGGACTGGGGGCTGCGGTCAGTCCGTGAGGCTTCATCCCTGTCGCTCCCCCACGGTCCCTCTCTGCCCCTGCTCCACGCGGGTCCCTCCCACGGGATGCCGTCCTTCCCCAACTGAGCCTGCGGGGGCTGCCCACAGGCAGCAGCTCTTCAAGACCTGCTCCCACACGGCTCCGTACCACGGGGTCCGTCCCCCAGGAGCAAACTGCTCCAGCACGGGTCCCCCACGGGCGGCAGCTCCCCCCAGACCCCCTGCTCCTGCGGGGGCTCCTCTCCACGGGCTGCAGCTCCGGCCCGGGGCCTGCTCCTGCGGGGGCTCTCCGTGGGCCGCAGCCTCCTCCAGGCCACATCCACCTGCTCCACCGGGGGCTCCTCCACGGGCTGCAGCGTGGAGATCTGCTCCGTGTGGGACCCGTGGGCTGCAGGGGGACAGCCTGCTCCACCAGGGGCCTCTCCACAGGCCGCAGGGGAACTGCTGCTGCCTGCCTGGAGCACCTCCTGCCCTCCTGCTGCACTGGCCTTGGGGGCTGCAGGGCTGGGTCTCTCACAACTCTCACCCCTCTCTCACAGCTGCTTTGGCACAGTAGTTTGTTTTTATTTTATTTTTTTTTTTCTCTCAATCTGCTCTCCCAGAGGCCCAACCAGTATTGCTTATGGCCCAGCTCTGGTCAGTGGTGGGTCCCTTTTCGAGCCGGCTGGAGCTAGCTCTGTTCTGCCATGGGGCAGCTGCTGGGTTCTGCTCATAGAAGCCACCCCTGCAGCCCCCTGCTACCAAACCCTTGTCATGTAAACCCAATACAACTGTGTTTAAAATGTGGATGCTTTCAGATGTTACTTACCAAGCCAACAACGTAGGAAGAAAATCACGCAGCCTACAGAGTGCTGTCCTAACTTTTTGTGCGGTCCCCCACCCTCCCGCACTTTCTAATGCATTATTGTTAATGCACTGTAATGAATGTGTTTTCAGGTTTCTGGAGCAGTAGTGGTGCAAGTAATCTATTGTAGTTTATGGAGGCTGAATCGGTAACTGTTTTTTTTTTTGTTTTTTTTTTTTCCTGAACCATGCACCATCAGCCTTCTTCTCCAGATATGTTCATTAGAACTCCCCAGCATTTGGGCATCATGTAGCACACACGCATGCACACATAATCCTTTCTGAACCCTCAGGTGCTGGGATTATGAGTATCCTGTTTATTCTCCGGGACAATTATCCTGTGTGTTTGTGGCTTGCTTATTAAACCACAGGCCATATCAACAAACCTTCTAGAGAAATTCCCAATGCTGGGTTTGTCAGTTTTTAAACCCTACCACAGGAAATAATTTTTGATTCAAGGTGAATAAAAGAAAACTCTATTAAATACATATTTTTACAACCTTAGCTCTACTGCAAGGACATAATTACATCTAAGCCTACCAACACCAACATCTGCAACTTCCAGTAACATCCACAGGCCAAAGTAGAATCACGTCTCAATATTCAACCCTCGATATGGTCATTGCAGAGTGATATATGAATCAGCATCACTTACAGCACAGAAGTCAGAAAGGTTACAATAACACCAACTGCATGTTAGCACAATAACTTCTGAAAATAATACACATTTTTCCCACTTACAATGGTGATACATTTAACAAATGTCCCCTTCAGACACAAATTCAATAAGCCCTTGGTATTCTGTGTGGGGCCCAAATATAATATTGTTATGTGATACACACCATTTTACTGCTTTCTAATATAACAACTCTCCAGTGTGAAATATGGTTTATGATCAGCATAAAATACCGATCACTTTAGTACAGTAGTAAATCAAAATTTATTTTGTACCTGGGCTGCCATGAGGGTATGATTAACTTTTATAAAATGGGCAGGATTTGGGGAACCATTTGATTGGTCAATATTAGCTCTAAACCACAGGTATAAATCTTTATGACTAAACAGGTCGAAATTCATTCACCCTGTGCCCCTCCCTCCTATCATGTTGCCGTAAAATAGCAAAAAAAGAGTTCCAGTGGAAAAAAAAATAATCCTTGCGTTCATTCCTTATTTCGTTCCAGAGAATACAAATATACTGCAGGATTTGGGTCTGCACTTGCTGAATGATGATCACTGAAGGTCTGACAGCCACGGGCTGGCTGCATTTGCAAGGTTGCACAGCGTGGAGGAGTTCACAAGAGCCAGCATCCTGCAAAAGGTGCTCACCCTTTTCAGCCAAGGCCCGAAGCCATCAGTACTCCTTTTCCACATCCCAGGCCAAGCCTGAGAAGCGAAGCCACCTGGTGCTGCTTGGAGAGCCAAGACGAGGAAGAAAACTTGGCACAGACTGACCAGAAGTCCCCAACGTTATTGAGTCCCAGTCATTGCTTCCTGTATGGCTTGGGGCAATCCCCTGGCTGCATGATCAGCTCCATCTCCTTTCAAAATCAAAGGCACCTAATTCTGTGCATTTTTTCGTTTTGTTATTTTGACCTGGCTTCCCAGTGCACAAATGTCCATGGGAGTTGGGGGATTCCTCCAAGCCCACACAGTAGGTGAGTCTGTAGTGTTCATGTGCAGGCCCTGATGGAGACAGTTACTTTCTTATTTAAACTGTACATGAAGAAACCAGATGGCAAATGGTTTGGCACCTTGTGTTTCTAACCAAATTTTTTCAACAGTTACCTTCCTTCAGCGTTAAGCAGGGCTCCTGCATTTTCACCTCCCGTAGGTCCCTAGTTATGTGGTTTTTTTTTGTGAAACCCATGAAACGCCATACTGCCATGGTGTTGGCATCTCCAGGGGTTTAACCTCACTGATGACCCGCTTTTCAGCCAGCAAACTGTCCATCAGCTATCTAACCAGCAAAGGGACATTGGCTGGAACAGCAACCATGGGCCATGGGAACATGTCCCCAAGGGACTAACACCTCAGCACCCCTGTGGAATTCACCTCCAATTGATGGTGACAAGGACACATGGAGAGGCTGTGTCACAGCAGGAGTCTGGCCAGGACATTTGTCTCTCCTCTGTGCCACCTGTCTGGCAATAAAGCTGTAATAATTGTCTCCAGACAGTTAATGATGTGTTCATGTACCAGAGTTTCTAACACCCTATAAATGATTCGTAACATCCCTTTAAACATCTTCCTTCAGCCATATTAGATTGCTGTTCCCATGAGATCTATAAATGGATATTATTCATCAGAGAACAATGTTATTGAAGAAATCGAAACAATCTATTGCTTTATGCTTGGGAATTAGGTGGCTTTATTATGGAAACTCAGGGTATAACTAATGTAGAGTTAGGATTAGGATAATAATAAATCACCTATTAGATGGGAAATAGCTTTCTTTGCTCAAACGAAGCCTAAGGAAACTTCCCCAGTCTAAACAACAAAATTAGAAGAAAGTTCAGTCAAAACTGGAAGGAGTATGCACTTGTTTAGCAAAGAGGACTCGTTTCTCATCTGAGTGGCCAGAGAATTATCCTGTGAAGCAAATATTCTCTGCAACAGATTTTAGCATCTTTCTGAGCCAGTGGCCAAAAAGCACAGCCGAGGAGGTGAAATCTTGCTCATTGCTTCCCGAACACTCACTGCTTATTGTTTAAATAAGAAATGAGTCATCAGCAATTTTAACTAGAGGCACTGCTGGCTTCATTGAGCAGATTTTTTTTTTTTTTTTTTTGACTTCAGAGAGCACATCCCTGCCTCAAACCATTCCTTTAAAGGGAGGATTCACTGCCTTTTGTCTGGAGCAGTGTCAAGCATGGCACAGCACTGATGCATCTGGGGTTCTTCAGAGTGATTTGCTCCTGTTTGATTTGATTGCTTTTAAAGGAAAACAAACAGACAAATAGCTATGCTGAAATAGAAGATGCTTCCCTTATGAACTACTGTTTCTGGAACAGGAGAGCCTCTTCTTTCTGAGCAGCACAGGAAGAGATACATTTAGATTCTCAGATAGAAGGAGAAGCCCCCTTAGATGTGGCTCATACAAAGACACTCTTCTCTGTTAACATGGAATTTAGGCTGGGCAGACCTTTAAATGTTGTTATTTGACTTGTGCCCTCCACATCCGTGGTTTCTTCACAATCTTTAGTGCCTTTGCATGGCCATCTGGTCACCTGGCCAGCTGCCTGGGGACAGCCTGCTCCTACCCTTGCCCTTGGACGCGTGGCTGTAGTGATGAGCGAAGGGAAGCCTCCACCACGGGGCGAGAGATAGCGAGGGCAGGGAACTGGGAAATTCAGGGGAATTCTCCTCTCTGCTCCCCTCTGCTCTCAGTCTCTGCTCTGGCAAGGAACGGGAAAAGACCAGGATGAATAAATACAGAAAGTGAGCCTGGTGTCTGCAAGGTCCCTGACTGCTCCCACTGCTCCCACGGGACTCACAGGCAGGCAGAGGAGATCCAAGGCAGGTGACCCCCTTTGAGCAGTTTACCCTGAGCTCCCCTGATGGTCTGCAGAGCTCTTTGAGTTATCAGCCATCTAACTTCAGGCTGTCTCCTGCTGAACACACCCAGCTCCAAAGGGAGCTGGGGAGACCTGGTTCCCACATCTGTTCCTGCCTGCAGACATCTACCCATGGGCAGGTAAAGCCCTCATTTCCCACTGGCTTCACCCAGTAACAGTTCCCTGTGGGAGCGCAGCCCCAGGACACCCACCTTGTAAAGCTGGATTTGCATTTTGCACAGATGGGTGGGTGTCATTTTAAGGTCTGGGTACGAGAGCATCAATAACATGAGTGCAGTTCTCATGGGTGCAGCCCACAGAAAGCTGATGTTCCCCCCTCCTTTTAACAGCAATTGCTAAAAAACATCCCCTGGGAGTTTCGTTTGTATACAGTCTGGCAGAAAGCAGCAGGTCTAAAATATACCTGGACAGAGATAATGAGCTCCAGACTTTCATGCTCAGGAATGATTAGAGCAATAGAGTTGTTTGAAGAGAGGAGATACCTCCAGGGGCTAGCAGGCAGCAGGTCCAAACCCACAGGGAATTAAGTCAGTACTTATTACAGAAGATAGTTGATTTGCCATGATTTGTCACATATGCATAATTCAAAAATTAGTGTGCAGCTCTGTTCCTTCAATAGTGTATTCTAATGGTTTTTGGAAGGATTTATTTACAAAGGCTTCTTGCAATATTTTGTTCATTTCATTTTCAGTTTTTATTACAGGTAACAGAAGCTGGGAAAATACTTTGAAAAATTGCTTCCTCTTATTATACTCATAAACTGCCCTTGACTAGACAGTGAAGTACTAGCTATTTTAGAAAAGTGAAATGAAATTCTTGCTTCATGGTTCACCACTGCTTTGGAAGATTTTTACACCAAAACCACTCTTTACAGCTGCAAAGTTGGAAAAAACCATCTTAAAATGAAGTGCCAATAGAGGAGGTTTTGGAGTAAATTAATAGATTAAAAAGACCCAAATTGCTAAAGCTAGATGATACTAATCCAAGTGCTCAAATGATACTCAAATATGAAATTGAGGCATCACTAAGTATTGGTAAACTGAGCCTTCCTATCTGAGAAATGCAGGGCAATGAATACAATCTCAATGGCAAACTTGAGATTTAAAAGTGCTTTAGGAGCAGTGTAAGGATCCTGAGATTAGTGATCTTCTCTTTTGCACCAGACAAAATGTATAAGCTCTAATAAAGAAAAGAATTATAAAGCAATGATATGAAAAACTGATATATTGTGAAGAATTAATGGGATAATTGTCAAAAAGAAATTATGTCTTACATATCTTTTAGAAGTATTTGCACTGAGCCCATGAGCATGAAGATAAGTAAGGTTTTGTTGGTGCAGAGGATCCGGAGTTTCAGAAACCTTAAATGTCTCACCAAAGACTTGTAAGGAAGCTAAGTTCTTATCGTATAAGAAGGAAAGTCCTACTTCAGATTAATTACTGAAAGCAATTAAATTAGCAATTGCTTAATTAATGAAGCAGTTGGGTAGAAATAAACAGTTTGTTTTCACACTGAAGAGTGAGAAGAAGTGGGGTTCTACGTTAAGGATCTCCATTAAGTTCTGTGCTGTGTGTGTTTTCACAAAAGACAGTGGAAAAAGGGAATATACTTAATCAAATCTACACCTGACTGATGAGCTGTGAAAGTCCTGTGATATTCAGCAACTTTGAGATAAGAAGGCACGTATCATTCATTCTGGATCCCTTGTTGAGGTCTCACCAGCAGATATATTACATGGGAACTGAAGGCATGGCTTATCCATTCTATCATCTGCACACAGGATGCCTGACGGTATCTTTAATGGAGTGCTGCATGGTGTATGGATACTTCCTGAAGCCATACGAGATATTTCTTTGGAAAATTCTGTCCTTCAACACAAGACCTCTGGTCAGCGCATGACGTGTTTGTGGTATCGTTACATGCTCAGTGCCAGACTATTGGCAGAGACAGCAGGCACAAGGAGTTGAGAGAATCCTCCTCTTTGCAGTGTGTTGCAGTCTGCACACCTGGAAAACATTTGGGCACATGTGGACATGTGGACAGAGGTGCCCACACACCCCAAAGCAGCCATAGGATCATGGGTTTTGTGCACAGGCAGAAACCCAGTACAGATGTCATGAGCATCCTTTAAAGGCAATTTGCTGAACTTTAATTTATCTTGCAATGCTCACTTAAGTCTACATATAAATGCAAACTGATAAACAGGCAGGCAACACATCACTATTTAAATAAGTCAAACTTGAAAGAAAAGTTGAAGCAATGTCACTGTGGCAAAAGTGAAGTCCAATAAAAAAAGATATGAGTGATATGAATGTATAGGAAAGAATATTTATGAAAGTCGATACTGTAAATCCTTTTAAATCTGTCCCTGTTCTTGACAAAATGGAGAGCTGCCCTTTCTGTGGCTCACTGTCCTGGTGCGGTACATAAATCCTCCCAGGCAAAAAAAAAAAAAAAAGATGCTGAATTTTTCTTGGCTTTTTTTTTTTCCACCTTTGCTCCTAAAGAAACCACAAGTGTCTCCCCATGGTCAATCTGTAAGCAGTCAGTGTTCAAATTGTGAGCTGAAAATTGGATCACTGAAGAGCACACACCTTGTAAAGCCCAAACAATGGAGCTTTCATCCCAAAAGAAGGGAGGGGAGGGAGGAGGCATCTTCCATACGCTCCTTCACCATCCTGTGTTCGATCAATTTTCCCTCAATGCTGAACCAGTCTCTTTTTCTAATATTTCCTGTATTTCCTTTATGTAGGTTGAATCAGGCCCATCCAGTATTTACGGCAGCCCTTATTTCGTATTGATTACTTTTAGCTCTTAGTATTCAGCAGCAGCAGAATTCTCTATTGAAGTTCAATGTGAAATCTAACTAGAACAGCACTCTTGTGATAATTATTTTATGAATTAATTACAGGTAAGTGGCTGTGCATAAGGGCAATTGTAATTATCTGTATCATACAGTGAACTCCTGCAAATTGTCATGCACTTGGGCCTATATGCTCTTCCCCTGCCCCTTGAAAACCAGCCTATTGAAGCTGACAGAACTCCTTGCACCACAATTTGGCTCACAGACAGTGTTGACTGAATGCAATCCTTCTGTCTCGGGCTTGTGGGTTTTTCCCCAGAAGATCCTATTAGAGGCTTTTTTCCTCTCTTCCGTATTGTTATTCAGTTGCTATGTGAAACAAGTTTCAAGGTCAGGCAACAACTCTGTTAGCCTTCCTGATAACACCCCTTCTTTGGGCAAAAAAATCAAAGTGAATCAGGAATGAGTATGGAAGCATCTTCTAATAATGCCTGCTTGTCTTGGGGATCTGGTTGAGCCCTGCTTAGTTATGTGATATCTCATCTCTGCCGCTTCACTCCTACTTTTGATTTTTTTCTAAAGAGAGTATTAAGCCTGAAGCCAAACAATCATGAAATAGTACAGACAATAAATTCAGGGCTTATGCACATCTCCTCTCACACATGCTGAATTGCAGCTTCATGTCTGAGAAACCCTTACAGTCTGTAGTGGCCAAGAACAGCCGACCTGGGTGTCACTGGTGCATCCTGATGGGGAAAGGTTATTTCCCCATATCTCCACAGCACCAGTGCCAGAGCCTGACCAGGGTCCGCCCACAGGAACTTCTCCAGTGAGGGCTGGGTTGGGGGCGCCTCCAGCCCTACCTGCTCTGCCTGTGGCCTCACACCAAGCCTGGAATTTTTTTGCAACTATTTCTCATTGTCACAAGTGCTCCCCATAGCTGGTCAACCCTCTTTGCTCCCCACATCCCTTGTCCTTCTTTAGCCAGTGTTCTTCCGGGTGGGTCTGCAGACATACAAGGGTGTTTGGACACTTAATTCCAGTATAGAGTGGGGAGATTTAGACACCATTGCAGATCTGAGTTAAAGGAAAGTATCTTTCCCTGGCTAGCTTGGCTGTGAACATCTATAGGAAAGACATCTAAGGTAGCTCAGTATACACTGGGGCAGAAACTGCAAAGGCTGGGCAGGGTTTAATGAAGCTTTTATAAGTATGCAGAAACCATAGATATCTGGCCCAACGAGCATGGAATATGTGTAGGGGTACAGCAAAATTTCTGTTGATCAGGTAGGCACCATCAGAACACTTAGGAGATGGGCAAAATCATATCTCAGCCCTGATCTGAGGGCTTAAGTGTCCCTTTGCTCTCCCCATCTCCCATGGGGATGTCTGCACACATTCTGTGTAGCTCCCTAAGATCAGCTCCAAAAGGAAAACTAGTGTTTGAAATCAGAGAAGATGGTTTGTGTGGGAAGAAGAAAAGATCAAAGACTAATTAACCTAGATCTTAGGAAATGAACCACAGATCAAGCAAGAAAGAAATGAGGAAAATGAGAGAAAGATTTCGCAGGCTGCAGAATTTGGATCTGGAGAGCTGAAGTACACTGCAAGTCTGCAGCGAGACCAAGAGGCCCTGTAGTCATGCAATAACAAAGCTGAGAGAGAATAAAAGTAGAAACACTTTTCTCCAAAACTGTTTACAGAACGCTCAAGGAATGCTAGAGAAACGTATAACCTGTGCTGTGTGTTGACTGAAATGTCTTTTTTTTTTTCAAATGTCAAAATCAATATAAATTATAAGAAATAAGAGTCATTTCCCCAAAATGTAGACTTTGAGAACATTTTCATTACAGCGGTAGAAGGCACTGCATGTTAATTGCTTTTCAACATTTATTCAAGAAGTTCTGAGGATTTAAAACAGTGGTGGAAGTTAGGAGAACTGCAGCTTCTAAACAACTCTGAATATCAGTCATTTAATATTTTCCTTTTCAGGTTGTTGTAAAGCATTTTGATTTTCTGACCATCCACAAGGTGAGTAGCTAGTGCCCTCTTTACAGAGAACAACCAGCTTGTTATACTTTCACTCTGCCCTGAGTAGTGCTAAATAAGAGAACCTAGATGAGTAAAATGCATGGGATAGGGTTAAAACAGAGCAAAGGGCAAAACCTGTCCCTTTTGAAACCTACCTAAAAATCCCATTGACATCCAAGGAGGCAGAACATCATATCTCCTTTGGAGAGGTTGAGTTTAATTTTATAATAGGGTACTCAGCAAAGATATAAATTCTTACAGTGTCTCCTGCCCTTACTGTAGACTCAGAAGAACTACTGAGCCCAGAAAGGAGACAGTTCTGCCCTCACCCTCCACACTGTTCTGATGAATGGTGGTCTCCTGACGATGCTCAGATGGAAGATGAGGGCCTTGTCATTTTCTGGTGCCATCAGGAAATCTTGCAATAGTCAGGGAATAAAATGTAGTTGCACTCACTCTTCTGTGTTTCTTTCTCATCGCTGCCCATGACATCATTTTTTCTACCATCCAAAATAAGTGGCAGGACATAGCCTCCAGAAATATATTTCAGGCTGCTTGCATGATAAATCTCCTTTCACTGCAAAAGGTGAAGAACTGACAGCCCCGTGTCTATGCTTCTTAGCCATGTCCTTTAGAAAGAAAATTGCCTCCATCTGTTTTGAACTGTTTGTTTAAGTTCTGAAAATAAGAAAGATCTATTTACATGGAAGTAAAATTCCTTTTTTTTTTTTTTTCTTTTTCTTTTTTTCCTTTGGTCCCTGGAGGCATCCATAGTCTTGTTTTCTACTGTGGTTGAAGCAAAGTTCAAGAGATGTGTGGCCAGAGACAGGTTTATGATTATTTCCTTAGAATTGCCTATTTATTTATGAGCTAGGTTAGCCTGGCTTAAGTAATGAATTCAGCAGTCTCAGATCTTTTGTCAGGAATATAAAATAGAGAAGTTGATTTTTATTAATTCTCAGCCCTTTCAAAATTCAATTTTACTGCTGTCCTTTCAAGTGTTCCTGTCTAAGACCAAGTGCTGACTACAGCAGCTCATCTTGGGAAGTTATCGAAACCTCTGAAAGAGAATAATTTCTGGGAGTCATGCTGGGAGAAGGCACAGGTCACAGCCAGACTGGCTCATCTGATTAGATGTGGGCAAAGAGACAACTGTGTCTTCCATCTTCTTGGGTTTCTGTGGCTCCCATATCTCACCTTAGATCCCCCTTTTCTTCAGGGCACAGATGTGGGATTCTGCTTGGTGGCCTGATATGACTTACGGGAAGCCATCTAGCCATTTATGTCTATAAACTAGTGTAAAACTGAATTCTGCGGTACGAGCTAGGGGATCAGGAGAGGCAGAATATGTCTCCAACATGAGACTTTTACTTTGCCTTTTCAAGATTTTACACCCTCCTGTTAAGTAAAATATTTTAGACTAAATATTTTAGACTTTAAAAATATTTTAGACACCAGGCTTTCTTTACAGAGTTGTAAGCTAATGTTTTTCCAAGTTGCCGGTTCCCATTCTGTTATTTCACCTTCCCCTCCACACAGGTGAGCCCTGGGGGCTGAAGAATCAATTCTCATCTTCAAAGATGTTAAAGCAGCTAATAAGATTGATAGGGTTACCTTCATCTCCAGATAAAGCTGGCCAACTTTTACTTGCTGCTCTGTATATCAAAAATTTCTACCCCTCCTTTAGAAAAAGAAAAATAAAGGTTAATATTCATTCTTGATTGATATCTTGATAAACATTTGCAGGCACAAAGTACTGTGGGATACGATTGGTGATGGAACAGATTTTTTCATTGTTTTTAGATGTTTTATGAAAAGGACATCAGAAGTTGTAACTGTTTAGGGATTTAAAGTTCCTACGTGCGTCTCAGTTACAGTAAGTGTTTTTAGCAATGTGAGATCCCTGCTGTCAATCTGCGTCTCCTAATGAGACTGATTTTGTAGTCTCTGTTAAGAACTTCTAATGAAAGTTTAGTTTAGCATGAAGCCTTCCCTATCTTTTAAAAATCTGAAAAGAATCTCCTCCCCTACACAGAAAAAAATAATCCAACATACAGCCTCGTACAGATTAGTCTACCTAAAGCAATGGAGTAACAGCATGGTCCATGGTCCATGGGCACTTGGACTGACAAAGGAGAGCAGTGGTACTTCACTGTTCCCAGTGCAGACTGGCACTGAAAGAAGACAGGACACGTAGCTAGCCAGATTTCACACCTTTTTCTTGGTGTAAAGACTGATGAAGGTCTGAATCCCTTTCTCATCCATGGTGGTCAAAACTTTTTCTGCATGCCTTGTATCACCAATGCACTGTGTTTGTCTCCCTCTCCTTCTCTCTGGCTTGGCCCCAGTCTTAATCGCCTTTCCTTGGCTCCTCTAATACCTTCTAGTGCTAATCTCTGTGTCCAAACACTTTTTCTATCTTAATCTCTGCCTAATTTATAGGCAGAGACCTACATATCTCAAGATCTCAGAAGTGTCTACTGATCTGGTAAAAAGGTAACATCCAAAACCTTCAGCCTGGCTGATAACCTACGATTTGCACAATTATTTTAGGCATAAAGGTAACTCTTCTGCCATATTTTCAAATGGTGGAAGTGGTACTAAATCTGTCAAGAAAAGTTACAAGGGTTGGATGGCATGAGTAGTGGAGCATATTTTTCTCCGTCCTCTCCTCAAAACAGTTGTGGTTCCTCTGGTGAGAGTTTCTGTGTAAGTTCAGCCTGTGGTAGACACATGATGATTAGTTTTATTTGTATAACTGATGTTTGGCAAAGTTATAAGCAACTCAAAGCAGGTTGTTAGGTGGGGACCTTAGTAATCACGCCCCACTGCCATATGTGTGCAGTTTTGTGCCCTTGTGCATGTGTGGGTCTGTACATCAGGCAAGAAACATAAAAGAGGTTGTTTTCCACCAAGTAAGTAGTTGTAATACCTTGGCAGAGCCCGCAAATCAAAAGGTCATGGAAAAGTCAAAGCACACAAAATCCACCTTGCTCCGCAGGTCTCAAAGTCAGCTGAATAAGAATTGCTTCGAGGATTAGGATTAATTCAGGACAGCACCCTGCTCCTGTCTTGGTACGTATGCCCTCACTGTTAGGATTCAGGAAAGAGAGAATGAAAAACAGTGGAAACAAAGTCTCATCTTGAAAATGTTTGTGCAAAAAAGCAGTTCCAGTGTACAGCCATGCTAATAAAAAAAAAAAAGAAAAAAAAAAGAGAAGGCCATTGCAGCCATTGCCAGGACTTTCATGCTCTGCTTAGGCTGCACCTTTGATCCTGTATGAAATCCCCAAAGCTTCGTGCCACCTGACAACGATGTACCATCTCCTGTGAACAGGTCTAAAGGACGAATCTGTTTCTAAAGGACAGAAAACGCATGATACAGGCTCTACTTAGGAAAACCCAAGTGATTTCATAAAAACAAGGTTATGCTTCACTGGCTTGTTAGAACATGTTGAGTTTTACTGTCAGTGTAAAGGCTTCCGTAATGAAACAGCACTACACTGGATAGGATATTCATAAAGCTTTTAAGCCAATTCCTTGGTTTCCAATTAAAATAACATCTAAAAGGCAGAGTTATACAGCCATGAGATATTAGTGCAGTGCTTAAAATTAGGCTAATTCTAGAAACCATCTCTTAAAAAAAAAATTAAAAAAATTAATGACCATGAGAGACTCTGCAGAAGCCAGATGTGGGACATGAGGTTTGTTATTGTTTATATTAAAGAGTATAATGACACTGAAATCAAGGTTTTCTGGTTTGTAAATTATGCTAAATACCAACAAATTATATGGGCTTTGAAATTGGACTCTGAAGCAATATCAAATAGTGAATGTGATTAAATATAGATAAACTGAGAACAATCAGTCATGGAACTAGAAACCAAAAAAGCAATTGCAAAAAATGGAAATTTGCTGCTATAAACTGACAAGAAAAGAGATTTGTCAAAGAAAGAGAAAATGTATCAGAAGATGTCCTGAGTTCAGGCAGCAGTTTCACTAATGAATGCAAACAGGACATTGTCTGCAGTGCTGGGGAATATAATCATCTGAAAATCAAAGGGAGGGGTAGAGCAGTGTTTCTGTACAACATATTAGTTAAAGACCTTCTATAGTAACTGCCATTATGCTTTTGAAAAAAAACTAATTTCTCTTAATGGGACAAAATAGAGATGAAGTCTAATATTATACGTTTCAAAGATTTGAATGAAAGTGTATAAAAGAGACTTGTTCCCCATTGTCTGGTGAAGAAGGCCATACATGTAAACATTCTCACAATGAACCATCAACATTGCTCCTGAGGAAACGTACGCATAGGTAGGAATAACAGAGAAGAAATATATTCCCCCCTGATAATTCTTACCCAAATGCCCTGGTGCCTTCTCCTCTCCCTGCAAGGTGAGGGCAACAGTGTTCACAGGGGCAGATGGCAATGAAATATTTAGGAGGCATGTGCTAGGAAGGGTCCTTCATATGAGTTGTCTTTGGTGCAGTAGTGGACATGCAAGAGATGTCCCGAAGAACCAACAGCTATTGTTACACACCATTTATGAAGAGATGTGCTCTGCTCTAGAGAGCTTTCAATGCAAATGACCAAAACCAACCAGGGACAGCAAGACATTTGCAGTGCAGTGACTTAGATGGGTGGTGGGAGTGAAACCACAGTTTTGTAGTGTTAGAAATACAACAATATTTCTGAGGTGTAGAACATATGTATAGCAAATATTCATTCTGTTCATAGCTTTCCCATAGGTTTTTTCGGCAACTGCAGTTCTCTTCATTTCTGACCCTCAATTTCCAGATCTGCTGTGTGCCCCTTTCCTTTATTGGTGCTGCAATAGAGCTAAGCTCTCTAACACATTTAATACATTTATCCTGTACAGCACAAGCTGTTCAGCATGAATGTATTGCTCTTTGCTCATCCCTCTTGTGTTCCCATGGCACTATTGTTGACAGGTTTTGAGCACATCACAGATAGAGAGGAGGAGAAGAAGAAATGAATCAAGCTAAAATCCCAGGCAATGAAATTTCTTTCTTCTGAAACCTCTTTTTGCTTTATGTTTCATCAGAAAGTTCATTTATTACCCTGTTTTTAAGTGAGTTGCCTATTCTACCTTCAGGATCCTAATTGCTTTTCAGATTGTGTATATCATTAATACGCTATATCTTCATTTTCTAGCCTAGGTAGTAATCAAGCGTTCAGTCATTGTTATACTCACCATTCTGCCAACATTTATTAAAATGAGGCAATTAACTATTGTCTTAAATGGAGTTTAGAGGTAAGGCTCATTAGTTTTAGACTCATTACAATTAAGTGGGATGATAAATGTAAAATTATTTCACTGCAGCTTTGTACAGAAAACTTGTTTGATTATGTACTGTCAGTGTTCACTTTGTGTTGTGATTTTGCAGTTCTTCTGGGCCTGTTTTAAGAAAATCCAAGCCATTACATGGGCACTGTTATAAATGGTAAATTGCATTCCATTCACAGTCCCTGTGTTTGACATTGGAGTTATCCTGCCTCTCATCCTCTGTAAGGCAAAGCTGCCCCGTGAGAACTAGATCTTCTGTCTTCTGAAAGTAGTTAGACCTTTCAGTCCTAGGAGCCATTTTATTCTTAATCTTCATCCCTTGGCATCTGATTTTCTCTCTAAATACTTACGAATAAAGTATTTCTAAAAGGTCCATGCAATAGCATGAGGAGGCTATTATTCCTCCATTGCTTCTGTAAGTGTCTCCATGTTACTGTAAGTGCTGCTGTAAGTGCTGTAGGTTAGGTGGTTGTGATGTACAAAGTCCTATTAGGAGGTCCACAAACTCTTCAAGGTACAGCCCTCAAAGCACATTGAGAGAAATTGTTCAGAATGAGCACTCAGGAACATTCCCAGGGCATAAAGTGCCACCCTTCTAGCCAAGGCCTCCAAATCTGAACATCTAACCTTAACGTCTATCACACAGAGTGACCTGGTTTCAGAGGCTGATTCCCCCTACTCAGCTCAGCTATGGAGCTCTCAGATGAAGTCCTTTTCTAATTGGGGTCTTTGTACAGAAAGATCATCAAGATCTAAATATACCCAGCCAGGCTTGCAGGTGCTGGCATTGGTCTCCTCAGAGGGAAGCCTCTGAGGTGCAGGGCATACCATGTCACTTCAGACCTGAGGACAATACAGTTGCTTCACTCTTTGAAAGTTTAAATATCCTTTAACTTCCAGGATGGTATTTAACCAAGTTGCCCAGTTTGGCTTGTTTGTTGTGCAGTGACAGAAGGGTGAGGAATATTATTAATAAGTAAGATAGGAGAGACTGAGGGAAAAGGTAAATAATAATCATGGTCACTAAATGATCTCTTAGGGCATAACTCTATACAGTACAACTTTTCTGTTCCTCTGAACAAGCAGCTGAAGAGAGCACTGTGAAAGTGTTTCCAAAAGTGGGGAATATGTTGTCAGAGATGGGGTATTCTTATCCAGAGACCCAAACATACTCTCCCTTGTAGGACATGTTTTCTATTGCAGCTTTCATAATCACTGGAGATGTAAATTACATTGACACTTTGCTTATACTCATTTTAGAAAATTGAGGAGATCCATCAGAGTAAGGAGTAACCTAGATCTGCCCAGCTTCACACCTCACTAGCTTCCTCTCCTATCTCCACAATGAGATAAAAGGGACAGAGCTGGTTAATGGCTCTTTGAAACCTGCCAGGCTTTCCTCTCGGTTCGCGACAGCTTTGAGAATCCCTGGGCTGGCTGCAAAAATGCTTGTGCCGTAGTCCTTGCTCCAAGCTGTTCGTGTCTTTGAAACCACACTGCTAAAGTCGAGGGGAATCTGGCCTCTATTTGCAGGGAGGTCACGATCAAATGCCTAAGAAAATTGCGCTGAGTCACAAATGGTCTTGCTCATCACAGAAATACCTCTGGCAGATAAAGAGGACTCTGTTCAGTCACGAATGCATCAGTGAGTCCCCAAGATGTACAGGGGAGCTGTGTTAGGTCCTCAGCAGATGCCAGGGTTGGACATATGTGCTCTGGGGTGTCAGGTTAGTCACGTCATCTCCTCGAGAAAAAAATAAAATAAAATGTAAGCTTGAAGAATTCAGTCTCTTTTTGGAGTTTCTTCTGGATGCTCACTAACGTATCTGTGCAAAAGACCTGTTTTTTTCACTTCGTTAGCCAAAAAGAAAAATGGGACAGGGAGCAGTGGGAAAGAGGAAAGGATTTCTCTCAGTTGAAAGCCAAAGCCTTTGCGAACAGGAAAGTAACAAATAATTCACGTCACATTGAATAAAACCTTGTACTTGATACAAAACAAAATGCTTATGTGAGGAGTCTCTTTTATGTTTGAAAGTTTAATAAAAGCAGTCAAACTAAATTAAATCAAACCTCACTTTGAATGAAGGCCCCTTCTTTTGAAAAATGTCGGAGCAACAGGTGACAAGGTGAGTAAGAAGCCTGCAAAGTGCAAACAGAATCATAGAAAAATTTATCCCAGAAGGGACCTCTGGATCTGCTTGCTCAGGGCAGTGTTCAGCTGAGTTTTGAGTATCTCCAAACTGGAGATTTCACGTTGTCTCTTGGCAGCTATTAAACAAGATGGTCATGGAGCACCACTAGATGGGCTTCTGCAGGAGGGGACATCAGCAATGCACAGACATGATACCCCAGCCACCTGCTACTCCTCAGCAGCAAGGTGGTAGTCACACTGCCCAGCATCCACCTTATTTAACGTCATCTGAACGGTTCTGTAGATGAGGGATATAAACAGCTTTTTTTTTTCTTTTTTTTTTTTTTTTTTTCAGAGACTCTGAGGTCAGGTTTCTAACCCAGAAAACAATCACACTGAGTTAGTGAGTAAGGCTGAACCTGAAGTGTGCACATATCACATCACTCTAACACCTGGGCATCATAGTGGTGTTAGCTCAGCCTTCCTTCTAACAACCTGTGGGGAAAGATGTGTTACTGTCTTCTTTCTAAGGGATGGGGAATAAGGCATGGAGAGACTGTGGCCTGAATCTTCAAAGGCATCTAGTATGCATGGATGCCATGGAAGAGAAGCAGTGCCTAATTCCTTTTTAAAATGACTCCCTGTGAAATTTGTTCCATGCTTTCCAACGAGGCTGCAGTACAGCACAAACTGAACCTTTTCTCCTATAGCCTGAGTACCTTGAGTGCTGGAGCGGGCTCTCACTAATGGTGGCCGTTCTCTACACGTGAGTTTTTTGTGAAATGTTGCCTATGGAAACCTGAAGAAGGATTCATGATTCTTACACTCGATCTGCAGATGGAGCTTAAAAAATATCAAATGTGACCCCAAGTGAGGCCAAAAATGCCAGTTTGGAGCTGGCCAGCAACTCACTTGAGAATCAAATATTCAGGCATGACATAAAACCTATATTATCACTTTGGTTTGTAAAAAAAAAAAACACCTTTACCTTGAGAATCTATCATCTTAACCAGTTTTCAATGACAACTTCCTTTATGCACATAGAAGAATTTTTCCCATAAGTTCAGACACTTCACTTTGATTGGTGCCTTGGCTTTTAAAATGTAATGTGTAGTATAACGTACAATTTAAAATAAAATGAAAACAAGTAATTACTGATTAATCAAAATGACTTGACCTTTTCCAGAAAAATAAATAAAAAAAATCAGTTCAGCCTAGTACATTATTTCAAACTATTCTGTGTTAAAGGGAGAACAAACCAAACCAAACAACAAAACAAAACAAACAACAGACCACAAAGCTTGTGTTTTCAACATGGTACCAGATTAGATTTCAAATCTGAGAATACTTCTTGGGTCAGAAATTTTGGTTTTCAGCTTGTTCTCATTAATGATTTCCTGGGAGAGCTGGGGAGGTAACAAAACATAATGCGGAGAGGCTACAGAAACTCTGAAACCCTGTAATAAATATTCCAGGAAAGGTACTTTGTGCTTTTGATTGTGCAGTACTGCATCCATGTAACCAAGAAGAGAATTTGTGCCTTTCTGAGGAACATGCACAGAATCAGGCACTGCCATTTTTCTGCATCAAATCCTCAGGAGCCAGTATATTCATACTTTCAGCAAATAAATAAGATCAACACTGAATTATTGGTTTCAGCAGTAAAATTCCAGGCAGCAAGCCTTATTCCGCTTGTTTGGAAAGGGAATTTAATTGAATGAAATTCAAAGTGTCCGATTTACAGTGCCACACTGCAAACGGCCTATCACTCCTGTGAATGACTCTCAATTGCCAGTTTACCAGAGAGTTTCTGCTCACAATACACTACCTCTAATTTAAGAAAATCTGCTAGCAGCAAGTGTAGGAAGCCCAGGTCACCTGCCTTTCCCCACACGTCCTGTGTTTGCCCAGAGAGGAAGGGGAGTGGATGCACTGATTTGCCAGATTAGATGTGACCCCGCTTCCTATCTCTCTCAGAACAGAGTGCCTGTGATTAGTAGCTATCTGTGAAATCTTCAAAGTGAATTGAGACTTAGTGGTCTCATCTGACTCCCTGATGGTGTGTAATCCCTGCGCACGGGGGTTGAGATGAGTTGATGTGACATAATTTGTAATTAGGCTGCTTGAAAAGCTGAGAGCCGTCAGCTAGCTGGGTAAATCCTGCTTTCTCCAGGGAGTGTATTTTACAGTGTAAGATAAAAAAGCAGCAAAGCAACCACACAGCTTTCAACAAAGCTGAGAAACAACCACTCACGCTGTTCGTAGCCCCTCGCTTTGCTTTCTCCTTGCCTCCTGCAAATAGCCTCTTTCCTGGGACGTTGTGGTGGTTTCACTCGGGTGGGCAGCCGAGCTCCACCACAACCACTCTCTCACTCCCCCTCCTGAAAGAGGAATGGGGAGAAAATATGATGAAAAGGGCTCAAGGGTTGAGATAAAGACAGGGAGATCACGCAGTAATTATTGTGACGGGCAAAACAGACTCAGCATAGGGAGATGGTAAGATTTATTGCCTATTACTAACAAGCTAGAGAAGCGAGGAACAAAGGAAAGAAACCAAAAGCACCTTCCCCCCCATCCACCTCCTCCCCCCGAGTGGCGCAGGGGAATGGGGGAATGGGGGTTATGGTCAGTTTATAGCGCTTCGCCGCCGCTCCTTCTCGGTCACCCTCATCTCCTGTGCTGTGGGGTCCCTCCCACGGGATGCAGTCCTTGCTGAACTGATCCGGCGTGGGCTGCCCACAGGCAGCAGCTCTTCGAGAACTGCTCCAGATGTGGGTCTGTACCATGGGGTCCATCCCTCAGGAGAAAACTGCTCCAACCTGGATCCCCCACGGGCAGCAGCTCCTGCCAGGTCACCTGCTCCTGCGTGGGCTCCTCTCCACGGGCTACAGGTCCGGCCCGGAATCTGCTCCGGCAGGGGTCTTCCACAGGCCGCAGCCTCCGTCGGTGCAGGTCCACCTGCTCCACCGTGGTCTCCTCCACCAGCTGCAGGGTGGAACCCTGCTCCACCGTGGTACTCCATGGGCTGCAGGGGGACAGCCTGCTTCACCATGGTCCTCACCACAGGCCGCAGGGGACTTCTGCTCCGGCACCTGGAGCACCTCTCCCCCTCCTTCTTCACTGACCTTGGCGCCTGCAAGGCTGTTCCTCACTCCTCTCACTTTCCCAGCTGCTGTGTGGTGCAGCGTTTTTTTTTTCCCTGTCTAAAATATGCTCTCACAGAGGCACAAAACAACATCACTTATTGGCTCAGCTCTGGTCAGCAGTGGGGCCCTTACCAAACATGGGGCAGCTTCTAGATCCTTCTCACAGAAGCCACCCCTATGGCCCCCTGCTACCAAAACCTTGCCACGTAAACCCACTACAGACGTTCCCTATTCTTGGTAATGTGGCTTGCTTCCAGAAACTGGGGTTGCTTCCTGTATCACTGATGTGAATATCCTGGTTGTGGCTCTAAAGAAAAGGAAAGTAAATACTACATTCATTCAGATCCTCACTTCATGCCTATTTAGATCACCGCTGACTTCAGTAACCCTGAAATAATTCTATTTCTGTTTGTAGGAGATTTAATGGCTGGTTGTCACTCTATTTTAAACATCAATATCACATTGTGTTTCTCTAAATGGATGATCCAGGTGTTTTCTCAGGATTAATAAGGCCTATTTCTTATCCTTCTCTTATTTTCTGTTCCAATTCAGAAGCTGGTTCCTATGGCATCTGACTTAAATCCTTGTTAGAGTACAGGGGGCTGTGTGAGGGACCCTGGGGATCTCAGCCTTTCTCTGCAAGGGACTGCTTCATATTGAAGGTTCATTTTATGTCACTCCACTGCATTTTCATTGTTCATCCTCCAATCCAAGATTATCTTTGCCCATCTGTCATTTATCCTACTGGTTACATGACCTGTGAATCACCCAGCTTTTCTTTTAAAATCTCATATTTTATTTTTTTGGTGTGTGTTCATTCATTACTGGATGTTTGTTTGTCAAAAAAGAATTACCAGCACATAGTTTTACCTGAAATAGCAGCAAGCTCCACAATGTGCAGCAGAAGTATTTGTGCATGCATCTGTAGCTATGTGTGCTACTGCAGCCTCAGCCCCTGCCCCAAATATGTGATCCCCCATGTCACACAAGGACAGCAGAAGTCTGGAGAAGCACATGTGCACACGCTGCAGCCCCCGAGGAAGTCCAGATGGCCATAATGTCAGATTTTGCATTCGTGATGCTTCTTGAACAAATGCAGACCTGCTAGTATGCACTAAAAAAATTAAAAAATTGATATTGGAATTTGTCACTGTTTTTTTTTTTTTGTTTGTTTGTTTCCCCACTCACTGCTGTAGTTTGCACTCACACTCAGCTAATATTGCCCTTGCAAAAGTGCTCTTTGGCAACTGGTTTACGTAGGAAGTAGTTCTGCCATCATTCCTAACTTGCTGGTCTTCTGCCTTTCTGGATCGCAGAAGGGTTTTGCTTATCCTCATTCTTGCTAAGCCATACAGTAGCCATATGTGGGTCTTAGCACAAAGAGGCAACCTTTGACTGAAAGAAAATCTGCCCCCCCCAGAATAGCTCTGGTCCAACCAAAGTTATTGCAACTGAAACAAATTAATACAAAGCTATCTGCTGGACTTATGCTATACAGAGATCTAATAAGATGTTCACATAGAGTCCCTTCTGGCTTTAAAGCCATTCTTCCTGTCTTTTTTCTTACTGAGTAATTACTCAAGAGGGAGACCGAAAATGTGATATTGCTGCTACTGATATGCACTTTGCATTATATGGCATCTTTAAAGCTTTATTCAGGGCTGTGTCCCATTATGCTGGGAGCTATAAAGGCAGAGGGGAAGTCACTGTTGACCTCAGGGAAATCAGCATTTAATTTAATAGCATAAAACAGGTGGCTGTGAAAACTTGGAGGTTGGCAATGCCTGGGAGTGTGGACAAATGGAGGGAAAAGGCTAATGGGAGCAGTTCAGACAGGAGGAGAATATATGGCAAGTTAAACTCTGACTTTTTCCATTCTAACTCCTCTCCACTGCAATTCCATGTTTAGGCTGCTGTAAAAGCAGAATAAGTCCCAGCTGTTTTGTCTCAGTTCCCATGTACAATATCATCATTTTTTACTAGATATTAAAAGCTTTAAATTCTTTGTCCTTGTAAAATTGTTTTTGTTAGCTGGTGCTATGACCACCCTGCTGGTGATACAAGAACAGTATCTTAATGTTTGCAGAGGGCTGCTGTAACCAGAACTTGGAGCAGTCTCCTACACCCAAACAGCATAGCACCCTCCTGTACCTCCCTCTTGCGCCCCCTTTAATATGTGTATACAAGCTTTTGCTACCTCAATGACAACCAAATGGTAGCCCAGGGGAAAACACAGAGGTGCTGGGCAACAGCTGGATTCTTCAGTGTTGAAAGATTGGTGGATAGGGGTAGAAATGCTAGAAAATGGTGTTAGGCAATATTACTCATGTTCTAGGTGGGCTCTAAACACTGAGCTCACGGGTACATCTTTCTCTGTTGAACATGACACCAAGCCTCTTCTTGCATGGTCAGGAAGGAAGCAGGGGGCAAGACAAGCTGCTGGCTTCAGGCTCCAGGCTTGGTTCCCTCCATGTCTCCAGTCTTTGCAAAATCTGTGGATTTTCATGGGAATTGTATTCGATGCTTCTTCATACCAAACATCTGTTTTCATTTCCCTGCACATGGAGGTGCTGGAGAAGTCAAAAGAACATTTCTCCCCCACCTCTGTTAGGTATCTACAATTGAAAATACCGTCCTAAATGGCTAAAAACAGGTAAGATTTTAATGGGCCACCCATAGAAAAGAAAGTGCCACTCACCCTGCCTGGTACAGGGTACAAAAAGAACAAAGACACGTTCCTGTTGTCAGAAACCTCAGCTTACCAGTGACAAGAAGAAAGGAGCCACGACTTCGGCCTCACAGCTGCAGGATGATCTAGAGCAGGAAACTGTCCTCCTGCTACCTAAATCCTCAGAATCTGAATCCAAATGCTGTCTGTTGCTCATGGAAAGGAAAGGGAGCTCACACATCCCCTTCCCTTGGTATTGCCTGTGTGTGTGCAGAGGCAGATGGGTTCTGGCAGCCGTGTGCTAAGACACGTCTGTGTGGAAGAAAAATATCTTTTCCACAACACCAAACTAAGGCAACATTTTTTATTTTTTTTTTGAAACAGAATTTACAAGCCATTACCCATCACATCCAGAGTATTACTGGAGCTGTCAAGAGAAAGGAATCAGTGTAGAAACATCATTCCACTGGGAAATGTAAAATGGCAACAAGTTGGTCCCTCTACAGTATGTCCAACGCTTAATATAAAATGATGTACAACTAACCTGCAATGAGTTCTGTGCAGGAACTCTCTTCTGGGATGCTTGTTTGTGATTTCCTTTCTTGTTCAGAAAAATAGCTCCTTTTTAAAACATTCTTTTTTTTTTTTCCCTTCATTTTTATTTTTTTCAGCACAAACTAATGAAGAAGCTGAGTGATTCAGCTGCTAATGTGATCATAGGAGGGATATGTTTCATCATTTATGATTCTATGGTGATTATAACTCCCTCTCAGTTACTTTCCATGCCACGCACTCTGCATTACTAACAAGTGGTTTCAGGCACATTCCTTCTGTGTAGGACAAAATGTTGGCTCAGTGACCAAGTCTTCTCCTTGCTCGTCTGCAATCTGTACTCGATGCTTTGTGCCCTTCTCTCTTCCATTTGCCTCCTTCCAAAACTTAATTTTACATTCCAACTTCAATTAACCTCTGCTGGAGCATTGGTTCTCCTGGCGAGGGCTCAAGGACCTTGGAGGAATCTCCTGCAAACATCTTCCCCATGCTCTTGCAGGTCTGATTTCAGCTCCTGGATTGAATCCCACACTGGAAAATGGTGGCAAAGTGGCTAAGAACTCCAATCTCCTCTGTCTTTTTATCATTTTCTTGTCTTTTTCCCCTCCACCACTCTCCCTTGTTTTTTTCATAGCTTCCTTTTCAGACATGGTCCCATGGTCCACTCCTTCAACATTCCAATACTTCTGAGGAAAAAAAAAAAAAAAAAAAAAAAGCAGTGTCTGTACCACTCCACTAAAGACATTTAATTTTTTCTCAGCAAACTGTACAAGCCATTACCCATCACACCCAGCACATTGCTGAGGCTGTACTCACTTGCTTCCCTAATAAACTTCCCACCTCCTTGGTTTTCTTCTCCTTTCAACTCTCTAAAAATGCTGATGACAACAATGAATTCAAGTTTCTATTCTGCCAGCCATTTTTTTCTGGCTTACTCTTCACCCAGTTTTATGGACGATCTGAGTACTCTCTGACAACTCTTTTTTACCAGCTCTTTAGATCTTTGTTCCCTCCCTGTCCTCCTTGATACTTAGGCTGCTTCTGATATTGTTTCTGTCTTTTTCAACACTTTGTGGCTTGTGGTGTCCTACTGCAACAACTCTTCTAAGAGTCCTTGTCTCCCTGTTTTGTTTTTTTTTTTCTTTTCTACTTTTCTTTTCTGATCACTTCTGTAAGTGATGCCAAACCCAGTTCTCCCTTCATGGTCCTGGTAATCACTCGTGTTTTGCCCTGCAATCATCTTTCTCTGCCATCTCTCCCTCTTGCTTCTAAGAATCCCAGATGCATCATGGTCACCTCGATTCTCCATACGCACAAACCAAACAGGATGGTGGCTGAGGGAGCACTTTCCAAGGGAGTTTTGGTGTTGAGCAAGTTTCTGTACATTTGACACTTCCATGCAAATTCAGATAAGGTAGTTGTAGATAAATACTGCACAAAAGGCATATTATGGGTGACCCAAGCAGTTGTAAAAGTTAGGTCATAGGCAAGCACATATTCACAGTGTAACAGTAGTTTTACAACAGGAATTTTCCAGGGCCTGCTAGACATTATGTCCTATTAAGATGATCTGTTGCAACCACTGTTCCTTCCCTAGGATACAATAAAGAGCCATTCCTTATATATTATTTACACTTTGCTCTAGACCAGATAAATATATATGGTAATGCTGAGTGGGTCATTTTGCACCTCGCTGTGCTCTCTCTATTTTATTTGCTGTGTTAATACACTTGTTTGCAGTGGTCATTTCATCAGAGTATCCTTCAGAGGAGCAAGTACCATCTCTCAGGTTATGGTGCATACATTTTCTGAGGGATATGGAGAAAATTGAAATGGAAGAGATTATTTTTTTAAACCCCAAGATGTTTGTCACTCAGACTGTAAATCAACTGTGCATTACACAGCTACAGTACTGCTTTTTAAAGTGTTTGTATTTGAAAACCAACTATGGAGGAAGCTGCAAATTCCCTCTGGACTTCATGCCATTAGACTACTTTAATCATGCAGCAACTTCATGCTCATATTGAATAGAACGGGCCTGATTTTCATTTTTGTTAAAGGCAATTTCTATCAAGAGCAGAGGAGCATTACTAGGAGCAGTTCTCACCTCTTCAGGCTGACAGGGCTCATACTTGGTGCCACCAAGCTGCCAAGGTTTCAAGTAGCTGGAGAAGAAGAGATGGCTCCTGTGACAGGACAACACCATCAAGCAATGCCAGACCAGATAGATACCAAGCCACCACAGTGTTGCAGATGGAAGGGGTGGTTGGGATCTCCTGGGAGCACAACCCTTTGGAGGAGTTCAGGATCCCTATGGATAGGAGCAGCCTGTGGTGATAGCATCACTGTGTGAACCTCACAGGGCTTGGTGAGTGTGATAGGCTGTGGAGTGGCTTCTCCAACAGGAGGAGGTGTCACAGGGCTGAGCCTCTGCGCTGGTTTTGCTGAGGTGTGCAAGCTGTCTTTTCTATAGAGCTTTCTTGGAAAAAAAAAAAGTCTCTCTGAGCTACGCCATATCTGTAAAACCTTCCCTCTTTTCAAGTGGTATGAAGAACAAGTTGTCCCTCAGACTAGATCTTTTTGCCTCTCCAAGACATAGAGAAAAAAGTACTTTTTGGCACTCTTGAGCACACTCACACAAGTAGGTAGGAGAATGTGAGCAGTGCAAGTGTCCTGCTGTGCTCTTGCAGGCTCCCACCATGCTTAGGACGGGGGTGGCACCTTTTTGTGCAACAGCACCTTGTAGGGTTTTTTCCCCCGAACTTATGTGAATGTTTTTTTAAGTCTATGAAAACAATTAGCATTTACAAATCCATCTGTCAAAACTCCCACAGCTTAAAAATTTATTGTGCAAAAAGAACCCACTCTGTTGAATGTTTGTTTGCTTGTTTTTTAAACTTGCCACATTACGATATCTTCTGATGACCTCTAATTCCTGTTTTTTGTGTGCCATGTGCAATTATCACCTTGTCAGCTCCATTGTGATGTTCGCATCCTGTATCTCTGCTTAGTGGTTCTACTCAGACTAGTCACTTCTTGTATGGAAATCATTTCACACCTCTACTTACCCTTGTGACTTCCTCTGAGCATTCTCCAATTGTCTATACCCTTTTGGAGAAGAGGCATTAAAATCACAAGCATTACTTCAGATTTGGGATCATTTAATGGATATAAGTAATGGCATAACGATATTTTCTATTCTGATAGTGGTATGAAAGTAACTTGAGTAACTAACTAATAGATAGGTTATACATATGGTTTAGTAGAAGGTCTGTCAACTAAAATGAAAGGTCTCTGAGAGAAATTGTTCAGCTGTCAACTGATATGAAATTGTTGAGAGGTTCACTCTTCTGCCATTGCAGTGTATGCTCAAGTCCCTGCAGAAGTAGGCAAGAAATATCACTCTGTGATCTCAATACAGTCACCTGTTCTCTGGCCCATTTAGTAACTTTGCACTGCAGAATCCATGTTAGAAATGAAAAGCGTGTAAAGCTTGACGCTGCTGAACCACAAAATTACTGACTGTCCCAAAATAGTTATGCCCTGCTAAGATAAGACAGTTAAGTGCTTCACCACAAGTAAATTATCGTCTAGAAAGTATAGCCTTTGCTTAGTAAATCTTCAGAAGAAGTGGAATCTCTGTAGGTAATAGCTTAGATAAACTTATGAATGACAGACAGGAAAACTTTACTGTATAATTCCGTTGTATATACATGGGCTGCTTAGCAGGTGTTATGGAATGAACTCTTATTATCTAGTACAGAGTCTTTAAAGTAAGGCTACATCTAAAGGTCTCCACTGGTGCAGGGCCACGCTGGGCTAAGGACTTTGAATATAAAACCTGTGTAATAATGGAGCACTGGGAATTAGTAAGTATTATAAAATCAGTTATGCAGTTGCTTATCTTAAGCCTTCTTTGAAGTGAGAAGGATTTTTAATGCAGCGATGCCTTGAGTTTAAATTCACTCATTTCAGGGCTTACTACTCACTTCGAAAAGTTGCTATTGACTATTGGCTCAGGTAGTTTTATTTCTTACATATCAAAGACAAAAGGCTTTCATTGAGCTGTTCACATGGAGTCCACACAGGGAGTCTAAATGCTGGATAAGGTTTAAGCATCTGTGCAGGGTGCCTCTCCTCCGGTGCTGATGCTGAATGTCTTCTGTATAAGAGAGTTGTAGGCCGTAAACTTGCACCATTGAGTTTCAGTCTCCCTTTTAATCTTAATTCAGCAACACTCTTTCTTTTGTGAAGATGACAATTTTGTGACTATACTTTGGATTTCCAGAAAGCTAGGACTGAAGACAATGAGTTTAATTTCTTTCCAGTAGCAAGAATGATTTAATTCATCTACACTACAAAGGGATGAACCATATTGACTCATGAGCTACCATAGCATCCATGTACAGAGTGCGGACACCTATGTGCTTGCTGAATTGCAGAGGTCTGAGATGGTCCCAGTCTAAGTGGAGAAGGAGGAGATGCATCTTCAACTGAATCATGTAACAGCAAACTAATTGCCACATAGCTGAGGGTCCATATTTCCAACAAATGTACGGCTTGTACACTGTGCAGCAGATCCCATATGCTAAACATGCGTCAGAGTCTGTGTGCCTGTGCTGTAGTACAGTTGATGTGTTACATATGACACCATTTCTGGATGTTTTGGGTAAATTTATTTTTCTCCACGAAACAATATTTCCTGAAGAGGAAATAAAACCCAAATCAGATGATGACAGACACCAAAGAGAGATCATGCCCCATCTAATCACTTTGCTTTTGATAGCTCTTGATTCACATTTCATTCTACATGAATTTGAAAAAGGTTCAAGAAGAAAGCTACAAAAAGTCATGTTAATGTTAGAGAAACATGTTGTAAAACAGACACATTCACCCATCTAGCTCATGGAAGAGACTAGAATTAGCTCAGATCTTGGTTGTGGAATTACCAATATTCAGGAAAAGTCTGGTATCTGAAAGGACTCTTTAACCTAGAAAGGAATAACAAGAACCAGTGACTGGGAGTGAAAATAAATAAAGAGAGAAAGAGAGAGAGAAAGAAAGAGAAAGAGAGAGAGAGAGAAAGAGAGAGAAAGAGAGAGAGAGAGAGAGAAAGAAAGAGAGAGAAAGAAGGAAAGAAGGAAAGAAGGAAAGAAGGAAAGAAGGAAGGAAAGAAGGAAGGAAGGAAGGAAGGAAGGAAGGAAGGAAGGAAGGAAGGAAGGAAGGAAGGAAGGAAAGAAAGAAAGAAAGAAAGAAAGAAAGAAAGAAAGAAAGAAAGAAAGAAAGAAAGAAAGAAAGAAAGAAAGAAAAGTAAAGAAAAAGAAACAAAAAAAGAATTTGAAAACAGCAATGTTTCATATTAGTGCGGTGGTATAACTGCTGGGGAAAAAAAAATCCCAAAGGAAATTATGTGTTTTCCATTTGTCCTTGAAGCCAGCGCAGCTTTCTGGAATAAATGTTTTAGTCAAACACAAATTTCTGGGCTAAACAAGAGTATCTGTTTGTAAACTGAAATGATGAGGGACACCACAGAGGTCAAAACAAGGGATCTAATGATCCATTCAGTATTTAAAGTTGTCTGAGTTCATGAAGCTGATCTTGTACCTGGCTTCATTAGGGCTGTTACCCCAGCTGCGTGACCAGGCCTTATTATTTATTCACAATTAGAGAGATTGTCATTGTCACTTCATATGATGCTCAGTAGCCTATTCCATTTTTAGGAAACAGGGCATTACCTTGGAGGTAATATGTTCTCAGTGGAGTTGCATTTGACCAGGTAGGGACACCACCATAAAAGGGGAGTTCAGTTTAACCTTCCTCTAATCTCAGAAGAAAAGGGTATCAATGAAGAATTTCAATTCCAGTTTGAACTGAGATTGAGTCCACTTCTGATATGCCACTTTGATTGAGTCCACTTCTTTCTTTGCCTAAAGAACATAACATCCTCTAACACTAAGGCCATACTCTGCATTGAGTCAGTGATAGCATTATTGCAACTTTACCAGGACTTTGTCTTCACTTCATCTATATTTACTTTAACAAGATGCCATACTGCAATAAGATGCATCTTGGTGTTGCAGGTTTTACTATCTAACCCTTTGAATATTGTCCATTCCTGAAAAAGCATGTCCTGATTTTCTGAAAGAAAAAGGTGTATCTCCTGGGAATCATACAACTTCAGAGACAATAATGAGCACCACTGACATATATTTGCATTTTTAGTCCTACTAGAAAATCAAAGCAGAATTTCTGCGAGCAGTTCTCAGATCCTCTAATATGTTTATTAAGAAAAATATTGTCTTGCTCTTTTCCTCTGGGTTGTTACAGAAAAAAAAAATCTGCTATTGAGAGAGAAACTTGGCCCTAATTCAACGCTATCTAAACAACTGCTTATGGTGCACTCTCTGAACAATTATGTATGTTCTTAAATGTGTAGTTGAATCAGGACTTTTCTAAGTCCCAAGATAGATTTTTTGGTCAGCCTTTTCTTCTCAAGCACCACCAGAGTCTGAAATAAGAGGATGTTTAGGCTTATTTTTAACCCCTCCCTCCATTTGAAATAATTAACCAAGGCTCCTAAGTACATTTTTTTTTTTCTCAAAAACTGGTGGAAATACCTTACTTCTCTTGACATGGGCAACAAAGGGCTATAAATCTCTGGAGTCTGCCCCACACCACTGTCTTCAAGCTCCTTCGGAGCATCACTGCTTGTTTTCCAGCATGGGAAAAAGGAGGTATGAACCATAGTGTGGTCAGCTTCCTGAGCACCAATGAGACCACCCATCCGTGAAGACCAGCAAATCCATACAGTGCCACTGGACCCCAAGGGAGGTGGAAAGAGCTGGTGCTCTTCCTAGCACTCTCTTTGCAAAGATGGCAGTGCAAAGTGTGCCTACACACAAAGATGATTGTATTGGGTTTATGCAGCAAGGTATTGGTAGCAGGGGGTCTGCAGGGTTGGCTTCTGTGAGAAGAGCCCAGCAGCTGTGCCATGTCAGAGCAGAGCCAGCTCCAGCCGGCTCCAAAGGGACCCTCCACTGACCAGAGCCGAGTCAATATGCAATGTTGTTTGCGTCTCTGTAAGAGCACATTTAAGAAAGGGAAAAAGAAATGCGCTACACAACAGCAGCTGGGAGAGTGAGGAGTGAGACCCAGCCCTGCAGCCCCCAAGGTGAGTGCAGCAGGAGGGCAGGAGGTGCTCCAGGCACGCAGCAGCAGTTCCCCTGCGGCCTGTGGAGAGGCCCCTGGTGGAGCAGGCTGTCCCCCTGCAGCCCACGGGTCCCACACGGAGCAGATCTCCACGCTGCAGCCCGTGGAGGAGCCCCCGGTGGAGCAGGTGGATGTGGCCTGGAGGAGGCTGCGGCCCACGGAGAGCCCCCGCAGGAGCAGGCCCCGGGCCGGAGCTGCAGCCCGTGGAGAGGAGCCCACGCAGGAGCAGGGGGTCTGGGGGGAGCTGCCGCCCGTGGGGGACCCGTGCTGGAGCAGTTTGCTCCTGGGGGACGGACCCCGTGGTACGGAGCCGTGTGGGAGCAGGTCTTGAAGAGCTGCTGCCTGTGGGCAGCCCCCGCAGGCTCAGTTCGGGCAGGACGGCATCCCGTGGGAGGGACCCCGCGTGGAGCAGGGGCAGAGAGGGACCGTCAGGGAGCGGCGGGGACAAAGTGTCAGGGACTGACCGCAGCCCCCAGTCCCCATTCCCCTGCGCCTCTTGGTGGAAGGATGTGGAAGAGGGTAGATGAGGGGAAGATGGGTGTTTTTAGCTTCTTGCTGCTCTGGCTTGTTAGTAATAGGGAATAAATTAGATTAATCTCCCTATGCTGGGTCTGTTTTGCCTATGATGATAATTGCTGAGTGATCTCCCTGTCCTTCTCTCAACCTTTGAGCCCTTTTCATCGCATTTTCTCCCTCTTTCCCTTTGAGGAGGGGGAGTGAGAGAATGGTTGTAGTGGAGTTCAGCTGCCCAGCAGAGTAAAACCACCACAGTGGTGTCCTAGGAAATCACTTATCCCAGCTTTATACATTGTCATTCTGCCTGATAAAAGACATTGCTCTTTTGCCTGAGTATTATTAGGAAGATATGGGATGATAAAGCTTAGGTTTCCATGCTCTTACATCTTCATCAATTGTCACTAGAAGAACGGATACAAAAGCTTAATGCTAGGAGATGAAAATTATTGAAATGAATAGCAAGCGAGCCTTCTCCACCTGATTTTATCTCTGTCTCCTTTTTCCCCTGCTTACTCTTGAGAGGGGAGTCCTGTCAATTTTCAGGCATCAACAGAATCAGAAATGAATCATCAAGGTATGTCTATCTGCAGCTTTCCTTGTGTTTCTTCTTCTCCCTGCTCTCTGTGACAAGCACTGGGAAATATTTTTTGCTGCTCTTGTCTGACACTGTCTGATTTTTTTCACCAGCCTCACAGTTAAGGCATCTGAAAACTGTGCAGGATGCTTCGGGTACCACACAAAGAGCAACGAATCTGAAAAGCAAGGGTAGCAAATACAGGATGCAGGAAAGAAATAAAAAATATGATTGCTTCAGTGGCAAGATTTACTGATACCATAAAACTAATTAGCACTTTTCTTCAGCTTTGGACAAAATATTTCCTGTTTAGAACTTTCCCACAGCTCTTTTCTGCCTGCTTCAAAATGTAGATTATGGGCATTTTGCTCTGGGGGCCTGCAGTATCATGTCCCTTGACTTCCCTTCCTCAAGTGTACTTTGAGTTGGCCACACCAGAACTGCTTCTCGAGTGCTCACTCCACGTTCAGGCCCAGTGAAGGGCCTGTAACACGAGCCACCCACAAGTGACATCGTAGCTCACCTAGGTGTCCCTACGTCCAGAGGCCAGGAGTTTATTTCCCATGGGATGGAAAAAGGGCAATGAAACCTTTTTCCCCCTTCAGCATCATCAAGGAGGAGACGGGATTGTCTCTTTTCCCCTTTCCTCCGTCACACCACCATGAAGGATATTTTATCTGCTCTGGGAAGTGCTGCTTTCTGCCCTGGCACAGCACCCAATGACAGGCCAGGCAGTGGTGCTGTCCGGTTAAACAGTGTCCGTGTGTCTGCAGGAAGGAAGCAGAACACAAATTCCCTTGCCAGCTGCTACAGGGGTGAGCAAGGAGTGTTGTGCCCCATCTGCGCCTTGGTCTGAATTTATCGTATCTAATCTGGGCATTCAGGTGTGCTGGGAGACCAACCATTTCTGCAGTCAGTGCAGGAGTCATTAGATCTTACTGCTCTACTAACCACAGCAGGATCGTTGGCTTATTAGTTTTACAGCTTAGGGTGCTCCAGATAAGTGCCTATAATTTGGGGAGAGGGAAAAGAGAGGACTCTGGCCCTTCAGTCCTGAAGAGAAGGATATATATTTTTGTTCTTTAAGTAAAGTAGGCAATATAACTTTAAGGTTATATATCCTGTAAGTGAGGGAAAATGTGAAAGAAATACTTTAACTTTTTCCTCTAACCTGTATATGATAAGGGGTGTAAGGTGTGAATATAGACCATACTGCAGGTAAGAGTATAGAGTAAATCAATTTGTTCTAAGTAAGAAAGCCTGAGAGTGGATACGTACTGAAGAAGCTTGGCTAATATTGCTGCTGTAACATGTAGGAGTGGATGGGTCATAAATCAACTTCATTGGAGCTGTAGGAAAACTGCCTGGAAAAACAGATTCTAATGCAGCTTCATGATGGCAAAATTGCATGAGAAACCTCAAGCAGCTCAGCTGTAACTTCATAAGAAAATTAGATGTCTGTTTTCTCTAGACCTTGCTCGTTCTCCAAAACAAAAGTCACTCTACTTAAATTATTTCCTTCAACATATCTTGCATGCATAAAATGGATACATCAATTTTGACATGGACTGAACAAGGCCAATTTACTTCAGTGCTGCTGGTGTGTGGTTAAAGATCTGTTACTGAAGATATTATTAATTGAAAATTAATTAGTACATTGTACTTTCAGTGACCTCTACTCTGTGGTGTACCCCACTGTACTTAGAAAAATGCAGTAAGTAAAAAGAACATTGCAAATTTATTTTTAGAGACTTTTAAATGAACTCATTTTCCTAATCACCTTAATTTAGAAGGTGAAGAGAATACAATGGGTGGTATACTTATTGGAAAAAAGAAATTCCTAATTCTTTGTCTGATTACATACAGTATGCTGTAGTAATATCTCTTGCATTAATTGCTGAGTGTGTGATTGAAGAAGCATCTATATATTACTTAGCCCATACTTATCATTAACAGTGGAGTTTTTTGTGGTTATAACTGTTACTTCTCATTAACATCTGTGTGACTACAGCACTGTAGTCACCTCTCCATCATCTGGGGTCTTGGTGAGTTGGAATACTCTGAATAACAGCGAAACCCTGGTAGGACTAATATACTGGGATGGATGGAGTAACAGTAAAAACATTCGGGCTTATGAGTTTTGCTCCGTGCTAACCCCAGGCCGAAGCAGGCTGCTGTGGATTCACTGGGATGTCACTGCACTGCACTCTTCAGTGTTCTGTACTCCTGGAGGACTTCTAAACAAAGTGTGAATGTATGACAATAATTCAAATCTGGCCTCATTACTGAGCTAACAAGGCAGAACCTGTTTGGATTCAGAAGGACTTTTCTGATCCAAACCCGTCAGTGTGGGACCCAGGCTCACTGCTGTAAAGATGCTCAGGTTATGCCAGTACCAAGGGATTCAGGAGTACTTTCCCCATCTCTGTCCCACATCCTGACTGCATGCTGGGGCACCACCTGCAACAAAACATCCTTCTCTCCTCCCTTGTTCCCCATGATCGCAGGAGTCAGTGCACTCAGGCCAGTGTCCTGATGACAGCCTGGTTGTCCTGAGACATGTCTTCACCTCAGTGCCCTGTAGTTACCTTGAAGGTAATTCTGGCAGAGGATCTGTTATCTTGGTTGCGACTCCTAGCAGGAGCTAGGAATGTGCTTTTGTCTTGATCCCTCAGGGATGGAGCTAATGAGCCCAGCATAATCTAAGCTGATTGAACATGGAACCACCACAGAGTGGGGTTTCAGACCTTGGTGTAAGAAATACACTAGGGAGGTACCTGTGGCAGTCTAGATAGAGCCACTTTTATTCCCACTTTTTTTTATTTATTTAATTTATTCTTACTTCAAGTTGGCACAGCCCAAAAGTGAGTAGACTTACCTCTGGCTCTAGAAATAATACGACCATATCTCTATGCGTTTCCTCAAACATCACAGTCAGAGGTGAGACAGTTCTGAAGCTCTGGCATGGATAACCCACAGCCCAGGTAATGAAAGTCAACCACAGTCGGCACCCAGAGTGCGTTAGCTTACGCATGCATTTTTCAGAAGGAAGGGAATTCAGTTAAGTGTTGGCATTGCAGACTTCGGTATTTAAAAACTCCTTACTTTTAGAACAGCTTTGATGTCAGCTAAGCAGCTAACCAAATGATATCCTTTGGGAGAGCAGACGATGTAGTTAAAAGGAACGAAGACATCATGTGAAACCCAGAGCAGTAATCTTCACATCAGTAATACAGATATTTAACAGGTACAGCTTTTCATCTCTCCACCTGTACAACTCCCCTTGATGTCACTGAGAGGATGTTTGCGCAAGGGTGGTGGGATCATGCCTGCAGTGATCTGAGGATCAGTAGATGGGAGTTGATGGCTTTTTGAAGGTAAGAGGGTAATGCACAAGTCACCAGCTATAATTTTAAATGTTCAGCCTTACAGAATACCAGGAAAAAAAGATTTTTCATTAGAAAATGGCTAGTCAAAAGCAGGTCTCCAGTCTAGGAAGGTTGACTCTTAAAGAGGAGGGGTAAATTATATTCCTTTGTTTGTAAAAGACAATGTCCCAACGGTCAAAGCTCCTTTGCAGACAGGGAAGAAACCAAGGGAGAAAAGTAAAATGACTGAAATAGGAATAAGGGTCACCAATGTCCCAGGTTTTGAGCTAATCTGAGGTTTCTCTGTTGAATTTTCCAATGTAGGATCTCATCTTTTATTCCAACTCTGAACAAAGCCTTCAAAACCTCTTTTTGTGTGTGTACATTGTTTTGTTTTTCCGGCCAGGCCAGGCTGTCAGTGCCTTTGAGGAGCGGAAAGAGGGAACCCACACAGCATATGGTAATACTTGGCTGCATTGCTGTTCCCAGAGAAAGCTGCTTGGCTCTCCTGAAATACAGACAGCCAAAGCATGTGAGGAAAAGTACTGTGGGTTAGCACTCATATGCTGTGTTATCTCAGACACAACAGTTTTGTTTTTTTTCTTTCTTTTTTTTTTTTTTTTCCCTCTGAATACAGCATAAATAGAACAAGTAACTTATACATAAAATAGTGAGTATTTTGGAGTGAATCACTGAAATTACTCAATCCAGTAACCTACCAGATTTGGTTTATACCAGTACACTGAAATTAAAGTCTAACTATGGCCTCTCAGGGTTCACAGAGATTGATAAATAGTCCGCAGAATTGGTGTCAGCAACGGACCTCTGATTTTCCACTCTAGTTTGTCATTAGCTGGCTCCTTGGCTTTACTCTGGACCTCCTTAACTGTCACTCTCTGACACAAAATTTAGCACAATTCTAGCACTGTACTCTCCAGGGACAGTGCCTTGGAGGCTGCATGGGCAAGGCTGTTTACTCTCTTCTCCATAAAACGTTTTCCAATAGTCCCAGAGCCAGGTCCTATACAGTGTGGATGTGGTCGCTCATCAGGAGCGAGACCCAAGGAGGGTGGGTGCACATAGCCCAGTCTGTGCCATGTGGACTAGGGTACAGGGCTTGGTGCCTGACCTGTCTTTATTATATGTGCTAAATAGTACATTTATAGTACATATGCTAGTTCACAGCCTCGGGGTACATGCTAAGCCTGCATTATAGCCCTCAGCCTGAGTCCTACTCTGGTTACTGTTCATGAACCACCTTGAGTAGTGGCTCACCTAGCCCCTAAAACCTATTGCCTCCTTGGGATCATTGCAAGGAGAAGAGATCTTACATCAGATTTATCTGTAGTGTAAATGTACTTGAACAGGCTTGCTTCAGGCAATCTCTTTCAGATATGCGCCTTTAAAAGTTGTGCTGAACTGTGTTGGTTACAATTGTTCCCTGTCAACTATATTTACCAGCAGCACTTGTTCCCAGCTTTGCTGCTGGTCAAATGTCTGTTGAAACATCAAGAAAACAAGGGCTCTGGAGTTTTAATTCAAGTACTAGTATGTCACTGACAATTATCAGCAGCCCTCCTATTGTATAACCTCCCTAGGTTATCAAAAAACCTTGGGAGTAAATACTTCAGTGAAAGACAGCAAAAGCTATCTGAAAAACTTTCCCCCCTTCCCTTTTTCTTCATCATGACTAGCCTGGTGACCACTGACTCTCTGATTTCAGTGTGCAAGTTGTTAACCTAGCAATTAATTGAAGAGCTTGGATCAGGGCGGGGACTTTGCCTAACAGCATGGATAAGGTACTTGTGGCTTTTGCTAATCGTTTAAGTGGATTTACTATGTGCTTGGTTTTCTCAGTTCTCAGGCAACCTGAGTTGCAAGTGCAGCTTTAGATAAGTTGAAGGGAAATGCATGCTTTTAAAGATGAATCATCCAATATATTTTGAGTGTCTATTCTGCAATGAGATGATCGTGTCATAGAGACCATTGAATAATAGATGAGATCTGCATTGACTAGAAAGGGAGCCCTTAGTGTAACTCAGGGGTAGACAACTCCACTCTACTGCTAGGCAGATGAGTCCCATACTTAATGCCTGTATAGTAAATTCAGTCAGCTTGAGCCCCAGGTTTTTTAACTCAAGGCACATGTGAAAGGTGAATGTACCTGAAATTGACAATTTAGGATCCCTCTCTTTACATGTCTATAATATCACTGTCTATAGAAGGATGGCTGTTTCGTTTCATTGTGGAGTGGAGTACCTGATGTGCAGATCTTATTTGGGGGATAAAAGCAGTTGGGTATCCCAGCAATATAAATCAATTTAATCACTCTACTTATCCAGGTGTATGGTGTGGCTACAACAAAGAAATCAGCTGACCGTCTTTCTTCAGCTGTCAGCTGCTCTGGAGCAGTGGAGAGATTTCTATCCTTTAGAAAGGGCTCTACAACTACTGAATGTCTAAAGTAATTCAGGGACCTGTCACAGGCTTTCCCTGTGACAGCAGTGAGTGAAGTTTCACTACAGAGGGGAAGGAAGAGAACCTACTTTGCTCTTTTAGTATGGATGTAATCAGCATCATTACCCAAGGGAATTGAGCTGTAAATCTAATGTCAACTTCAAGGTTAGTATCATCCAGAGCATGTCCCAGGAAGGTCTGGGTTCACTGCAGTGAAGTACTTTGACTTACTGCTGTTATGGTACTCTTGATTATGTAGTCCTGTGACTACATGAGCTGTTACCTTGGAGGCCATTTCCTACCTGTGTCCCCTTGTGAAGGTGATTTTGTGGACACTGTGTACTGAAAATCCACAAAAAGAGGAACAGTTCAAGTGTGGTGTTGGGGGCTGAAGTGTTCAACTGCAATGTTCCCTGCCCATCACAATCCCAAGTCCAAAGGAGAGGGTGGATTTTGTGAATTAGCAGTTTTCAGGATGAATTTCAGTCCTGGACCCTTCTTCCTTTGCAATACCACCTTCCATTCTTCTGCACACTCTGTGTGGAGGGCCTTTCTGCGTAGACAAGGGGTCTTCCTTTCACACATATCCATGATAAGATTTAAGCAGTGGCACCCAGAGCTGTGACCAATGCTGGAGTAATCTGAGCCATGGAATTCCTTCATTCCAGCTCCTTTACCCTGCCAACTCTTCTGGAGAATGACCTTCTCCTTTTGGAGCTCCTTCAAGTTCCCTGGGGAGGTCTGAAATCACAGAAATGCCTTTCTTTCTCTTCTTTACATATCTGTCTGTGAATGAATCTGTGTCTTTCCATCTACCTGTTCTTTTCTCTTCCTACAGCTCTTCAGGGAAAGTTGTGGTCCCATCTTAGCTACCCCAGCCTGTCCATACCACCGCGGCAAAGGAAGCTGCTCCAGAAGAACCTCATGCTACTGATGTAATGTAAACTCACATTGGCAGACTGTGGGCTTTGCCTGTCTCTCAAAATAAAGACAAAGCAATTACAGACACTTAAAGGTATCGGGTTAAAAATCTATATGTCCTCACACTCGCTCACAGTTCCATTCAGCATTATGGACATCCTGAGTTATGTCATCGCAATGCCACTTAATCCTATGGGGTACCATCTTTTATATTTTAGAAGTCTTCAGCAATCCTCCTTTGTCCATTTCCCTTCTCTACACTCTCTTCTGTGTCCCAGCATGGTGGGCTGTTGACAGATGTCTGAAGCTGAGTCCTCCTTGGGCCGTGTTTAGGATGGACTCTCACTTGGCTCCAGAAAAGGACCTGGCTGTTCTTATACACAAAACATTTAAGCACAACCTTAATGATGGGAGACAGAAAGGGATGTAAACACTTGTTAAACCCAAGTGTGTCCCACTGTTCCTTGCTACATGATGAGTTGCCATGAATTGTATTGGAAGAGTGGCTCTGAAAGAAGCCAGAGTTTCAGAACACAATGTTTCGAATCACAGATCAAAATAGAGGAGTGAACAAAATAATTAAAGTAAAACAAATAATGCTGTAAAGTAGCAGGCTTCCATGAAGGAGAAAAGAGTAATTTTTTTTATTCCTTAAAACTGTGGAGTGTGTTACATCCTTAAGAATGCAAGCTCATTTATTCTGCTACCACATCTCCATCCCAAACTGGCAAAAAGGCTCCAAACATTCTTCCTCCTTTCTGTCACCTTCACCATCCATGTTCCCCTCCCTTATTTTTTCTCCCTATCTGATTAACTTGAAAGTGAATACTCATGCCTAAACACCTGTGATTGAATCTTCTTCTGTCCTAATTTGAATGAATCAGTTCATTACTTTATGAACTCCCTTCAAATCTGAATACCCACTAATGTTGCATCATCATTACAAAATCCTCCAGCGGAATTACACTGCACTTTCAAAATTCTCTGAACAAATTGTCCAGCAATTCCTTCTAATATGACTGCAATGGTAGCAATGACACCAGGAAGATCATTCCAATAAGACAAATTTTCCTCTTGTTTTATCCCCCTGCAAACTCTCAGGCAAATTTTCAGTCAAAATACTTTAAAGAAACATCCGAGTAACAAAAGTTTTCAATTTTGCAGAGCTCAGTAAGACCTTGCAGGACCAAATTTCTCTAATCTGAAGCCTGGCCCTAATGCATATTTATGAACATGGAGGCTCACTATGCAGCCAAATCGTGTAAACTATTATTTGTATATGATAAAATTTACACATGAAAGGGCAATTTTTGTTCTTGTAAATAAATAGCTTGTAAAGGCACTTGCAATTATGCAGGCCTCTTTTCAAGACTGCTGGCTTTTGCAACCAAATTTGGGTGAGAAATAGACTTCAGAAAGGCTTTTTTATAACTCTTTTTATTATAACTGCATGACTTCTTCCACTGTATTCAGCTGAGACACTGACTGTGCACCTCAAGATCTTGGAATATTAGCTCTGCTTTCTTTAAAGGAGGCTTAAAGTTCCTTCAGTTAGGCTGTAAAATGGATAGTCTGCTATGTAAGAAAAGCTAATAAGCGTAGATTATTTATTTATTTATTTATTTATTTATTTATTTATTTATTTATTGAAACCAGTTAATAGCTTTTCCCTAGATTGCTTCTTGCCATAATGACTTTGTTTGGTGGCATCTCATCACAAGACTGATGCGGTGCAATGCCTCTTTGCAAATGGATAACAAAGCACTGCAAAGGAGCTTTGCCATTGTTTAATTATGAATAAAATATATTAGATGCTAACTCATAACATGCAGAGCAGGAACGAGATTTGCAATGTAACATTTCCTGCTTTCCCTGCTGTTATTTTTAGCATACCAACTAATAACCTGTAACATATAATTATAATCTTTGTATATAATGGGCACAAATGCCACTTAAACCAAGAAGAGCTGCACCGTGAAAGAAAGAAGGAAACTAAGTGGTGATATCAACTTTCATGACAAAGTATAGTTATAGAAGTCATCATGCACGTTGTATGAGTCCTAAGGAAGGATTAAGATCATATATTACTGCAGTCAGCTCTGTATTGGTAAGGTTCAGTTTATTTGAACTAATTATTGATGGTGTAGTGTCAAATGAATAAGGCCCTGTATTAATGGATACACCAAAATCCCTGTCTTAGGACAATGTTTATTACCTCCTACATTGATTCCTTTTGACAGAAAAAATGGTCTAGTGGTGGAGAGAGCTGACCCAGGTCCAATTTCTTGTTTTACCAAGAATGTCTTGAGAAGTGGGAGCAGCCTTTTATCCTCCTTAGCCCACTAGGCCCATGAAGGGTTTGAATATTTGGCTCTTGGACTTCTGATGGGACATCAACTTGTCGTCCTATGCAGTGTCTGGAGAAAAGGAATGTCTCAAAAGGATTTTCACAACCAGACTAGGAAAGTGTATGTACTGTCAGAAGAGATGCAGCAGACAGACGTTTCTTAAATCCCGCTCTCTCCACAGTTCAAGCACTTAATGCATCACCTTCTTCTATTTGGGATTGAGTTCTGAGCTCTATTCTTTCCTTGAGAAGTACAGCAGAGATCAATACTGCCTTATGAAGGATATACTGCAGTAGTGGCAAAGCTTTAGTATCACACATACCCTGTGTTGGATCATTCAGTAGCCACAAGGCACCAGCATCGCCTCTGAGCACATTAAAACCTTTACTACCCACCAAGCAAGCAAGCTAATGGTCTTTGCTTCTGCAAGCAAGTGCCTAAACCAACAGGCACACAAAGGCCATGATCTTTGTCTGAAGGATTTTTATTCAAAATGCAATGGAGAAGCTGCAACAAGAGCAAATGAGAATGACTTCCTTGCTACCCAGATCTCGCTGCCCCCCTCAGAAAACCTGTGCACACCCCAGAACTGGGACAGGGGATGTGCCCATAATCATCTGTAGTAAAAGAGAGCCAAACTCAGGTCCACCAGGTCCTGGTGGAGTGCTTTAAGAAGCTGGTTATTTCTGAAACATGGAAACCACACTTCCAACTCAAGCTGATTTTGAAGGAATCAGCTTCTGATGCATGTTTTTTTTTGCAAGCCAGCCTCAGCAAGATGTCCATCAGCCCAGAGGGTGAGGTGGATGGACAAAACCAACATTTTCCATGTTCCTCAGGCAGTTCTCCTGATTCCCCACAGAGAATTTGAGGTACATTGGGATTTTTAACATTCAGAGATACCCTGCCTTTCACTAACTCCAGAGTTGGGTGAGAGGACAACAGTGAGTGTTGCGGCTTTCTTTGGATTGTGTCCTCAGTGTCTCCATTACCCCTCTCTAACAGGGGAAAATAGCATCTTTGAGGGTAAATACACTGACAATTGCAAGGAGAGAGGTTAGGTGCAGTGGTGATTTAAGTATTCTCTTAGCTGGGCAGAATCAGATGTCAGGCAAATCTATCTGCCAGAGAAAATCAATCCACAGGTAAAACCAGATCAAAACCATAAGGAAAATAGAATTAGAGGGGAGAAAATTCTAGTCTGCCACTTCCCAGACCTTTTAACAAACAAGTCAATTCAACACTCCACTAAAGCCTTCTTATCAATCAGACTGCAAAAAAAATGTAAAGCCAGTGCTTTTATACATATATACTGCAGTTGTACCTACATTTTTTTAAGAAAAGGGTGCTAATCCATCAAGAAAAATCTGTTGAATTTCAATCTACTCCTGACACAACCTTCTTAAGTGACTGAATCACCTCTTCATTCTTTTTATTTTTCTAGTCATAGACCCTTTAAAGTCCTAATTTCTGACTACATGATTTAACCCCCAAATCAGATTGCTCTGTAAGTTTAACCTTCTTTTTCTGTACCCTAATAAACATTTACAGTATAAAGATCTTCCTGTTCAGTTGCCACCTCTTGCCTCATTCAGTTTACTGAGTTCACAGAAATGCAAGACATTGCACTTGAGCACCAATAGCTAACAGCTAAAAACTGCTTAATTTTAATGCCTGAATAATAACTTTTTTTTTTTTTTTTTGTAATGTAACTCAAAAGCAATCAGAGGATGAATTGCAGCTTACTTTTCTTCCACTCCACAACTCCAAAGGTAAGACTGAGTAAGAATACAGGCTTTGATTGTCCACTAGATGTCAAATTGGGTTGCACTTTGTCATATGTATAAGAAAATTAGTAATATTGTATTACAAGGCTGGAATTAAAATCACCTACTGAAACTCACAATAAATCTGTATCATTGTTCATCAGGAATTAACATCTTGAGAATAAATGAGACAGTTACCAAGAGACACATGGCTGATCCTTCAACTCAGTTGTATCTATTTATAAATGTCCATACTGTGCATGTCTGGGTGCACATCTCTGCTTTTACATATGCATTGGTCTGTTCCTCCCTAAAACCTTTTCAAGGGACTGGCCATTTTAAACTCAATTGGATGGAGAGTTAAGAGTCTCAGAGTTATTACAAGATTCCTGAGAATAGCCTGGGAGAGGAGGGATTGAGATCACAGCAATTCCTCACTGAGAAAAGGGCTGCAGCACGAAGCCCGTCCCTACTAGAGAACCTAAATGGAGGAGAGCTGTTACAAACATCCCAGCCAGAACAAATGTTTCAGCTGAGCCTTATACTATTTTGAAGACCAGAAAGCTCCATTCTTAAGAACCTGGTCTTTGCTTCTTTTATGTTTGTGAGGCTCTCTCTTGTGATTTCCTTCGTGCTTGTCCTTCACTAATTCCCACAAAAACTTTTTTATGTTGGCTGTGCTGCCTGCTGTGTGAGGAAATATGAAGATCTTTAATTAGCCTGGAAGATGTGTATTGTTTTCTTCAAGGACAAAAAATCAACTCTGGGGAGAAAAGGTGGGGGGTGGGAGAAAGAATCTGGAGAAAGGCTCATGTGGTAGCTTTTGTTCGGTGGGATTCACTTTTTTTTTTTTCTTTTTCCTTTCATCATATGTTTGTTTTCTTTGTGGTGACTTTTGTGGATGATTTCTAGAATGCGGTTTAAGATCTCTGTTTTTAAGAACTTAGTGTGGCCTACAGTGTCAAATAGGTAGGTGTTTCCATTAACTGTAGTGAGTACTTCAGAACAAATAGTTAAAGCAGTCACATTGCTGATTATAACACTAAAGAAATGTATGTGCTGAGTCATTTTTGATAGTCTTTGACCCTAAAATTTGTGTTGTCTATGTACGCTACGTATATTCTTAAGATCATATCTGCACTGCATATGACATGTAGAAATTCTGATCTCTTTTTTATTTTACCATTCTATAGACTCATTCTTGAGATGGCCTTACCAGAAACTTTTCCTGAATAGAATGTAAGACTGGGTATGGTGACTTTAAAACAACAACTTGAGTCTACTTCTGTTACAAGTAATTGTGCACTTGCAATGATCGCTAATGCTGGGTGTTGTTTCTGCCTAACTTTTAATGAGGAAAATAAGAGTTTTATATTCGTAACAACTTTCTTAATAACATACCTCCCAATCAGTCCTGCACTGATTAATTCTAAATGTAACATGTCAGCGAGAACACCCCAGTGGCTTAATTTATTTGTCAAATTAAGAGTATGCGTGCGTTGCTATAGAACCACCAATGTGTAGGGCTTGACTCTAATGCTGCAGTCAATTGTTTTTATTTTTTCATTTTGAATAATTCATCACTAAAAGGATCAACTTAATTTCCCCCATTCCCTTCCCAGAAGACTGTAATTAACAGAGACCACATTCCTTATGAGGTTTTACAACTTTAAGTACACAAACTGCACTTAGTTTTTGGTTTAAAAGACTAGACAACATCCCCTTAATATTAATTAGAATTAGGTGTTGTCTGTATTGCAAGCTTTTTCATCTTATTGTGATGAATTCTTTTGAGTTCCTATAAGGTGTTAGAGTACAAATTATTCCTCATTGATTTCTTATATGGAAGTAAGGTGGGGAGAGCCTAGACAGAGTCTATGGTTCAAAGTAGCTGGCTGTTAAGTATCGATCTGTTTAAGTTAACAAGAGCATTCTTGTCAAGTGTTCCCTGTGTTTCTATACATTCTCCTCTTTTATATAAAAGTCCATATAAAGGAACTTTTTTTTTTTTTCTGTAGACATTCTGATAAAGACATCAGAAAGCATCCAGAAAGGGAAAAAAATAAATTAGAAAAGCTGCTAACACTTGCACAGCAACACGATTAATTCTTCTGGTAACTGCTTTAGCATTGTTTGCTTCATTTGCTGCACTTGATGCAGGGAAAATCTGTTGTTTCAAAGGTTTTCCCTCACTGCTTGTGAACTCTCCTGAATGTATGTGCTGTGGGCTATCTCGCTTATCTTCTCAGGCAACTGAAAGTTGCTCCCACACAGCAATACCACAGGTAACAACTATACCTGCAGAGATAACATAGCCTGCTTTAAAAACACACAAATAAATCCACAACACATAAAGCCACTAAACCAGACCAACAATAGACTTAGAGGCTGAAATGCCCTGTTAAATAGGGTATGTTATAAATTGTGTTTTTGTTTTTTGCCCTGTAAGGGTACTTTTGGGTATAACTGCTTTTATTGATGTCTGACAGCCTTTGGCAGCAGACTATGTAGAAACTATTAATTCTGAGATGCTACTGGGGTGCCTGAAGATGTTAGCTCATTGTATCGGTAGTTATCATACAATCATTAAGGCTGGAAAAGACCTTCAAGATCACCTGGTCCAACCATCACCCTACCACCAATGTCACCCATTGAACCATGTCCCTAAGCACCATGTCCAACCTTTCCTTAAACACCCCCAGGGATGGTGACTCCACCACCTCCCTGGGCAACCTGTTCCAATTGACCTAAAGGACAAATAATCCAAGGGCTGGTTGCAGCCTCAGGATTCTTTTGGAAGGACATAGGCTTGACCCAACCAACATACCTGTCCCTGGCACTGGTTGGGTTAGAAGTTCCATAGCAACTTTCTGACCACAGGTGGTCAGAAGCACTGGGGTAATTGCAGCTGAAGAGCAGAGGGAGGGAGGGACCCAGGTGCAGACTAATGGCCAGGTTAATCTGAGGGATGGGAGCTCAGGATGAGAAGAAAGAGAATATGCTCACAGCTCTATTTCATTAATCTTCTGTCCGTGACTTATGAGGGAGTGCAGTGATAGGACAAGGAGTAATGGCTTTAAACTAAAAGAGGGTAGATTTACACTAGATATAAGGAAAAAATCCTTCACTATAAGGTGGTGAGGCACTGGCATAGGTTTCTCAGAGAAGCTGTGGATGTCCCATACCTGGAAATGTTCAAGGCCAGGTTGGATTGAGTTTTGGGCAACCTGGGCTGGTGGGAGGTGTCCCTGCTCATGGCAGAGGGGTTGGGATTTGAAGATCTTTAAGGTTCCTTTTAACCAAAACCATTATATGACTAATACATGGCTAAAGCCAGGCTTCAGTAAGAACGTATGGACCATAAGATACATAGGGTGTTACATTTAGTGGATGAACAGCTAAGTCTTGCCACCATAAGCTGTGTTTGAACTCTTGTGAGATCATCCCTGAAACTCCAGAGCTCTAGAAAATCTTATGAGTATTGAACTATATAGAACAAAAAGATTTTAACTAGTGAAACTGAGCTTATCTTCAGGTACCTTTCAGGGTCTGTCTTAAAGCTCAGATTTGGCATTGCAATATAGAGCATAAGCTGCATCCTGATCTGTGTTGGAGGATCCCCAAATCCATCTTCTTGTGCAGCATAGCCATCCATCCAATGTGGGAGGTAAGCAAAACTTTCCCCCAGATGTGTATTCAAGGCCAAATCCTGCCCTCTAGTGCACTGTTGCTGAAGGGGGAAGGAAGACCTGACTAAGGTTTGACTTTCGGTACAAAATTAATACACCTCATTTACTCCTGATTTTTCTGTCCATTAGGTTGCAGCAGTCATCGCTATTTTTCAGCAGATGGACTTGTTTTGCAAAGCAGAACATTGGTGTTAGTAAGGCCTTTAGTGTTTCAGTAATGGTTGCCAACATGTATCTTGTGTCTGAGTTCTTCCTGTTATTTTGTTTGCTTTGTGTTTTTTTTTTCTTTTTTCTTTCTCAAGTGTAAGTGGTAAGCAATAACTTTTCTCTTACTGCTGTCTTACTGATGATGTGCACGGGGGCTTCAACAACATCTTGTGTAATAGTAAGGTAAATTATTTCTAAGCCAATTAAACTTATACTGAAAGTGCAAAGTAAAATGCTTAAGAAATGGTAGATGGAAGAGAGAGTGGATTCCCGGGCAATCACTGCGAATATTATGTGATAGTTTGATAATTTCAGTTTCATGTTGTTTCAGGGACCTCCTACGGTGTTCTCTAGAAATATGTTTTTAGGCTCTTTGACTTTAGAGTTTGTGGTAGCCATAGTGGGGACAGGACCTTAACCTAGGGCTCTATTCCAAGGCTCAGGCCACTGAGCTGGGTTATCTCATAGTATTGAAATGAGGCACAATGGATATTCCACTCTGGCTCACCACATTAATCACAGCTGTACCAAACTGACCTGGTAAATCCTTCATCCCTCTGGCTAATGTGAGCTTCACCAGGTTATTTGTGTTTCTGTGCACCTGAGTGTGGTTTTCAAATACCAGAGTTTAAAATACTTGAACTTCTAATTGTTTCCCTCCCCTGCCTTCTTGTAAGATTTGGAGCTTTTAACAGCATGCCTTGGAAGACAAGGAGGTGTTCCCAGCCAGATTTTACACAGAGTTTTACACATTTGACTAACAAATGCACAAATGTTCACGTGGCAATTTTACAGCAAATTGTATGAGTTTTGAGTTGAATCATTTTGAATCATTTAATTTTTGAGCTTTCTCTTCTAAGTCAAATTGAAGAGGATAAGGGGAAAGGAAAGTCGTTTCTCACCAGAAGGGCCTGCCCAGGTGGAGGTGTGGGGACTGGCTGTCAGCTGGGGGCTGTCGTATAGGCCTCCACAAACTAGAGGTACATGCTGTAAGGTTTTATCTTGCTCATCCTCTACCTTGATTTCCACTGCAGGTTGCCCAAATAAACAGTTAAAATGCAATGAATTCAGAAGCAGCTATTCTACAGGAGCCTAATGCAAGTTGTCCTAAAAGCACCTGATTTTAGGGAGTGGAAGCTCATGGCTAGCACTTTGTGAAAATGAGGAAGGTAACTGAAGCATTCAAAGTAACTCATCTGTTTTCAAGAATCTTGGCTTAAAACATCTCATTTTTTTTGGTATTCTATTTCCATTTAAGTAAATGCTTTACTTGCCCTGGGGATACTGCGTGTTGCACATCCTTCATGCTAAAAAGTAGTTCACACAGAACAAAAATGAAAACTAAGGCTGCTTCAGAATTTTCCATCAAAATTGACCCGTGATAAATACTGTGTTTTCAACTCAATAAGGGCAAAATGGATTTTCTCCCACTCCAGATCACTTTTATAGGGGGGTGAGCAAGACTTATTATTATGATTATTATTATTTTCTGGAAAGTCTTAATGTTCTTACTTGAAAAAACTGTTAAATCTTAAATATATATATATATATAATATATATAAACTGGTTTTATGGATACAAGTCTCTTTATCCTTCTCTGATGTTCAGGGTTCACAGAGGGACTGCAGATCTTTGGCTGGGTTGACTGCTTCATTTCCAAAAGATGACTGCGAAACATCACAAGAGATGAAATGAATCTGAGAAGTCCAGCAAAATGGGCTTGAATTACTGCTCCTATGAAAATCTGAAGAAATCTTTCCAACCACTTTCCCACTTATTATGACATATTTTGAATCTTGTACTCAATGAAAATATTTCCCTGGAAATATTTCCCTGAAAACTTGGATTATTTTTTTTCTTCCCAAAATCTTCATTTTTTTTTTTTAATGAGGAAAAAATTCGTTTGACTTGCTCTAATGAAAAACTTTCTCTGAAGAATTTTGAAATAGAGCTTTTATTATTTTATTTTTTAATGGATTTTGTACATATTGGCTGTCAAAAGTGACCTGAAGTTTCAAAATATCTAACCGGTGATTGGTGAAGGGTCAGCAATGCTCTTTGAACTTGTCACCTGATTTATGCATGGCCAAAATGTTGCACCATCTTGTGGACAGCAAGATTATGGCATCGTTGCAGAATTCTTTCACCCATTTGAAGAAGGTAGTACCAGAGCTTTAGCTAGATACAGATATTCATTTTCAATACACATATACTAATCTTTTATCTGCTTTAAACAGCTTGTTTCTTTTGCAAAGGTGAAACTTGAATGAAATTTTCTTATTGATTTATTAAATTAAAAGGCCTCATGTAGCCTTAATCTAGCCTCAAGAACACTTCATGGCAGGGTTCATTGGATGATTTTTCTTATGTTTATAATCTGTATAAATTATGCAATATTTTTGTAACATCCTATATCATGATATGATTTAATATTCCATATATATTCTTGAGCCTGAAAGTAATGTGGAGAGATGTCTTTGAAAGGCCATTAAGTATAAATAAATTAGAATGAGAGCTAGAGTGGTACTGGTGAATAACATTCCTCAATAAGGAGACCTAGTAGACTAAATTAGATGAGTAAATTATTACTTAATAATGCCATGCTTAAAACATTCCTAATAGTTAGGGCATTCACCTGGGAGTGTTAACTTATCTGGCCAAAGGACTGCTTACCCAGCAGCTATGTAATGTAAAATACCGTGCAGTTCCAGAAGCAGGCACAAATGAAGAAATACCAAGAAAATGCCCTTAACGGTGCTCTGTAGATGAGGGTCACCCTGGGCATGTGCTCTTTAGCCTTATGAAACCTGATTTCTTTGCTGGGCAAGTTCATTGGTTTCAAGGAATATGGGCAGAGTGCTGCAGAATGGAATTTCTGGGAATCCCTGGTGCCCACTGAATTTAGGAGCCTGTTGGAGGTACAGAACACCAAAGTGAGACTGGCTGTTTTCTAACTAACTTGTTTCAGTTCCATTGAAGTCCCTTATCAAATCTAGACTGCTGCCCTTGCTCCAAAGCCTTAACAGCCCTGGTGCAGCCCAGATCCTAGATAGCATGATAGTGCTCAAGCGTTTGAGCTCCTACTTCCTCCTGAATTACCACGGCAGGCTGAGATAAGTGGGCAGGGAAAGGTGGGATCATATTTGGGCAAGTTGAGGGGTCCAGCATCTGTGGTATTAATTTCTGCTTGCTTTTTAAGCTCCCTTTTTCCTGCTTATTTTAGGTGAACAACAGGCCAGGCAAAATAAGAGTTGGAAAATGTAACTGAGGAGACAGGACAGGCTTGGTGTCCACTCGAGATGTTTTCAGCATGCTAGGAGAAGAATGATACCAAAAATGTGTGGCTCTCACACACTTCTCAGGTTCTCACTGGGTCAACCTCTTTCAGGAACAGATTTAAAACCTGTCATCACTGCAGCCTGCAAGGGACTGCAGAGATGCTGTGAGCTAGCTCTAAATGCCCTCGTGTCAGCTCTGAACTCTGAGCTTTGAGGGGGAAGATTACTGGACCAAGCTGGGCTCTGCACTGGCAGCATCAGCTTGATGTTTACCCTAAGTTACAGTCAGCATGGATAAGCTCTGGTAGTCTGAGTCTCTGCTCATGCTTGAGCTTTTGGGGAACTTTTGGTCACCTCTTTCCCTTCCTGCTCACAAAGCCTGGAAGTCCACATTGATGGTTCTGTTCAGGAAAGACTTAAAGTTCATTTTTCTCATCGCTACGCTAGCTTTAATTAACCCCCGCTTCTGGTAGTGGTAAGAAGTGAGCGTGGAGAGCAGCTGTTTGTGATTTCACTGCAGAGCCACCAAATGCAGTGTGGACAGAACAGGTCCAAGTGCTGCTGGGGTTATTCCTGCTCTCCTGCATTTTGCTGACTCCATGTCAGTGGTCCCAGCAATGCAACTGCAGCAGAAGATGCTCAGCCTTGTCTGCATGCAGAATTTTTCTGTAGTGTGAGGGTACTCTGTATGTACTGGTGGTTTTTTTTGTTTTTTTTTTTTGGTTTTTTTTTTAACCTGTATTGCCTTAACAGAGACTAAAGGATGTTGTGAGCCTCCCTGTGTTGCTGTCATGAGAACTGTAATGATCAAGCCAAACTCTGCATTAACTGTGTCCACTTCAGTGGATTCAAAAAGCTCAGTCAGGCTTCTGGCTATGACTAAATCATCTAATTATAGCCTTCCCGTGCTGTGCTTTTTGCATTCGTTCCTGATCCATCATTGCATTGATTTTTAGAGTTGTGTTCTTTAGCACTCCGTGGTCTCAATTTTCACATCCTCCTCGTCTCCTCTGCTCTCAACTTCTCTGAGCTTGCTGCATGTTGACTTCTTATCTTTCTAAGCATTTTCCTTAAACCATGCTTTTAATCATGTTTCTCTGCCTAGGTGACTCTTCACCATTTCTGCAAAGCTTTGACTTTTGTGCAAGTTCATATTAGACTCTCTGTGGCTCTGTGGTCTGCTTTTTGACCTGTACAAAATGGATGTTCCCTCCTGGTTACATCACAAGTGACGTCAAAAATTGCAGAGTGGTAAAATATTGAGTTTTAGGCTACCTTGGGCAGCTTTCTACTGTAAATGTCAAAAAAGGAAAATGAAAGTATTATGTCTTTGCCATATTATTGCACAAACTTGGAAGCCCCTGGAGTTCACAGAGCAGTGATACTATGCCCCATTCAGCTCAAATTTAGATCAAAACAGGCTCCCAGAAATAACTTATAAATGTGGGGGCATATTTCATCTAATTCTGAGCTGGAACTTGAAACTAGTTGACTTTAATGGTTTGCAGTCCTGCTATTTAATATTGAGATCTGTGACGCTGGATGTTTCTCCAAAAGCCTCAAATTGTAGAGACAGAATAAATATGGAAATCTCTTATTTTTATTTTGTTTCAGTTTTACAGAGTTTGTCTGTGAAGTATAAATTTGAAGAACTCATAAAAAAACACTCAACACATTATTAAAATTCTATGATATAGTTTTAGCTTTAATTTTTTAAAAAATCTTATGTCATGATTGTGTGAATTTCCCTGTATCCATTTTGCATAGCTTTAGCTCAGCTCCAAAGACAGATTAGCTGTCTTACTAAATGTTCCCAAAAAGTATGACTGAGATTCCTTCTTAATACTCTTCTCAGCTGAGCTTATGTATAATCCTTTTCAAAGTGTAAAATGCCGAGGGATGTTTATATGCTGTAGCTTATATGACAGTATATTGTTGTTCCTTCACACTTCACTGAACTGTCTTCGAATACTAATCTATAAATCACTTACAATTCTCATATGCACTTTAAAACTTTGTGCAGCTCGTGGCATTGTCTGTTCTTTTCTAGATATATAAGACACTTTAGTGTAAAGAACAACAGACTGTAATGATTTCACATTTCTTTTTCTGTGGTACTTAGGGGCCTTTGCTGAAACAAGGGACAAATTATGCTGGACCCTGTAGGACTGCATGGGTATGTCCCACTTTAAGGGAGCTGTAAGTGGGTGGGCAGAGGTGAGATCTTCCCATCTCACTAATGACAGAAGATTTTTTTTGTTTTGTTTTTAATTTATTATTTTTACTCTATTTTTATTTTTCCCCTGAGATCATATAGGCTTGGGCAGAGTTTGCAATTGAATCGATATCTCCTGAATTTCAAAGGCTGCACTTCCACTATTCATTAAGTAGTCTTTTTTTTTTTTTTTCCAAGGGTTAATAAATATCAACAAGCTAACTCATATTTCGGAAAGCGAGTGCGTTTTCCCCACTAACCTAATTAGAAGCTGTTCTTTCCCATGTAGAAATGAGGTCCAATGCTGTAAGGTCTTTCTCAATTTCAGGGGAGGATGGGGGGTCCTGCAGGTGGGGCTCTGGGCAGGCATTAAGTGGAAGAAGGAGTGGAAAGGGGAGACTCCCTGGCTCTTCCTTGCCAGGGCATAAGACAAACTTTGCCCTGTGGTGAAAATAGGCTCCCTGCCTACTCTAGTGGACTGGCTGTGGAGGGAAGAGGGAGTTACTCCTCGGAAAGGGTCGTGGAGTGGTGTCTCGTATCCTGGTTTGCTTCAGGACAAACCTGTGCTGAACGAGCATGGGGTGACACTCTGATGTTCAGTCTGTGTGATGCAAAGGGTTTGTTGTGTAAGGAAGAGAATGCATAGGCAGGAACTTTTTTTTTTTTTTTTTCCTTTTTTTTCCCTGAGGAACTTGGCTTGAGAGGCAGCATAGGAGAACAGGTTTTTTTCCCCTGTTCCATGTAGTGGTCAGAAGGGTTTGCCATGCATCTCTTTGGGCAGTTCTGCTTGCCCAGCTCTTCTTTTGAAAACTGTTCTGCACATTCATACAACTGCAAATAATTCAGGGACATCTGTGTGCCCAGCACAACAAACTCCCATGAGACTATAATGCCACCAGGGCACATCAAACATGCAACCATCCTGCCATGGAGGGAAGTCTGACATCACGCTAAGGATTTGGGACCTTTCTCCTACATCAGAGCTTAAAGGCTTATGGCTCTAATTAAATGTACCTTTTAACTACACTTCTGCTATTGGCTTCCATAACAGTCTCTCTAAGCCTGTTCTAGCCATGCAGCTGGAAGATTTAGCCAGTTAAGCATGTGATGGGATGTGTAACCTTCAGAACTGGAGGAGCTGGGATTCCCCAAAACAGCGATTGCTCTGGTGCTTGGTGGGCAACCCGGGCACTTATGCTTTCCCTAAGGCACTGCACTACGGCCCATGCTTGCTTCCCTGAAGAAAGAAGCAACACCCAGGAAGGAGCTTATTTATTTAAAGGTTTTTAAGTATGTAATAGAAATGCACCAAAAATGTCTTCATTAATTTGATTGGATAGTTGAATCCTTAGGAAAACAAAACAATTTCATAAGATGAAGTGTGCATGCTTTTAGTCTTGGTTAGGCAGATCTTACTCAGAGGTAGGGCTTTTTTTTTTTTTTATTTATTTATTTAATGCTCTTTTCCCTGTTTTGAAAACTGGATTTTACAAGTTTTTGTTGCGAGAACAGAAGGGGCAGCATCTGGCTTCATGGGCTGAACTGGAGGGCTGGAACTGGGCTAGAAGAATGTGTTTGGATCGTGACTTGTGATGCAGATTTTTATTTACTTTATTTTTTTTTAACTTAAACACCATTTTTTTTTTACTAGCAAAGCATAGTTGGCTGTACAGTCCCCACTTCCTCTGAAAACCCCTGAACTCCAGCACCCTTGGAAGAAGAATTCTACCAAAAGCAAACAAAAAAAAGTAAGACGTAAATTTCACGGCTTATTAGAAAGTAAACATCTCTCCAGCAAAACACAACCCACCTTTTCTTCCACTGCAAACAGCTGGCTTAACCCCCCTGAGCACGGAAAGGGGGGAGGAAAAATAAATAAATAAATAAAAAATCTCCAATCGTGGTGGAAGCCTTGAGGGTTTTAACGTGATTTCCCAGTGTCCGTGCCGGGGTCGGGGGGAAGGTCGGGATAAACCCGGAGCAGTGGGGCTGTGCGGGGCGAGGGGCGCGGAGCTGCGCGTTCCCCCCCCCCCGCCGCAGCGGCGGCCCCGGAGTGCTGGGGGCGGGCAGAGCCGCGCTCGCCTCGCCTCTGCTTTTGGAGGGCGGGGGAAAGAAGCGGCCGGGTGGGGAAGGGGGGCTTGCTTTGGGTTTGGGTTTGGAGCCGGGAAGCCGGGAAGCCAGCTCGCCAAGCCTTACGCCCGGGGGCGAAGTCCCGGTGCGGGGGCAGCCCGCCCTGTCCATCCGCCCGGCGGGGCGCAGAGCCCCCCCCCAAGACCAACTTTCCCGGCCGGCCCCAGCATGAACCAGACGGCCGGGGTGACCAACAACGTTCGCTGCTCCGGCGGCAAAGGGCCCAAGGTAAGACCGGTAAACTGCCTTGCTCCCCCTGGCTGCTCCCGGGCAGCAGCCCCGACCCTAAACCTGTGGCTGGGAGCAGCTCTCCCCGCCCCGGGGCAGCATCCCTCTGGTCCTGCACTTCGCCAACTTGAGCATCCTTCCCTGGCTCCCCCCAGCTCGGAGCTCACGGCCGGGTTCACGCCCTTTAGGCTGCGGCTCCGGGAAGTGCCGAAGCGGGGTTGTAGGGAGCGAGGATGCTGCGGCCTCGTAGCATCACTGCTGGACCGGTCCCGGCTGGCGCTCCTGCTTCTAAGGGGTTAAAATGATGTGAAGGTAAAGATTAGTGCCGGTGTGCTGTGTGCGGGCAGGTGCGTCTGTAGCTGCTGCTTTGCTTCTTGCCACGGTGCGTTTGCATAGCCAGCATCTGGAAGAAAAAAATAATATCTGGGATAAAACACCTGATTGTGCGCTCTGCTGCATCTGACAGAAATGGAATGGGGTTCTCGCACCTGATTCAGATCAAATTTGCACTAGCCTTTTCTGGTATTAATGAGCATGGCCCTTGCGTTTGCCTTTACAACACTGGTATGCTGTAATGTTAAACGAGAGTTGGGTAAATTAGCTTGCCTCTTCTAGGCAATTCTCTTGATGCTTCTTCTACAACTCTTCAAAGTGTATTTCAATGTTTGTATTTCTATTTGGGGGGGATTTTTTTTGATTTTTTTTTTTTTCCCTAAAGATTTCAAATGCCTTTGTAAGGCTAGCATTTTGTAGAGAGACATTCATTGTTGGTTAGTGGGGTGCACCATGAAGAAATGCAAAACTTATGTTTTACCAAAAATGGTGCTGTTAGCTTCTTTTTTATTTTACCTCTTAATACTGGCTTTTGCATTCTGTCTTCTAGACTTGATGTGGTGGTGATGTTTGAAATGCAGGTTCTGCTGCTCACCTGGTTGGCAACGTCCCGTTTAATCAGTACAGCCCTGCTTGTGAGAGTTTGCCAACTCTTAGGCACACTGATATACCCCATACCTCTCCTGTAAAATGAATTCAGTTAGTCCTCTTTTCTCATATGATGCTTAAAGGATTAAACCCACTTGTCCTGCATCTATGTGAGTATTAAAAGATGCTACATGGTGAGGGCTGTGGAAGTACACAGATTAGATGAGTCTGCTGAAGTTATTTACTTAGCTCCATGACTAATCATATATTTGAAGTGAAACCCATTCATAAGCAATTTGCATAATTCAAGGGCCTTAAACTGAAGGTCCTCCATGGATCTTGCCTGTAATTTCAAAGTTGGGCCTCCTTTCTTTGGACTTTCTGGTTTTCTGTGAGTTTTGGGTTGAGCAGGTAAGGTTATTGCATGTCAGTAATAATTTATTTTATCAAGCTGCTGACCTAATGCTTTAGTGCAGAAGGAAGAGATGAAGCTCAAATGTGTGTATTCTTAGCACATGATAACTGATACCTTTGTATTTGTCTTGAAGGCATCCTCATCTTATTTTCAGACATTGTAGTACATGGATATTTTTTCCTTTGGAAATAAATATATATGTTTTTTTCAAATCAGAAGATTGAAATGATTGATGGTTTCAGGTTTTTAATTAAAACACAGTAAGCTCCATGGATGACTGATTTATTTGCAAGAAAACCTTGCAGAGCTCAGAAATGTGAGCATATAAAATAGAACCAAAAAAGAAAAACATCTGAAAGAGGTCTGTGGTGGACTAGACAAGAGGCAGAATAAGTAAGTGTTTTGTGACACTGACTTCTGAAGCATGGAGATGCCTGTGAGATGTTTAATGTCTGTTTTGCCGGGGGGGGCGGGGGGGGGGTGGGGCGTGAGGAGGGGAAGGCTAATAATAATAATAATTAAAAAAAATAAACAAACCTAAAGTCTCTGGCTTTCCTATCTCCTAACTTTTAAACTCACTGGCTAACTTTAATCGAAATAGACAGAACCAGAGAAGCTTTGCAAACATCAACTTTCTACAAGTGGCATGGAAATCAATTGCTTCGTAGAGAAGAATAACTATTTAACCTGACCAGGGGAAGAGGCAAGGAGAAATCATCCCTTGTCTCCACTTGCCCTGTCTCATCAACTCAGTCATCATGTGGATATAAGTACAACATGGGCTGCCTACAGACCATCCCGGGCTGCGTAGAGGTTGGGAGAGAATGGGGGAAAGGAAGAAGTGTTGAGTAAGCTCCCGAAAGAAGTGGATGGTTTTGGTAGGAAAGCAGTAGTGATGTGTGAGAGCTGGGGTATTTGCAAGAGGGGCTGGGTTGTGCGGATAGCGTGGGATGCATTGCAAGTCAAGTGCCATTATTTCCACTGCTTGTGAAATAAGTTGTTCTTTTTCCTTCCCCCAAAATATATTAGCACATTGTGTCATCTTAAGAGCTGCAATTGCCGAGTCACCAGGGCAAGGTCACTCTTCTTCCTGTCTTCACTTGATTTTTCCTCTTGCTAGGCAATAAGCACTCAGGCTCCAACTTTCCTCTGAAAGATTTACAGCTTTACACAGTTGTGATGAGCAGTGGAGACAACGTTTTAGAGAGGGATACTGTTAAAGGCCTTAAGTGACTAGCTTGATTGTAATTTCAAACTGTAGTAATGCATGCCCACTAAAACATGTATGGTTTACAGACATTTCCATGTAACAACTTTTACCTGTTTTAACCAAGATCTAGCTCTAAGACATGAGTGGTTTCTATTGAAAGGCTGCGATTTGTTTGTTAGAGAGAACTATTTTTGAGAAATAGTTGGTGTACATACGGTTTCTAATGCTCTTTTTTTTCTGCCTATGACTAATCCCATTGCCTTTCTTAAGAGAATTTGTGGGAGGAAGGAGAGTGGATTCACCCCAACACTGCAATGAAAATCTTCATTGTAGGAACATTTCTGACATGTTTGGGTGCTTGTGGTAGTGAGCCCTAAACTGCTGAGAGTCTGCACAAAACCAGGCAGCCCTCTTGTGTGGGCCAGGAGCAGGCTTCAGCTCTGACTAAGGAAGTGAGCGTTTTTGGAAAGATGGTTCAGTTATTCAGATACCGGCATAAGAATTTGGGGGTCAGTTCCCAGCTGTCTCGTTTTGACAGATTTCTTGAATGAATTAATGAGGGCTAGCTCCATATGGGGACTCAGGCACTTCAGCACTGCACATTGCAGCTCCTGGCTCTTGGCTTCTGTTAGCAGTCCAGAGCCCCATGCCAACCTACACAAGGCACAGAAGTTGTCTTAAATCTCGCTTCTTTTCTGAAATTATTACCAAAGTAGATGCTGTGAGAAGTAACTATTTCATATTGACACTCCCAATTTCATCTGTTTTGAGGGAAGAAAGTCTACAGAAAAACGTTGGGAGTCATTTCTTTCTTTGGATACAGTTCTGGTCGGGGTCATCTATCTGCGTACAGTGAGCAAGGAGGTATCTCGGGGAGCAGGATTTGTGGATCTGGTGTACTTTTAAGCACTGATGGGGATTCAGAGTCTGACCAGCTCCTGTACTCCAGGGAACTGCTGTAGCTAAAGGAGGAGAGGCTTCTGCACAGCAGGAGCACTCCTGTATTCCCCTCTTGGAGAATGGCCAATGCCTGTTCTTTGGAGCAGGGAAGGAGATGGAAAGCCTCAATGTCTCCAGGGGAGAGAGGGATGCACTTTCTCTTTACTTTGTGTGAAAATGCATTTAGCCAAACCGTTGGCTCATATACACATCTGGAGGGGATGGTTTGAATCCCCCAGTTTTGTGCAGCAGCCTCATGTGAAGATTAGTGTGTAATGGTTGGCACAACACTCCTGCTGATTCAGTCTCTTTTGATTTCTCTCTGGCCATCTCTTTGAATGAATATATCTGTGCTAGCTGTTTAGCGTGGAGCTCAGTCTTAGACACAGTCAATGTGCATCTTCTGGGTCAGGTTTCCTACCTCTGAGACATGTTGTCCCATCAGATATTGGTACAGCTTAGTTGGTGTACACCAGTACACAATGTATGACCCCAGTAGCACATCAGTGACAAGAACCCAAATAGCCTGCGTGTGTTCTGAAGGTAATGCTTTTCTTTTGATACCTGAATTGCAATGTTTTGTTAGACATTTAAATCTCTTTGTGGATCTAGGCTTTAACCTCTTCCTGATTCAGATCCCAATGAGTGGGTTGGAGGTGAGTGTTTTCTTCTCATAACAGGAATGATAGGAATCACTCAAGCTCTACGGCAAAAAGAAACAACACTGGGATTAAATTGAGTAAACGGTGTGTGTTTCCATTGTGGGTTTCCTAGGTGTGGCTTACAAGACACATTTTAGGCTACAAGAGATACTGAGCAACCACCCTTCCTCTCTTGGCTTTATGTATGTCTGCATATTAAGAAAAGCTCATTGAATCAAACTCTTGAGGTTGGGACATCTGCCTCAATAACTGTAACTTGATTTTTAATCAGCACTAATGAATGCCTGAGGATAGCAGCAAATCATTTGGACAGTCTTTTTCTTCTTCTTCTTTTTTTTTTTTCATTTTAAAGAAGAGACAATTGTACTAATTATCAATATCAGTATGCAAGAAAGTGGGTATGAAAACAACTAAATGAAGTAATTTAAAGTCTTTGTAAAAATAAAGTACACTGAATTATGATGAACTGGAAATACAGTTTTGATTGTACCCTTGGTTGCGCCGCCATTATTTTGAAAATCACAAAATTAACCTATAAGAGAAATAATTTGTAGTTTTGGGATGCCCGTACAGAACAGAATATTTGCAAGGAGTTCAAGGGGCTGATCTAAGTGGGCAGTGCAGTGCTCGTGCAGCTGTGGTCAACAGCTCAATACTGCCCTTTAAACAGGATATGAAATATTTTTATTTTTTTTAAATGTTGCGTTATTCTTTAAACCATCCTTTAATAAGAGATTATTTCATCTTTACTTCTTTACTGGGTTAATCTAATTCTCTTCTCTTTTACATGAACTATTACCCCATGTGAATTTCACTGATTTCAGTTGAATTACTACTTATTTATGTTGGTTTAATTGCAGACAGATTCAATACCTCTAAATTTATGAAAGCAATAGAGCCACAGCATTTCTAGCACTCCTGGATGCAGAAAATGAAGATAAAGAAGCTATGGTAGCTCCTGTGTATTATTGCTGAAGTGGAAACAAGTTCAATTTTACTTGCACATTGCATTTTACTGTGTGGGGGAAGCTGCCATGTATGGGCACAACTAAGGAGTATATTTATGAGTTGTCCAATTTTAATACTGTAGTGGGAATGGAAAGTTGAATTCTGCACCCAATAAGTATTAAAGTAGGACCTGCTGTGGCTGCTAGGGTTTTAAAGCATGATCAGTCAGCCATCTTCAAAACCCAGCCCTGCTTGATGGACAGTCCCTTAAGAAATCACACTTCCATCTCAAGACATCAACCTTTCAGAATAGTCTAATATAGCACTGCATGAGAGCCCCAGCCACGATCAAGGCCCAGCCCTGCTGGATGCTGTAACCCCATATAGACAGAAATGGCTTTGCCTCAGAGAGTTTACACTTGAAGTTGACAATAGGGGCAAAAATCTGGGATAAGAGGAGAATTACCTTGTTTGTGCAGTGAAGTAAGGTGCTGAATATAAACTACCAAACTTACCAAACCTAATAATTAACTGAATACTTAATACTTTACTGAATTTCTCTATCATAGACAAAGAAGGCAAAACTAGCCATTATCCATTTAAGATCCAGTCGGCACATGTGCTCTCAACATCCCACCAACATATCCCTCTCTAAAAAACGTACTATCTCTTTCCCAAAATAGGTGTCAGCAGGAGAAAGTTGGGGTCAATGAAAAGGGAGAAATTTATTGACTTGGGAAATCTATAGACTTGCTCTGTCCGTTAGGAAGCCAGGATTTAGTCTGGCTACTCATGGAGAAACATTTATTTTGTACAAGGGGTGGAACTGTGTAGTGTTGATTTAACTCTTTCCCCTATATCAGTTTTTACAGATCCTCTATCTACTGTATCCTTTGTGGGGGATTGTTCACAAATCAGCAGAGGAAGGCAAAACCTGCCAAAACTGGGAAAGATGAACTGTAAATGAAGAAAAAATGCTAGAGAACTTCAGGGGAAGTGTTTGAAACTGTTTTTGTCACATTCTCACTCTTTCTTGTAAACTGTAAGTTCTCAGTTGGCAGTATCTGGTGGAAGCGCTGAATTAGTGAGAGATGTTTTGCTTCTGTTGATGTAAATGGAAAGACTTAAGAAATTTCTAAAACCTTAAGCAACCCAGCCTTAAGGATTTTAGGAGTATTGATTGTGGGAAGTTCTCAACCACATCGTGCATTATTTCAGACAGTGAAATCTGCTTTCTCTGTGGTTCTCCCTGTATACCTGATGGCTTTTGCCAGTTAATTCCAGGCATATTCCCTTGAGTGCTTCCTTTCACTGTCCTAGTGCCAGCTGTCCTGTAAGGTTTCCATCAACAGAAAATTTTGCAAGGAGCATGACGACAGGTTCAACACTAGAAATTTTGGTGGAAGATGCGAAGAGCCCCTTTGAAGTACGGGAAGACAAAGGGAGATGGCCAGGCTGACTCTATAAATGCCTGATGGATCAAGAACCTCCTGGTAGGGGTCACACTTTCCCCAGATGGAGGAAATCCAACTGCAAGATGCAACCTGGGGAAGAACTCGTGCAGTGCTTGTTGATGCCACTCGTTTGTGACATACCAAATGTATTCTGGGCGATGGGGAGTAAAAGGAGCAGGGTTGGTTGTACTGTTGTACAGGTATGCACCCTCAAGGGTGTATTTTGCCTAGAGTAGCTGTTATTTCAAGGTTTTTGAGGGGTTGGAGAAGGACTATTCTTTCACCAGTAAATGCTTGCCAGGAGCATTACGGTAGGGCTGTGAGGAGTTTCCAGCTGTTTGGGGGATTTTGTTCTCCATATCTCTGCAGTGCCCTCAGGTGAGGGCAGCCCCAAGCCCTGAATCTGAATGAGCTCTGGGGATCTGCAACATCAGAGCCATCCTGCTCTGGGTTTATTTGTGGGTGCTGCTCTCTGCTGCTGTTTTTCATCTTTAATGAGAGCTGAACACACCATAAAATTTTATTGAGTGTTTATGCTAACAAAATTAACTAACAGTTGGTGCTTTAAAAACGCAGCCGGAGCTATGAGTGCTGTAACTGGAATCTGCAATGGCTTTTTAACTGGTGTAGGACAGGGCAAATGTGTGAGCATCAATGTCATTTAACTGCAAACCTCTTTATATTAACCTGTTATTGACCAGAGCAGTTTAATAGAAATTTCAAGAAAATCTTAGTGTGATATGTGCTCAACCCTGCCCCTGCCACCCACCCCCCCAAATAAACAAATAAATAAATAAAAAATCCAACAACCAACCAAAAAAAGGCAGCCATAGCTGGAAGCTACATCAAAAATGTGGGGTTAATTTATAATATCAAGACCAGTGGGCTGATAATCAAAATAAATTAGCTTAGCAATTTCAGTACTTAAGTGCTTAAGTCAAATAATAGGAAGAAGATTTATTTTAACATTTTGACTATTGTGTTCCCAATAAAATAGATATAATATCATGCTGTGAACGCGGTATGGATCACTTGAGGCCATTGACTTCAGCAAGAGTACAAAGAACCTCTAGGCTATAGAAAAATAAGAAAAGGGATTAACTTCAGAGGCAATTTCTTGTTCTCTGGAACTCATTTGGGTTATTTCTATATTGGTGCTGCCAAGTAAACAGGAGAGACATTTGCCTTATTTATTTATTTTGCTCATTTGTTTATTTTCGTGCATCGTACCCACACCTACTCTGGACAGAATTCAATATTTATGATCTTTATATTATGCTGGGGATTTTTAATGCCCATTTTAAACAAAAGTAGCTAGATTGACATGCCGGGACATTTCTTTTGTAGATGAAATGGTTTGGTTATCAGTCAGCACTGAGAAGAATGTATTTACCTAGGTATTGGTAGGGCTAATTTGCATTTCATGGTGTTGCCAGAAATAAAGTTTGGTGTATAGACTTGTGTAATGCTAAAGGAGAAGATCTTGATTCACGAATTAAGTCCCAAGTTGCACTGGGATGTTGGCCAAGTGATTTAGGCTTTATGTTTTTGCATTGTCACTTAATAATCAGCTGAGATCTATGATAAAGGCCAGACACTGCTGCCAGCAAAAAAAAAATGCCCCAGCCTGCTTTTAGTCTCCCAGTATAGGCATGGTCTTGGTGGTCTACTGTGAAATCACAGCAGTCAGTAGTAACTGTTCCATACCAAGACTGGGGAAAATATTCTGTCCGTGCTTTAGTTTTTTCTGTTGCTAAGAATATGGATGAGCACTTCCTTTGCATGGTCTGCCAGCTCTTTCATGGAGGACAACAACTTTTTAACCCACTAAGTGGGGTTTCCCTTCTTACCATTGGCCTTATATTACTGTGTTTAAAATCAGAGATTTTAGGAAATATTAACATTGTTATGAATATATTCTCCATTGTGTTCAGGCATAGGAGGGACAGCAAGACAGAAGGATGCTTGATCCCTATACTGTGAAATGCAAACCTTGCTCTGGTAAATGTCCTCAGGGGAACCTTATGCAAAGGAGCAAGTTGAGCTTGGACACAACATGCATGTGGCGAGAGCAGGAGCATGTCAAATTTCAGCTTGTTTGAAGAGGAGATTGTTAAAATTAGGAAATGGTGGGGTAGCGAGAAAGAGAGCATGTATACTAATTTCTGGGTGCTGTGCCTTAGAGTAGGCAAAATGAAATATGCTGTGGCAAACCCAAGGCTTTTCCACATTGAGAGCCCCAGGGAGAGTGTTGGGAGGTGATGGAGGTGGCTGGTGCTGGGCCCCTGTCAGCTCGGCCTGCAAACCGAAAAGGGGCAGAACAGCAATGTTTTGGGGTGAGCTAATTTGCTTATTTGCAGATGGCATCTCAAATTGGAATGCTAGGAAGAGGTTTAAATTATGGCAGACAGATGTGTGCTGCTGCTAATTTACTGCTACTCAGGGCAGTAGATACAACATATGCTTTTTTTTTTATTTTATTTTTTTATTTTTTTGATGAATTAGTTTATGCTTCTAGGCTTTTGACTCTTGGACTTCCTCTTAGCATCCCAATATCCTAGTGTTTGCAGCTCTTCAGTGCAGTATTCCTTTATCCAAGTAAGATTTTGCAGGATGATGACCTCACACAGAGCCTTTGCTGCTGCTTTAACTGTTCCCCGAAGTGGAGGATCAGATAGTTTTTCAAAAGAAACAAGTCCAGGAAAGGTGCAGCAGCAGGGACTCGCTTCAATGTTATTTCTATCACAGCACTCCCTAGGAACACTGGTTGCATATTGGGATCCAATTGTACAAGAGGCTGTGCAGCCAGAGAGCACAATACTGGTTCTTATCAAAGCACAATACTGTTCCATCAAAGAGCGTACATTTTAAATTTGTTCACTGGTTTAGGGATATCCCTCAGACTAAGGACTTTATTCTTCACATTTTATTCTTGCTCTTCAGCATTGATTTCAGTGTGTGATCCCATTGATTTTCATGGGGCTTCTCTTAGGCTGCTTAACGTGAACCAGGGTTATATCTGGGGCCCGATGAAAGCACACAGTGTAATGCATTTTTCTCGACATGCTGTGTTGCCACACTGCCAGTCCTCGTCTGAGCACCTGTGGCACAGTTAATCTGCCAGCAGAGAGGCTGCCAATGTCTTTCAGTCGTTTACAGGGAGTGTAGCCACTTGTTATTGTTATGGATCTCTTTTCCACCAGGTCAGGACTAGCCTTGGATTTCCCAGGCTCTCTTCTGTGTGTTCTCTGTATCTCCGTATTTTCTGATTTGTTCCCACCTCAGTCACTTGAATTATGCTGACATTCCTAAACTCCCTAAGGCTGCAGATATGTTACAGTGCATATCTGCATCTCCTGTGTCTTTCACTCCTTTATTTGGGGTTCACTCTTGCTTCCTTCCTATACTTCCTTCCTATACCTCCTCTGCTCCTGCTGGTTTTCATGGCAGGGAGGACACTGAATATTCCACTTTACAAAGAAGTTAATTTAGTTCTTGTGAATAAAACCAGCTAGTTTTCCTTTAAGTAGTAAGGAAAATTCAAGGCCAATTGTGTTTTTTTGTTAACCATTTGTGTGAAATGTTGCCCATGAAGGATATTTAAATTGTTAATAGAACAAAGTACACTGCCATTGTGGTTTATCCAGCTCATGGACTGACTCAGGTTGAAACACAGATATCTTCACATGAGCTACTGAAAAGTTAATTATGGTTTTTGATTGCTACAACATGGGCTTTTAAGAAGGTTTTTGAAGCTGCTGCTCAGAATCTGCACCTAAAATTTGGAGCCACATGTGATCATTATAGAGCTGATGAGATATATAGTCAAGGATGAAGAGAGGAAAGAAACTGTTTTTGGACCCTCAAACTCTGTATTCATAGCAATATTTCAAGTATTTTTTTCCTTGCCTCTTTCCTTTCCCTCAAAAAACAGTAGAAAACTTCAATTTTTATTACTTTAATGGAAAGAAATCAATGCTCTGAACCATCATAATATTATGATAAAAATACTCAGTTACAGTATGTTGCTGTCAAAGAGAGATTTAAGTGACTCCAATGGTTAGCCTTCCTCAGGTACTTCCCTTTGCTAGCTTCATTTCATTTTACAGCATATCTTTTGCATCAGAACAAAACTGATTTCTATCTGATGTGGAGTAGCTTAAAGAGATGAAGATTATTCTGTTTGTTGTTGTTTTTGTTTATTTGTTTTTGAAATCAGAAGAGGGAGGTCCATGTCTAAATTTCAGTGTTGCCAGCAGAGGCAATGTCTCTAAATTTCTTGTGTACTGATGGAAGAGTTCCCAGTAGAGAAAGAGTGTAAAGCATGAAGTTTATTGAAGAACATAGTAATGAAAAACTGTGGCTCCTGGTGCTTAAAAATTTAGTGATTGTACAAAATGAGGCTTTCAGCACTTTAAATTATAGTTTGTAGAGACATTAGCACAAATGACTTATTCTTTCTGAAAAGCTCCCCTCTTCTAACTTCCTTGTAAACATTTATTAGATTTGGGTTTTAATATGAAGATCATCCAGAAGAAAAAAATATCAATATTTTAGCTAGAAGCTGTCACTTTAATATACTCTTCTACTATAGAAACAGAAACTGAGGAGTTAGGGGAAAGCTAGCAAAGTAAAAAGTGGTCCTAACACCTTTGCCCCCCTCTTAGCAAGTTAACCAAGACTGTAATGCTCTTCATGTAAACAATGATTGTATCCAGCTGAGAAATTTGCAGAGGCTGAAGCAGTGAGATGTACCCAAATACTAAAATAAGATGACAAAATGTAAATGTTGTCAAAGCAAAGGCAATACAATATCCCTTGTTTTGTACAAAAGGTACCTACTGTCCCATGAGGTGCTTGGAAGCTGGTTTGTATTTGCTTGTCAGTGGTTCCACTGAGTTCCCGTCACAGTGTTTGCCAAAAAAAGGTTTCTTTGATGACTGGGAAGGTTATATTGGTGCATCACTGAAAAGACAGCTTCTTTCTAATGTATAAATGTGAAGGAATTTTCACATTTTGGCTACATGTTTAGCTATGCTGTAACAGCTTTCCTAAGCATCACTATAATAGCATTGCCAAGCATGAAATTTCACTTATTTTCCAAGGTTTCCAATTTCTTTTAATAAAAAAGAAAATCAAATAATGCTCAAGTTTATAGCCAGTATTGGTGCAGAGATGTTCCATTAAAGGTGGAAAAATACCATCAAAATGATGCAAGGATGTTTACTTGAGTCCTCAGGAACTGCAGAGAGTGTTTCATTCTAACTAGGTAATCAATGTAAGGTGATCCTTGAAGGACAGGACTCAATTTAAGGATTACAACACCAATGTTTAGGTTTGTGATTTCAGCTCACATGTAATTTAGGGGTAGGGTTTTTCTCCATTATCACTATGTGAGATGTGCCAGGTATCCTTCCAGCTGCTGTACCATGGTAATACAAATTTCCTGCAGCTCCTGTGTTGTGTTTACCATCATCGACAATACATCTTGGAAGTCCTGGGACATCTCAAATGATCCTGGCCACTTTCACTTAGGTAGCTGTATTGGATTGGCCATACCTAAATTCCAATTATAGTCACTGCGACACAGTCAGTGCAATGCAGCTAACTGTAAGGTCACTGTGGGCCCGCTGGTCCCTAACTTTGACTTTTTTGACTAGATTCTTGTTGATTATAACAGGAGTTTAGACACCTGGTATTTTATAAGCACCTAAATTTAGGCATCCTAATCTCAAATTTCAACCCGCTTGCAGTTGCAGCCTTGTCCACTGTGTTACTAACTGTCTGTATGGATGAGAAAAGATGGGAAGAATTTGGTTTTAAATTCTTGCCTGCCATTTCCCAAGGGCCAGGACATTTCTTGTGGGTCAGGTTGGAGGGCTGCGTACTACAGTGTGATTAGCATACCTCTGATCAGTTTATCTATAATAAGATCTTGGGGAAAAATGACTGGTTTTATTTTCCTAGAATTTGTGGTTTGGAAAAGAAGGGGTTATTCTGATCAGAGTAATTGTGGCAGGAAACTTAGATTGATGTTTACACTTCAATCTTGATAAATCTTTGGAGAGAGATCCTCTTGTTTGGAGCAGGAGTGAAAGGATGCTTACGTGAATTGTGAAGTAGTGTTTGTTGTTGTTGTTATTGTTTGTTTACCTTTTTTTTTTTTTTTTGGAAAGGTTAGACGAGACAAGCCAATCCTTTTGAAACAGGAGAATAAGGGTTGCAAAAATGCTGATATCAATGAACAGGAGATTTATGAATCTCTATGTGGAGATGAAGGCAGATAAAACCGGCAAGGTTAAATCATGCTTTGCCTGTAATTGTGAATGTGATATCAACATTGGTCTCTTTGACTGCAAGCTCCTTTGGGAGCCCTGCAAGGCACGGTGAAAGAGCTGGTCAGCTACTAGCCAGGCCATGGTTTCTTTGGCACAGCTGCTCCCTCCTCAATTGCTCTAAGAACCAAAGATGGGGTATTTACTGGGTGTTCAAAATTAGGGCTAGGTCTCATTCTCCACTACATTAACATGGTTTTAATGCCAGCATGGAGACATTTCCTTTAGTCCTATTACCATAACCTCACTGGACTTAATTCAGCACATGGTTGATGGTAAGGAAAAGCCAGGCTGTGCCAGTATTGCTAACATCTCTTGGTGTATTAATGATATTATTATAGCATCCTACCCTGGTTCATTCATATTTATGACATCACTCCTAAATTATTCTGATATTAAAGATGAGCAAATGTTTGGAAGGTTGTTTTTTGAGGGAAATATAGCTGCCTTTATTCTCATTTTCTGTTCAGTAGCTTTGGATTGTTACAATGGAGTTTTCTTCTTCAGTTGTACTTTTTAAAGATATGTTTTCCCATTTAGAAATAACTCTTCAGCTAAGTGAAAATATAATATGTAAAAATCATTGGGAAAACATCATTTCCTAGGGAAACGTGCAAGCTCATTGGAAAGTTACTTTCAAAACTCTCCCAGAATTTAGAGACATTATCCTTAGAAGGGAGGGGATTAGGAGTGAAGGGAGAGGCAGTTATCTGCTAGGATATTTCTGTGGACTCCATTGGTGTAGTGTTTCAGCTTCTCAAAATCTCTAATGAGATTTTCTTCAGATCACTACTGATTACTGTTAAATTGGATTGGATTACATTAGATTCATGTTACGCCAGTTTTACAGACAGTGCAACTGAGAAATGATGACAATGGATTTTTGAAGATAGTTTTATATTATATATAAAGATGACATTTTGTGATCTTTGCACGAGTGTCTGCCATTACATGGGAGATGGGAACTGTTTGTGGGATTTTTCTTTTTTGCTTTTGAGAATCTCAGGGGTGCTTTTGTGAAACTTAGGCCACATAATTTTGAAGCTCACCTAACCCTTCTGGGATGCCCTCTGCTGCAATCTGTGGAAGAGCAAAAAAAAAGAATCCAGACTTCAACACTGTGTAATAATAAACCAACCACTCATTTATTTGCCCTCTGGCTGGCAGAAGGAAGGTGTTTGCACTCAAGTGGTTCAGTGACATCACTGGAGACTACCAGCCATTGCTGCTTTTATCCAATGCCCAGACATCTCTGGAAATATAAGTATTCAATTTCTCTGATTTCATTAGGGTTAGGTGTCTAGATACTTCAAGAACTGTCACCCTATAAAACTGCTCCTGAATAGTTTTGACTTGGGAGTATTCACTGACATCAGAAATAACAGATGGTTTCAGGTACTTGCTATTGTCCTGATAGTTCTGGCTCTTGAATTATTTTTAAATAAATTCAGATAAATGAATGGCACTTGTAAATACTATTTTTTATGTACTGAGTAGGGGGAGCCATACACAAAATGGGAGAGGATGTAATACCAAGATGCTGAAGTGAAATTTTACATGCCAAGTCCACAAGTGCTATCAGCTTCACTGCCTCTGGAAATAATCAAGGTTTGCCATGAATGAGTTGCATGATGTCAGTAGTCCTCGGATACTTATAGGCACTAGATCTGACAGGACTGAGTTACTCAGGGGCCTCTATATGGCCAAGGACAATGGGGATCTGAGAAAAAAAATATTTCCAAGTGTCTACCTAAATCACTGAGGGATTGAATTGAGAAGAGGTTAAGAAGATGCCTACAACACAGATGAGATTCAGTTTCTCCTGTTGCAATCTTTGCAGACATGCTTTAAAAGAAAGGCATCTTGTGGGGAAGCAGCGAGGCCTGTCTTCAGTGGCTTTAGTCTTTAGACTTCTGAGGTCTCTGTGTTCAAGCCCAGGTTTTTGTTTAGTTGGACTCATACAAGCTGCACTAATCAACAGATTACTCTACTACTCCTTAAGAAAATTGAGAATGAGATTTTGGCATTTTTTCCTCCTTGTAACATCCCTTTTTTAAAATTTCCTTCATTATTTAAAGGAGAAAGGGCAGTGCAAGTTTTCAGAATACATGCATGCTTAATATTTTGTAAGCTGACTTGTATCCTCCTTCCTTCTTGTGGCTTGAAATTAATTTTAGATTTTTAGAACAGTGATGTAAGCCATTAAAGTCTTGCTGTTTAACCAGGCACAGTGCTCCCGTAAAGCTTCCTCTTCCTTCAGATAAAGATCAGAAAGATAGCATACTGAGAAATCCTCGGTGGTTTGGAATAAATAGCATATTTTATTGAACCACCAGAACAAGAGTGTTACAGTGGTGTACCATTGGTGTGCATCATCTTTACTTATGCATTGGCTACGCTCATGAGTTAATAGCCAGCAAGAATTTACTGCTATTTATCTGTCTCTCCAAACTCAACTCTGGCATGCCATTCCCAGCACAAAGCCATCACTTCTCCTCCCCTCTGGGATGACCTTTGTGTGGGAAGCCAAAGAGAAGTTGCTGTATTTTTGCAGCCAACATGGCTCTTCTCAGCAGGGCCCTTCTTGTTCACTGGGTGGCTTCCAAACTTCACAGCCCCCTGCCAAAGCAGCTTATCAAGCAATGCATGTCCATGTTTCCACCTCAGCGAGCCCTCTATGCTCTTCACTCTTCATAGAGCACCAGAGATGGAGATCCTGATCTCCAAGGGATCAAGTCAAGAAGTTTTCAGCGCCAGTGACAAGTAGAGGCTGATGCCTGAAGTGCAATATCAAGAACTCCACCTACCAATTTTCTTCCTATACTACTTTTAAGGCTCTTTCTCTCCATCTGCCCTGGGCCAAAGGTCTCAAGCCTGGCTGAAAATCAGGACTGTTCTGGAAAATGAACACTGTTGGTTCTGGCTATCAGAGATCTATTCCTTTTTTTTTTTTTCTTTTCTCCTGCTCTGTCGTTTCAGTTCAGTTTGTGATAGTACGCTTAACACTTTTTGTGGGAGTTTTGTTTGTTTTTGAGATGAGAACCTATGTCAAACTATCCTTGTATTTATTCTCTTTAGCTTTTCAACTCAGATATTTGAGGCCGCTCATTGGTAGTTTTAATGGTCAATATTTGCATTCATTAACTTCTGTCTCGGCCTCAGAGGGGTTTGCGTTCCCAACCTGAGATGCCCCCTGTTAGGGACCTGTTTCCAGAAAAGCTGTAGGGCACTACAGGAGAAGAATTAGGTCATTTATTTCACAAAGTTATGTAGTTGCATATCACTTTTCAAAAATCCTAACTGTATATACATATATTTCATTGTGGATTCATTTATTTAGATATTAAAGTCTTCAAAATCTCTTTCATAAGAGGAAAGCATTTACCATGACATCCATTTCATCCTGCCCCTTTCCATCTGAAAAGGCTCAAGTTGTGACCTGTTTGGTTATCAATTACTTCTGTAATTCTCATTCAAAGTTCATTTTGCAGTGCACTGCAGAAGAAAAAAAAAATGAGGGGGAAAAAAAAAGAAAAAGAAAAGACAGATTTTATATGCTAAGGAGAGTACTTCAGACAGAAGCAATTAACTGGCATTGTATAGCTTGTACAAGAAAATTGGGAGATGTGAAGTGAGGATTGGTCTTTGAAAATGTAGGTAACAGGCAGGGCTTGAAAGACTGATGTTGTAGCAGAGTGGGTGGAGAGCATAGTGATTTAATTCTGGGTCCTGAGCAGCTTCCTTACTGCAAACTGAGATGAAGACCTTGTTTCTCCCCGTCATCACATTCACAGGGATGGGGCAGTTTTGCTCTATGCTGGAGGCAGCCCAGAAGTCTCTAACATAAAGGTAGTGCCCATCTGTATCATCTCTGTTTGTCCGAGAATTATATGTGACCAAATTCTTTGCTGGAATCAGTGCTGCTGGGGTCAGTGGAAATGTGCCTACTCACACTAGCAGAAATTTTGCACAGCTCTATCATAAGCAGACAGATACCCCCAAACAAGGCTTATGTATGTGCTAAGAGCTGAAACTGATTGACCCCAAGGTGTCCGGGGGGGAAAGGGCTGCTTGGATCTGCCTCAAAGTCCAATCATTCAACACATGAAATGATAGGATGGAGAAAAACATCTAATGCCTCTGAAGACTAAATTAGTGGAAAGAATCCCACTCAAGGAGTAGCAGGGTATATAGATTGACCTCACTGGGACTCAGGGGCTCAAATTATCTTTGAGCATCTGGGCATCAGTCCAGTAAAAGCCAGATTTGTGTTCTCTACAGCAGATTTTCCCTGGTTCTTCCTGAAATAATGCATTTCTGGGGCACATTTTGTTCATATGAGATGTTGCTAGGAAAGACAAGATGGAAATTCATAGATACCTTTTCAGACTGAAGCAGCTGGGAGCTCTCTGTCTACATGTAACTTTGCTAGCACCTCTTTTTATTTTATTTTATTTATTTATTTACTTATTTATTCCAGAATCAGAAACCCACATGTAAACACAAAAGCTCAGGAATGTCATGTAAATTTGTGACAGTACCTTACAGAATGGCCAGACCATAAAGCAATAGGCAATTTACTTTTTCTTCAGTGCAGTTTTTCACTGTGAAAGGAATTATGTGTGTCCTTTGTTTAATACATAAAGTAATTCAGCATGCTACTGTATGCTAGAAATCAGGGATTAGCTCAGGCTGTAAAATTCATTTTTACATTCATGTTTTTTCCTGTCTGATTTTTTTTTTCCTATGTGGCTAGTGATACACATGGAGAGGGCAGGGTTCAAGCACTGCCTGGCTCAAAATCTGATGGGTAATCGGAGGACTCCTTTGCCCCAGAGAAGTTTTGGGCTCCTCTGTCATCTGTCCTGTTTTATATCCTCTCTTGAAAATAAATCACTGGTGTTCTAAATACTCTATTCTCTTCATTTTCTGAGTTAGTATATTTTTGCAGGTTCTTCACAGAGATTTGTGGTGGTTAATTGTGCAGGTTACTTGCTTAGGAGTGGCTGACCTGGAGACATTACATTATCTGCAGAGTCTGAGCTTGTTTTGTTGTTGTTTTAATTGCTCCTTCTTAACTTTTAACTTACTCTATATTAAGTGTGGACTGCTGACAGGTTCAGGTCAGGTGATCTCAAAAGGCAATTTGTATTAACCAAACCTGTGCTCTTTTTTTTCTAGAGATGGAGCTTTGCATTTTGGGAGCTAAATTCTGCAGGTTCACTGCCACTCTTGTAGGAATTTCTCCAGCTTCTGGCATCTATTTTATTTGAGGATTTAGGTTTTAGGTAGATGTCATTCAGCAGTGCTAAGTTGCCACTCATGGGAAAATTTCAGCACCTGTTTGAAAACTGCTGAATAAAATCAGGTATCGTAGCATTTGAACCCATAATACAGGCTGTCCATGCAACAATACAGCTAATGGAAGAGCAGAGACTTTTCATCTCTCACTAGTAATGCTGTGCGTTAGCCAGTGGTTCAGTGCTGAATAAAAAGGCACAGCTTTAGTTGAAATATGTGAAGGCAGAGCTCTGCTGACCAGTCTTGAATTTTTTCTCCAGCACTGCTCTTGCTCTAAGCATGCAGATGTGGATGAAAGTGACCCATGCCCCTGCCACACACATAAATCTGTAAAAAAAAGTAACAGAGATTTTTCTGCCCTCATAATATGGAGAGACACCCACTTCAAGTCTCACAGAAACAGAGTGCAGGATCTGGTCTTTTTTTCCTGTTCGTTTAGAATTTTTACACAAGGAGCCAGAATATGTAAAAAAAAAAAATCTATAAAGGATGAAGTTTCAATTCTGCATTTTGTGTGTGTGTGTGTGTAAGTCAGTTGCTGAGACTGGAGCTGATTAAAACTCAGAATTTATCTTTCCTCCTAAAATTTTGTCAAAATCGATATCATTTCGTAAACAGAGCTGGTTTTCTCAATCTGGCTTTTCCTGATGGAAATCTGTTCCAGTGGAAATCTTCTGCCAGACCTCGTTGAAGAACATATGGATCCTAAAACTGCTGTGACTGAGGAATGAGGCAGTTGTCTGCTTGTGAATTTAAAAAATAAATTAATAAAACAAACAAACAAAAAAAACAGCAATAAGAGGAGCTGCTGGTTTGGGACTTATCATCTCTCTACCCACCTCCAGTTTTGTTTCTTGGTCTGAGCAGAATTCCTGAGCACTGATCTTCATTTCTGAGAAAACAGTTTCAGCATGTATATGGCAACATACCTCTCTCTGCAGCAAAAAACAAAGGATCACACAAAACCAGGTTCAAGAAACATTAAAATAATGATAATAATAATAATAATAATAAAAATATTTTATTGCTTGTGTTGGAAAGCTGTAAGCCTGTAACAAGGATATATTTGAACTGAAGATGCAAAGCCTACTACTATCAGGGAGCTGAGTGCACTGTCAGATAAACAAAAACAAACAAACAAAACCACTATATGAGGCAGCATATTTGTAGCAATGTTCAGAGAATATATTCCCGGTAAAAGATAATCATCCTAACACATATCCCTCCAGTGCATGTGCTGAATTAAATAATGGAAGTGTACTTTCTTACAGTAAATATATGTATCATCAACAGCAATGCTGAATTTGGCTCGCTGGCTCTATTCAGTTCTCTTAATTGTTCATATGAACAGTAGCTCTAATACAGTTAATAAAGCAGGTTACTGTTCCTGGGGTTTTGCCAACTTCTGTAGCGTATCTCCCAGCAAGAGCGGTCAGCAAAAAATCCTCAAGAAGTAGCAGTTCCCCAGGGGTCTTGGCAGGGGTCTTGAGTTAATATAGAAATGTCACTGCTGCAGTAATAAAGCAAAGACGCTTCTTTCCCAGTACTGGCATCCCAGATGTGGTTCCCACATTATCTAAAATTCATGGAAATTAGATATTTTTAGCACTGTGTTCATTAATTCAAACAGAAATGGAGTCCCAAATAGTAAGCAAATATTTTTCAGCTTTCATGGGCTCAGTTACATCAGTCTATTCTTAGCTTATTCATTCCTGGTTGTGATCAAACTGGATTAAGATGTGCATTCATACGTGGTGACAAGTTTGACTCAGTGCTTTGAAAGGTAGGAGGATAGTTAACTGATTTCTATAGCTATCAAAGTATTTGATTGTGATTAGCAATCAGAAGCATGAAAGGAATTTGCTGCAGCAGGGCTGAATCTTTAAATAATGCCGGTACATTTCCCAAAGCTCACCGAACTGGCCTCTGTGGTTAAGGCAAATGCACTGAGTTAGAGATGAACCAAAGGAAAATGTGGTGTTGGAAACAAAAGGGCAAATATATTTTGAGAAGGCATCTGTCACAGAATTGCTTTGCAGTGCAATGAGTTTTTCATTAGGTGTGCGTTAGAAGATTTTAAAACTGTTCTGAGAGAAAATCCCTGCTGTTTATCATCCCCCCAAATAAGCAACAAATAATGTCCAAAACATGGAATCAGAGAGGCACAGTGTTTTGCTCACTATCCCATTGCAGGTCAGGGGCAGAAGGGTGAGGAAGGTTTGTAAATCCCAAATTCTCTTTGTATAGACACTGCAGGCTCTTCTTAGTAGCTGCTGTCTGGCAGAGAGCAGTAGGAGCCCCACCTGGCTTTCTTAGGATATTGTCGATCCTGAGAGCTGTTCCTGGTGGGTGGCAGGGATGACCTGGGTGCCTCTGACTGCTGCTGCTGAACTCAGAAATAGCCTGGAGATGTAGCTTGGAGCAATTAAGCTGTCTGTTTTGCAGGTGTGCACGTTTGTACCCTGAGCAGAAGCTAGAAATAGCTTGTTAGGGGAGGTCTTTTACAGCTGACTGCTAATCATGGTAAGAGATTTTTATGTGCCTAGTGGGGATTATCTACATTCAGTGTGGGGAAAATGTCCATCTGACAGTGCAGAACAGATTTCAGCTCAGCTCTGGAGAAACGTGGATGCTGGTCTCATCCGTTATACACCTGAGGGCTCTGCTTAAAATCTCTAGGTAAGAAAGTGGCCATCACCTTAAATGTTCTCTGATCTCTTCTGGACCATGTCCATTAGTTTTGTGTCAACAGAAGCAGGGACTGAGTCATCTGGTATAGCCTGAAACCTGGATGCCAGGCAGCTGGCTAGAAGTCCTGTGCCAATGCAGTACAACTTGTTTCTTTCTCTACTACACTCCTCTTGTCAGAGCACTTCTTATATTAGTGCCCTGTAATCTGCCAGCAAACACATTTGGATCAAGTGTTAGTGGGGTTGAATTAATTGTCCCTGCTATTCCCAAGTGGGGAAGTACAAGCAATGCTGTGTTTGTGGAGGCACAGCATGCCCTTCTCTACCACTACATCCCTATGTAGTCTCTTCTGGTCCTTCTGGAGAGGCGGCAGGATTAGGGTACGTGATGTCCCTGTGCATAACAGCTTGCATACTTCTGTTCCCGTATGCTGATGGACTGTCTTGACTCCAGTAGATTAAATGTGTCTGGGACAGTTCTCAGATGCTAAAGCCATCTGGCATATATTGCCTTCCTCCATATTCCTAACCTCTTGGAGCCTCCCCAAAAGGGTGCAAATTGCTTTTTGCAAAGGGACAGCACCTGTGTTAATTCCCAACCCTCATCCAGGAATTGCTTGGGAGACTGATAGCATGCAAAGGCCAAAACTCTTCCTGCAACCATGTTAACAGCTTAATGTCATAAAGCTCTCAGGATGTGCATCCATGAATGGTCTTTGACACCAATCATTTTTTTAACACAGGGACACATGGCCCTTTCCCCATTTTCTTTTGGGAGACTGGTTTCACCATCAAGCCCCACAGTAGTGGGTGCAAAAGGGGCAGGCAGGTGCCAATATCTGTGAGGCTTTAGAGAAGAGAACAGTGTTTTCTTAAAAGCATGCATAGATTTCTCATTTCTCCACATGGCTCCAAGCTAGGACTGAAATCCAGAGGAAAAAAACTTTCCTGAGGTGTTTCACTTGCTCTCACAAGTCAGTACATAGCTTGTTGGCATCTTTAGAGAATGGCAGAATGAAAGGATTGAAAATGAACACAGGCATCCCAAAGGCACCTTGGCTGATGTTCAGTATCTTTTCCAGGTTGCCATTCTCTTACTTAGGTACAGGAGGCACTTGGGCAGAGCTCCTTCCTTAAAGACCCATGAATGGATAGTCTATGTGTCAAAATGCAATTTAAGAATAAAAAAAGCCCATAATAAAAACATTTAATTCCACGGGATGTAGAAGTAACCCAGGAAAGAAAAAGCATGATAATTTTTTAAAAGAACATAGGCTGCTAAATTACTTTGCAGCTTCCAACCATCTGGGGAGAAAAAAAAGTATGTTCTTCCCTGCTTGAACTGATGAAATGAAACTGAAGAAACGACTGGGTTTTGTATTGCTGGTCTGCATATTAATTCAGAGCCCGGAGCTGGTGGATTATGCATTGACTGAGCAGAGTTAGCAGAGCATATGTGTTGAGAACTTGCCTCTCTGATACCATTTGAACGATTTCATCCTGATAGAAATGGTTGCCCAATGGCATGCACAGATGGCTCGCTACAAGAAGGACATCGAGGTGCTCGAGCGAGTCCAAAGAAGGGCAACGAAGCTGGTGAGGGGTCTGGAGAACAAGTCTTATGAGGAGCAGCTGAGGGAGCTGGGCTTGTTCAGCCTGGAGAAGAGAAGGCTCAGGGGTGACCTTATCACACTCTACAGGTACCTTAAAGGAGGCTGTAGCGAGGTGGGGTTGGTCTATTCTCCCACGTGCCTGGTGACAGGACGAGGGGGAATGGGCTAAAGTTGCGTCAGGGGAGGTTTAGGTTGGATGTTACAAAGAACTTCGTTACTGAAAGGGTTGTTAGGCATTGGAGTAGGCTGCCCAGGGAAGTGGTTGAGTCACCATCCCTGAAGGTCTTTAAAAGACGTTTAGATGTAGAGCTTAGTGATATGGTTTAGTGGAGGATTTGCTAGTGTTAGGTCAGAGGTTGAACTAGATGATCTTGGAGGTCTCTTCTAACCTAGATGATTCTGTGATTCTGTGATTCTCCTTCCTGGGGAAAAGGGGCATTATGTGACCACAGTGTGTGGGAGTGTGCTCTTGTTTCTCCCTCTGCTTCCCAGTAGCTTTTGAGTTCAGCAGGGCAATATCAACCAGATCTGATGAATGGACCAAGAAGCTTCATGAAAATCAGTGGCTTCGTAGAGGAGAGAGACTCTTCTTGTGCCTCCACCATATATAAGGTTGCAGTATGGGTTTGTTCACTGTTCACAGGACACTGGAAGCACTGTATGAAGGAGGATTAATAGGAATAATCAAGGGGTAAGTGTCAGCTGCAGATGATACCTGGTTTGACAGCAGAGAACCTAACCATGAGTCATGGAGCTATGGAAAACCAGGCTTTAGTACCTCTGTTGTACAGAGAAAACCATGTTATTTTAAGGGCTCTGGATCACTGAGAAATAAAGAAGACACAGCATTCTGTTTAAGACTTCCAGAAAGTAGCCCATCAAAGAAATAACTAGCAAAGAAACTGCCTTCTAGATTGTGCTGCTTTTCTGAGGCAACAATACTACGGTGAAAGCACCAGGTCTTTATATCTTCCTTTGAATTTGTGGACATTCCTGTTGTAAGGAATGGTTGGGCCCTTTCTGGATAAGGAACAGCTATTTATGTGAGGATTATCTGTGCCATGTTGGGGTTATGGACCTTTTGTAACACAGCCCAGGTTCCTTTATCTTTTTGTACACATGAAAAGATAAGAGCTGTGTCCTGGCATCTTTGCATGAAGTGGTGCTTTTTTCTTTGCAATATCTTTTGCATATTTCGCATCCCGTATTCCTGAAACTCATCAGAGTACATCTGGGTACAAGGGAGGTGAATCTGCCAATTAGTCAAATGTCAAATAGAAGCGATATTTCATTTAAGTTACTCTGTTGTTTAATGCATTCGTCTTCACATTACTCCTGGAAGGTAGGGAAGTCCTCCTAGCCCTCTTCTGCAATTGGAAACGGTGACACGAAGAAGTTCTTGTTTTCAAAGTATTTCAGGGGGCCTCTGCTAGAAGGGAGATTAGACTGAGGCTTCTAGGCTTATTTCCAAATCTGTGTAAGATCAGCTTTCACTTGAGGTCTTTACTGATTGTCTGTGACTAGCTCCAGAGTTGGGTTAATTTGACCAGGGCAGATGTGGGATTTTGAAACAGCTTCTACTGTAACCTTGGAGAGATGATGGATAAAACACAGAGATGGTTAGGAGCTGTTCATGTAGTCCATTTGTATTTGAGAAGAGGCAAGAATTTAATAAATAACCAAACTTTCGGGCTGACAAACCTCAATAGATTTTTTTTTGATGAATAATACCCAACTTTCAGACTTAGGTCTGTCAGCTGTTGTCTTTTGCTGTTTGTGAATTTCTCATCCAAAATCTTTTTGTAGTTAATAATTCAAATTTTGCAGGATTTATATTCACTTTGTTTTCATCTGCAGCGCATTCTTTGAAAAAGCACGGGAGCTTTCCTCGATATGATAACCGTGGCTAGGTATAATATACCCGGAGAGGTCTTATCAGTTCCTTACAGTGTATAGAAATTATAGTAGTGCTTTTGATTTATGTTATATTATCCTAGCAACCACACATTCTGTTTGCCACCTTCATTTCAGCTGCATATTGGACTAACAGCTTTAGGGATTTTTTTTATTTTTTATTTTTTTTTCTCACAGTAAAAATCCTTAATCTCTCAAACAGCTCCAAATCACTTTCCTGGTCAGTGTGCTAAAGCTTCTCATTTTTATCACAGTTTTTCTTTTCTTAGTATTATTACCATTTTTTTTTCAAGATTTATTACTTTCTCCATTTTTGCATAAGCTTTAAGCTTAACCACTTTATTTATTTAATACTTGCCTATATCTTTTTTTAGATTTGAAAGGCCGATAAAGACACACCATGTTTACTCCCTATTGGTATTGCAGTCTTACTGACCCTATCCAAGTCCTTCATTCAAAGTGAATGGTGACACTCAGAAGTTACCAAGGAAGCCTTTACTCCATCCACAATACTTTCACTGTTTGTGCTGCTGTTGAATTTCTGCTGTGAATGCCTCAAAGGGAAAATAGCATTTCCCCCCTCTCGCTTTCCAAAGGGAAGAGAAGAACCACTGAGAAGAGTGCATTTCTCTTGGGAGGGTGTTAATTTATCATGGTGTTCTAAATTTATGTATAAACAAATGCTAATTTGAGAGCAGGCAGCTTTTATAGTGACAGAGCCATCTGTAGGGGACCGATTCTAATTTAATTTTATTATTTCTCTTTCTATTTCTAGAACACAACTATCACTCATCTCCAGACCTCTGTGTCATTAAAGAAAAAAAAAAAGGAAAAAAAAAAACACCAAAAAAACAAAAGAAGCAAAAACCAACAGCAGACACCAGGCTCCTGACTATATCACTGGGGCAGGTCAGGGCATATATAGCTAAGCGTCCATCATATGGCATACTGAGCAAACGGGGCCTTTGGTGACAGCAGTCTGAGCCTGGCTTGGGCTTTGACTGGTTTGATTCAAAGGGAAGCTGGATCTGTTTCTGCATCTCTGTTGTCTGTCTCCATCTCTTCAGTATCATACAGCCTTGGGGCCAGATCCTGCACATATGCCTGTGCTTGCTTTGGGTACATGTTCACGCCATAGTCAGCATGAAGGCAGGTGGGGCAAGACCGAGCAGGCACCAGAACACACATTGGGGCTAACGGGGAAGCACTTCTCTTGTGTGAATTGCTTCAAAGGAATTTCTTCCCATCCTGACCTCTCAGTGCCGTTATTCATGTCCACAGGCACAAACTCTAAGGCTCCAGCCTGACAAACATTATCATGGAAGGCACTAGCATTAGGAGAGAAACTCCTAATTAGGAGCAAGTACTAGGGAGTGAGTTAAACCTGAGTTCCGTCTTCCTGTGGCCTTTAATAACCTGACCTCATGTCTTGGACAGGCTGGCCCAGGAGCCTTTTGTGAGCTCCTACTGATCATGAACTGGAGGCTCCTCACTCCCATTTAATTCACTGGGAGACAAACTCTTTGAACTTGTTTCAACATTGAAGCAGGTGGCAGCCTTGGTTCAGGTGCAGATTTGAGCATCAGTGGTGATGAACACAGATGTGTGTGTATTTATTTATTTTTTTAAGTGGAGACAAGAAAACAAGATTTTCTTTCATGATCTATCCAAAACAATTGTGATGGCTTGTAACCTTCCTGAGCTGATATGAACATAACATCAGCTCCCTTAGAAAATGCACATTAAGCATGAAAAGCTACAGAGTATGTAACAAATGGGAGGAACTGGGTATTTTAACACAGTTCCCCGTTCAGAAACCTATGTCGATCAAGTTAAAGGCTTTGAAAAGTTGTCTTGCTTCTGGGGAGCTTTCAAATAATGGGATTTATCACTTTAAAATCCAGCTTGTAGGACCTAACACACACACACACATATGCACGTGCGCACACACACACCAGCTTTTTTCAAGAATAGTAAAACACATGTAGCATTAGCACAAGATTTTGGAGTGTGTTGTCTTAACACAGCATATTTCAGTCAGTGGCAATCTTACTTTTCACAAATTCTTTGGATGGTTACGAATACATGATGTAAGAAAGTACAAGGAAATCTTCAGGTAAATTGTAATGTTAAAGCTAGACTAGGAAAATGCTGAGATACGTTTATGCAATTTAAGAAAACCAATAGTTTCTAAATTGTACCCCCACATGAGTATGTGACATGAGGGCTATAAATGAGCTAGGCAGGCTGTTCCCCTTTTCTCCTCTTTGAATATCTCTGGAAAAAAATATTTTCCTTTTCATACTGCTCATCTGCGTGTATAATTGGTGGCAGCTATGCTATCAGGAACAAGAGGAGTTTAGCAATAATTCTGCTGAATTTCATTTAAAATAGAATCTACATTACCCTAATTTCCAAAGATCGACTCTTAGCTTTATTGTTCATGGGGAATACATTTCTTCATGTGACCTTTGAACTGCTTGTTTCAAGCAAGATGATTGCTGGTGGGGAATTTTCATTTTACTTTTTTGTTGTATAAATCAGAAACCTCTATAAAAACTTTGGACAATCTCTGGCTTAATCCTAAATTACTACAGGATATCAAATGGATTAGCAGAGAATGTATTTGTGAAAGACGTGCATATGAGATGTTTCACCACAGCTGGAGATGGTACTATGCAGCCCAGCTCAACAATTTATAGAAGAAATCTCAGATGCCTTTGAAAAGTATTTGGAAATGTTTCCCATGCTTTTGCCCAGAATAAGCTTTGAAGCCTTTATATAAAAAATTTTGAATCAGGTGCTACAAATTTGAAGTAACCAGCAGTACAAGGGTCTTTAAGACACATTGCAACAACTGACCAGAGTGAATAGTCTTGAAAATCTCACAGCTGTAATTTGTAGATCATTTCTTTGGAAAAATACCCTTTCCAATGGGTGTTCCTGTGTGTTACAGTATACTTATGATTGACTTATTCATGTTAGCTGATGACGGACTTCTTTCAGTCCACACCATTTCAGCATTGGTGAAGAGCAAGTCCTAATACCGCTTTAATATCAGTGGACTCCTAAGTGAACATCTGTCGTATAATCTTGGTCATTTCCAATTAACTACTGATCTGAAAATTCCCAGCTCAAATTAGAGAGATTAAAAATCAGGATGAAGAGGAACAAGGAGTATGTGCAAAGATGTTTTTTGATGTTTTTCCTCATTCTGTCCTACTTGGCCATTTCTGTTGCCCTTTTCTTCACTCAGCAGAAGAAAGAAAAAAAAATAATTTGTAAAACATTTTGTATTCATCTCCAGGGTAATCGCATCTTTCAATGCCCAGAAGTCCTTAGGGCTTTGTAACTCATGCTGTGTTCTGATACAGGGGAAGGTTGATAACTCAAGGTGACATATTTGAGAAATGGTGACCGTTAGTTCACTGAAATGAGTTTGCCTTTGGCGAGGACCAGGTCAAGTCAACGTACTTATGAAAATCCCACCCTCCCTCTGTACCAGACATAGCCTTCAGGTGTAGCTGTCACAGGCAGATAACAAAATCATAAGTATTATAGAACACTGATAATTTATAGTAGCATATACTTTTCATTTGCATCTTTATAATCCTTGATGAAAGTCTGAATATGGCCACATTGACTTTATAAGTTCCCTGAATTCAAGCCAGGAGGCAGACTAGAAGGAGCAGTGATGGATGCACCCTCATACTTCTCTGGAAAGAAGCAGGCTCTCATTCCCAGTTCTGGACCTTCTGCTACACTCAGCATAGCTGGTTATGCTGTTTTGCCATCCTACCAAAGGATGGTGGCAGCACTCCAGAAAAATATTTTGTAATGATTGATGCTTTTCTTTGAGGACTCCACTAGGAGAGGGCACAGACCCTCCCCGAGTCCTCCCTGGATTTCTACAGTGCTGTAGTCTGTGCTCTAGTGACAGTCTAGATGTTCCCTCTGACCTCTGTTTGTCCCCTCAGTCTGAGAGCTGGCTGAACCCAAGTACCAGTTCTAAGTTGTATCTGTGGGAAGCTTCCTGTTTTTCTTGGGAACTCTTCCATGTTGCACTGATGATAAATTACCTGTCTTCCTCTCTATTTCCCATAGGAAAAAAAAAACCTTATCACCCACAACCTCTGCAAAAACTTCCCTTTCTGCTGTGTAGATGCATGCTGCCTTTTCTCTCAGGTGCTTGAACTGATTAAGATACTTTCTTAAATTCTGAACAGCTGTTCTTAGCTTGCATTTATTTCTGAAGAATGGTGTTTCTATGTCAGGCCTGGAGGAGGTCATTGTGTGTCCAAAAACTTGTCAGTTTTTCCAACTTTATGAGCTGGTCTACTAAAAAGTATTTTCTCTCTTCACAGACAGAGGCAGAAAAGAAAAAAAAATAGGGGTTGGGTGGTGTGTGTGTTTGTACTTGTCAGCAAATAGTAGTCTGTTGACAGTTTGCTATGGACAGAAGGGTGCAGTTTTGAGTTTTCCATTCTAAATATTTCTTCGACTCTGAATGGTGCACAGCAGCCTCTGAGACACATTAAAAAAAAAAAAAAAAAAAGACATTCCTATCTCTGGGGTGCTATGTGCCATCTTTACCGGAAATAATGCAGGCTTGGTGGCCTGATAATACATTAAATGCCTTTATTACTTCCCACATTTAGTATTGCAGTGTATTTTATCTGACCTTGAAAAGAATTATGTTTTTATGTCCAGAAAAAGAAACAAAATAAATCTAGCTGAGAATGTAGCTCTAAGCCTCCTCAGCAACATGGATTACTGAAATCACATCACCTCTGTGCTGTGCTCACTCCACTGACTGCCTATATAGAGCAGCAAAAGGATTATGCAACCATCTAAGAGATTGGCTGTCATAACAAGATCGAAAATCAGGTGAGTCTGATCTAAATTTGGGTTGTTGTGAATGCTTTTTAGATAGCTCTCTGTACACAACTCCAGGTGTCTCGGTCTGAGAAAACGGTACATTCATTAAAACTCAGAGTCAAGCTCTCTCATCCTTTTTTTATTTTTTTTAAATAGTTATAGTACACATCATTACATTTAAGCTTGAAATCCCTAGCAATGTCTCTTTGATAGTTAGTCTTAATTAGCATTGGTCTGTATATGCTGAGCAAAAGCTAAAATTTTAGCTTTGCCTTGTTCCACTCTTCCTTTTACTGGAGTAGTTTAAAGGATCAACTTGTCAGGAAGAATAAAAGACTCTCTCGTGTTGAGAGTTCTCATAAAAGGCCCTAAGAGCTTCGATAGAGCCATTACTGTCTATTGTGCACAGCCAGTCTGTAACATACAGACATAAGCCTATATTTAATGCACTGAACTCTGTTAACGTGATTGGGAATCAGCATGTTTTCCTGCTGAATTGGGCACCTTTAGCCCCCGTCTCCAAGAAAGCCCTGCTATTGTGTGCTTTCCATCACTTTATTGCTTTGAAATGGTGTGTATCGTGGAGGAAGAAAAAAATGAAAAAATATGGAGGAAGAGAAGAGACGTTGACGCTAAAAGTGTGAGCATGCTTTGTGCTGTGACAGTCTATGTATTAAAAAGACAGCGTAAGGAAAATTCATTTCTATTAAGAGTGGAAGAATTGAATGTGGAGAGACCTGAATGAGATGCATAAAATTACAAGAGATGGAGGAAATAGTGAATGTCAAAAAAATGAATCAGGCTGCAAAACAATGCATTGTAAAGGATACTAAAACTTTGAAGAAAAATTGATGTAACAACGGCTGCAGTTAAATATTGAGGGAAAAAAAGTTCTTTCTACACAGCACCGCAACTCTTGACTTTAAATCAGTTTTAAATGAGAGGAATACATCAAGATGTGTAGGGGAAAAAAAGACACTGGATTTGTGTAAGGATAATTAAGAGAATCTTTTTTTTTTTTTTTGTCAGTTTTGATCACTGAAAACTTTGTTATAGGAGAAAATTTGGAATTATTTTTGCAATTTTGCGCTTACAGTCTGTGGGACCCAGAATTCCTCAAGGAAGATATAACAAGGCAATCTCATACACTGATATCTTGCCAGTTGCATCAAACAGCTCCCTCAGCATCCCACCTCCGTAGCTACCAAAAGTAAAAGGAGACTAATGCTATCAGAAAGAAAAAAGAAAATTCCTGCATCAAAAAGACATCTTGTCAGCAAAGACAGAAATGGGTAAAAGGCTGCAAAGTCCATTTAGAATTTAGCTATTAGTGACAATTTTTTTAAATTGATGGTCCAGTGCTGTCCAATACTGTGTGGAACTAAGGAATGCTAAAATAGTGAAGTGGACCTAGTCAGGCTTTAAAGAAGGGTCAGTTTTTTATGAGGTTAACAGAAATACCCACTGTTAATATATCAAACACTGCAAACATCCTTTTTTTTTTTCTTTTTTTTTCTTTTTTTTCTCCTTTTTTTTTTCTTTTGCTTTGCTTGTCAGGGTCCCAATTCATTTTTCCTAACTGAGAAATCCAGAAACTCTTCCATGAGAGTTAATTTCTGTCGGTGAACAAGACACTGAAGGGACTGTATTCTGGATGAGACAGACATCTCTCCAGGGCTGCTCATGACCAGCAGAAACAAAAACTGCTGGAAATGCCCATTTCTCTCAATTGACAATATCTGACATTGATGCCTGAGGTAAGGGTATTGGAGGAAATGAGATAAATGCCAACATCAGCCTTCATAATTAATGGTAGCCATCACAGTACAGATTTCAGGCTATAGTTTATGCTCCTTTCTGAGGACTTCATGCAAGCAAGGTTCATTTTTACAAGGACAATAGCTAGGTTTGAGTAACTTAGTGAACTTTGCCATTCATCCCTACAGCTTTTCTGATACCTTTCTGTTTCCTTTTTACGTGCTTGGATGCTACAGTACTGCTGTGCTGGTGGTGGGGGACCTCCTTCCAAAGATGCATTTGATTTGTGGGAGAGATATGCCTTGCAGGAAATGGACATGCTAGCCACCCTGCAGCCAAGCTAGCCAAAGACGGATCCTGGTTTAGAAAAGGTTGAAAAGGTGGAAGTAGCCAGGCAAATAGACTAAACGCAAACACATGAATCTAGGCACACACTGACAAGTGTGTCTTCAGTGTCCAGAAGCAAGCATACAAAAGAATGAGAGATTACAGCATGGTCCTAATGAAAACAAAAGCCTGATTCTTTCATAAAGCTTTTTGCCAAAAAAGAAGGTTCAGTATTGTCAGCAGGAAAACCCACTTTTGGATTGTATTCCAGGTTATAAGCTTCCAATTATGTTTCAGGGAAAAAAAAAAAGTGAATAAGCAGATTTACATCAGGGAAATATCTGACTGTCATCCAACAAAACTTCAAAGATTGTCTAAGCAGTTGGATCAAAAAGAAGTTTTAATTTGTTTGGTTTTGACTTCAAAATTTCCATACTTGCTTTTTGATGTTTTTGCTAGTTCTTTTCTAAATTTCAGTCTTCAATATTACTGTCTTTTGTTTCTCAGTGTTGTTGAACTTGTAAATCATGTGATAACTCCTAGTGTAACAACAACATTTATTTCGTGCACCAATCACTGTGTTACTTGAAAAACAGTTTATGCTTTTTTGCATTATCTAAACAAAGCTGTTTCCAGGTGCATTCACCTACAGCATCAAGAATTTATTCCTTACACCTCTTTTGCTAATTAATCAGTGTATGTGTGCATATTTGAAATATTTGCTGCTCCATTCAGGAAAATTTGTCTCTAGTAATTTTGTGCATCTCAAAGTTGTGTCCTCAGTATAACCTGTCTATCTTACAGTGATGGAGTGGAGCCATATCAGAATTTTTATATTTGATAGCATTTGGTCAGAATCCATGCAGATTCAGGAGCTTTACCTATTTGCGGAACAATAACATGCAGCGTTACCCTGTTAATTCATTTTTCAGGCAGTAGGATATACAAATATCATATGATTTTTCATGGATATCCTATTGATTATTCTTCTCTCTGTGGAGCAGTGATAGGACAAGAGGTAATGGCTTTAAACTAAAAGAGGGTAGGTTTAGATTAGAAATTAGAAAGAAATTCTTCACTCAGAGGGCGGTGAGGCCCTGGCCCAGTCTGCCCAGAGGAGCTGTGGCTGCCCCATCCCTGGCAGTGCCCAAGGCCAGGCTGGATGGGGCTGGGGGCAGCCTGGGCTGGTGGGAGGGGTCCCAGCTCATGGCAGGGGAGGTGGAACTAGGTCCTTAAGATCCCTTCCAACTCAAACAATTCTTTGATTCTATGTTTTGTTAGAGCACTTTTGTAGTACCAGAATTTGAATTCCTCCATGATTGCTTTTGGATTTTTTTTGGCATCGCTAGTGTCACAACACTGTAGCCAAACTAATCTAAATTAATTTAGGTCTACTGATTTTATGGGCAATTTGCAGTAACTGGTGATCTGTCCTTTATGGTTAATGTTTTTTACATGTGCTTATTTTTACCTGCTGCATTAGCCTGGCACCCAAATTGAAATTTGTCAAACTTTGCCTCATATACTCTGGGCATTTGACGAAATAATAGATTTCAACTCATCATCTTCTCATTTGCCTTGTTAATGCATAAATACAGTCTATTTTAGTATTTTCTAGACTGACTACACCTAAATAATTTTCTCTCCTTTTCAAGTGTTGTTACTACTTCTAAGAAAGTGGTGTTATCCCCAAAATCTACATAGAAATTACCAAAGCCCTCTGCTTATCTTTACCATGTTGAAACCTGCCATGTATTCTTAGTGTTTTATTTTTAATCAGCTTCTAACCCATGACATTTCTTTCTCAGCCTATGAGCCTGGAGATCCTAACACAAATCCACTGAAGCTGGTGTGAGTCTCTTTTGATTGTCTTCAAAGGGCTTTAGATTAAAATCGTTTTCCCCATAGTGTCTTCTGAGGGATTTTCCAATAAAATAAGATTGCTGTAATATCATTGTCAATCTTACCGATTCTGTTACCAGAGCACTGTATGACTACAGAGGTCTCACTTCATCCCTCCAAAAGGTCTGATGAATTGAGGGTGTCTATGCTAGGCAACTGAACACGGCCAGGCCAGAGCCTGACAACTGCATGTGGTTGTCCGTGCTGTTAGGTTGTTAACACAGTTGTTGGCACAATTTTCATCTGTCACTGTCCCCAGAAGTGTTCAGGCACAGCTCCAGCTGTAGCAGAGGCTAAAGACCTTCCCAGTGGGCTGTCAGCATATGCTCCCTGTTTCAGAGAAGCGAGGGACTTCAGCTGGATGGATGCAACCATGCTACTTGGCCTCAGGAGGGGAGATCATCCAGTGGGTTATTTTGTCTCTTTGCATAGATATAGCCATTCAAACTAGTAATAAACCAAATTTTCCTAAGCTGTATATTTGCCATAGCTTTGTGCACCACTGCGTTTTGATGCAGAAGACAAGGTTGCACTTGATGTGTGAACTGGAAGCCAGGGCATTGAGTGCCCAAGGAGAGGTTGACAGGATTGGGACTAGCTATTGGTCTCTAAGAGGCCCAGAAGGGGATGGGAATGAGTTTTGATGTCCTGTCCTTCAGTCTTTTCTTCCAGACCACTTTCCTAGTTATAGTTTGGTAGGTGCAGAATGTCCTGGTCTGAGATTGTGACGTCATTGTCCTCCGAATGATCCATGCAGGATGTTCAATGGTGCTTTTAAAACTGACGTGTTTTTTTTTCGTTAGTTGGATATTTTGTGTAAGCAGTTGGCTGAGAGAAAGATGATATCCTTCACATGCATAGTTTAAGGGAAGAACCTGCTATTTTGCACTTTAACTGGAAACAATGAAGTTCGCTGTCAAGTGATCTACATCCAAAATAATCTGTGTAAAAACATTAGAGAACACAATGTTGCAGGGATTTTTCAATTACATGATTTCATCTTTCAAAGACAAAATGACATACCAGAGTGACTCTTGGACAAAAGACCATCCTTGCCCCAGATTAACCTTGTGTTTATCGAGTGCAATTGTCTTCTGCTCTTAAATGCCACGAAGCCATGTCTATTGAAATAATTTTATTTTTTTTTTGTATTCCCTTGAAACACACAAGGTACTTTTTCAAGTCCCTCTGAAAGGGACTTGACTTAAACAAAACAAAACAAAAGACAATACCAACACAATCTGAAATGAGACAGGCTGTGCCCTTAGGGAAGGACTGTGCTGGGCATTTTTGAGCAAGTGAAAGAACAGAGTTTTTCTTTCCAGCATGTGTCAGCAGACCTGCCTGACATTTAAAATGCTTTGGGTTGGAAAGCAGACTAGGAAATGAGACATTTCAGTTCATCAGGCTTATATTTTTTAAAGTAGTATTTCAATTGACCAAAGTATGCTTCTGTTCCTTAAAATAGAAAATGTATAATAAAATCTATTAACAGGTGGGATAAGAAGTTCATGGAATAGATGTAGTACTCTTCTACGTACCTCTCTACAAAGCATCAATGCTCATCAAGGCAGATACCAGTGCAGCCAGTGGTATGACTGGGCACCAACGGAAGAAGATCCCACCAAAGTGAGAAGCAGGAGGAGATCTGCCTCCTCAGCTAGCTGCAAGTGATGAGCAGCCAGAAATTAGTAATCAAGAACACCTCCTGTCCTCCAGAGTGCCACTTATCTCCATCTCCTTCACTCAGAAATTTATGAACCACCTTCCTTCACAAGTTTCCATAAATCTCATCCACTCATATCTCAGTGTATAAAAAGTATGAAATAAGAAGGAAATGTAGAGATTAAGAGTGGAAAATGTCATGGTTTTCATCCCTCGGTAAAGGCCATGTGCTTTCACAGGGGTGGTGCTCTTGTCTGTGCTTATCTTTGTCTTTCACCTCCATTTCATTTACTCTAAGCATCTGAGCACCACACCACTCTCTGCCAATGTTGTGTGTGTCTTAAAATGTAACTCCCCCATACAAAGACTTTTTCTTGGTGTTTGGAATGTAATATGCATTTCAGTGTCAATGTTTAATGGAATCACTCAGAAGAAAAATCATTCTGGGTTTAAAAATCATCATGATAAACCATTCAATAAGACATTGAATCAACACTTCAAATTACGTAGAAACATGAATCCGTACAGGACATTTGGGTTTGAGGCCATCCCTCTGCCATGGCCAGTCTCTGTCAGATAAATCCTTTCATAAACTAATTAACTGATCCCTCATAGAATAAATTAGGTCATTTGCTACCATTACTCCCACTGGAAAATTGTTTAAGAGCCTCACTTCTCTATTGCTTTGAAACGTTCTTCTAATTTTCAGCCTCAATTTATTAATGGCCAGTTTATCTCCATTTGTTCTTGTGCCAGTGTTGTCCTTTAGAGCTTAAATAGCTCTCCTTCCTCTCTTGTTTGATTCCTTGATGTATTTATAGGCAACAGTCATATTCCCTCTGAGCTTTTGTTTTACTAGGCTTAAAAAGCCAAGCTTGTCTCTTCCCATAACACAGGCTCCATGTTAGTGTGATTTTCTTCATCCTTCTGCTCAGCACCTGGTTTTGTCTGAACTTTTTTCACGTATAAGTGTATGGTAACCCTACAAATATCTGAAAATAATAGCAGCCACCTATGTTCAAGGTTCAATAAAGGAGAAATAATGGGAAATGATACTTGAAGTAGATGAGCTGGCAATTTTTCATATGTTTGGTAGTATTTAGAAAAAGCTGAGCTTATTTCAAGCACAAAAGCAAACCCACTCCATGCTGTAAAATGTTTACACTTTGCTTTCCCCCACTATCTGCATCTAGCAGCATGTTACTTTTGCTGTTTGGAGATGGTGTTTTGTTCTCCCAGGATCTTTTTCAGGCCATTGTTTTTGTTTTAGTGTGTCTGGGATAGATGGAAAGGGGAGAGTGGGGGAGGCTGTGCATTCGTGAGACCACACATCTCTTTAGCAGGTTATTTCCCTTTTTTACCCCATCTTCATGTGCAATTGTGCCTTGCAGGAGCTGCTGTGTAGGTTTGCAGCACACTGTCTCATTTTTGCTAACACCACAAGTTTCCTCTAGCTCTAGTTCACACATGGTGGCCTGAGCACTGCCCTTTGCTTGACAGGGTTGAGAAGCTGGGACATGTGATGTGCCAGCAACGGGTCAAGCAGCTCATTGGGGTCACTTTCATACCTTGAGCAAATCCAAGCCTGGAAACTGGTCTCGTTCTCTTTCATGCTTTCCCAGGCTCCCCAAAACATGTAGCAAAAGCTTCATTATTTATTATTGTAGTCATCACATTGTGTTTGTTTTAGGGCAAGAACCAAAGATGTTGGCAGCAGCTTTTGAGTGGTATATGAAACCAGTTTCAAGGAGTTTGTATTCTTACGCTTCAGTACTGCATAGATTTAGGCATCTATTTAACTTTTAAACAAAAATGTCTTTTAAAAATACATGTAACTTTTAGAAATGTATGTTCATCTGCTTCAGGTTAAGCAACTGTGAAAGCCTTTGAAGAGTCAGAGCCTATAAAGATGCACTCAGCTAAGACGAGATGCTTTGGGAAATGCAGAAGAGGTGTTAACACACTTATTAATTCAGTTTCTCTCTTGTATACACAAATTCTCATGTGCTCTTCTCTTTAGAATAAGAAATGTGACATTTATGGGCCTCAATGGTGGAGTAAGTCTGTAGAAGAGAGGTAAAACCTGGTGCTTCAGGTGTGTGCTTCATTTTATGTGTCAAAGTCAGTTTAGAAGGCATATACAATATTTATTTTCCCCCACAAAAATTCCTGAAATCATCAGTTATTCCTTTCTCTCTTCATATTCCTGACACATGCTATCATCAAATGGCCACTTCACATACTTAGCTTCTATTCACATCTCTGTTTCTCATCTAAAATACTTCCCTTCGGTTTCAACCAGTTTCTAGGCTTTAGGAGGGCTCTTAATTAGAGATGATCAAAAACATTTTAAATTTAACAACTATCAGGAAATGCAGCTTAATCAAAGTAGACACATTTTGAAGGGACAAATTGGTTTCAGTTTTGATACAGTTTTAAATAGAGAATAAATATAAATGAATTATGTCAGCTGTTTCATTTAAATGTATGAAATATTTCATTTTTACTTTCCTGGTTTGATTAGTTTTGTTTTACCTGTCATAGTATCAGTCAAAACATTGTTCACATTGCCATTCATTGTGTATATTTTTTGTATTTAATATTTAATTAAAATGCTTTGGCATTATTGAAACTTTTCTATATTGTGATGGGATTTTTTTTTCCTTCAGAGTTTTGCGTTAGTGAGAAATTTGGATTGTCAGTTTTGCTTTCTGATTCAGGATTTCCTAATTCCAACAATAAACTTGTGGTGAGCCTCTCCTCTGTAATTTTTTAAAAAATTAATTAATTAATTAATTAATTTTTATGCTTCATGGGGAGTAGTGCTTCCCCAGACTTTCATTTTATTACAAAATCCAGATAAGTCCTGCTCAGACAACCTTTGGCATCAGAGGGTTCATCCAGATGTCCCTGAGTACCAAAAGCTGGCTTGGCAGATGCAGCTCTACGTTTCTCCAGAAGATGCAGAGAATGTCAGAGGTTTCAGGAAAGGTGGCTTGAAGTCTGCCTCTAAGAGGCACACTGAAGGAATGTGTGCTGGAAGAGTTTATATGAGTCACAGACTTACAGTGCCTTTAACAAACAAACAAATAAACAAACAAATAAATAAATTATTGTGACACACAAGTTTTGTAGCTGAGACCACAGCATGGAAGGCTGGGAAGGCACTATTCAGGTCTGGGTATTTATAATGTGGATTTAGCTTTCTTTGCCAACCAGTGCCCCGTGGGCAGTTTATTGTCTGTAAAGTTTGAGAGCCCTGTATTTCATTGATAGTTATGCATCAAGTGTTTCCTTGGTTCCCAGGCTGTGCTCAGGCATCTTTCCAAATTATGGTAAATATTGATTTAGTGCCCTGCTTAAACATGCATCTCTGGCACAAACTCTTCAGTGAGTGTGACTGAGTCAAGCAAGAATTAAATTCACAGCCAGAGTTCACTATAATAGCTGTCTTATTCTTGCCTTCTTGCAAAGCATCATGCTGTCATGTGTGGCTCTGAGGTACATAGATGAAACAAATGTATTAAAATGCTAAGATCCTTGACAGAGAAATATCCCCAGTCCCTTAATTCTGCAAAAGCCACCTCTGAAGAGTGACTGTAAAAATGGTGTGTTAGGGCTGTGCCTTGGGCTCCTAAGAGAGGCTCCCATCAACCCTTCCTCCATCCTCAAGCTGAACCTTCCTTGGTTGCTACTGTAGCACTTTGAGCTTGAGCAGTTGGCGTTGTGATGACCATTTCATTTCACACAACATCAGAAGTAAAACAAACATCCCTAGGACAAACAGTATTCTTGGGTTTGTGAGTGAAATCGTAGCATCTAGAGGGGATATGGTGGAACATTTGGATGTTCTTTGGTGCGTGGTGCATGATGTGGAGTTGTCTTCCCCATTGATGGGCCAGTTTAGCATCTGTGGGTAGGTAAGCTTTTCTGACAAGATTTATGTGATTGGTGATCTTCACAGAGAGCTTTCACACTCCCTGAGGAGTTCTCTGATATTACTAAATTGGGGTCTTCGCTAACTGGGGCTAATGAGTTCCTCACTCCTCAGGATTAGCTCCTTTGACCAGAGTTTTTACAAGAACACCAATTACATATATATTTAAAATAATGCAGCAAAATAGAAAATGGTTGAAATGGTTGTCTCGAATGGTTTGAGGGATGGGGAGGGTTAGGTAAGCTCAATTGAAAGGAAAAAAAAAAAAAAAAGCTAACTTCTGTTCCGTAAGAAACTATTTTAAACTCTGCAAGTTCCATCTAAGATTTTTTTTTTTTTAGTGCTTATATGAAACCAAAAATATTATTCTCTTTGATGTTGTATAAAGTCTAGCCACTAGCACTATTTAATAGCTTGTGTCTCTAAGAATCCACATTTCTAGCAGAATCTAGTTTTCTTCAAGAGAAACATACTGTTGGCTGTACTGGATAAGACTGTATTGGATAAGAGGATTTTTACTTCTTACCAGTGTTGCCTCTACTCTTAACTGAAAAGTTTCAGCCCTATCCTGCAGGAATGACACAGCCCTCAGCAGACCTGGGAGGATGTTTGCCTAACAGGGTCCACTGCTTGCACAAGACCTTTTCTTGGTCCTTTCCTTTTCTGATGCCACCTGGGACCTGCATTCACTGGTGGCTTAGTACCCAATGCTGCATTTCTCCTACAGCCATATCTTTTGCAATCTGCCTACAAGCAGTGAAACATGAGTGAAGCATTATTTCTTTTTATTTCTACATCTAAAACCTGTAACCTGAAACACAAGTTTTTGAGAGCTCTCTTACACAGAAAACTTACCCATGGTAAAGGGAGGCACTTGGAAGAGGGAGGCAAGGCATCAGAGGCCATAACTGAGTTTTATTATTATTATTAACGTTACTATTATTATTATTAATATTAATTATATTTTATTGTTTTTTATTATTATTGAGGAAAAGCAGATTTCAGCCTTAACTTGTATATCAACAGAGGTTTCAAGAGGTGATAAAAAAGGGAAAAATAGACCCAGGTTACCACAATATGTGTGACACATTTCTTTGTGTCTTTTTTTCCCTTGTGGCCTCTTTTCTTTCTTTAATGCCCATACTAGCCGTTGTCAGAAGGAAGTGTGTGTTTTGTGGTAGACATGAGGCAGGGCGCTGTGTGCAGGCAGCTGATAATGACTCTGTGGAAGGAACAGGACATAACTCTTAGTGGTGTCAGTTTAAGGTGCTGATGGATTGAATGGCAGATTCAGAGAGACAGGTTGGTGTCCCTGACAAGATCAATGATGTGAGAGGTTAATTAATGGCGCATGGCTCATTTAGTGTTAGGAGGGGCACCAGCTGGACAGACCATGAGATAGATTTGCTGAAAGAGCGTTACAGCTGCAACTAGATGTGTTGGATTTGTTCTCACAGAAATGGGCTCTTTGGGTGTACTTTCCTACACTAGCTTCATTAATGGTGCTCTAGGGGGATTTGCCCAAATATAAACAGTGTATTTGCCCAAATACAACCACTGTGTTTGTGCATGTTTGTATATATGCTATACATATGTGTGTTCATCCCATCTTTGGCTCCCTAAAGGTCTTAAATAAACTAAGGGTCTTGAGAGAGAGCATTGATGGTTCCTAAAGAGTCATCGTAAAGTTGGGTTCTACTGAGCACACTGACTCCAGTCCAGGTATTTATTTAATAATGTGCTCAACTTCTAGCACGGGAATAGTCCCAGTAGGTCAAAGCATACACATAAATACTTTGGGCTGAGTCATGTTGCTCAGCTTTTTGCAAGGTGGAGACTGTAATGATCAAGGCTATTCAGGGTAATTGTCATATTTCCCAGTATTCAGACACGATGGTGCTTTTCATTTAATCACTTAAAAAAGGCCATGGTTTTGCCTAATTTTAGCAATGGAAAAGGCCTTTTGCACAGGCCAATGGCAGATTTGTAAGCAAAATTCAAATCTCTTGAGCCATGGCCCTGCTTCTGGAGTAAGTTCAGCTAAGCCTCCCTGAGGATCCACTGTCACACAAGTACGGTGCCTGCTGCAGTGCAGCTCTGGTTCTTTTGGCTCTACCATCATAGAAATTCACTGTGTAAGGACTAGTTGTCACTTGGCTTCCATATCTAGTTCAGGTAAGTGTATTGGGTGATGGGCAGAGTGAGCAGGACCCCTTCTTCCTCCAGTCACTGAGGGTGACAATTAGCATCGGTCAGCGGGTGGTGAGCAATTGCATTGTGCATCACTTGTTTCGTACACATTATTATTATTATTATTATTATTATTATTATTTATTTTCCTGTCTTAATAAACTGTCTTTATCTCAACTCACAGGCTTCACTTTCCCGTTTCTCTCCCCCATCCCAGAGAGGGAGGGGGGAGGGTGAGTGAATGGCTGTGTGGTGTTTAGCTGCCAGCCGGGTTAAACCACAACAGCTCCACAGAGCCCTCAGTTCTGTGAGAGGAGCAGGACACATAAGCGAAACATTATTTTAAAAGCAAAAAATGGCCTATTCAATTCATCTGGCCAGGATCATGTAAGTCATTGCTGGAAAAGTTGTGCACGCTCTGCATGGCCGTTAACAGCAATATGATTTTGTAGAGGCTTTTTTATACTAGATAAAAACATTTTTATACTATTTTATACTAGATTTTATACTAGAAGCGAGAGGGTCTTTCAGAAAACATTCTCAAAAAAACCTTTGCATTCCTTAATACATCCCAGAACCCAATGTTTCAAGCAGATGCTTCATTTCTAGACAGCGGCTGAAAAAACACTCCTTGAAGCAGGTGTACTGATGTGTATTTAGTAAGAGTAGGAAGGCATGTTTTTCATTTCTTTGTTATAGAAGCAGCTGATCTCCAGAAAATAGGTGGGTAATTGCTGATTAATCAAGTATTGGAATTAATGGTATAAAACAGTGCAGTAATGGAAAATATTCAAAAATGTATATTGTCCTTCATTGGTTTGTTGATTTTGTAATAAATACTGATTCAGCTGAAGACACACTGAATGATAGGTACAATTGATGCTATTTCATCTTATAAATTCTGGTGCTTTTGGTTGCTACGCGTCTGTATAGATTATCAAAAGAAAGATAAACATGTCTGAACACCTGCCGCTGACTGTCTTAGGAGCATTTTGAGAAAATACAGACTAAGTTTGCCCTCTACTGGATTGCAAAATTACATCACTGACTTTATGACCAGCTAGAGATAATATATGCTTGTTATTCCCATGGATGTTTTCCATTATGTGATATAACACATACACATTTCTACCTCAAGAGTGTATAATTTTCTATGTCATCTTTCCAGGCAGTCACCTTTGTGTGAACAGTTCCCTGAATTATTTTGTTAAGAGTAGTTCCTCTTCAAAATGACATCATACAGTGCTACCTTTGAATACTGTTTCTTTTTCTGGGGAATAATTCTATGGGAATAATTCTGAACATCAGGAATAAACTAACAACTGATTGACAGAAGCCATCTGCTTGAACAGGTTCTTCACTTTTCCCTCTAACATCTTGTTTCCAGCTAGGGCTGGGGTCTCCAGCAAGCTGTACTTGCAGCCAGGGAATGGCACCAGAGGGACTGCAGCTCCTGCTCTTTCTCTGCCAGTCCGGCTGCCTGCCATGTATTTACCACACGCTTTTAGTGTGGATGGAGCCACTTTGCAGTCAAGGCATGAAACTGCACTGCATTCTATTTCTAATTGCGTAGTGGGACTTTGGGTCCCATTTGGCTTTTAGCTTTTAAAAATAGTGGCACACATATATCTGTGATGGACTGTATTTTGACATCAGCTCCACAAGGATGGCCCCAGAGTTATGAGGTCATACCCATGAAAGCTGATTCTGCCTATAACAAATCACAAGGTATATGAGGCCAGATGCTCATCTAATGTAAATCAGCATAAGTTCTCTGACCTGAACGTAGTTGTGCTGGCTTGTGCTGACTAAGGATTTGTTTCATTTTTAGTGACATTTCTCATTTGTTGTTTTCTTATTTTGTATGAGCTTGTAATGAAGGTTTTTGGCCTCATCGTGCCATTTCAAATTTCTGTCCTTGTTCACCATTTTTTGGTCTGCTGGGTTCTGTTTTACTACCAAAAATGTTATGTCAAACATATATTAGTACCAAAAAGAAAATCAATAACTGACTGGACAGTGCTCAGTAGATCTTTGTTCTGACCCTTTGTCCAGATTTGTTCTGAACTGCCGGTAATGTGTTACAAGCAGTTCGTGACAATTTGTAGGGCTCTTTTCACAGCCCTCCTGTGGTCCGTGGAGCACCCAGGAGTGTGAACCAGAAAGCCATGCTGAGAACTATTGTGCTGGCAAAGCTCTAGTATTTTAGTATAAATTGTGTGTCCACACCCTGGTGAAAAGTTATGGTGAAAAGTCCTGAAACCAAGATCAAGCCAGAGCACCCAGTGGTTTCCTTGATTTCCCCACAGCCCCCAGAAAGTCAGGAATTGTCTTTTCTGTGAGGTAGAAAGACTACAACCTGACAAGATGATGAGGCACAGAATTTGCTTTTCTGAGAGCTCTCCTTAATACTTACTGATGAATTGATGAGCAACAGCCTCCTGGGCTCCTGAGTGCAGCTGTGCAAAGCTCAAGAGAGCCATACAAATCCACGGCAAATAACCCCAAAGTAACTGCTTCTGCTTCACCACTATGCCACACTAAAAGTAGAGTATCTCAGGCTCCCCACAAGTAGGGAAATTTAACTTTTCCAGACATATAAAGCTCTTTCCAGTAGCATGATAGTTTTCCAGAGCCACCAGGTTGCTCCCCCCCCCCCCCCCCCCCCTTATAGTGTTATGTATGACTAACCTGAAAGAGGCATGGAGATTGAATATTATCTATGCTGCCCACCAGTCAAGACTAAATTCGGAGGGCAGGAGAGAACCAACATATCTTACAGCATCAGGTAATAGAAGGGGAGATATTTCTGGCTGGCTGATTTATTGGTCTATTTATTTCACCATCAATTTTGGAGCTAAAGTCCCTAGGAAAATGGGGTAAGCAACAAATGATCAGTGGTGAAAGGTGCATGATAAATTAACATGCCCGTGGCTCTACGGTTTGTCTCAGAGGCAAGCACCTATGCGGCAGGCAGAAGAGAGTGCAGCTGCTTATGTTTGGGAAGAAATCTCTTAATATTTGAATGCTGGATAGGTGGAAAAGGAGGCCCACTGCGCTAGTGGAGAGCCCACTGATTGCTCTGACGAGGGAAGCTTCTCTCAAAGTACGTAGGTGGGCAACTTCATCTGCCTTTGGTTTCTGAATTACCTTAGATGTCAAAGCTTGGTATTTGTCCCAGAAGTTCATGTCTCACAGGTCCCAGACACTCTCTCAGTCCCTGTGGTAACAACTAGGTGCTGTGGTTTCTTACGCTGGACAAATTTTGTTTGCACTCGGGAATGTGTTTGATGGCAGAAACCAGCCCAAAATCCTCAAATCAGGAGGTGTCACTTGATAGAGAATAGCTCTGCTGAGTAAGGAGTTTCTGTGGTTTAGGGGTGGTTGTGCATTTTGTTTTGTTTTGTTTTGTCTTGTTTTGTTTTTAATAGTTCCCAACTAGCCCTTCTGTGCTAAAGTAGCACTGCAAGGAGATCCCATGCTAAATGTCCTGAATCCCATGTTTTCTGAAATGTGACATTCTTTGGGATCTCAGAGATTTGGGGACTGTCTGGGTCAGAGCAAGGAAGGTGATACAGCTCTGTGTTGTGAACAGGGCTGGAGATGGAAGCAGCACACAGGGTATTCATCCTCCTGCATACACCCTGCCCAGTGCCAGAAGGAGCTGGAAGCAGTCTGCTGGCTGCAAGTTTCCTATCATTCCTGTAAGTTCTCTCATTCAATGTGATTTATTTTCTCTCTCTCAGTGAGCATTCAAGAACAGAGTATGTCAGTAACAGCTGAACAGTTGCATTTTTGTGGTGCAAATTCATTTCTTGACAATAGGGTAATGACTTTACTTTTGTCCTGTAACTGATATTATTGGAATAAATCCCGAACACTAGTATGTTTGATTGTGCATGGCCTGAAAGGTAGTGGCATCAATGTGGCTTCATTGCTGGGACAGGGAAAGAAGTCCTCTGAACTTGCAGTGTGGCTACTGCATGGGTTTCTGCCCTCAGGCTGGCAGACCGTGGGCTAGGAGTAGTGCTGATGCTGTGTAGCAGAGAGGAGAGCAGGTCACAGGGGGAGCTTTCAAGCTTTTATGTTAACACCTCTGATTTATATCTTTCCACCTGTGAGCCCAAGCTGTTCTAGCACCATCAGACCAGCTGTCTTTCTAAGGTAGTCAGAAGGTCTGGTATCATGGTGTCATATAAATTTTTATGATATTTTTCTAAGGATAATCCTGGAATAGAACTAATAGTGCCCTATTTTTCCATGGAGTGACATTCAGAGAAGCTAAGATCTGGGTCCTCAAAGTTTTTTGGCCTTATTAGGCTATATTAGGGTTGTCAGTATGCTAATGAGCCTTGGCTGCCCTGAACAGCCTCCTCTTGGAACTCTGCCCACACCTTCTGCCCATGGCCCAGGAGCTCCATTTAAGGTTGAGCTCAGAAATCCAGGGCTCACCTGAGCTATGCTGTAGCTCAGCCCTGAGCCCAGTCCTGTCTCCTGCTGTCCTGGCACTGACTGCACTCCCTGGATGCACCCTTGCATCTACAGTGTCAGTAGCATATCTCCAGACCAGTCTTCTGCTGGAGCTCTTGGAATGGCCCTGGCCCTGACCCACCATTTCACCTTGTGGGTGTCGCCTGTCACCACCCTGGCCCTGCTCAGGCACCCCGTCACTCTCAGCTCCTGGCTTATTCTCCCTTGTAGAGCAGCCCTGTTTTTCCTGCTCCCTGGCACTCAGCCCTGTTGAAGTCATTGGGCCATTTATAGATGTTTCAAAAACTAGCTTGTGTCTTGCCTGAGGCTGTGGAGTGATAGCATAGACAAGAGAAGTCTTCATTGAACCATCGGTTTTTATGCTGCATTAATCCCCAGTAATTAATAAGATTTACAAACTTACATCCATTACTTAATTGCTTCCGTATTCATAAAAATGTCACAGCATTTTAGTTCCTTTTGCTTGAGAGGCTGGAACTATGCAATCTGTGGGGCAACATGCAGATGTTGCCTTTGTTATAACTTCCCTTTGTTATAATATTTACTTGGTAGATAAATACATGTAGGTCTCTATTGTTAGCTCTGGCCTGACAGCTGCCCAATAAACAAATTTTTAATAGAGAAAACAGAGAAAAGTGATGGAAAAGAATTTGGGAAAATGAAAGAAAATCTAAAGGGTAGCTTGATAATTTTTGAAGATAAGCCATTTTAAACATCTTGGGAGTAGATGGGCAGAGAAGAGAGAAAGGGACCTGGATTGAGAAGACATTGCATGGAAATGGTCAGGGGGTTGTGTAGAGCAACTCATTTAGGATATAGAAACACTCCTTTTTCTGTAACACACATGAAAGGAGAATAAACACCTGTGTCCATTTTCCTTGCATGGGAGCCTGGCTCAGAATTCAGTTCTCTAGGTATTACAGAGCTAGTGTGTTACCTCATTTGGTAGTCTTCCATTTTTATCTTCACAAACAATAGCCATGGCATTAGAATGCAGCTGTGGGATTTATAAAGGAAAGGAAATAATTTAAATAATTTCTCTTGTGTTCCATCATATCAGCTCACATCTAATTTATTCACTTCATAGATGCATAAATCCACGCAGAAGTCAGATTCAGCTGAAAACAGAGTAGATGGAGTATTTATTGTAGAGGCAAGAGCAACCCATGGGATGCCAGGAAAAAAAAAAAAAGAACACCAAAGTACATATTCTGATCCCATACTTAAAAGAACCTCTATCTCATAAACAACTCCGATTTCACATTCTTTACAGAAAGGAAAATAGTATCAGAGCAACTTCTTAAACAGGCTTGATATTACAGCTGACTGGGGAGTAGTTTTATCTCTTCTACCAAAATGTGCTTTCTTTTTATTTAATTATGAAAATGGCAATGATTTTAATAAGTAGTATGGCATAACAGCTGTAATTGCCAGTCTCATCCAGCATTGGAGTTACATCAAATCATTCTCCTTTGACTTTGGCCCAGATTTGTAAGACCTGTTTTCATTTCAGAACTTTTCTCTGCATTTTGTAAAAACAGTGAACACTTGAATTTCAAAGAGGTAGCAAGCATTTGTGTGGAAGTGAATGGGAGACAGAAGAGAGAGTGGCTGCCTAAGGTTAGGATTTCAAACCACTTCTAACTGCAACAACAGATGTAGGAGGATGTATTTTGTGCCTTAGTAAAGTGATGAGAAAATAAGGTAATTTTCTTCCTATAAACTGTTTCCAAGCTCTTCTTCTCCTTGCCTCTTCAGGATATCTGCATGTGTCTGGTAACTCTTGACGCCAGAAGACTTTGGGGCCCTGCTTTTCTGGGTTGGAAGGGCTAAGGAGAGGACACCTTGCTCCAAAGCTGAAGGGTGGTTGCTGGATGTTGGTTAGTAGGGAACCCAAACACACAGGCAAGCTTTGGAACACCATGGCTATGCATGTATGAGAATGAGCATGTATGAATATTCATGTGTGTATATGAGCCCAGGGCAACCTGGCATATCACAAAACCCAATGCTGATGGAGCTGAAGAGATGTCACGGTAAGGTGAGGGCTGAGCAGCAATTTTCATGGTTTTGGCTTTAGATTCAAACATGAAGAGAGCCATGGACATATTGGAAAGAGTCCAATGTGAGTTCATAAATGGAGGACAGGAGCCACCTCTTCTATGAGGTGAGGCTGAGAGATCTTGCACTGTTCGGCCTGGAGAAGAGGAGGCTCAGGGGGACCTTAACAATGTCTATGAATACCTGAAGGGGGAGGGTATAATGAGGATGGAGCCAGGCTCTTCTGGTGGTGCCCAGTGCCAGGACAGGAGGCAGTGGGCATAGCCTGGAGCCCAGGAGGTTCCCCTGACCCCCAGGCAGCTCAGCGGTGCTGGGCGGGTGGTGGAGCCCTGGCCCAGGCTACCCAGAGGCTGTGGGGTCTCCTCCTTGGAGAGCTCCAAAAGCCGCCTGGCCATGGGCATGGGCACCCTGCTCTGGGTGGCCCTGCTGGGGCAGGGGCTGGGTCCGAGGGACCCTGAGGTGCTGCCAACCCAATCCAGTCTGTGATTCCGTGATTCTATGTCTATTCCACTCATGTCCTGCTTTAGGCTTCCAAGTCTTCCTCTGGCCTTAATACCTTTTGTCCCTTGTGTTTCCACTGAAGAAGTACTGTGGTAATGCTTCCTCTGTCCATTCTGCCATGTGTTTGATCTTTGTGTCCTTTCATAGTGTGGATTTATTAATATGTGCTATTTACATTTTGAATTTGCCATTAATTCATCCTTGGAACAAGCAATTGCACTTCTATAATACATTTTGTTTGACTTTAAAAAAGATAATTGAGATAGGTTCACTTTGTATAACATCTTGCAGGTAGCTATCACGGGAGTTAAAAGCCCTTCTTACATAAAATATGCAAGTGCTCTTCAGAGAAGTCTTTCTTTTAAAATATATTTTTAGCTTATTTTGTGAGAAATGGTAGCCTCATTTTTTCAGCAACCTATACCATTGCACTTGAAGCAACAGTGATTGGGGGCTTACAGGTCTTGGATTCACTGGAAATTAGGGACTTAATAAATAGGTAATCAAATATTTTTAAATGGAACAATTTTGAGATGCAATTTGTGGGATTTGGTAAGTAAGTGTTTTCATGGCCAGAATTTCCATTCCACATAACCTTTCATGTTTTCTTTTGAGGATTTGTTTTGTTCTCTTGCTTGTGTATTTGCTTGTATTTGGAGGGGGATGAAGGGAAAAGTTTTTGCCACCTTGTAACTATGCTTCAGCTTTTCATGTCCTTATTTTTTCTGGTTAAGATTTTTTTCACTAGTCATGTTGTCCATGTTCAGGATGTGTATAATGCACCTGATGGAGAATATGGTAGTTGAAAGCAAATGCCATTTAACCGAGGAGCCAGGTCCATAGGAAAGATTTAATGGGATATGAGTTCCCCTGATACAAAATGGCTGCATTTCAAAACCAGAATTTTTGCTTACTGAAAATTTTATCATAAAAAATATTCTTGTCTGTAAGGGAAGGTATTAATCAGGTCTACTTCAAAAATTTTTCCATAGCAAGACTTCATAGTGTCACTTATACTGTATGCTGATATTTAATAAATTGCTTTTGTTTTTCAGCCATGACAAGGCAAGATGAATTTTGTGGAAAAGGACTGCCTAATGGAGATGTGCTGTATAATTTGGATGATGAATTACTGGAAAGCCAGAGTAGTCTGTGTTGTGGTCTTTTTATTGTTCAGTGCACTAATGGAGTTAAGTTATATTTACATTTTCTAATTATATTGTGTTACACAAAAAAATTGTACGTAAATATCCTCTTGCCAAACCAACCACTGAGCTCTACTCCTCTCTTAGAGAGGGGGAAAAAAAAAAAAAGAGAACAACTAAGCCTGAAATAGAAAACAAAATAGATAATGAAAGCCCACTGCAATCACAAAGAGCCTCCACATGGCATGCCAGGAAAGCCTCCTGCTTTTCGTCACAGCCATGCCATGGCGTTTGCTTGTCTGTCGAGCCCACAGCTTGAAGTCTTCTACTGCCAACAGCCTTGGCCAAGATCCCTTGCTCAACGATGCTTTGGGAAACTGTCTTTACAGCCCTCTTGATTTTGGGTTCAGCCAGGGAATGTGCTAGCTAGAAGATGTAGTGCACAAAAGGGTGCTTGAAATTATGCTCTCCTGTGCAAGATGCAAAAGAGCTATAAGGGCAAGGGTGAGTGATTAGATCCCAGCACATGCCACTTTTTCCCACCAGAGCCCAGGCATAGTCTTTTACTCTGAAGGGATGGTTCAAACTTTGGTGCTCCTCTGTGAGAGTGGCCTGAAAGGCAGGTGAGCTGCCTGAATCATTAGTCCCCTGGGGTAATTACAGAAAGAGAGGGACAAACCATTCAATGAGGCACATTTTTTCTCATATCTTTTTCTAGAATACCAAAGCAAGTTACAGACTGCATCACTGTATTGGATCAAAACATTATCATTTTAAAGTTGGTTATTTCTTTAAACATGCTCTATCTGCCTCAGTCAACTGAGAGAGCCTACAGAACTCCCACTTACCTCCTCTAAATGAGTTGCTAATAGCTGAATTTCCTGAGACTTGTTAGAGTCAGTGGATTTGGTTTATTGCTTCATATCTATGTATCTTTGTAAGAGAAGAATGGTATAATTCTTATTCTTTTTGATGAGACTTCCAGGGCTTGTTCTTCGCTGCTTTTCAGGCATTTATTTCAATTATCTCCATTTTCTTACTTAGCTGTTTCCCCACATTTAAATGACTGTGTCTAGATTATACACTACAGGATGCATTAGAACACAAATTGAGAAAATGTATTCATTTATGATGCCCAATAAAGTAGAGCTTACAACCATATCTTTTAATGAAAAAGATGTCCAAGGCAGGTTTAAACTTTGATGCTACTTCCCCAAAGCTAGGAATCTAATCTGATGTCTAGAAAAAAACAAAGCAATCAGATCCTTTGCTGTCTTCCTAAACAGTTTGGGTATTCAGAGACAAACTGACATTATTCTATATTAATATTATGTTCTATATATTAATATAATATATATTCTTTATTATTATTATATTCTATAATAATATTTTATGTTATTGGAAAGAAGTCAGGGCCCTGTTTGCTCTAGCATTTTAGAAACATTATAAAAAGTAGGCCCTGCCCTAAAAAAGTCACACCTTTATAAACTCAAATAATGCAAGTTAAGTGATTGGCCCAACAGACTAAGTAAATCCTTGATTTTGGTCACTTCCATAACACCAGCCCGGCAACTGGTGCACACCAATACACAATACAGATTACTCGTAGGAATGATATCCACTGTTCAAAAGGATTTATATACCTCATCTCAAAGAAATGAGAATTTGAGCCTTGCTCACCACTTGCACCTAGGAAGAATAAATAGTATATTACAATGCCTATGTTGCAAGATTTGGTCATCCACTGTACTGAAAATCATTGGAAGTCCATTGAAAAGTGAAGTAAAATTTATCTGCAGGTGTTGTAGGAACACCATCTGACAGTAAGAAGCATTAACATCACCTTCAAAGTGAGAATTCAAAGTGAATTGACAGGCTTATATCAACCTCTCATCATATAAAAGGAGTAATGCAATTAAATGTAGTCTTATTTTGTTGAAATATTTTTGTCAGGCACAGGGTGTTCTGAGGTGATAGAGATAATTAGCAAAGAAATTTAATCATCCGTATCACAATGAAAGAAAAAAAATTGGCTCTTTAATCAAAACATAGACCCACATGATCTGAAATTAGAATGTTTCAGTATGTCTTCCAGGCTAGAAAGTCTAGCTCAAAATTAATGGGAGTTGGCAAGCATTAAATTATCTGCCTAAAAGAACCCATACAGTTTCATGAAAGAAACAGAAATATACTGATACTCGCAAAATAAAAGTTATCTACAGGACTACAATATTGAAGTAGTGTCTTTCCTAACATATAGCAGAGGCAGAATGCCTTCTGAGCAATATACTGTCACTGGGGCATTTATTAAAAAGAATGTTCATTCTTGGGTAGAGTGGGAACTGTACTATTTTTTACCAATAGTGACCTTGACTTACAGTGTTGTTGCACATTGAAGGAAACTTTATGGATAGACCCTAGCCATAGTTGTGGGATTCAACAGCAGGCCTTCAGTTTGTTTGAACGGGATAAGCTGGCTTGGGTCTTAATGCTTTGCATTTTCTTGGCAATATATGTGAGATTCTACATGGTTCCAACCAGACTTGTGGTTTTGATATCTTTCCAGTTTGGCTGGAATCACTGTCAGGAGTGAACATCTGAGTGAAGGGGGCTTTGATGCTTTTTGCCTCCTCAAAGTACCTGTCATTAAAAAAGTAACTGTCAGAATGGTATTGAATTAAAAATATTTTAGAGGGTGAAAGCCATTTCATAACAAAATTTCAATGTTTAACACAAGTCTGTCAATATTTTCAATTTGGTGTTAATGAAAAAACTTAATGCATATGTTGCTTTTAGCATACCATATTTTAGTTATACTTTTATGAAACTTAGTATGTGCTTGGATTCTAAAACTCTGAAGCACCCACTTCAGCTAGAAGAACCAAGTAGCACAAGATACTCTTAATTTAGCAAAGACACTGTGATCTGTTGTTTATGCACTGGATTTGGTGAAGTCCAGATGGAAATCCAAAGTACATTAAATAGTGGGAATACCTGCTTAAACATATTAACTTTGTCATTGTCATAACAAATGTCATGTATGTCATTTCTACTACAGAACGTGTAATTTTTAAATTTAAAAAATACTAGCTCCGTTTAACCAAAAGTGGTACCTCACTGAAAAGCAAGGTCTCAGAATGCTTGATATGTTTTCCTGTTGTCACGAGTGTGCCTAATGGTTTTGCCCAGATTTTCACAGAATCACAGAATCATCTAGGTTGGAAGAGACCTCCAAGATCATCTAGTCCAACCTCTGACATAACACTAGCAAATCCTCCACTAAACCATATCACTAAGGGCTACATCTAAACATCTTTTAAAGACCTTCAGGGATGGTGACTCAACCACTTTCCTGGGCAGCCTACTCCAATGCCTAACAACCCTTTCAGTAACGAAGTTCTTCGTAACATCCAACCTAAACCTCCCCTGGCGCAACTTTAGCCCATTCCCCCTCGTCCTGTCACCAGGCACGTGGGAGAATAGACCAACCCCACCTCGCTACAGCCTCCTTTAAGGTACCTGTAGAGTGCGATAAGGTCACCCCTGAGCCTTCTCTTTTCCAGGCTGAACAATCCCAGCTCCCTTAGCCGCTCCTCATCAGACTTGTTCTCCAGTCCTACCATTCCCATATATTTAAATTTCATAGGCTATTCTGTTTTGCAGAAATTATATTCTGAATGCATTTCCTCTGACTCTGAATCCCTTGGCAACTTCAACAATCAATTTCATTCATGAAAAAATAATTATTTGAATTCTGCATATTTTTAGCTTTTATTCATGGGGTTTAGAAGCTGGAAGTGTGAAGAAACAGAAGATTCAAAGGGGAATCTGTAGTTTTTTTGAGCAGTCCTCTGGATCCTACTGTCCTAGCCTGCAGTTGTCTATGTTGCCTCACACCCAGGCTGTGTAATGGAGTATATACACCACCTGTCTTAGCAAGTAACCTCACATGTTCCATATGGGCACGTATGTCCATAAGGGCTCATCTGAGCCTCACTTCCTATATGCTGTATGAATGCTGTAAGTGTACTTCAAGTGTCTGAGGCATTTAGAGGTTAGACAGCACCAGAGCATAGCATTTGGTTCAAAATTTGAAAAATAGACACAAGTGCTTCTATCTAATAGAGTAGAAATGCAGGACATGTGGGCCGGGAGCTCTATACACCCATTAGTGCTGTGGATCTCAGTACGAGATCTCTCATCAGGTATGTTTTTATGAAGCATACTGTGAGTTTCTGTCTAGGCTAGTTGAGATGGCAGCATAACGTGAAGGCAGTGCCCTTCGTGAGCCTGTAAGTTCTGTGGTTTGTCATGGACTACATGAAAACAAGCTGTACCAATGTTATGGTCTATTTGCAGCTGAATAATTCACTTGCAGATAATGGGGAGTTGACTGCATTCCAGGTAGCTGTCTAGAGGTGATGTGTCTCAAGACAAGTCCCTGGTGAATCTAATAAATTACCATGTTTTCTAAGAGATGGATATTCAAGCACATACATGGTCATTTAGTGTCTGAATAGTGTCAGAAGAAATCAGCTGTGTTGAATCCCCCACAGTTTCGTCCAGGATGGAGTAGGTACATGACAAATAAACTGTCCAGTTGCACCTTAGGGAAAACACATTCCTATTGCTGTAACAGAAACATGCTGGTAAGTCTTTTCTCAAAGGTAACAGTTTTCAGCTATGGGGTTGCGAATTCCCTGGGCATGTAACGTGGCTTAGTCCTGCGTCTCGCTGAGTGAAGTTGTGCCTTTGCAGGGGGGTGAGAAATAAATGGCCAGGCTAGCAGAGAAATAAGGTGGAGAACATGAAGAGATGGGGAGAATGTCCTTAAATGGTGACAATGTTGGCAGTACCCCTGCCAAAATGTAGGTGTGGGTTTTAAAAATAAATAAATAAATAAACAAATCATTAATGGCCCAAAGACAAATCATTCTGAAATTCAGTGGTTCCTATCATACTTCTTATCCTCAGCATATCTGAGATAACATTACTTCCCTCCTTTCAGCCTCTTCTCTCCTATTTGGGTTAACAAAGATGTTTTAAGTACCCTCATGCAGTAAGAGCTAGCAAATGTTAACTTTTTAACAGCAGCTGCTCTGTCATTACTCTAATTTCTTGAAGAATTGGGGATTCTCAGAAGTCAATTTTTAATTTATTTAACAGTTCATTTACTTTATCTGTCTCTCCAATGTCTTCTCTTTACTAGAATGAATTATCACTACAGTTGTCTCCATGTTTTTGTTTAAATACATGGGCAAGGTTCCAGCATAGTTTGAGTAAGGGTTTTTCAGAATAGACATGTAGCATGGCTTGACTAACAAAATTCTCAAAATTGGTCCTCTTAGGAAGAAAAAAATTGCTTGTTTGTAACTCTTTTTTTTTTCTTCTCTTTTTTGTGTTGTACTACTAAATACCATTATGGAATTTATTTACTACTACTAAAGTTCTTTTCTTGGCCTCCATTAAGTTTGCACAATGTAACACTCAACCATTCTATTTGGGATGTCACCAATCCTATCCCTCTTACATGCTATAACTTAATAGCAAAGCAAGTACTACAGGTGATCTTTCCCTCGGTGATTATCTACTTTTCTTGGCACTTGTTAGACCACATATTAGAACAGGTTGCCGTATGAGGCTGTGCGGTCACCATTCCTGGAGGATTTCAAGACATGACTTCATAAAGCCCAGAGTAACCTGGGCTAATGTCAGAGATGACCCTACTTGGGAAGGAAGTTGATGTAGGGATCTCATGAGGTCCTTCCAGCCTGAATGATCTTCTGATCCTGAGTTTTTGAGTGGGGTTCCTCCTCAGGGTTTCTACAACAAAACACTAACACATAGGTAGTAAATATCAATAGGAGAGGAAATGTTGGTTTTTTTTTGTTTTTTTTTTTTTGTTTTTTTTTTTTTTTGAAACTTTAGGTTTATTTTAGATTTAAGGCTGAGTAAGTATTTTCAAGTTCTGCAAAAATATGTTCCCATGGCAAACTGGTGTGTGACAGAAAGTGCAAACCAGCCCCCCCTCAGTGCTCAGTTCAACCCACTTGCCCCACGAAAGGTAGAAGATGTGGGTCTCACCACAACACACTGTGCTGTGAACATGGGTCTGCCAGGAAGTAAGGGAGAGGGAGTACTGGTGGGGAGGTGTATTATCATGGAATCATAGAATATCCCGAGTTGGAAGGGACCTATAAGGATCATCAATATTATGACTTGGTCTTAGAGAGCACAGTCTTGAAATTAGGGTGGAGAGAAGCCTGGTTGCAGGACTGAGGGATGAGGCTGACAGGAGAGAGATGGGATTCTCACAGAAAGGTTTGACTTAGAAGAAAATGCTGTTTGAAATATTTAGAAATTACACAAATTCTTTTACTGGGGAGAATAAAAAATGACCTTAAATTAAGGAGAGGAAGTAAAATGCTGATACTCTCAGAACTGACTTTTAGTTCAACAGTTGTTGTATTTGTCTGTAGTCTTACATACTTAAAACATTTTTCTTTAAAAATACTGAATAAATGAAAGTCAGTGCTATGCAGCCAGCTAATACTGCATGAGATTAATTCTTTCTTTCTATTCAGGACTATTCCCAGGCTTGTTTTGGCTAGTGAGAAGGAGAGCCAGCATCAAATGCAGTGAATGGGTTTTATTTGATAAAATAAATTCTCCCACTCTCTTATCATCATAGCTTTAAATAAAGTATTGTGAATAGGATGTAAGCATTGTAGCCTGTGTTCCCTTTCAGATAAAGAAAGTCTGCATCAGAGTACTGAAACCCACAAAGAATAAAATTTCTATAAGGCAGTTTTTTTCTCCTTTTTTCCCATGTATTGCATACTGTGATAGAAGTGAGAAAAACACATTTCTTCAAAATGGCCTATAAAAATATTGGCAGATAAAGATGCCATATTGTTTTTGTCATAATACCTGAGATATAGAGAAAATCTCCGGATCAGGTATAAAAAGAAGCCCAAGTTCCCAGGGTTTTTCTCCTGGTATGTACCTTAGATACAAATGGATGGATATGTATATATAATTATATTATGCATATATGTATATATAAAGAGGTTTCACTTAAAACCTTGCTGTTGAGAGTCAGCTGAGTCTAGGCTGAACTTTCCCATGTTTATAGTCCAGTGACTCTGCTGACAAAGGATGTACATTTGGACTAAAATGGCAAATGCAAGAAGTCATGAATTCTATCAATTTTTCCCTAATAAAAAGCCTGACATGGTTAAGAAATATTTTCATTTTTTATTGAAGTTTTCTGGACTTTCTTTAGTCTTAAGTTCAGAATAGCCACCAGCAAGCTTTTTAACATCTTAAGTCTTGTTACTGTCTTGGGTCGTAGGGTGATTGGTTATCTTTCCACATCATTCAAAGTCAAAAATGTTCCCTACAGAAATGTGGAAGAAATTTCAGGTCATTTCTGCATTCACCATTTCACTTACTAGGTGTGAAAAGTTGATCCTTGTTCAGTGAGAATAAGTATTTGTTGCAACTCTAGTGTATTTCCATTAAAATTACCTGGGGAAAATCCATGAAGAAAAGCTCAATAGTAGATTGAATGCCAGATGAAAAGAAGTCCAATGGGGTTAACATACTTGAGAGATTAATGTGGTAATATCATCTGTAGCTGCCTAAAATTTACCAAACTGCTCCATTGACCATTTATAGTGGAATCACCTGGCCACAGCTCAAGGTACAAGTCTGGAGCATGACTTAGTCTCACACATCAACATCCCAGAGCAAGTCCTAGCTGTTTCATCAGCGAAACAGAAGTGATTCAGATATGGAAAACTGCAGCCAAAGTCATGATAGGCAGAAGCCAAAGTCCTTGTGACCATGAGGGTTGCAGTTTTGGAATCATCTTAGAAAGTGACGCAAGTCCTTTCCTTAAGAGACATTCTGTTTTCTTATATAGATCAAGTATCCTGCTGGCTGGATGGCAACCGAGTACAGCCAGTAACAAAAAAGGTCATTCAGTTTGGAGTTTTCTGATCTTATGGGTCACAGGATAATTTAGGCTTGTCTCTAACCCAACCTCCAGCTCAGAGCCAGGCTGCTCAGGGCTTTATCCAGTAGGATCTTGGAAACCTCCAAGGGTGGACACTGGCCATAAAGCTTTCAGAGATAAAGTGATTACTGCTTCTTTTCTCAAAGTGTTAAATAGTTCAAAAACCTGAGAACTAAAAGTGGTAAATCAAGAATTTGTCACATAATAGATTTTGGTTTTGCTCCAACATCAGCAGTGTTATCATCTTGCACTGTGTTGCAGTCACTGACTGTTGGTTCCTATTTCTTTTGAAATCTCTGTATTATGAAGAAGTGAGCATAGTTTGTGGTAGGTGTAGAAGCACACTAATGTACAAATGCTGGCCAAATGAGCCCTGGTTGGTGTCAAAGAATAAAAAAAATCGCAAGAACTGGATAATGTCAAAGGTGAAACTAAGCATTTTGCCTGTAGTTCAACTTTAAACAAAGCTGTTTTAATCAAGGCAATTGCTATGGTTATTCCAATTGCATGTAAATTAAAAATTAAATGAAAATAGACAGGCAAACCCAGTAGCTGCATTATGCCAAAGCTGAGGGAAAAATATCCAAAAACCACTATTTCCAGAGTGCAATATACAGTAACTAATTCTATTGGTATATAAAGTAAAGCAAGAGGCAAATGGGACTACTAACTGTGAAGTAGATAACAAATATTCTGCATTCATACATAATTAAAACACCTGAGGGTAAAATACTGAGATGCAACAGGAACTGTTTGATAAAACATAAAAATTGAAGTAAAGAAAACAAGAGACAAAAATTCGAGAAACATTATGAAGAACTTCCTGCTCAAGAGGCACCATGTATCAGGTGTATGCGGTTACCAAACAAAGACAAGGGATAAGATAACCAAGACCTGGAAGCGAAGTTTCAAATGCAAGTGAGTGGCATTTTTGCAGTATGACAGCTCACACAGGCAGACCTCAGGTGCACCAGCATCACCTGCCATCGGCATTTCCCGTGAGTGGCTTTGGATCTCAGCCTGGGCAGAAATGAGGCTACAATTAACCATAGCTAAAGCACTTTGTGTGTGTTCACTTCCTCATTACCATTGCTTTCAAGACATGCTTAACATCATAAGTGAGAGATTTTATATTTGAGTATCTTCCAAGAGTTGGATCATGGCTGAAAGAAAAACGGTGTGAGCACCACTATGGGATTGCACACTTTGTCTCCTGTTCCTAATGAATGGCCATTGCCTATGAGAAGAAGATGCTACAAGCTGTGAAGGACTGGAGTTTGAGGTGCTACAGATGAGCACAGCAAAAGGACTCGTGGAAGGGTCTGCAATTCCCCCAGTGAAAAACCAGGGAGCTTCTACTTTAGCCATCGCCTTGGTTAAACCTTGGGTGACAAGAAGAGAGTTTCTGCCTACACCTTTTTCTTCTTGGTTTTCCTGCTCAGCTATTAAGCAAATCACTTCCTCACTTCTCAGAGTATCTTTTTTTCTTTGGAGTGGGCAAGACCGTCCCAAATGAAATCGATGGGCACCTAATCCTGGAGATGGCTGTGATTACTCCTGGTGCATCACTGGACAAGTGACACACATGCAATCTGGGAAGAGAGAAAAAGATGCAGCTCTTCTGGAAGGAGTTTTTCACGTGGGCAGGCTGAGGTGTAAGCCTTTGGGATGTGTGGCAGGGCTGTTTCTGGAAATCCACCTATCTGCAAGGGCAGCTGGAGAGAAGCATCTCCCAAAGGCCACTGGAGGAGCGGCTTGGCTGGGGGTAGAGAGGTTCCTTGGGGCTCACAGCGGTGAAAAACCCCAGGAAAAGTGGGGATGCTGCTGGAAGGGAGCAAAAGGGTTGCCCGGGCGCTGGCTGCAGGCACAAGCGTTCATTTCCCCACTGTGGGGCTGAGCTCCGGCTGCACCGGATGGGGACACCCCGTACCCCTTACCCCACACTGGGGGCGCCCCCCCGGGACTAAGCTGGGTTTTTCCTGGGGGCTCCTGGCGGGCAGGGGGCGGCGAGGATGGGGGACAGCCATGGAAACGGCGGCGCGCATCCCCCGCTAACCCCCGCCGGTGGGATTCCTCATCCCCATCCTCCTTGCAGCAGCCGTGGCCTGGCAGGGGCCGCGCAGGCTCTAGCCGGTGAACAGTTAACGCCGGGAGAGGCGGCTCCTCTCCCCCCCCCTCCTTTTCCTCTGTTCCTGTTTGGAAAAAAAAAAAAAAAAAAAACCAACACATGTGCATCCCCCCCCCCGGGAGAGCAGCGAGTCGGGCACGGCCAGGGGAGGGGGCCATCGCCCCGCCACCCCTCTCCATCTCTCTTTTATTTATTATCCACCCCCCCAATTTGCAAACGGTCTCCCGGGGTGGCTTCGGCTCGCCGAGACCTCCCGGGCCCGGGGCGGTGGCCGGGGATGGCCGGGGCGGGGGCGGGCGGGCGGCTCCCTCCCGCTCCCCCCGGCGGCTCCCCAGGGCAAAAGCTGCAGCTGGGAGGGGACTGAGCCCAGCTGCACCCCCCTTCTGCAAGCTCCTGCCTCCCCTCCGGCAGGGCTTGCTTTATTTTGCTTGCTTTATTTTATTTATTTATTTTTTTTGGCAAAAGGGAAAATATATGTCGAAAGGGTGGGGAAGAAAAAAAAAAGAAAATCAGGCAGGCAGCCTCCCCCTCTGCTGCTCGTAGTCCCCTCCACTCCACACCAAAAAGCCATCGCAAGTGCACGCCAGTTCTTCACTAAAGTGCTCCAGCCGCTGGATTAAGTAACTCCCGGAGAGCAGCACACGCACGCACGCACAGAGCAAAAAAATGAAGGAAAAGGCAATGTTTCAAACCGCTAAAATGCAAGGAAACATGATGGTAAGTGGCTGCGGCTGGCGCCTCCAGTGCTTGTAAGTAAGTGTCGGGGCTCCCTGCTCGGGCTCGGCACTGCTCGGAGCCCTGACACCCCCCCACGGGCCACCCTCGGGTGCGGGGGTACCCAGGGAGGATGCTCCTGGAGGAGCAGAGGCTGCGGCGCTGCCCCCCGTTAGGAGGGGACCGGGGGGGCAGCGAGGGGTGGGGGGCGCCCGGCTGGGGGGTCGGCAGAGCCGGGCTCTCTCTGGGCATCGCTCTCCGGTGCGGGCAACTTCGCCAAGTTGATGTTGGGGTGCTGGTGGGGGGGATATCTGGCGTGCCGTTGAGTATTACTAGTGCAAGCATTTGTCTCGATGCCTTTAAAAAAAAAAAAATCCTACTCGGGATGCCTTTTCAGTCAGCTCCCCCCTCCATTAAGGAAAAAGGAAAAAAAAAATAAAGAAAAAGCCAGCTGCTCTCCCGGAAGAAGCGCTGGTTGCCATCTTGTGCTGATGGAAATATATTGGTGTGTTTTGCCCGCTGGCTTGACCCGCTGGGGATGCACGGTGCCCCGGGGGCTGCTGATGGGATGGAGAGGTGGTGATGGGGCAATGGGATGTCTGCAGGGCGCTTCGCTGGGAGAATAACTTCCTGCACCTGACCTGGAGATCGCAAAAGGTACCTGTTGGTCTCCTGTCCCCTCCCTGCTCCCCAGCAAAGCGCTCGCAGCTGGCTTTTGTCCACGCTTGGAGGGGAGATGTCGGGGCGTAATACAAATGGTACCATGTGTCTCTCTCGTGCCTTATGTCAGCGTGTTCAAGAGGCAGGCAAAGTGTTCTTCATCCTTTAATTAAGTTCTGTAGTAAAAGGCTTTGCTGGCTTTTGAAGGGAATGCCTCCTTCTCCAAGTCCGATAATGTTGATTTTTTCCAGCAGTAGTTTTTAAGAGGAAGGTGCAATGCTATGTGACCTGTGAATTCAACTAAGGGAACTGAACAGGAACTTCTGCAAACAATTCCCCAGCAGAATTGCACAGCCAGTGTGACTGCATCGTACTCCTTTCGTTCTGCCTTTTAAATGCCTGGGAAATATCTGGTGTTGGAACTTTTTAATATTGGGAAATGTAGATTATTATTTGCTCAAGCTCCTGATCCTAGAGGTCGTTATAATCTATGATGAGGATGTGCTCTACCACTAAGAAAAAATGATTAAGCACCTGAGATGACATTGTTCGATTAAAGTGCAGGATTAACCTAATTTACATAGGCAATGTCACAAAATTAATAAAAAGCCTCACACACGTTTTCCTCGCTGGTGTATGAAGTCAGGAACCGAGGAGCGGGCAGGGATTCCCTGACTGCCGCTCAGCTGAGGGCTGGGGCTTCTGCTGGGATTTTTGGCTGGCACTTCTGAGCGTGGCAAAATGGATCCGCATCCGCACACCTCTGCGAGATGAGCAAAGCCTGGAGTGATCGATCTGCACAGAGAGCTTTGTAGCCAGGGCTGTCCACAATTCAAACCCTGCCAGAGACAATAGTGCTTGCCTTTGATTCAGACGGGAGGGGAGCAGGATCTGGCCCCCAGGCTGCTAAGTCACAGTTATTGCTTTCTTACTGTCACTCAGGGCGGTCCCCCCTGACTCGATGCCAGGTTTCCCTTTGACAGCATCTCAGAAAAGAGTTCTTCAATGAAATTCAGGGACAAGGAAACTGTTCCACTGACACAGCTGATTTCTTTAATTAATGCTTGTGTTTTTATGGGCCACCTAAAACACACAGCTGGTTTCTGTGCTAAGCTGGTCTGTGGTTGCAACTGGATCTGCAGTTTATTTAAGCAAGAATTAAATTTAGGTAAATATTCGAGCTTTAAGATCTTTGGAGGGATTTCACATTTTTTCAAGATAATAACTAGTGGACCTAATCCTGAAATCTCAGCTACACTTTCAGTAGAAGGTCTAGCAAGTTTAGACTGGTACTTCCATTACCCCTTTTTCTTAAGCTGGTTTTTTTTTTTTTTAAGTATTTTTTCTTTTTATCTATTTACTGCTTTTGTTACAACTAGTATCAGAGTCCTGAACTAGTCATGTCAAACCCTCCTGCTCTGAGTGTCCTCTCTCACACACCTGGCAGTCACTGAGATGAGGGGAGGGCTGTGTGTGGAGTCACAGGGGAGTACATTAAACCCTGCACTGCTTTAATTGCCTTAAAGAATTTGAAAAGTCATTGAAAATTCAAAGTCTGCAGTGTTTTCTTGTTTGTTTGTTTTCTAGCACTTTTGCTGTTGCTTAGAATCTGGACAAGCTTCTAACTATATATTGATTTTCTTTTTTAAAAAATCTTTCTTAAACTGAGCTATTTCATTCTTAAAATGATGTGGCAGCAAGTGATAATACTGGCATGCTGGCCATGCAGTGGGCCTTTTTTAAGTATGGTGATAGCTCACAGAGTTACTACACCTGTGATTTCTTTATTACCTAATTAGACCAGCAAAAACGAAGCCATTCTTGTGACACCAAGATAAATGTTTTTATCCTTGTGATAGTATTTCACCAGAGCTTTCTTTTGGCTTTTTTAAACAACAACATTTACCTGGAAAGGTGCCTATTTTTATTTTACTGCACTATTTCCCATTAATCATTTGAGCCAGGGGAATGTAACTTTGAGAAATAGTTCATGCTCTTACAATGGGATTTCTCTTAATTCTACATAAATACCATAGGGAGTGATTAACACACAGTGGTTTCCTCTAGTAACAACTGACATATCCCACAAGTTTTTCACAGTCTCTTTCAAGATAATATGCAACAATAGGGCTTGGAGATAAATGTACATCACTTCTGGAGATTAATTTAATGCACCTACATTTGATCCTAACTGTAGGTGCAGCTATATGGTTTATTTCATTGAAGGATTTATTTATTTATTTATTTATTTATTCCCCTACATATTCAGTTGTCAGGTCAAGGACGATAATACCAACTGCAATTGCAGTTGTTTTATTCTGCCCATGCCTTCATTTCCCCCAGGACTGATCTATCAAGCACATACAGGCTTGCTTTTTTCATCTTCCTTTTTTTCTTTTTTCTTTCAAACATGATTGCAAGCAAATACAAAAAAAAAAAAAGTTGTTTTAAAGAGGACCTTTAGTGCAGTGTCAGGTTCTCATTTTACGTACACCCATGTACATTTTGAGAACCAAAATGGGTAGGGGTGCAACTGCAATGAAGATAAAGAGGAGCTGCTACTTTTGGAAGTAGACACTTAGGCAAGTGGAGAAAATGGGCTTAATGAAAGCATATAGGGGTCTGTGAGGCAAAATTCAATCTGCTGTACAAGAGCATGCCTTATTTAGGCGTGTTCAGTTGTCAGTGACAGCAGTGAGCACTCTGCTGTAGCCAGCACTCCCTGTTAGAAGGATGTGTTCTGAGTTAGAACTCTTGTTCTGAGTTCCAGCCTAGCCAGAATCTGCCCTAATGTTTGGAAACTACCAAGAGAAACTCTGATGAATGTGCTGCTTTTCTGCTTTACTCTCTTGAAAAAGAATTATGACTGGGGCAGAAGAGGCTGTCCTGGTTCGCTGGGAGGACTTATAGAAGAGTCTGGAGATTTAGATGTTTTCTTTGACTGTTTGAATCCTGACTCTGGTAGCTGCAGCTTGGATGCATATATAAAAACAAATAAAAATAAGCCCAGTGGCAAGTGTTATCCTCAGAAACTCTGCTGGCATCTCTGAGGCCTTGTAGACCTCAAGGATACAAGTGACGTGAGGATGAAGCTACCCTGTCAGTCTTGGTGAGCTCTTTCTGTGTCTTCCTAGAGAGGCACTGGTGCAGCCAAACAGAAAGCCCAGCTTTGCTCCTGCCCATTTTGTTTTTCTAGTGCCTCTCAGGAGCAGTAAATTCATATTAAAACCCATAAATAACAGGCATTGAAGTTCCATTGTAATTTCCCTTATTTGCTGTATTTTATCTACAGGTTTATTGCTTGCAGTGATCAATCACAGCACACTGAACGTGGTGTAATGTTCCTCAGCCAAGAATGCAGCTGGCCTACCATGGGGTAAAGAAGCTGCATAGAGATTAATCTTTCTTAAAACTTCCACACTGGAGTAGGTGGTGGTGTTTCTGTTCCAGCTCAGTCTCCTTGCTACTTTGTCCTTCCTTCTGCCTCAGCTCCCACTTAATTTAGAAGCTTAACACAGTCCATATTTTGTGTACTACCCATCAGCTGTCTGATACCTCAGCGGAAACACAGGGGCTCCAGAGCTGCAAGCAGGGGAGCTATGGCAGCAGTTACCAGGTGAGCTATCATGGCTCCAACTGAAGTTTTAAGTCAGGCAGAAATGAAATTGCCAAACAGCAAGAACTGCAGCAGCAGATCTTTGGCTCTACTGCTGCTTATTGAGAGGTGGGTTGTGTTTGGAGGACTGTAGCAGTCTGGTATCCTTTCTGGGTCAAGCGTAACAGAGAGCAAGTTTTTCCTTTTGTCGGGATAATACATGCAGCAGAGGGTACAATCCATAGGAGGTACTGGGATTGCTGTGTTGTGCCCAGTGGAAGAGCTGTGAGATGTGCTGGGCCTGTTCTGATGTTGTGTCAGTAGTTGATGGGAAATTAAGGGTGTTTGCATGTTTAAGGTGGGATGGTTGAGAGCTCCATGAGGAAATATCCAGTTGGATCACAATGTTGCCTACTTTGTCTAAAGGGACAGCTTTATCCTTATTTATGGCATAGAGGGGCTGAGTCTACACACGGTGTGTTGGGAAGTGGTAAGGGATCTGCTGGAGCTGCAAATCCCGTGAGAAATATGTGGGGCCAGACTGTGTCTCAGAACAGCTTTGGGATTCATGTAGTAGTCTGTTCTGCTGGTCAGTATTTAGCAATGAGAAAGAAAAACAGGGAACTTGTGGTGAAACTAATTTTCATAATTGGGAAGGTTCAACATCTTGAATCTTGATGCAGGAATCACTCCTGCATCACTCTGTCTTGGGTATTAAGCAGCAGCTCCTCTGCTTCCTCCTGCTTGCAAGGAGAAAGGAACATTTTCATGTTCTTTTTTCTGTCCCTCCTCTGGGTCTTGACTGTTCACAGGATAGTCTATGCCCACTCTTTCTGAACCTTTTCGCTGCTTTCCTGAATGGTAAGAGAGGAGAAATTGAGGGGCCTGTTGTGGTTTTACTGCTACTCACTCAGCTGTCGTTCACTAGCACCCTGAACAGTAACTGAGGCTGCAGAGCTGGCTGTGCAGTCAGGACAGCAGCATTGTACTCATCCATACCCGAGGGGTTACTTTCGTTCAGTAATAAAGTCTGGATTTTCATTGTCTTTCCAAAGATCACAACCTAAAATGAAAATTTTGGAGAGGTTGATGGCCTGAGATGATGAGGAAAGTCCCCCCCTACATTGTACAATGTGTCTTTTAATTGCTAGAAAATAATTCATAGGATGCTCCCTTGCACCACGTGTCACTCCTGTGCATCCCACAGGTTGCATTTCTTGGCAGAACCTTGTGCTCGCTTAGTATTCGTCTAACTGTCTATATAAAGGGGAAGTCAGTAACAAGTCATGCACAAGTATACGTCTGGTTGATACGGAACTTCTAATAGGAACAGGATCTTTAATGTAGCTGACAAAGGCGGAGCAAGATTCAAAAGCTAGAAGTTGAAGTTGGAACATTTTGGACTAGAAAAATAAGATGCTCAGTTTTTACAGAGAAATTGTTTATCTACTGGAATAGTCCCTGAGGGAAGTGCTATAGATTCTCTGGCTCTTATAGTTCTTCATTAGAACAAGGTAGGAATAGGATTCCTCTGACCAAACATTGGCTTCTTCAATGGAGACATCTATATCTAATACCGTCAGCCTTGGCTTTCTTTACAATCATTTTAGTTGATGGAGTCTGGGGCATGATTCATCCCAACTTCATGTAGGTGTACAAAATGGACTAGAGGAACTGCACTCTTAAGTGCCAATTTCCTTTCATTGACTTAAAGAAATAGGGAGTACTGGCTGAGCCATTAACATCTACACTGCAGATATCTGTGGTTTGAGTCCGTTGCTTAAACATAGCCATAGATATTCCAGAGCATCTCAGATGACACTAAACACCCCACTAGGTCTTTGCCATTATCAGGACAAGTACTGCTCTGCACATCTTTCCAGGTCTTGCCAACCATCTGCAGTGGGATGTGGGGATACACGAGCTGCATGGTTAGGATTTTACTCTGGCCAGGTCCCAACACACACATGCAGAAGCAGGTTGAGTTTCCCACTGCTACAGTCTACCTGTAGCAAGAGAGGAGCTGCATCTCAGCCAGATGCCAACTTGCTGCAGAAATCGCTTGGTCCATGGTTTGCACGTATACGGAGCTGCCCTAGAACATTATAAAGCACCTCTAGCTATAAAAGGACTTAATCTAAGTGGTTTTATGTCATCACAAACTCAGTGCGTGCATTTATTCTTCTAGGTCTGTGTGTTTGCATGTGTGTTGTCTGTACAGTGTTGTACTAAACAGCGACTCACGTGAGATTAACAAGCAAAACCTATTTATTAGATTGTTTTATGTCCTGTAAATCCTGTGTAATCCACTAATGCATAATGCTGTCCCTTAGGAAGCCGGGCATTCCTTCCCAATGGAGCATCACATTTAGCAGATTCCCTTGGTGTTCATTTTAGAAAGGCTTCAGTTAGGAATAAAATTTTAAAAATAAAACTAATCTACAGAATAAATATAAACAATTAGGGCCCAAATGTTGACAATACATTAGAATTGGGTCCCAGATGTAGCCTGCATACACATGTAGATGTTGTGGATTTGCTACCATCTTAAGGAAATATTATTATTGTAGAAAGGAAAGCTTGCATTTGCCATGTCCTCATTGCCCTTGAAGTGGATTATCAAGGTTATGTTAAATTCTGCTTTTGCAGTAACTGTTTTGTGGTGGTATCAATAAAATCCTGGGAATTTGTGGAGCACCTGTGTTGTAATGCTTATGCTGTGCATTGGGAAGAAAAGTGTGTCTTGCAGGTGGTTTCCAAGCACAAAATGCTGTGATATCGGTATGTCGGATGACATCCTCTCCATCACTATCAAATTAAAGGCTGAGAACAACAACAATGGAATCACCTGTGGTATTTTGACCAGGGGAGAGAATTACTATTTGTGTAGCTGAGTCTGAGTTCAGCTCTGAATCATACAAAGAAAGGTGTGTACAATTTGTACGTACCAGTCTGAACGCTTACAAAGCACAAGGTAGGAGAATTGAAAACTCACGGAATGGCCAGCAACCAGGCTAGGATTTTGTTTGTGATGAGGTCTCTTTGATGGTGTGACTCAATATTTATTGTCTTTATTAAAAAATATGAACTATTTCCACCATCTCATCCCAAATGACTCTAGAGATTACCCTGAGATGCACCCAAAAGCCCAGCCAAAGCACACATGAGACAACTGACCACTCAAGACAGTGGGATTAGCTGCACTGGTGACTGTTGCGTGCCCAAGTGAAGCACTAGTCAGTAAGCAGACTGCTGAACCCTGTGAAAAATCACTCTCAAGTTACTGAGAACACTGGCCAGAAGATTTCATCAACTCAGGTGTGTGTGGAGACGGTTAGACTTGGCAGGAATTCCAGTCACACATTAGATGGCCTCATTCTGTAGTCATTATTCAGCACTTACTCAAGCAAAACTTTTGCTGAACTTAATGGGTTTACTACCTCTGCTGAGCTGAATAAGGAATTTGTCTGAGACTCAGGTGCCTTCAGACCTGAATCTCAACACAAAACCCCACCACGTGCTGTGTCACTAAGGATTTTCAATTATTATCTTTTTAAGATTGCAAACAGAAATATAATGGAGATAAAATAAATAAATAAAAAACAACAAAGGTAAGGGACATGATAAAGAAGTAAAGTAAGTAGAAAGGGAGAGTAAGGTGGTTATCCCAGAGGATGCTGCAGGTTGAGGAAAGCACTCTGAAGTTTTTACTTTATCCCATTTTGTGTGTTGTCCCCCATAAAGAACCTCAAAAGCTCCATCAGATGCTCCATAGAGTATGCTGTATGCCTGCACTTTTGTTTGGATTTTCACTGATAATGATGAACTGGGAAACATGCTGGAAATGAAACATTTTTATTAGTTTATGATTTTGGACTGATGTTATTAAAACCATGGAGAAAAATTGGAATGATAGCTTGGCATGTTTTCTGTAAATACTGAGTATTTCTTCTGTAGTGTATGACATAACCAAAACAACCTAGAAATAAGCTTGTATTGCTCTTTTCTTGTGTCTAATTATGAGGATGTGAAAAATATGTTCATATGAATGCCTTCTCATGCTGCTGTGAGGGGGCTGAAAGTACCTTTTATGAAGATCTCGTTTGTAAAGCAAATGATTGTAATGCAGGAATATTATTATTCATGAGCTCTGAGTTTATTGACTCCATTAAAAAACAGATCTATGGTCCGCACGAAGGATATGTGAATTGCTGTGGGAAGAGCAGAAATTAATTGTACTTCATATCAGTATGACAGTACCTTTCCTGATCTTGCTATTTGAGAATTTGTTGTTACTGGTTTTATTTTTCAGGAAAGGAAAGCTTATGCTATGGTCCCTGATGTTTTTATATTATTCTCCATGCATTTTATTTTATTAACATTAATCATGAACATTTAGATTTATAATTTGTCAAAAACTTTGTTAAGGAAGGTACTATTAATTTGGATTTGGACATTCCTGGAGGAATCAAAATCTACCAAAGATTACAGAAAATTTAAAAATAAAAGTTAGTTACTTCTTCTTTTGGTTCCTTGGCTTCTATGGATAGGCTTTCATAATACGAAGAGAGCGTCTCCACAACTTACTTATTCATTTTCTAACAGAGCTGGGGTCCTACTGGAGAAAGGAGGCTGTTGGTAATATCTAAGGGCAACCAAATAAATTAAAACTGTATGTATGCAATTGCAATTAAAGCAAAACTCACATACTCCAGAGGCATGCTCCTTGTTATGTTCCCTGTTCAGCAGTGTGCTTAAGCACCTGTTTAACATTAATGGTAAGCATGCATATGCTTAAATGTTTCTGCTGACTGGGGAGTTATGAGAAGTCTGCTTTGCACACACAATAGTTAAACAGCCCATTTTCCATCTGTGTGCAAGACTAGAGCACGGTGCTAGCTGAGCATTTTCCAGGTTAATTAGATTGGCATAACAAGATCCCCAGTGGACTCGGTGCAGTCATCAGCTCTTCTGCACTCTCCAGTTATCAGGAGGTCTGCTGGAAGTAGTGTATCTTTTGCTAGTAACTGAAACAGAATATTGCACTGTATTTCACCAGCGTGTTCAAATGGAAACAGAATCGAATGGATTGTGAGTACACCATAAATATCAATTTGGCTCCATATTGCTAGCATGAATATGGTGCATCCTTCAAATGCACAGTGCCTACCAAGGACTATTTATTCTATGGAGCTACCAGTAATGGCTGTGCTTTCATGAATTATGCATGTATTTGTCCCTAAACTTCACCTAACCGTGATTTGGAGTGTTTAAATTTGATGCTGGCTGTAAGTACAAATTGCAGATATATTTCATAAAATATAATATCTTTTCAGATTTCTCTGCAGTACTAGTAAGAGTCTGTCATGCCTGCATCAGCAACAACAACAAAAAAAAAAGAATCAAAACATTTCTAATTCAGTATAGGCAAAAAAAAAAAAATCTTGATGTTCCAAAGCCTTGGAAGAAAAGACAAAATTATGTGAAGTCAAGGGTACTCTGTTCATCTTTTCACTAAAGCTAGTGAAATAGGATGTAATCCCATTGTAGATATAAGGCAGTTATTATTTATCAAATGAAGAAAATGATCCCACCGTATGCCTAGAAGCAGCTTGCCACGGTGTAACAGTGTAGCAGTGAGAATCATATTAGCCCTTGAGGCCTCTTGATGGGTTAAAATGAGGGAGAAAAAGCACATGCTTTTAGGGAGAGATTAAATACATGAGAAGGAATGTGACCATTTTAGCTGAATTCAGTGGCACAAAATTTGGCTTTCCAGTATTTTCAGGGAGTAGCTGCTTTGGTTGCCTCTGAAGAGTCCCCGTTTTCTGTGTTTATACAGTTCTATCTGTACATTTGAATATCTGTTTCCTGGAGATTTCTCTAGAATTGCGTTGTTGTTGTTTCTTAACCTATCCCCTTAAATTTTTAAGGAGTTATATTCTTGTGAAGCATTGCATATTAACAGTGACATGATGGAAAACATTGAGACAAAGCGGGCTAATCCGCAGAACGATGACAAATGGCTGTAGTGCTGTCCTGAGCTCTGCGTTTCCTGCTATATTGAAGAAGACCCATCATGAATAGCTGCAACTAAAGAAAGGCAGAACAATGAAAAGACCGGAAGACTTTGGGCAATTTGCATTTGGATATGGGGAAGATTTCAATCTTCAGTCACAGTTTGAATCTATCCTGAATTGATAGTTATTGATGCTTGCTAACGTCCACTGCCTGCTTGCTAATCTTGGTGTGCTGTAAGAGGAAGAGAGCCAAAGCTGCATGAGGAATTGCTGTGAACCAGCTCGTGACCACACCGCTCAGGTGCTCTCTGGAGGTGACTGATGGAGCCCACGTTGCACATCGCGTAGCAGGAACCCCCTGGTGCCCAAGTGGCCTTGTTACTGGAATTAAAATAGTTTGTGTGTGGTTTATTTATTTTATATATATATTTATATATATATTTTTTTTTTCAGCTCAAAAATACCAGTGGGCAGAATTCACTCTTTCTGAATGATGTTTTAGTTGTTTGACATAGATGTGTGTGTGTGTGTTGCATGCAGGAGTTGAAAGTGCAAGGCCAGCTGAGATAGGGCTGGGGGAAGAGATGGGGCCTAAGAGCTCGTCGTTTCTATGGGGCAGGCTCTGGAATGGACTCTTTGTACACTGTGCCTGTTGCAGGGAGCTAGCAGCATTGCTTGGAAAGCAGCTTGAAGGTAAATTGCCATATATGAAACACAGACGCTCAAGTCGCTGTTCCTGGAGTGAAATAAAGAGCGAGCTAAATTTGTAGTCAGGACACATGCAGTCTCCACTTATGGGCAGAGTCCATATGTCAAAGAATGCTGCAGTTGGTGAATTCATGCACAGGCACATCAAGAACTTGCAACACATAGGAAATGTTGGATTGGAGGATACTGAGCCTAGTTCCCAGCTATCTGAAGCAGTCACAGCGTAGCAGTTTTGTCATCGGCGTATGCAGGAGAATTTTTTGCTTGAGGCAAGTAGAGTCCATCGGATCACAGAAACTGAGCCCAATAAACGCTTTTATTGTCTGAAAAGTGAATGCAATTATTTCTCTTGTGCCTTGTAAATGTGTCAGACTGGTACATCCACTGTGCTAGTTTCTATCTTCTGTTTTCTCCTTTTGGAGATTCTCATAGGAAGACACTTTCATCTCATGTAACTAAACATACAGAGATTCATAACAGAAATATTAAGATTGGTATTAATGAAATACAAATTGTCTTGGCCAGGCCGCTTCAACACACAGGTCTTGGTGCACAGGGCAGTGTGATGAATGAGCTCTGTGAGAGAACGAGTGGGATGAGGTATTTATTAACAAAATCTGAGCATGCTGGCTTTACAATTTTCTTCCATAACGTCTTGCCTTGGGGCTTGTGACACTAATTTCCTGTATAATTAGGAGTTCATAGAACCATAGAGTGGCTCGTGTTGGAAGGGACCTTAAAGATCACCCAGTTCCAACCTCCGTGCCATGGGCAGAGATGCCATCCACTAGGTCAGGCTGCCCAGGGCCTCGTTCCACCTGGCCTTGAGCACCTCCGGGGATGGGACATTCACAGCTTATCTGGGCAACCTGTGCCACTGCTTCATCACCCTCTGAGTGAAGAATTTCCTCCTAACTTCTCGTCTAAATTTCCCCTCTTTTTAGTTTAAAACCATTTCCACTTGTCCTGTCATTGTCTGCTTGAGCAAAAAGTTGCTCTCCATCTTTTTTGTAAGTCCCCTTTAAGCACTGAAAGGCTGCAATGAGGTCTCCCCAGAGCCTTCTCTTCTTCAGGCTGAACATCCCCATCTCTTTCAGCCTTTCTTCATAGGAAAACATCTTCATAGGAGTTGATATCTTTCATTCTCTGCATGTTACAAGCAAGGATCTGTATTTTGGGGTAGGCTGTGCTTGATTTGAGGATGGGGGAAGATCAAGTGTCCTGACCTCCCCAGCTATGTGATGGCAACTAAGCCTGTGAAAGACGTGGCTGAAAAAGATGGTAGCAGGGGCATTGGAGACTGTCAGAGTCCAGTCATGGAGTGTCTTAAAATAACAAAGATTCATACATTTGCGGATGTCTAAGTCTATTACACCCACAGCATTACCTTTATCAATCAAATCTAATCTCATCAAGAAATGAAATCAGGTTTATTTGACAAGACCTATTTTCCAGAAACCCATATAATCTAACCTTAATTATACTCCTATCCTTTAGTTCTTAATTAATTGACTCCCATGTCAGCTTTACTACTTTTCCATTCTTAGAAGGAGTCCTTCTGAAGGGACACCAGTAAACTATCAGTTCCATGGGTAGATAGGGCATTAGTTTTGGAGAGTCTGGCTGTAAATTCTGTAAGTCATGAGAGTAAAGTCAGCAAGGGTGACGAGGAAATGCAGGGAGCTGCTTTGTGATACGAGGTAAGACAAAGCACTGTCAGCAAGAATGTCCATTCAGGATCCTATGGCGTCAGTGAAATGATGGAGTGTGTGTGTCCATGAGAGGAAAGGACAGCATGAGGCAGAGCAAATTGATGTTAGTGAAAGTCCTAAGGTGGTGGTATTGTTTGTTATAAATTTTGTTTGCAAGCAGTAGGAATGTATGCTGAAGGTATGAGGAGAGGCAAAAATGATATTGATGATTCAGTAGAGAAACAACTTTATGATGAGAAGAAAGGCACTAACAATTCTCAGCTATAATGAGGACAGACTGGGGTGAGAAGCAAAAGAATACTGATGCAGGTCTGTGTGTGCTGTGCTGGAGTGGAAGGATGTGTCGCACAATCTAACTGAAAAGCCTACGCCACATTGCTATGATGTGGAGCAACTTAAGAAGTTGTTAATGCAAATGTGTCCTGCCATGGGGAGAAAAGCAAGTCTAGAGATTTGACTATAAACGAGAGGAAGGACTAACCTATGGTAATGAAATGCAAAGTGTCTGATCAAAATTCAGCATGTTAATCTGAATAGTAAATCTTTTATATGAATGCGTCACTTGAGCCCCATAGTCTACAAGGTTTTCTTCTTTCAGTATATGTTGCCCTTGATGTCCATTTTGATCGCAGAGTGTGGTAACGTTTCACTGTTGTCACTTCGTTTGGCTGCCAGGGCTGCTTGAAATCAAACAGCTTTAAAGATTTCCAGCTACTGGAGGCTACAGTGCGTGTAAGACAACTGTGATGTGTTGAAATGGAAAGTGTAGGGCCTTTGCCTGTGATTGAGAGAGTGTGATATTTAACCAGCAGGCACTCCATCTGATCTAGTCATATACAAATGAAAATTAAAAGAAAAAACTGTATTTAAGTACCAATGAGGGTAATGCTCCCAGGAAACCATGCTGAGCAGTGGCTGTTGTGGTGTCCTCAGCTTCACGGAGGCTTTGACGTGTCGTGCTTTCTGAGAAGAAACACTGTCCAGCAGTGAAGACACCTGGCTTGGCATGCAGCAAATTTGAATTTGTGGGGAATACAACCTTGATTTCTTGTGTGACCTTGGGTAAATCTCTCAGTGTGGCTTTGTCATCAGGGGGCAGCTGTTCACCTCCTGCTGAGGTTGCTGCAGCCTGCGTGGAGCTTCCCATTGGTCTTTTCCTCCATTCCGCAGGTGTGAAATAGAGACAATAATTTCCTCCTTTGCCTTTGTATGTTTTGACTAGTATTTTAAGTTCCCATAATATTCATGTATATTGTTACAGTACATAAACTGAGGTTTTACTCTTCTAAGTTGGAGTATTGTCTATACTTAAGATTGTATTAAATGTCATGGATCTACTGAAGGTGTGTTATGCAGTAGGAGATTATAGGGACATGTAAATCTCTGCAGTTGAGCTACACTTGTAGAGCAGGTTTATTCTAAATTACAAAGAAAACAAGATAGTTTCTTCCATTCTTGTCTGTGTTTTTGTCTGAATCAAGGTTTTATTATGAATCTAAGCAGTATTTGTTACTATAAGTGCACTGTAATTTTTTTTCAGTAGTATTCTATGTATTAATAAATAGATGAATAAATAATAAAAAATATGATGAGAATAAATTGATGAGAAAATTCTGACTGACAGTGGAATCTAGTAAAAAGTTTGAGATCAGGTATTTCTCTATTTTTAAGCTTTCTGAATTTGTGCCATTAATCTCATACAAGAATTGCATGATTTTGATAATACTTTGTCTAGAAAAAGAGGAATTAAACCACCCTGCCAAAGTCAGACATATGGAAAAAGAAAACAAACAAACAAAAAAACAACTTTAGCATATAATCTTTGATTGTTGTTTGCTTTTATGCAATATAAATATGTAGAAAATTAATTTCAGTTTTAATAAGATGAGGCAATTTGATTGATGGGAACTGAAATTTTGTTTACTGGGAAGTTTCAACGGTCCTTGTTTTCATCCTGCTTGGGAAGAAAAACAAATACTGAAATATTTTTTTATGCTAAATTGAGATTTAATTTCCTTTCCTCATCTTAGTTTTACTTTTTAACACACAACTTTCTCAACAATCTAAAACCTACCAGTGCCATTAGAACTATGCTGTAAATTGGACTGAAAAAAGTAAGTATATTCAGACACAAGCTATTAGTGCTTCATTCATCCTTTGCTGTTGTAGCCATCATGTTATGCAAAACCACACTCTCCATACACAACTCCTTTAATATCCAGTGTGGTATTTCAAGCATGAATTGACTTCTGTTTGCATAAATGAAGGGTGGAATTGGAACTGTCTACAGGATAGAAACATTTTATGTTGAGGAGTATTTTTTTTCTCTGTCTTCAGAAAGAAAGACAACTGCTGTCTGAGTATGCAATGGGTATGCATAAATTGTTTTGTCTCGATGCCCTGTTGGATATGAGATAATTCCAGAGGAGTATTTACAGCTTTCCCAGTTATGAAGCAATAGTTCCTTTGCAGCTGTGAATATCCACGTAAAAATGTGCTTTCAAAGTCATTCATTATTTAGAGTGCAGTTACAAGTACTGAGGGCTTCCTTAAAGTCCTTGGCATACACTATGGGATGGTTTCAAGCAGACAGTTGTAGAACTTCCATATGGACAAAATTTTAAAACATGCCTAGCTGAATGCGGCATCCAAATCCCACACTGGACATTGAAATTCACTCCAGTTTTGGTGCCACCCATTTAGATCTTGATTCTCCATGCACCTCATGCAGTTGTGTCATTCAAGAGGAACACAAAGAAGAAAATGATGCCCAGGGAGAAACTGCAGCACATATAGACACTATTCATCCTATTTTCCTGTAGGCAGCCACTGACAGTGAATCTGGGTCAGGCAGCTGCTCTGAGTGCCACATTCCCATGACTAGTCTAATATCATCCCAAACCTGCTTGTGTGAAAATATCAGAGCTGCTGTCATATTCGACTGCATTTAAACTTGCCCTTGATCACAGTCCCACCTCTGTTCCTTTGTTCTAAGTACAGGGTATTCTGCTCTTGTTAGCTTTGCCAAATTTGCTGAGATTTGTGTGTTGACTTTAGACAAACAGCTCCCAGGGAAATATTATCACTTAAGGTAATCCTTATTACATAGCAGGTTTACATGGCTAGCGGAGCGTGGGGTGTGTTCTCAATAGGGTGACTTTGTAGTGTGAGGTCCCAGTATCCCACGGTAGCTGGCAGCTATCTACAAGAATGGTCCCAACTGACTCTGAAAAGAGCTATGCTCAGAAGCTGGCCCAGAGGTTTGCTGTTTTTTTTCCCCAAAATAGACACCTCAAAGTTTACACTGTATGTCCTATGAGCTTTTTTAGAGCGTAACAAAAGAAAAAGCAAGCTAAAGCACAGCATTCAATGAGTTGTTTGGAGCTAATTTGCAGAAGACTATTCATTTAAATAGTTGCTCAGTGTTGTTACTCCTTGTATGGACTGCATGCTTCTGTATTGTTGTCTAAAATAACTGTGCGAAAGCATCAATAGCAAAGTTAGCTGTGGTCCTAACCTGGTTGATTTTCTTCCTGCGTGGAAGATGTAGCTTCCAGCTTCTCCTTCCTTTAGGTCTTTCCTGTGATTGCAAGTGTACTATGGGATGAAAATCATCTGCTCCTTGTGGTTTGTCTCCCTCTACCTTTGCAGTGTTATGGCATATATCTAGGTCATAATGTTACTCTGCTGTGATGAACAGGAGAGGCAGACAGTCTTTTAGCTTCCCCAGTAGAGAATTCAGATGTTACATTGAAGCGTTCCTACTTCCTACTGTTTTTTTTCACTCAGCAATGTTGCAAGGAGTGTTTCATTATATATCGTTGTAAAACATAATTGATAAATAATGAATCCAAGGCACTGGATTTAGCAGCTAGTGAGATAGTTGCATATTTCTGTAGACAAAAGCTGTCACGGAGTTTGGGTGCCAAGTTTAATTCCAAATGATGTGCTAAGGCTTTTTTAAAGCAAAAGCAATATTTCATCTCAAAGCTGCAGTGCATAAGGGCCATGTCATGCTAGCTGTGCTAACTGCAGTCTTTTGTGTTGTAGTGGCAAAAATTCAGGGCTATTAGCAAACTGATCCAGACAGAGAGAGGGATGTTTTTGATGCAAAGGAACTGTTTCCTTTCCACCTCAGCTGCTCCACCGCTGCACAGCAGAGACTTGTGGAGCTGCAAGTAGGATGGAGTGATCCTATAAATGACCCTGATTATCACTCTCATAAATGACTCTGCGTTTTCTAACCAAATGACCAATGAAGCAAGAGACATTGAACAAGATTTTTAATTATAACAAATGGAATCTGTGCTCTCTAATCAGATTGCTATATAGGTGGCTATTATTCATTGCTAAAAGTTAAAGCAATTAAGCTTCAAGCAGTCATTGGGCAGCTTATACCAAAGAATTACTTCATTTGAGGCTTTGGGTGTTGGTTGTGTCTTTTTTGTTGTTGTTGTTGTTGTTTGGTACTAATGCTGCTGCCAAAATAGCAGCTGCAGGTGTTAGGTGTTACTGTTACAGACTTGCAAATGTGAACAAACTTAATATTTGGATTCCATTTTCTGAGACAGTACAGGGAGTAGAACATAACTTGGAGTTTTCTGTTTCTTTTTTTCTTCTTAGCGTGTCTTTATCTGCGTTTTCTATCTATCTCTGAGCAGATTCAACAATGTTCTTTCTCCTTTACTTTTCACCTGCATCACAGCTGTCTGCTTGCCTGTCAGCCAAGCATGAAGGGGTATCTGTTTCAGCTGTTTTAGGGCAACACCAAGAGTAGACGTGATGTCTTAGTTCAGAACGCAGTTTGTTGCTGATACAGCATGATGATGGTTTGAAGAATAAGGCGCACTTCTCCTTTGTAACATATTTGTGCCAGGGATTTGCACTGATATAGCTACTCTGGTGAAAAAAAAAAAAATATATATATATATATATATATATATATAAAGATCTGTTTCAGAAAGCTCTAATTCACCTCATTGTATCTGTGTTCACCCGTTTGTTAAGTGGGCAACTTAACATCTGTCTGTCATGTTGGGGTGCTGTAAGGCTTGCTTGAGAGCTGATTTTAAAACATTTGGAGGTCCTTAGATGACAGACACTATAGAAAACCACTGATTCTGTGCCCTGCTTTATTGCTCCCTTTTACCATATTAAGTCCAGCTCAGCAGTTACACAAAAATATCAGCACACTGCTGTTACACAAAAACAAGTTTGCTCATTGTTTTTATTGATAAGTGATGTTTGTATTCCCCATGCATGCACACACAAAACCTTTAGAAATTAGAGCAAAGACACCTAATTCCAAGTAGATTTAATTCACAGCAGGTCACACCAGGAAGGTCCAGGACAAATATTGCCAGAACTCCTCAGACAGCATAAATAGCAGAAACAAGAAATCAAACAAAGTCTGTAGTTGGATTGCTCTTCTCCTACTGTATGGTCACCTGGAAGCAGAAGCAACTGGTTACTTAAGGGAGCTTTGAACAATAATCTGAGCGTTCCTCTAAAAGGATAAAAATTGCTGCTTATTCAGATGTTTTCCAAAGCTTTCATGGGATTTGAATGCCTGGTTCTTGGGAAATAGAATAATCCTCCGAGTGGCCTGGAGGAGCCCAGCCTGAATGTTCAGCCATCAGAAAGGCATGTGTGTCGGTACCCTACTGTTTGGATGTCGATGTGAAGGCATCTTTTTGGACCTCTTCGTGCCACTCAGCACGCAGGGATTCATTTGGAACTATGTAGTGATTGTAACAGAAACCTGTGTGCAAAGTACTGCACGGAGGCTTGCTCCAGAGGTACCGGAAGAATGGTGTCTTCTTAAAATGTGGCCAGGATTAGCCATTCAGGAGCCAGACTGAAAATACATTATTAATACTTGCTGCCTTCCCCCTTACTCGTGTGTTACAGAGTGGGGCAGAATTTATACCCACAGCCCCCCACTTATTTCTGTTTGGACATTGTCAGAGCTCATCTGTCTGGGGGTGCTCAACAAGACCTATTTGAATTAATTAAATAAGTGTCAGTTGGCTATTTACACCACACTGAACTCTCATTCAGAATTAAAGTATCCTTCATTTCCTTTTATTTATTTTACTTGTGAAGTGGATTAAGCTAAATTAAATTAGAGTTATTTTAATTCCATGTGGGACTATCCTCCCAGGAATTTAATGTGGCATAACTCATCCATCTGCAAAGTAAATTTATATATATCTTCCCTGAGAATCTCAATATAAATAGATCCTTAGGCCATATCAAGGAAACTGCTGTTAGGCAATGCACTTGGGAAGTGTGGAAAGTTATCCTGCAAAGGGCACCAAAGGCACACCTGGGCAATTGGTGTGGAACAGTAATGGAGTATATATTCACATCCTGGATTAATTTCTAGTACTCTAACCCCTTTTTAGGCAAAACAGGTTCTGCTGAGGTCTGTAAGAATTTTCCTGGGAACTTATGACCCTAAATTCTGTTTAGAAACATGATAATCACAGATTCATAAAATGAAGTTGGGATCTGAGACCTGATTCAGGAGGGAACACCATGAAAATTCTTAGCTTTAAATACAGAGATAGTTTGATTGACTGGTTAAGAATTGTTCTGAATCAGAGCCAAAGTGCTGTGGCTTTTTGTGACATTTATATGGCCCCAGGATATGGATGTTCAGAGAAAACTTCAATGACAGTCTTCCTTAATAATTCAGAAGTCCTGATTTTTCTTCAGAATTAATATCAGTCGGGATGATACAATCATTCTGTTCACTTGAGGCCAGACTATATGAGGACCTGTTTGCAGAAAGTAGCTTACTGATTACAGCTTTCTAACAGGCAGCGGGAGCACTGGCCTGTAACCCCTTCTTTTAATTAAAGTTGTTTGTCACTTATTAAGGCTATTTTTAAACTTTTTTTTTTTTTTTTTAGTTTCCTGGGGAAAACAGTGTGTCATGCTTTGCAGCAACTTTAATTTTGCTAGATTTTTATATGTGCGGCTCTTGCTACAGGAGGTCTCTCTTCATCATTAAGAGGTGAAAAACATTAATAGCAACACTATTGTGAAGTAACACCGAGCTGTTGATGTACTTTACTGCAGTTAAAGATTAATATTTCCTGAGGAAGTAATGATAGGAAAGGGATCAGTAGGGAAACCTATGGGAAATCATGCGGCACCTTACAATTGCTATGAAATTTACACATTTCTACCATTGTAAGTTAACCCTCCATTGCATATGATGAATGGGATTGGAGATGGGCCACAAAAGCTTTTTAAAAATAAAAGCACAGTAAACAAAAAATTAAAAAAAGAACATTTTTAAATTAAAAAGATCATCTGTAAAGATGAAATATAGCTAAATTAATAACTGTAAGAATTTAATTTACCTAGGCACTTGAAAATTTCTTTCATGAATGACCTTTTTTTTTTTTTTTCTACAGTCATCTTCAGTATCATTGGAACAGCACAGAAAACACCTGTTTTGTATCACTAGCTTTCTCACAAAATACTGCAAAGCTGTGTGAGCAATATTTGTGTAAAGTTCGGTTACCTGAGATATGAATGATCTGTCAGTGGTGCTTTAGGAAACGTGAAGAATATTTCGAGAAGGAACAGTTTTGTTTATTGCATATCTATTATTCACTGCTGAGTATATGCATTCTTTTTTTTTTTCCAAGTGTATAGACTGATATTACAGATACATTTGAATATGCCAAGAAATCTTAAAAACCTAAAAGTTAATAACCTAAAATAAACTTATTTTAGTATCTCAGTAAGCAGGGGGAAGAAAAATCACAGAACCAAATGTATTCTCCCAAGAGCTTGAAAGGAATAAAATCTCTTTCATTTAAAAAGTCATCACTTGATTGTAATTGCAAACTTGCAATGAATTTCTTCACAAATGTATAAAGAACATTTTAGAAAGGAGTAATGCATTGAAAAAAAATAATCTATTCTGTAAGAAACTATTAAATATGAAATTCAGTTGGGCCCTGCCCAGACAATTTTCCTCATCTAAGGCCTACGCCAAAGCCAAGGCTTTGGATCTGTAAATGCTCAATTGCCTGGGCATCCTGCTTCTGGAACCCACGGGAAGACCTAACATGCATGGGTGAGCATCTGCAGGGCACCAGAGTGGGTCTTACCCAACCCTGATGCAGTTCATGTGAGGAGCTGCACTGGCCAACCCTCCCCTTTTCACACCTTCAGGGATTGTGGCTCTGCCACAAGTGCTTGTTGATAACTCTCATTGATAAGAGTAGATAACTCTTATCCCAAAGCTTGTATCGAATAATTGCCAATTGCTTGCAGTCTGGTGAAATAGGAGCTAATGTCTTCACATATGTGAAAGTGGAGCACAGGCAAATTTGGGAATCACGTAGATCTGTGTCTCTAAATCTTATTCAAGACCCTGTATTGTGTAAGGTCAACCCTACCCTACAAATTGGTCCCATATTTCATTGTTAAGCAAATTAATGCCACAGTCATGTCCTTCCTGTAAAGAAAATTCTATCATGGGAACTATTAAAGCTTTCCCCTTAAACTACTTTATTTTGTGTTTTAGTACAGGACCATTTTAAATTAATTATCCTCTAATTTGTAGTTGAGGCACTCAGTGGCTGTAAGTGATAACATCTCCACAGTGCAGTTAATGTTATGCTTCTTTGTGTATATAAATACTTCACAAAAGCATTTTTCTCTGATGTAAATTGGATTCTAATACGTTAGACAGGATCATTTCTGTATAGTGCTTAGCAATGCATTCCAGGTGCTTGAAAGCAATTTTAGAGAGGGTGAAAAATTCTCTACAAATTGTTCAGATCTTAGAATTTCTGTCTGTATTCTACTAGAATACAGTAAGCCTAATATTCAGTTAATAAGAAACATTTTTTTTTTTGTATGAATTTAGCTACTTGACTGCAAAGACAGTGAAGTAATTTGGATTTTCAGGATTTTGGATTTTTTTTTTTTTAATGTAGGTTCAGTTGTGAATTTCTGATGAAAAATATATTAAAAGGTAAAAAAAAATGAGAGAGTTCCTTTTATGTTCTGATATGCATTTTTGTTTGTTTGTTTGTTTTACAATAGTGAGGTTGAGAGCAGGCATTCCAGAAGTGATTTTTGTAGGAGGCTTTGTTTTTTCCAGTGTTCAAGGTGACATTTTAAAGACTCTTGGCAAAGGATCTCTCCACTTTTGGGACATAAGGCCCAGTTAGGGATTAGTTGATGTGGAGGAAAAAAAGAAAAAAAAAAAAAAAAAGCTGTCTTCAAATTTTTGGTCTATGGATTTAAAATCTTTGATGAAAAAAAAAGCAAAAGATCTAGCATTCAATTGGGTTTCAAAAAGCTGAGTGACAAATGAATACTAGAGAGTAAACTTTTTATTTGTGCTGTTAATATATTGTTGATCGTATTAACTCATCCACAAGGGGGAAAAATAGACATGGTTACTGGATGGATTTTTGCTCTTTTAGATAAAGCCCTAAACTTTGAAAGCACTGAGACATTTTTATGCATGTCTTGATTGTTATCCCTCCGTCATTTATGCTGTAATGCATTACTGGAAGATCTTGAGTAAATTTAATTTCCTTACCAGCTGCAGCCTTTTCCTTTTGGCAAAGAGTGATTATGTTTGGCTGTGTTTAGAATGAGAATAGAAAAAGCTTTTCACAGGGCTTCTCAGATCTGTGGTGCTGTGTGAAGTACTGAAGTAGGAACTGGTAATGGCAGAGACACTGTGAGATGGGAGATGAGACATTCTGCTACAGCAGCAGAGTCCCTGCTCTCCAGTGGCATTGCAGGAACTCTGAAGGCAATAACTTCGTTCTGCCAATGGTTAGAACACAAAGCATACTAGTACTGCAGACAACATCACAGACTCTCTTAATGGTGCGAGAACAATCTGGGATACTTTTTTTTTTTTTTTCATCAAGTCCCATCCAGTGTGATGTAGTTAAGACACCAAAGAGCTTAATCAGCAGCTCAGCATTACAGATGTAATTTCCAAAGTGCTCTAGCGGTGCTCTCATTGAAGTCAGTGGGCATTTTCTCAGTGACATTATGGGTATGGGGAGCTTGCGTGTTTTAAAAAAGCAGTTTGTAAATGCATGTCTCATGGGTGCATTTCAAACAGTCTCAATACAAGAGCTTTATCATTTTGCCTTGATCACAATTTCATTTGATTGTACCACATTAACACTAGCTGTTCAGATATGTGGGGTAGATACACTCTAGCATTGCTACTAAATTCGTTTTGTTACTAGTAGGTGTTTTTCTATGCGCCCAATAAGACTGCATTTTCAGGTGTGGCTTTGCACCAGAATGTTTGTTTCCCTGACCTTTATGTACTGTAAAAGAGCAAACAAATAAAAACCTTAGAAGACAGAGCAAAAGAGAAGCACAGCATGATAACAGCAACAACTCAGCAAGCTTCAGTCTTACCTCAATGCAAATCAGCACAAACTTACACTAATTAAGTTCTGCAGTTAATGACAGACTATACAAGCCTGATTTAGCAGATCCTCTAATGAGACCCTTGGGACTTGGAAAGCAGAAGCACAGTGCCCTCTGAGGTTATTAAGGCATTGCATCCTCACTAAAGATTACAGAGCTGCTACTGTGAATGGGAGGCCAGGGCACTCAAGATAGTCAATCCAGGTTTCCTAGAGCAAATAAGAGCCAAAGAAAGAGCAGGAAGGAAACACATCACCCTGACATTGCTCTCCTAGTTATTGTTTGTGTACTCAGTCTGAGAGAAAGAAGATTCTCCAGGGAAGAAAAAGAAGGGAGTTTGGGTCTCTTCCAATATGTTATGCAGCAAAAGATCTGTTTATTTGTTTCATTGTTTATTTATTGTTTTGTTTGTAATCACAGGATTAATAACAAATATGATTTTATTTGTGTTTTCAGGCTTGCTTTGGATGTTACTCGTGTGCTGCAGAGAGAAAAATGCGTTTCATTTGTTTTATTTCACCATCACAGTATTTGCTGTGATTTACCAGAGATCTGCAACTAGTGCCATTTGTTGGCACTGTACTTCAAAGCGTGTCACCAAAGAATGCCAAGGAAGTTAAATGTGGGGAAAGAACTTTTTTTATTTATTTTATTTTTACTTTTATTTTGTGTGTGTGTGTGTGTGTTAGAAATAGTTCAACACACATGAGCAAAGGCCTTGAACGTTCACTCTGAAGTCAGAGTACTGACACTAAATATCTGCAGGCTGTGAAATAGATATGACATCAAAAAGCATTCTAAGGATTAATATGCAAATAAGGGCACAAGTCTGGTGGTTTGTTTTCAAATTCCCACATTCAGTACTGCTCCAATAGCCTTTTCAAAGTGGAGTAGAGTTTGCCCACAGGTTAGGTTTATAGGATCACAGTGGAAGCCTGTTCACTGCTGGTAGGTCTCACCACTCTGATGTGTAGATTTGGCTTCCATGCTAGGATCCAAATTCTTGTTCAGCACAACTCCAATTTCACAGCAAAGATATGTCAGAGGTCTGTGGAATGCGGTGCGGTCTGGGCAAAATAAGTTGCAGTTTTTCTCAAGGCAACCTGTGTGCACTTAGAAAAACAGCAACAACAACAACAACAAAATCCTCAAAGTTAACGATTGGTAGATTTGTTTCTCAGCAAAAAAAAAAAAAAAAATCTGAACACACAGGTACGCCTTATGGTGGACTACCACGTTATATGATCCTTTCATGAATCTGCACTGGTAGCCTAAAATAAGCATTTGCTGTGACATTCCATTGCTTGATTTGTGCTAAGTGGCCCCGAAGGCTCAAAGGGAGTACTTGCTCCTACAGACAGTAGTTTGTAGAGCATCTAGCACAGTAGGGCCCAGACCCAAGTGAGGTCCTTGTCTCAGCGTGGCTGTGGCTGCCATAACCTTCTTCCTGCTGCCACGTCTTCTGAGAGACGCCTGGAAACACGCATTCACAGTGGTTCAAAAATACACTTCATTTTCAAAGAGCTGCAAGCAAAGGAAAAAAACATTGAGGGTGGAAGACAAAGCAGATGTTTCAGTGTTACTCAACATTATACATTTTCACGGAACTATTTAAGTTGAAAACTAGCTTTGCAGGAAAGGAAATGAAATTGGTGTAAATTTATATAGTGGCAGCTTCTCTTCAGTTGCAGATTTTACCAGAAGAAAGGAGTAGAAATAAGGAGAGGCACTCAAAGATGTTTAAGGATAAATATCAGGAAAGAGCTCCTTGTTGATGAAGAATTAACCTGTCCTTGTCTGACTTTTCTCAAGAACTACATACTATTTCTGTTAAAACAGCAGGAAACATGTCTCTGGTTGTTGTCTGGGAAAAGGCATGTGACTGGATGGTACAAATGCATTTCTCCTTGTTCTCAAGCCCACTTTCTTGTAAATCTTAATTCCCTTGATGGCTGCCCACTGGAATTCCTTGGGCTGTTTCCTCCTCTCTCTCCTCTGTCCCCAGTGCTATGGATAAAGGTCTTGAGGCCAGATACTTTCCCCACTTGTCTCTGGTGTGTTTTCTTTGTGGGATTTGGTCTTCTACCACAAGTCCTTACTCATATTCCCTGCTTATTCTTGAGGGACTGGCTGCTCTGTTCTCGAGAGTGGTCGTGAAAGATGTGCATCACCACACAGCACAAGGTGCCAGAGGCTACAGGGTCCTGGGGAGCTGCCACGCTCTTGTTTTGAACCTGGTAAAGTTCTCTTAGCTGGTGAGCCTGGCTGAACAGCTAAAGAAAGGATGCTTTAATTCCAAATGACTGTGTGTGACTTCAGTGTCTGGGAAGTCAAGGTTACAGACTGGGATTCCCTGTGGCTCTTAGAGCAGAAGAAAACCATGGTAACTGCCCCAAAGAACTCATAACTTAAGATTTACAATCCAACTGGTAGCAAAAATAAGTCTCCAAAATGACTGTGGTGTCACAAAAAAAGATTCACAAAGAAATGGGAAATCATCACTCTAAAGGCAGATGAGAGCTGAGCAAAATCAAGTCTAACAGGAAATCTACCAGTTTCAGAGTAGTCACTTCGAGATATATTGTTTTTAAAAGTGTGTTTCATTAATGCAGAGGTTGATTAAATATTTCCTGTGTCTGGTCCTAATTTGTTAAAAATACTTCTTTTTTTTCCTTTAAAGAAGTTCTTTTCCAAAGTTAAAATTTATCAAAATCTGTGTAAATTTAAAAAATAATTGTTATTGCAAACATTATCAAAATTAGTAAGAATAATTACTTATATCCAGTGTGTTAGTATCTAGATCTGCTTTCATAAATGCAAAATATTGAGAATGACTTTCTCAAATATTGGTTGCTAAGTGTGAGTATACATATATATATAAACGTGTGAGCATATATACACATATTTTTTGGGTCCATAGCAAACATCTCAAAATGAAGCCATTTAAGTATTTCAAAAACATCTTTTCATTTTTCAGCCAACTGACTGATAATAACATCTGATGTACATACAATGCTAAAGAAATACATCATTTCTCTAACACAGCATCAATGTCTAATTTTCTGTATTTTCAAGTGACAGTTGAACATTTTTCAGCATAATCTGTTTTACAAGGTTGGACCTCCTGCTGGGGAGTAGAGTGCTGTATCAGTGAAGCTAGATGTCAAAGCAAAGTGCTTTTTTTTTTTTTTTTCTTTTCTCCCCACTTCCTTCCTGATAAGGTATAAAGCAGCCTTAAGGGCCTAGCTTGCACTGGAAAATCTAAAAGTGTACCACTCGTTCATCTACAGATGATGAGCTATCAGCTGGCAATAGTGTTTTGATCCACAATCTTGAGTAACCCTGCTGAGAGCAGGTCTAATCGGCACAGCAGTGATGGCCCAGAGGTGATGGAATTTCCCAGGTGTAGTCAAAACTAAAGGTTAAGTGCTGTTCTCTCATTGTTTTTTATTTATTTATATATATTTTTAGGACTATCAGAGCTTTATCTTTTCTTTCTTTGGGCTCAAGGGCTTTGTTTATAGCTTCAGCATTAGCTTTATTCAATGCTGCAATCTTGGTCCTCTAAAAATGCTTGCAGCCTTACATTGTAAAAAGAAGTGGGGGGATGAGGATTGGATTGCTCCAGCTTAATATGTTTAGCAAACCATCGCTAGCTTTGAAGATGTCTCTGCTAACTGGGAAATGTCAGTTGTACTGTTTCCTGGCTTACTGAAATTATAAATTGATGTGGAGTAATTTGTCAAACAGTTTGATGGAAAAGAGACACCTGAAACAAAATAAACAATTCTAAAGCCCTGAACGACAAATTTCTCAGGCCCAGTCCTAGCACACAATAGCTGCTTAGGCAACGTTGAGAACTGGTAATGAAGGAGAAAACACAATTCTTATTTATAAAGAGAAGTTACTGCAGAGTTGCTACAGGATAAATATAAAGCTTACTTGTTATTCTGCAGTAATACTGTATGGAGAAAATTCTATTACGTAATCAAAATGCCATTGTGTGGCTTTTAGAAATTATTGCTATGATCCTCTCGACCGAGGAAGAAAGGGTGTTTCAGTGTAGTAATAGACAGGCTGGGACAGACTTGTGTGAACAAATTCATAAGAATGATGTTCAGAGGGCATGTTGGAAGCAGGACAGTCTGCTTCTTCAAGCTGCAATTAGTCAAACAAAGAGGAACATTTAAAAAAACAACAACAACACACTAAACGGAGAATAAAGGTGAGTAAGGCTCAGGAATTTTTTACTACTTCCCTCGTTTGCTCTATGCACTTTGTTCCTTTCAGAGGTCTGATTAAAGAATGCTTTGTGCTGACAATGCTGTCCTAGAGTCATTTTAATCAGCTCGCTGTTCAGATATCCCTTGAGTGAAAGAGCTTAGAGATGTCAAATGCACTTCCTCTTGTTGCATTAAGAGTGCTGGAAGACAGAGGAGCAGAGAGAGATCCTGTCTGATCCAAACATGGTTGAAGCAGGTGGTTCTGCTCAGTGTGGTGCAGAAATCCCAGCCTGTCATCTCAAATATGAATTAGAGAAAGATTCCTGGGGTACTTTGGCACAGGTCTCCTGGGGGCATGACACCGTCTTTGTCTAATAAAAGCCTGACCCCAGCAGGGTGAGTGACAACTTATTTCAATATTTTTATTGAACTAGACTCCTCAAACCTTGTACCCATGTTCATTAAAAGCTGCAGAATTTAGGGGAGAAACATAAATCCGGACTTCCATTTTACATCAGAAGTGACTAAAAGGTCATCAGACTTCCCTTTGTGATTTCAGCAATGTAGATTTCTCTTTGAACTCTGTTCCTTTTCAATATGAGTTACTCAGTTCTTACAGTATGCTGATTACGTGTTGGAAGCAACTTTGAAATGTGCTGTGGGCAAAAGGTCACCAGACTAACAATTTATCAAAATCATTTAAATCCTTTCTGTGAGGAATTTGGTTTAGATTTTGAGAAATGAATTTCTTTTAACTGATTACAATTTTTTGCCCATTTAGTAAAAGAGAAAGGACGATTTCTTAGAGGCACTTAACTTCTGTGATATTTCTTGTCCATGGAGATAAAACTGCTTTTAAAATGAGAATAAATAACTTCATCCTGATTATTCAACAGGGAAGCTAAAGCCACTAAACAAAGAGGTGACCTGAGCATGATACAAATCAAGTATCTGATAAAACTGTTTTTTTTTTTAATCCAGGGCCTTAACTCCAGGATTGTGCTCTTTTGGACTTAATGTTACAAACACTGATGTATGCTCAGTTTGAAGTCTGTGGATGATCTGAAATGAGTTCAGTAGGATTATGAGGCTTGAAGCAAAGCTCATGGGCAGATCTTCTAGTCTATGCAAAGTCACCACAGTCAGACTCCAGATAGGAGCAATTTGCTTGAAAGGGGATCTGTCAAGTAAAGTAGCATAGAGGGTCTGTAGAGGGTACAAAACAGGCTATTGGCTGTCAAGGGAGCTGAGGATGGCCAGCTCAGAAGTTTACAGTATCTACATTTGATCAGATAAATCCCATCCTTAATAAGTATTTCATTCTCTAGAGTTGTTTGTTGCAGTGTCTTAGTTTTCCTTTATGGATAGTGAGCACTTAGGCAAGAGCCATTGAAATCTTGTGAGGAGGAAAGCTAAAAATAAAATGAGGTAAGCAGATATCTACCAAGTATCCCTTAAGTTAGGGAATGGCTCCCTTGTCTTTCTTTGCAACCCTCCAGTTTTCAAGGCCCAGAGGAGAAAGTGTGATTTATTACAAGCTATATGCAGAACTGATCACAGTATAAACCTCAGGGTGCCTCTTCACCAGGAGGTCTGTACTAAGAATGTTAAACAGTAGCTGGTTTATTGATTATCTTTCTTACATGTCATCACCATTTTCGATACTCTTTTAAAAGGTTCCCACTCCCTGCAGAAGAACCCGACAACCTTTGTTTCAGATTGCTGCTTGAAGGTTTGACTCAGTGTTCACCACAACACAGGGAACGGGGACAGGAATGGGGGGGGTGGAAGTGACTGATTCAAGTGATCCGCTGCATTCTTCGTTAGTGGCCTATCTAAGTGTTTTCCTGTCCTTGTTGCATCTTCCGTCCTCCATCCCACATGTGGATTCTCCCACCCACAAGGAGCAGTTTGAATAGCTGCACTCTCAGTGGAGTTTTGCAGTCCAAGTCAGCATAAAACTATCTCCCATGCTCGCCCTCTCTGCTCCTGCAGATGCATGTGGTTTTCCCTTCCTTTGCATATCAGTAGCACTCGTGCCCTGTGTGATCTGCTCACTGATGAGCAGAAACTGAATCTTACTTTCTTTTGCTGGGTTTGGCTGGTTGAATGAGCTGAAGTGATTCACCAAGATCGTGACATCTAAGTCAACAAGGAGCACATGGCAAAAAGGCTGGAGAAAGAACCTCTCCGTTTAGTGTTGGCATGGTGTTAGATGAGCTTAATCAGAGCTCAATGGGGAGGAGAACCTTCTGGATTAAAAGATAATCTAATTTGGTTTTAAGTGGACTTGTTTAATGGACTTAGTTGTTGTGCTTGCGAGGCAAAATTAGCAGTGGTGATATAAACAGGCTGAACTGGCTCAATTCACTCTGTATATATGATGAAAAGTGAGTGTGGCAACAGCCTGAAGAGTTGTGTGTGATACCTGTGCATACATCGTAATTTCCTGAGCATATCACAGCTAAAGGGGGTTCAAAAGAAGAAGGAAAAAAGCAGGAGCTGCATGATTTGTGAGCAGTAGGAGTACCTTGTAACCAGCTAGGGTGAATGCTGAGATGCATCAGTCGTTAACTGGTCACTGTAGCAATACTGTAATAGAGCTACAAGAACTTTGATTTTCTGCAAATGAACAGTGATATAAATATAAAAGATTAATTATACTTCTGTTGCTATGTGGGTCTCCATTTCAGAATAAATATTTTTTTTCTGGAATAAAAATAATTTTATTCCAGATTAGAGTGTATGCACTGGGAGGGTATTAACTTATCTATAGCCATGTATTTTTTTCTGCTTTGTAGCCACACCAGTTAATTTCCACATGTAGCTGAATACAGAACTGGGTGGGCTTTGAAGCCCAAATGCAGTTATAAGTGAGATGTGATACAGTGGGAAAATTGATCTGAATGTCACAGCTTGAAATGTAGAGGACACAGGTACCTGTTAGTACCTGTAATGCCATACTCCTCAGCCTCAGGCGTGATGGAGTAATCACTTTGAAAATTATCCAGAGTAGAGGGCCATCTCAAACAATTTGCTGAAAATCAGTTTCTGTGTAGGTGTTCCTGCTAAGCGAGTACCTCATTTAAGCTTCATGCTGATTAAGAAGGTCTTTCTATACACAGGGAGATATTAAAAAGAGGTTGCTCATTTTTTTCCTAGTAGATTTAACAGATATTTTTTCTCTGGGGAAGAACATAATTATTATCAGTTTCATTTGTTAGCAAGTAATAAAGTTGCATTTATTACCAAGTAACCAAGGAGGGAGCCTTGGTTTCTTAGATGCTGTAGACAGAGAGAACAAACAGCTCTTCCCCCAAAACTACATGGTCTGTGCAAGACAGATTTGTAGGGAATAGGTCAGGAATCTACGGTTTATACTTAAGACAGTCTTAATGTTTGTATTATGTGCACAGAGCAGGGCAGTGCACTTTTGCAATAGCTTCTGGGACATTTTACAGTGGTTCTGCTTGTTCAGCTGGGAATTAGCTAAAAGGAAAGCAATAGAGCAGGTGTGAAGTGAAGCCTAGGGCAGAAATGTGAGAGACAGGGGTGGAGAGAGCTGAAGTGCAGAGAATGTCAGCACTCAATGGAGGATGTCTGGGCAGCACTGCAAATGTTCCTGTGAACAAAGCCTCCCGATGTATTTGCTTCCACAATTGTTTCTGTTTTCTGGGATGTCTGGAAGACTATCTTTTCCTGGTGTCATTTACTGTGGAAGAGACACTGTGAGCGCTGTACAGTGGATAAACCATCCTCTGATAAACTTTTGGATCAGAGGAAAGAGAAGCCATTCTTACTGGAGGTTACGTTACTGATCCTCTCTTTCTCTGATCCAGATTCTCATCTGATTATAATAAGAAAATCTCTACTAGGATTACTACTGGTTTACTAGTAAAACAGTGGTTTGCTTCTTTTTCCCTACAACAGTATTTCTAACATTTCAACTTTCATCAGTTCTTGCAGGGATTTAATGGAAGCTGAAGATGTTGGTAATGTTGACAGTGTTAGTTTTTTGTAGTATGGTAGCATTCTCTTTACAGGGACAGCAGACAAAAGAGGAACCTGGGAAAATAAACCTGTAGGTAAGTTAATCAAGGCAATCACTGTGGTGTCCCAATCAAAAATGACAACATTCTTCTTTTTTAATTCAGACCAACACATGACACCTGCAGTCCTGCTGACAACACGTGCCGCAGCATATGCAGCAAGATCAGAGCTGATGCTAGACTGACTTAAAATCAAGAAATGTAGAGCCTGAATCCCAGTTCTGACAGCTACTCCCAGTAACCTTCAGGATAATGTCTGGCCTTCCACATTTGCTTCATTTTAGGGCAGTGAGTGAATCCCAAAAGCCAAACACTGCCCCATGCCCCTGCATGGATCATAGCACTTACTGCTGATAGCTCTAAATAATAAACTCATGTACTATAAGGTAGGGGTCTTAAACTTGACATTTGGTCATCAGCCCTGGAAAGGTTGGTCCACCCCAACTTAATTTACCCCTTCAGGGGAAAGAAAAAAAAAAAGACATCATCATTAACCTCTATATCTCTGTTCCCACACAGTGGTAGAGGAATAAAAATGGAGGTTATTACATAAGTCTGTTGCAATAATATTTATTGCCTCAGGACTTCACATCAATGCAGATAATAAAATGCATATCGATATTGGCCCACATATAGCTGTGCATGAGAAAATTCTAGTCTGGAAGAAGGGGCAGTTTCTCATTCTTTTCTATAAAACGTCAATGAAATCATCAGCTTGGTGAGAGCTCATAGGCATGGCAGTGGTAAAGATTATAAATGCTAACAATTATGGCTGTGTTTAATTGAGCACGGATTCTCTGACAGCTTAAATGCAAAGTTGTTTCATGCCAATGACTGTCAGCACAAGGGATCAATCACATTTGGGGATACAGTTTTGAAATGATGGGTCCCTTAGCAAGAAGAAAAACTACAAGGTTCACTTCAAATCTCTGAAACATTAAGGCAAACCTTAGCTGATGTAAGCTTTCATTCCCCCCTCTATTGCAATCCAGGCAGCAAGCTGATAATCGTGGTACTTATGTGTCAACTTATTGTTTAAAGCAGCTTCTGATAGGTATGTAGCAGAAGCCTTTTTTATTCTCTAGAGTATATGATACAGAAGAGATGTTCAGTGTTAATCTGTACAGATGATTTTCTGAAATGTGTTGGTCTGGGGTTGGATTTCAGCATCTCTATGTGAGAAAAAATATCTAAAAAAATGCAGTGGTCATATGTTTAGTCTTTCAGTGGAATGGATCTCTCAGTGATAAACCTCTTTGCTATTATGAAGGGTATCTTCTAGAAGAGTATATTAAGAAAGAAGCAAACATTTGATTTGCACAGTCTTACACCAGCATCTTAAAATCTCTTCTTAAACCATATAATTTTTCTATTCAAATTCAGGGACAATATACATGTAAATGTATTTTTAATTATGGAAGTTTGGGGTTTGGATAATCATTAGGATGTAATCGCAAGGGATTGTAACTGAATATGAAAATGACTTTTACAGCTATATTTTACTCCAAGAGCATGCTTAAGCAAAGCCTATCCTGAGAAGGCTGCACAAAGAGTAATTATTCAGTTTTATTGGCGATCTCTTATAGTGCAGATTGGCCAAATTATGTTTGTCTTGGTTTTACCCCTACAACTATAAAATAATTGTGCTAATAAAAAACAAGTTGTGACTCTTGACTCCATGACTTTTTTAGGCAAGCTGGGAAAAAAGGCTATCCACTTTCTCCCAAATTAGGACTATTATAAAGGTCTATTAATTCATCTGCTTCACTCATTCATCAGCTATAACTAATAGGGTAAAACTGAGCAAAGGTTCCTGTAACAGAGTGCAGGGCTTATTAACACACAGATACCCTGGTCCAGCATGCCTGGGGTGTTATAACAAAAACACTCTGAACTTGGTTTACTGAATAGTTGTATGAGATTATCCTATCCTTTGCATTACATGTGCTGAATGGAATAATGAGGTCAGTAATCAAGAACTGAAGCTTTGCTGATGGATAATAATCCACTTTCTGGTAATGGTTGACCCCTGTGAACAGTCAGCATGCGTTGCATTGATTAATAAGATGAGAGACTGCAGCTTGATAGGAACAACCCACTTATTAGTGTAAAACAATAGACTTATTGTAAATTGCACAGACTGACAAATTAGACAGCAGGAATAAATTGATGCTTGGGCATTTTGAGATTTCTTGGTGGAAAATTCCTCTATAGCATGAATGTTAAGCTATGCTGCTGCACTTTAAACTGCCCTTAAGAGAAAGCAATACAGACCAGTATGGCAGAGAAAAGGCAATGGATGTTCACAAAATGTTTGTCCATGGTACATGTTGATACCTAAATTATTAGTGTACACAAATAATCTATGGTAAAGATCAGGACTGTGACACCAGATATAAATAATGCACATGGTAAGCAGTTCTCCTAGAAGTAGAAAATTAACAAACTGTAGCCAATAAAATCATATATATGCTTAGCTTATGAAAGTTGCATCCAAGACCTCCTTTGAGTAAGGTGAGAAGCTCCATGACAGGCTTTATGCTCCCACTGTTCTCAGAAGTATGTAATGTATGTGTTACTATGTAATGTAACTATTAGCAAAAAACAACCAGAAAGTTTGAGAGAGACTCAGCTTTTCCTAGGTAAGAGTGGGATGACATCTCTGTGTAGGTTAAATGCTAGAGGAGGCACAACACCTTGATAATCTGTTGCAGAGAGTTCTTTGGTGCGACATGTTGGGTAGGAACCTCATGTTTGTAATGATTTTTTGAAAGGAAAAAAAAAAAAGAAAACGAGATTTGGTGAAGTTTTTTTCAGGCTCCATTTCTTGACTATCATCATCTAAGGTAAAAAAATAATTAAATATTGATTATAGGGGAAAAAAAAGTACATTACCCCATTACCCAAACATGTTCTGTTGTAACTGGGACAAACCAATTCCAGAAAGGAAAACTGCATTATAAAAGTAAAACAACAGCACCAATTATAAGTGAAGGCAAATAGGAATTAAAAATTATAGCAGAAAAATCCCTAGCAAAGCAAAATGTTTCTAGTTGTGATATTAATTTCCTGCTGACTTCAGGGAAAGAGGGCTAGCAACAAAGGTGCAAAGTTAGACAAAAGATGCTACTTAACCTGTCAAGACATTTCCAACAAACCCGTTGACATTGTGCAGATACCTAATCTCACAGGTGATGCCATAAAGTTGAGCTAATTTATTCGTGAAGAGTTAATCTGCCAGTGACAAATGTTTAGGCTGAAAGCTTATTTACTGATATATGGCCTTAGCGCAAAACACAGAAATTTACTCAGTGAAAATATTCTTAACACAATTTGGCAGGAAATGCCTACGTTCAGTCATATCCCTAAAAATATCCTCTTGGTGCTGTTGTGAATGCTTACTATTTATCAGCAATGCTTCTTCAGAGGTATGAAATTCAGGTTCACTGGAGGTGAGCGTTCTTGTTGCTTAACATGTCTTGTGTAAGTCTGTTGCTGGAAGGTTCTTGTTACTCTGTGATCCTGTGCACAGTAAGCTGCTGCTGGCAGTTAGGGCAACATGAAGGTTGAAGGACTTCTACTCTACATACCATGCTATTATACATTGCATTTTAGACAAGATGAAGGCACTCAAGTGGTGAGCAACTGTGTATTTTCAGGTCAGCGAAAAGTTGTTCATAAATTTGTCTGGATTTGTTGAATCAGTTTGAACACCAAAAGGAAAAAGGAAGATTTGTAAGTCAAAATGCTCTGCTTTAGAATTTTCCAGCTGAGGTATTTTGTCTTTTTCTCTTATAGCAGTGCTTTGCTTTTTTATTAGACCACATCTACTTACTTTCTCCAAAGGACAGAGATGATGCATGTTTAGTGAAAACAAAATTAATGTTTTGTTTGTTGTTAAATTATTGATTAATTGGAAGATACCATATCCAACTTTTTACTTAAAATCTTACCCATATTCCCTTTACTTTTCTAATCAGTCACTAACAAAAAATTAGTCATTCAGGTTTTATTTCTCATGACCCCTTCTGTTCCCACTGAAGTCAATGGAAAACATTTCAGGACAAGAGTAAACCATAGTATGATACTGGTTCTGCCTGCCTTCATTTTGCCTGAGCTTCTGGTTCCTTTCAAAGATGACTGGCCTAACCTCAATTTTAAATTAAAATTTACCTTCATAGTAGATGAGGAAAATATAATAGCAACAAACTGTCCCTTTTAATAGGTTTATGAGTTTATGGTTGTGGTTCCTGAAACTTGAAAGACTCATGGATCTCAGTGGGTAGGTTCAAGAGATGAGTTTCATTCAGAACAGGATGATGAAAACTTGTATCCATTAAAAGACTTTTAGAGATGTAAGTGAGAAGAATTTAAGATGGTGAAGTGGCTAAATGCATTTCCTGAACACTCAGAGCATGATTCTTCTTGTCATTAATGACGTTGCTCACATTGCTTAAACAAGATATCATGGTCCACTTCAAATATTGAGTACAGAACAGAATCTAAACAAAACAAAACAAAATTGCTTCTGCTTTTAAGAAGGTGAAGGAAAAAAAAAAACATTTTTAGTATTAGGTCTTTCATTTCTCTGACTTTGGGTGTACTTTTCTTTGTCCACATTCATTTTGTATGTTCTTACCCAATCTATAATGATTTGTGTTCTAGCATCACTCCTCCTTTGACGAGTCTGCAGAGAGTATGTGTATTTTTAATGCACTTTTTTTTATGTTTTGGGAGATGCATGTTTTTATGCTTTTGTTTGTTTGTTTGTTTGTTTTGGCCTTTAATTTGGATATCACTTTCACCAGCAGTCTATCATTAAAAATATCAGTAATATTTCTTTAATCAGATAATGGGCAGTGTGTTCAGATGATTTTTTTTTTTTTTTTTCCACTTCATGAGCATATTTTCCTCCTGTTTCTCCAAATTTCTATTTTGGGAGAAAAGCCCAAAAAGACTTTTTCAATTCTCCCTCCCTCTCTATCCTCTGTATAGCATTGATTTGTTGTCTCATTTAAATACAGAGCTCAATATTGAGGTGTATAAGTGTGACATAAATAAAACAGCATACTCTGCTGAGCCAAAGGGGCTATTTTGCTTGGAGTTGGGATAATTTATGGTAGGCTTGGCACCAGCACCAATATGTAGTTGGTTTGTTATCCCAACCACTTTGGATTTGTGGGAGACAGGTGGTCTTGGACAACGGAGTGGAGAATAGGAAAGCTGAGGGCTGCTGCCACACTTGTTGGGATAATGTTTTGAGGCAGCTGTACCTTGGCATGGCTGTGGCTGGACCAGCCCTGCCTACTGCCACATGCAGCTGCAGGGGGGAGGATGGTCGCCCTGAATAGGGGAAATGGTGATTTTTATTTAGGTGATTGATTAAACCGTGATGAGGGTGATGAGAAGAGCAATGAGAAGATCCAGGATGTGGGGGGCAGATTGTTTGGAAATTTGAGCTGGGGAAGGGCCTGGAGCCTTGACCTGACTGGGGAGCGGGATTTTCCTTCCCTCTGTCACTGTTTTTACTACAATGTTGGTGGTGATTTTGGCTCAGCAGAAGGTGACCACCTGCTCTTCCATCTCCTCAGCTTCCACACCTCTCAGCCAGCTGGTGGTCATCCTACCCTTGAGTACTCCCACTCAGCCACGAGCCTCCTTGGCTGTGCATCTGCCCACTTTGCAGCCCTCCCAGGACAAGAGACTGCTGAGGTTCCCTCCTGTTTGCCCACCCAGGAGAAAAACCTCCCTGTGCTTTTCCTATGGAGAAGCTTTTCCCCTTGTCCCACTGCCCAGGGCAGCCGGGGATGCTGTGCTGTGAGGCAGCACCTCAGGCGAGGTGTGGGGACCGGGTGAATGCTGCCAGGTGGTGTTGATTTAAATAAAGCTGCCAAGAGAGTGCATTGTAGAAAGGAGGGATAAATGAATCTCCAGGATGCATCTTCACCATTTCAGCGACCCACAAATTACTATGGAAATTGCACTGCTCGTCACCCCCCTCCACTTCTCCTCAGGCAGGAAAGCAGAGTCAGCAGAAAGTGTTGTCATCCAGAGCCCAGCCCCACTGCCCATTAAAAGCAGCCTGAGGAGGGACGGGAAGAGTGCAAACAGGGAGGAAAAAGCCTTTTGAGGAGGGTTTGGCCTTGGGGAGCTGCCATGTGTTCGCATGTGCTGAAGGAGATGGGCTTGGGCCGGAGCCTGTCATGGCCGCAGCGTGGCGGGAAGTGGGCTCAGGGCTGAGGTGTCCTGGGGGCCTTCGTCTCACCTGTCTGGCAGCATGTGGGGCTGAGCTTATCTCTGAGGAGAAAAAGGCTTAAATCACAAGCCAGCATGTTGCTCTAAGACTCTAGCGGGGGGGGAAGGTGGGTTTATTCCCAGACCATTATTTGGAGCCGTGCATGGTGCTGAACTGGGTGACGTGAAGTTGGCAGGTCATTTATTTGCTTGATGGATACTCTGCTTGGATCCCCCTCCCCTTCACCCTTCCGATACTCTCACCAGATACTGGCTTAATGCATTGCAATTAGTGTATGTGCACGGTTTTTCAGTATTAACAGAAGGAATGCTGTGCAGCATTCCTCATATTTCTTGCTGATGTTTTTCTGTGAGAGATCTGAGGACCACTGAATCAGAAGTCTGAAGATTTAATCTATCACCTGCACATCTATAAGATCGATCACCTGAATACCCTTAGGAGAAAGGCAAATCCTTTCCTAGGATTAAGCTGAAAGTGGGGGGAAGCCATTCCCCAGGATAATGTCTCAATAATGCCTCACTCCGGTTAAAATGCTGGTGTTTTTCATCCCTTTAAGCACTTGGCTAATAGAAGGTAATAATTGGGTTGATTATAATGTTTAGTTTTTGTTGTTGGTTTATGCTATTTCCTACTGTGAGGAATATATGTAAGATGGCTTTAAACTGTTTCATTTTGTGGCTTGAAATCAAAATTAATCATGAGGCTCTCTTTTCTTTTTAATATAATGAAGTGTTTCAAGTTGTAAGATTCAGCTTGCGCTGTACACCACCTCATATAAGCTGCATGCTTCACGGAGTTAAATAACGGAGTCAGGGCTTTTAATCATAAGTAATGGCAAAGGCAGAAACAAATTAAGAGCTGCAGGCAAGAGAAGAATAATATGTCCTGGTGAGCTTTGAGAACTGATGGTTTATGTGATTATTCATACTCCAGGAGCACTGGTGGGCTTTGTCCTAGGAAGAAGGGCTCAGTGCAGTACACATGTGTTGCACAGGAGATTCCTGACTGACAGTGAAAGGCAAAAGGTGAATGAAATACACAGATGGAGCAGAGAATGATGGAACAGGAACACGTCCATTTAGGTTTTCAGTAGAGTAGCTGCTGGCACAATAAAGTCCCATGGATGTTATAGACATTTGGCAGCAGCGGGGGGCAAGGGGCCCAGCCATGGCTCTTTGGGGGAATTTAGTTAGTGTGTATAAGCACAAAGAGGTAATGATGCTCAAAAAAATGGTTCCAGGGCACAAGAACTGCAGAAAAAGGCATTTAAACTTGCAACATCCAGGTGATATGAAGAGATAGCAAATAATTTCCAGGGAAGAAAAACTCGGGGTGAATGTGATGTCATACTTGCAGTTGTATATTTTAAAAAGTAACTTTTAATAATATTGCAGAAAATGCAAGTTCTTGGCTGGAAACCAAGCATACAGTTCCGAAGTCCAGAGAAGAGTGTTGCCAACTGAACCTTGCTGATATCTTCAGATTTCTAGAAAATTCAATGCATGCAACCAAACTGATAGAACTTCAAGAATTAAGAGCTTATGTTAATATTTAATAATGTACATGTCTGTCAAAATATGTTATTCCATTGCAACTGGATCATGTTAGCATTGAATATGTTCAGCTGATCGCTTAACTCATTATCGTTTCCAGCCTGCCTCTCCAATGCCTTGTGCTTGAGGCAGTCATTAACACCCTGGGCAAAGAGGAGTAACCCTCTGCCTCAACAGAATGGTTGTGATTTAGTCTCACTTTGCATGAGTGAAAATCATTTTACATGCTGGGAAATAATGTGAGAGGACTTGGGAGTCCTGCAAGCAAAGCAGCCATAGGTTAAGGGAGTTTTTGTTTAGTTTTTTACCCTGATGGAACAGTTTCAGCTGATACTCAGTCCATGGATGAACAGACAAAATTTGTGCTGCCCCTTAAGCATTTCCTACTGCTGCCTGTGCACCATGCTGCAATCCCATGCAGTGACCTGTGCAGTTCTTGTGGCTCCCATGGCAGCATTTGCTGACTTACTGGGGCTAGTGGTTACCAGTTTGTAGCACAGTTTTCAGACATGGCAGTTAGAAACAAACCATCTGGATGTTCTGTGCCTTGTTCTCTAGTAAATGATGAATAGTAATTTCCTGTTATTATTGGTGTTGTAGAGGACTTTTTTGCTGTTGTTGTCTGACACTTAAGTGATCCTTAAGCTTGAATTCTGCCCCTTCAACATGTAATCAGCAGAAAACTCTCTTCTGTCCTGATCACTCTTTGTCCAATTCTCTGGATTTACTCTACAGTTACCTTCTCAACCACATTTCCTGTCTGCCTTCACACCACACCCTGAGTACAACTGTCTAGTTTCGTGCATTTTCTACTGCAGCTTAATGTGTTTCCTCAATGTGTCTGTTTCAGAGCTGGAAGCAGTCCAGGTCATCTGTTTGCAATGGCTTTTAGGTTTTTCTTGGATTCTTTGCTTCAATAGGGTGCCGCCCTGGTTTGGACTTCTTATCTGGGTGTTTTTGTGGTGTGTTTGTTTGTTTGTTTGTTTGTTGTTTCCTTTTTTATTTTATTTTTTATTTTTGGCTTAGTGGTCACTTCTCTGTTAGGATGCAGTTGTCTATTCTAAAGAAACCAAAGAGACTCCTGACTCTCTGTCAGTGGAAGGGATGATTGCTTCTGCCTTCCTTCATGGCTAAACAGGGAAAAATTGGCATCACAACACTTGTATGTTTCACCACAGTTTGGATGGTATCTTCTTTAGTTCCCTATCTGAACCCAGTACAACAGATGTGCCACCTGTGGCAAACTTTCTTTTTGTTTCAACAGTCCATGGTTGAACATTTTCAGATCTCTCACATTAGAGAAACAGGAGCAAGAACCTGTGAGTAGACACTTCCCCATTCAGTGCTGTAGAAAGGGGATTCAAGTCAAAGACAGTCCTCAGTGCTCATAATATTTATTTATTTATTGCTGTTTCTCATCAGCTTTGTGCTCATTTCCAGGATGCAGAAAAACTCTTAATTTCCCTGATCTTTTTCAATGACTCTCATGAATGCTGTGTTTCACTGGCCTCCTGGACTGTATGGGATGGTCTGTTTCTAGCTCTAGTTTACCACGTTTTAGTCTCTTATCTTGAAATATGTTGTTTGATTGTGATACAATGCTGCATAAAGCCTCTGGTGACCATTCTCCCTCCTGTGTCACCTTAGGATTTCCTGGTGTTGTACTTTGATTAATCCATAGCTTGTGTTTCCCTGCAGTAGCTGGTCCTCTTACATGCTAGCTACTGTGAGCTTTATGTGGTACTTGCTCTTGTTTTTGTGGACCTCTTATTGACATCCTGCATTTGCCCGCTGGCTTTAAAATGGCTTTATTGTCTTTCATCAGCTCTTGCTCACAAGTATTATGGTCTACTGTTACTGCCTCGTCAGTGTTGTAGGGATAACATTGCAGCTGGCTACTCAGTCCTGCTGGAACAGAATTGGTCATTGACCTAATGGTGTACCTGCCAACACGGTGATTGAATTCTTGGCAGTTTTTTCCTATAGTGTGTACACATTGATAGCCTTTGAATTTGCTGAAGTCACATTGTGGAGCTCTGTTTAATTGGAAATCACTGCATCTTCAATCACTGCATGCATTGCCTTCTTTCTTCTGAGAATGGTTGTGGCTTTTAAAATTAAAAGAATGGTGATTTCCAACACATTACATGCCAAAGACTGCTTGTCTTTTTTTTCTTTTTCCTACCATATATATTCCAGTCTCGAATGTCTGTGTATGTGTTCTGCTTCATGTTTTCTTTTTACCTTGGCTTTCAGTACTTCTTCTTTTTTAACCTTTTCCCTGTCAGATCACTTGCCTTTGCTGTTTGCAACCATTTCTCTAAGATCAGCTGCAATTCAAAAATTTCTCCTGTACGATAGAATCAAATGTCCCAAACAGTTATTCTCTGATTGGGTATCTCTAATGACTACCATGTTACATGCTGATTGCAGTAAGGTCCTGCTTACTATGAGACATGACCCCTCAGCACTGTGTTGCTCAGCAATGGCTGTTCAGCAGCAGCCAAAAATTCTGCTCCATTTCTTGATTCTTGCTACGTGAAGAAAGGTATTTCTCTACAGGCTGTTTCTTTTCCTTGAATGTCAATACCTACCAGAAAGTCTTATTAGATGTTATGGGGTTTGAAGCAGTATTATTCCTGACAAGTCTTTCCCAGGAGGATTTCATTTTTTCTGCAGCGAGATAGTAAAAGTTCTCATTTTTGTTCCTTGTAGTTGGCTGTTAATACCAATTGCTCTTTCTTTTACTCTTTCCATATTTTCACAAAGGTTTTGTGTAGAAAACTTCTTTCTTCCAGGTGTCGATCAGAAATCTGAATCCCCATCTGCCTGTCTTATTTTCTAGTAAATTGTCTTCTGTTCTGTTTCTCCCTTTGCTACATTTCTGTATTTTTGTATCAATTGTAAGGGCATAAAAATCCCCATTTTTAAAACCAAACTCACTTTTTATTAAGAGAATTACTTACAAAAATGCTGTATGCAATATGGAAGTACAAACCTGATGATTGTCTTGTATCTTCACAAAACTTTTTTCAAGATCTCCTTTGTTCCCTCCAAGTTTCATGGTGTTTGCCCAACATTGTGTACAAATGATTCAGCAATATGTGAGGCAATGAAAAACTTTATTTAATTTCTAGAGTGAAAACAAATTCATTAAGATTGTTATGCACTATTGCACATCTGTTTTCTGGGTGTTCATCTTTCTAGTCTTCTGTGATTGGCCATTTCACAAGTTTTCACAATGTCTGTATGTTTTTCTTTTCACTCATGGCTCTTGGCTAATAATTGTGTAGTAACCTGCATCTCTGGTCCTTCTCAATCCACATCAGTCCTGTTTTTTGCACAGACTATGGGATAAAGTGTGATACTGACATATTTATTCTGGAGAGTGAGAGCTGACTCCAGAACCAGGATTCAGCTGATTAAAGCTGAAACTGTCAAGAATTCAGGCATGTAAGTCTAGAATTACAGTCCTGGCAACCTTGGCTCAGCTACAGCCTAAAACTCAGGATGCCTACATGTAATATCTTACTTTTTAATCTTAGTCTGCCAAATGTCTTGGACAGCCTCTCTTTGCATTCTGAGGTTTGTGTCTGTTTTTTCAAGGTGTCACAGTCTCCTGCCTGTGCCCTGTCAGGAGAAAGAGTGTTCAACTCCCAGCAATGTTGTTCTAGTAGGTGCTGCCATTGTGTGCTAACCAAGCATCCATCAAGTTTACTGAAAAAAAAATGTCTGCTGCTTCAGATAAATGGTAGAGGAGTATAGAAGAGGGATGCTTATTTATTTATTTATTTATCTATTTATTTATTTATTTTCCATAGGACATTTTGGGGGCTGAGTTTTCACCTACATAAAGCATGAGACTCTTCCTCCGCCTGAGGGAGATTCAAACCCATGTGACCTTTCCCAGATGTAGCAAAGCATTTTCCCTTTATCCTTTAAAATGCTAGTGTGTAAGCAATTTGGGATTCACGGGCCAAGGGACACCATGTGACCAACTCACTAGCTTATTAAAGTACTTATCTTTGAATGAGAAGTCTTGGGTTCACATTCTTGCTTCTAGGCCTTTTTATGTATTTTGAATTAAACAGTTATTGGTTATAGCTCTGAGTCCTTCAAACTGACATTGGATGGCTTGTTTCATTATATAGAGCCAGGTGATAAACTGTGTCTGTCAGATCAAAAACTAAATAAATATAAATATCCCTTAGGCCAGGGAAATTCTCAGTTTACCTTGCAATTTTTTGTGGTAATGAAAACGCTCGGAAAAATCAGCACCTCAACTTCAAGAGGAGTTTTTTACAGGAGAAAAATGAACACAGGAGAAAAGTGCGCAAAAGCAATTTACTCTTTTCAGCAGCTCTCTAAAATCCATCGTCTTTCAGTCCTTATCCACAACATATATTTAAAAAGCATTCTCTTCACACCTGATCTCACTAAGAATCCTTAATCAGATCTTTGTCACTTTAGCTTGTTGCAAGTAGAAATTGAAGAGAAATCACAAATTCAGCATTTTTTAAACACAGTAAATAACCTCTGGTGAGGTATCTTGGTTTGTCTGTGTTGCCACCGGTCTCTGGGACCTTGGACAAAAGCTGGAAGCTTTGTTTGTCTCTCCCTCCTAGTAAAGTAGAAGGAACCTCCTTTCTAAAGAAGGGTAAAGGGTGTTGAGAGGTATGGAGTAACATACACAAATACTTTGCTTTTCTGCTATTATAACGTTGTTGTTGTTATTTAATTATTATTATTGTGTAGTCTTATATATTTCTGAAAGGCTATCCAGTACCAAACCTAAGCCAGAAACAGGTGATACATTTGAGTAGCAGCAGATCTGGTCCCTCCTCATACTTCTTAGGAGCCCCAGGAAGTTCTCATACAGCTGCACCAAACAGCTGTCATCTCCTACGCATAGTCATTGTTAACTCTTCTCTGTCAGGGATCCTCTGTATCTACAGTAAAAATCCAATGAATAACTTTTGAAGCCCTTAGGGTAGGCATCAGCTGGGGATTACTGGGACTTCCTCTAGGAGTATATATGAACTGTAACCAGACCTAAGAAGGACATTCACAAGAGCAGCTGAATTAAGTTTGGACTTTGGCAGTTCAGCTTAGCTTTGGAGTGTGGACATGCTTTCTCCCCTGTGTTTAGATAACAATCTCCTATCCTTAAAATAAAGGAGAAACATCCATTGTTACCAAACATTAAAAAACTCTTGAGTGCTGCTTGTTTGTCTGTTATCTGTACACATGCAGGTACAAGCAGCAGCAGAGAGAAGAAATATAATGGGGGGGGGCGGGGGGGGGGGGCAGAGCCTAATACTGATGGAATGGATGCTCCATCACTGCATGCTTACTGCCCCAGTCAGTTTGGACAGAATGACTTCGACTGCCTTCCAGCAGACTTCTGATTAAATTAAATTTATTGGGAAGTGGGAAGAGTTCTATGCTCTTACTGATATTTTATATTAATATGTTGCAAAAACACTAGACTAAGCTACTTTTGTGGTTTATGCATAGCTGTCTGGACTGAACTAATATTCACTTAAACACAAATGTATTTTTTTGTTTACACTATGTCTGTTTTGTAATTGCATTATGTTCCTCTCCTGTCTTTGTTGTATTTGGCTATTGGACTCATATTAAGGCAGTAATAACCTTTGTATTTTATATTTTGGGGAGCCTGTCAGTGCTGCTTAATATTTTATGGTGAACTTTCTCCCATTTACAATCTTGGAGTCATGCTCATGGGAAAATCTTATATTCAGTAACAATATTCTTAAAGGCAGTTTCTGACCATGGTGCTTATGAAGGAACTTTCAAATAGAAAGTGAAGAGAAAATAAAAGCAGTATAAGTAAATTTTTTTTAAACCTCGTGATTTTTAGGCTAGTTGCAGTATTTGGAGAAGTATAGCACTAGACTTATTCATACCTTTTCAAAACTTGCATTGCTGACTTTTTGGTATATTTTTTTATTACATGTTCAATGATGCTTCTGTGTACTACTTGGAAACAAAATGAATAATAATAACTTAGTAAATTGGACAGAGTAAAGTATAAAGAAAATATAAGCATGCATAGATAGAGAGAAGGAAACCTTCTACTTTATAATATTTTCAAAGTTCTTCTCCAGTACGAAAATCCCCATATGAAAACTACACTTTATAGAAACATAATAAACATTCAGTAGAGTTCTAAAACAATTTCTGCAGGCACTACCAAAAAGATAATAGATCCTCAAATATCTTCTCATGAATTCCAGGTTATTATATACCTTACGAGACATAAGGCACAGCATTAGCAGAATTTTAAAAAGTACAGTTAGGAAGCATAGTGATATTTTCTCTACCTTTTCCTTTATTTGCAAGGAAATGTTCACTCAGATTAAACAGATATTAATTCAGGTTGAGTAGTACTTAACAGGTCCGTTCACAAACCAGAAATGTGACTGTGTCTGGTGCTATATAAATGCTGCAAAAAAATTCTAATGCAGGCACTTAGAAGTATGCATATCGATTTTCTTCTTTGCTAGGATAGCCACCTGTAAAGGAGATTCCATACAATGATTTTATTTATTTATTTATTTTTATCTGGAAACAAGCTTTGATGGAGATACTGAAAATATTTAGCAATATACTTGTATGTCGCATCTTTACCCAGTATTTTTTTTTTCTCCCATGTCTCCCTGGTAGTCAGGTGCCAATGGATGTTTGACTTCAACCTCTTAAAATCTATTTTCAACAGCTGTCCATTTTAAAAACTAACAGTGTGGTAATGAATAGTGTTTCAAAAGTACTTCTCAAGTACTTTGTAACGGATGGAGTACTTGGCCCTCTGATCATGTTAGTGAGATGTAGTGTTTGTTCCAATACTCTGCTCAATATAAGACTGAGGATCAATTTTAGTTTTAGCTAATTGCCAAGGCCCAAATAGTGTACAAGTTGCATTTTATGTCAATTCAGACATCACAAACCCTTAACACAGAGTAAAGAGCTACAATCGCTCCTCTGTTTCCTGCTTGTGAAAGTAATACTGGAAAAATACAATCCTGCTAACAAGTCATGTCAGATTAAGGACATTTCTATTTCAACACATCAGTCTAATGTGACTAGTACATTGCGTGTCTTCTGATGATGATCAAGTTATTAAATAGTTTATTATGTGGTGTGCTTTCTTCAACGTTTTATTTCCTCTCAAAATAAATAAAATAAAAATAAAATAAAATAAAATAAATTGTGCAGCCAGACAGCATTTAGTGCTGTGCATCACCGACTAGGTAAAAATGTTTCGGGTGTTACTGGTAAAGTTCTGATCTGCGTCAGGCTGTGGAGAACTTGGTTCAAGTCTGTATTTAATCTCAGTGAGTTTTTTAAAAAACTCTGTCTCATGCACTTTCAGAACATCTTGCAGGAGTGAACAGAAGTGTCCCAAGCCAATCTCACTAGCATCTTGGTAAAGGAGTTCTGTTCCTTCCAGAAGAGGCCTGCTATTAGACTGCTTGTAGCAATATGTGTCTTGTGCTAGAATTTAATGTATGCACCGCCAAGAAGCAATATGATTTTTCAATTGCAAAACTCATTATTCTTGTGAAGTTTGCATGTGGAAAGAGAGAACTTTCCTGTTTTTTGGCCTTATTAGAAAATCAGACTCCAAGACTTTTCATGAATAGAACCCTTGCCAGAAACAGTGGTTTCCTGTTTGTACTCTTTTACACTTTGTAGACCCTCAGCACTTATTGAACTATACAAGAACTCAGCCATTTGAAAGCTGAAATAGCAGGTTGATAATATTCCTTCTTTTTCTCTTTTGATTTTTTTTTGAGTTTCTGTTAGAATTGGTGAATTGCCCAGAATTACTGAAACGTTGCAAACAAAGTTATTTTTGCTATTTTGTTCTCTGCTGTGGTCCAGTCTTCCTCGTGTCCTGCTCTCTTTGCTGTCCAAGCTTTTCAAACTGTATTAGAGCTTGAGGGTGGCACAGCTCTGTGGGAACAGACAGGCCTATTTGTGTTCCCTGGAGAAGAAAGAAGCTATGGCTCCAAAATAATTTGTGCTCATCTATGGACAACCAGATCACCCAGCAAGACAAATTGGATCTAATTTGGGTTTTGGCACATGCCCACATTTCTGTCAGCTTCCCTTGCACATATGCAGGCTTTCAGGGCTGCTGTGGAAGACCAACAACAAGACCTGATCTCACCGAGGAAATTGTCAGCACTTCTGTACTGAATTCACACCAGCTGAATGAGTTGCCATTGGGACACATTTTGTGTCATTTAGCTAGGAGGTTTTTGTTCTGGTTTTGTAAGCCTTCAAGCCAGATTTACTGTATTACTGAGCAATGGTCTGAGCAAGGAAATGTGAGGTTCTTACCTGTGCTTGTTAAAAGTTAGAGGGCAAAGACACACTTGTGCAGTGGATTTTAATAAAACAGGCTTTGTTTAAAAGTTTACATGAAAATGGATTTGCATTAAAATATATCTAGTTTATACTCCTTGTAAAAGAAGTTACATATAACACATTTATAGCTTGCTACAGAGGCCAACGGCAAAACGCTCCATGGAAGCAATCCACTCCCTGGAAGCAGTCTATTCCCTAATCCCACTACTCAGGCTGTCAGTATTGTCTTCACACATGGAAGATAGTAAGACTTTAACTTGTTTAATTTATTTGTTTTTTCCTAGATGTTGACCACAAAGACTCTTTGCAGAAGTTAAACAGTTACTTTCTTGAGGCTTTGACGTCTATGGACTTTGTTGGACATGCACAAAACATTTTCTTTGATTGTAATAATTCAGGTCAAACCTCTTACTAAACTTTCTAAGTTTTTTGGTTTTTTTTTGATGACAACTATGAATGATGGTTTGACACTGCTTGTCAGAGTAGCTGAGACTAATATATGCTAAAGACAATGCAACTTGACTAGACTTTTGAAGCTAAGTGGTTGAATGAGTAGTAAATGTTTTAATTCTGCTGGTCTGCATTTGAGTAATGGATTCATGTAGTAGATGTCAGATTGCTGAGAATCTGCTTTATCATTAGACAAGTTTTAATGATAAAAGAAAAGAACTAGTATGTACTAAAGAAATAAAGAAGTAAGAGATACAATGTCAAAACACGTCCCCAGTATTATGCTTAGATATAGGGATTTTCCTTATCTGTTCCAAGTAAGTCAGCTACTTAACTTCTACAGCCCATCACAATTGACGTGTCCTGGAGACGTCTCAAAGTTGCATCTTCTCCTTTCCTTTTATTTAAAAAAAAACAACTTTTTTTTTTTTTCCAATGTAAGACAGAATGATCTAGCCTTGATCAGTCACTCCTTCCAAGACCTCATTTTGTTACTTGTGATCTACCACTGGAATATCACAGGTGCTATGACAGTATTAAAAATATATTTTTCCCCTGTCCTTCCCAAAGTTTATTAATTAACACTCCTATGACATATTATGGTGGATTAAGAACCTGACTTTAGGCTTTAAATTGCCTTCCCTATTTGTAAAATTAGCTTGTTTAAAAGATGGTGATATAGCTGCTAATATATTAAGAGAAGCATTATCAGCATACAGTCCTTTTGAAATTTTTGTTATGTTGCTCACCACATGCTCTTCTCAAGAATATGTGAGTATATGTATATATGAAGATAAAAATCAGTCTTTCAGTAAATGTGTAAGGATGGAAAATGAAAACTGCTTAGCCCTTCATTTCCTTTCACTAACACTGTTAGGTTTGAAGGGATTTGGCCAACTTTACATTGCAAGGGTTTAGTTTTACACTGTGTGCTCCGTAAAGTATTTTAGGAAGCACTGAGACTATTTTCTTATACAATACCCAACTTCAAATGTAATAGTTGTACATCTGTTGCCTTCTGTTGGCTGTATCCATCATCTAATACCACTTGCTATTGCCCAGAAGAGATACAATTTTTATGAGATACTCCTGGTTTGTCTCCCAAGTTGCCTTAGAACTGACATCTCTGTCAGATTGGGTCAAAAAAAAAAAAAGTATTCTATAGTCCATCAGTGAAAAAAGAAAACATAAATATACACATCTTAAAAGAACTCTATAAATTTTGGAAACTGTGCTTGAGGGCTAAAAGAAGACTCCTAATGTTCTCTCTCTCTTTCATTTGTTTTCTAGACACCAAAAGAACTAATCATGCCTTTCCAGGACATTGATTTATCTTATGTGTACATGTTTCCAGCAGTTGGGATGGACTTCCAAAGAATAAAAGAAAGTACGTAGAAGTACTGATGTGGTGCAGAAAGAAAGTGGGGATCCTTGATGTGGCTGTTTCTCGTTATTCTTTTCCATAGAAAGTCCCTTCCCTCCTTTCCCCCCCCCCCCAAAAAAAAAAAAAACACAAAAAAAACAAGGAAACAACAACAACAACAATAACAACAACAAAAACTCAGTCGAACCATTTTAAATGCAGTAATTTTTTTGCAGACAATTTTTCTCTAATGTCAACATCAGCGAGAGTTAATCATGGAGGTTGAGAAGAAGTGATCTGAGTTTTTTTCGCCCCAGTGCTGAGTTGCTGTGGAGCTACAGATGCTAGTTCAGAATTCAGACCTGATTCTGCCCTAATCTCACGTTTCAGCTTATATAGTTTCAGACAATATGCTCAAGAGAATGTGTGGAAATTTGTTCTTTTTCCGAAAATTGTCAGAAGGGATCCAGAATGTTTGCTATTTTGTAAATTGAGGTTGGTTTTACTGTCTCCATGACATGGACTCCACCCTCTGAGTGAAGAATTTCCTCCTAACTTCTAATCTAAATCTCCCCTCTTTTGGTTTTAACCATTCCTCCTTGTTCTGTCATTATCTGCCTGAGCAAAAAGTTGCTCTCTATACTTTTCGTAAGCCCCCTTTAAGTATGGAAAAGTTGCAGTAAGGTCACCCTGGAACCTTCTCTTCCTCAGGATGAACAACCCCAGCTCTCTCAGGCTTTCTTCATAGGAGTGGTGCTCCAGACCTCTGACCAGCTTCTTGGCTCTCCTCTGGACCCTCTCTAACAGCCCCACATCCATCTTGTGCTGGGGACCCAGACCTGGATGCAGCACTCCAAGTGGGGCCTCAGAAGGGCAGGGCAGAGCAGAGGGGGAAAATCCCCTCCCTCCCCTGCTGGCCACCCCTCTGGTGATGCAGCCCAGGATTCAGTTGAACTTCTGGGCTGCAAGTGCACACTACTGGCTCATATTGAGCTTTTGATACACCAGAATCCCCAGGTCCTTCTCTGCAGGGCTGCTCTAAATGAGTTCTCCCAGTCTGTCCACCTGTCTGGGATTGCCCCGTCCCAGGTGCAGCACCCTGCACTTGGACTTGTTGAACCTCATTAGGTTCACATGGGCCCACTTGTCAAGCTCATCCAGGTAACGACTCTTCCATTTTTCTCTTGTGTATATTAGTTCTGCAGTCAGTAGCTTGTCTCTCCTAACTTTTCTTGCTTTCACCGGAGACAGCACTATGCAATGCCTCACCTGCGTTTCACTTTCAAGTCTGGTGTGATGTGGTGAGTCAAATGAGATTATCTGAGCTGCTTGTCCATAGTAAGAATCCTCATAAATGAATGTCTACAGCTAGGATCTTTAAACTGAGAACAGAGGTGAGCATTAAAATATACTATTGAATTATCTCATTATGAATGGAATTAGGAATGTGTCAGGAAAACTGGTGTCTTGCCAACTGCAGTGTCTACTTTACATGTCATAATGCCAGTCGTTTCCAAACGACTTTCTAGTTCTTTGAAGAGTTATTGAAAAATCTACTCCTATACAGGAAGAGGTTAAGGAAGGTTGGTCCTGAGGTTTTTCCTTGGATTCATTTACAAAAGCAGTAAGATTTTTAAATGCAACTGTTAGCTAACCTCAATTAGGCCAGAGAAACTTATCAGGAATTCAGAGGAGTCTTGTTGTTTGATGAAGCAAATAGACTTGATACTTTCCCTCAGTTTTGCAAATACTACAGTCTGTTACTGATGCAGTAGATACACACAAGGACTCTTAGGAATTTGTTTTAATGCTGAGAGTATTGATCGAACAGTAATCTGAGTTTCTGAAATGTCAACATCAGTTTACAAAATTATCTCTGATAATGTGCTGGTTCAGATTATGGAAAGAACTGTAGATTTTGTGGCCTGAAATGGGTAATTTTGATAACTTAATCAGAGCTTTTCTGTAACACAGCTCCGTAGGAGACCAGGTAGAGCTTCTGTGCTAGTTTGGCTGGAAGGCTTTACCTGCAGGGTATATTGTCTCTTACTTTACATAAGACTGGGACACTTTCTGGGAAAAGATCAATTTTCTGCTATCTGTCCCCATTATATGACAGATTTTTGGTCCCTACCAATGGCTCAATGAATCTACTGAGGAAGAAGAAATCTGGAAGGATTCTTTATTTATTTATTTGTTTTTGTATGAGCTTGTTCCTGTTTGTTGGTTATACTGGAAAGTTCTTTTGGCCACCTAGAGAAACCAAGTTAATAACCCTTGAGAACCCTGAGATAGGTAAGCAACACAAACAAGATCTTAAAGTTTTATCCTGGTACTGATTAGACACAACTTCAGCCAAAGTCTCAGAGTCAGGACTGAGGTTTCTTAGTCAGGAAATTTTAAAGAGGTAATTTGGAAAGGATAGAAAGAACAGTCTTGATGAGGAGGAAAGAGGAAGAAACTTCAGAAAAACAGGTGGAAACCTTGGCTCTTGTAATTGGGACACATAGAAGAAAACGTTGGGTTCATTTAAAACCTCTTGGTAAGAGAGAGTGCATATAATCCTTGTGTGATAGTCCATAGCTCCCTTAGGTAAGTGCTTTGTTCCAGAGAAACTGCCTGGAGTCACTGTGTCTTTCTGGGGATAGATCTCAAAGAAACATACTTGCCCAGCACTGACTGAAGTAAGGCCTGATGAGGAAGCACAGTTACTCTCAGAGTAACTGTCACAGTTAGGATTATGTGAGAGCAATACCCAGTTAAAAGGATGCACAGACTAATATTTTGTCTTAAAATGGTAACCCATTCTGGGTCTGCTGGTTGGAAAGGTTTGTGCATATCCTGAACGCTGTATTCAGAATGCAATTTTAGTAATGTTAGTAATTGGTGAACTCCTACCTAAAGCAAAGGATACAGTGATATTAAGGGGAAGTCTAGTTCCCACACCTAGCCAATGGGAAATTTTAATTATTCAGTTGATTTGTCCGTGGTTTTGCTCTCCTAATTTTAATTTTGTACAGTTTTTTTTCCCAGTTTTTCATGCACTGGAAGGAATATGAACTTCTGATCGATGCCACTAAACCTGCTTCTTTACTTTCTTTTGTGAATAGCTTCTCGCACCTCTGACTTTGAAATAGTTTCAAAGATGTAGTTTTGCTGTACACACAGATCCAGTTATGCTGCTTAAGGCAATGTACTGCTCTTGCATACCCAAACAGCTTTACCCCATGACCATGTGTCAACAGCATTCTCTTGCTTCAGGCTACTTTGTGTAGGATCTGTCACTCAAAAACAGGTCATTCTAGCTATGTGATTATGTGAATATCTTTAGTCATGCTTGCACAACACCTCCCCATTAATTAGGTACTTGTTCCTCCAAGGTAATTAACAAACTGATTTATTCTGCTAATTGCCAGAGGATTTGACACCTGACCTCGAGAATTAGATTTGAGACAGGATAATGCTCAAGATTTCTTCTTTGACTAGCTGATTCAATGTCCTCTCAGTTGTTGACAGCCTGCACAATCAGCAGAAGAGTTCTCTTGAAATGGCTTCCCATCAGTGGTGCACGAGGTGAGGAACAGCAGGAGTGCTTTTACAGGGAAGAGAGTCAAAGCATTTCCGTTAGAGTTACCTTGATTGATGATCCCCAGAAGTGTCCATGGCATCCTCAGTTAACCTCAGGTCTGGAGCTGAGATTGGTTTCCAACCGCAAGGTTTTATGGGTTTACCTTTGTTTTAGGCACTTCCTTTTTACCTCTCATCTAGGAATCTAGAGTCTTTTGCTAATATCTTGGGCAGAAATCAGATTTATTTTTTTTAATATTATTTTTTATGAAGAGTCACAGTAACGACTTCTGTTATGATTGAGTCATTAGAGATGTAGTTAGGCAGGTAGACTTCCTTTGCAGTGAATGCAGTAAAACTCCTTTCCACCTTAAAAACATTTCTACCACATCTATTTATGCATGCAAGGGAGGATGATGTTAGTGACAATCTGCGTTGTGGATTTCATCAGTTTCAACCTTCATGAAAAAGTTTAACAATCAAAAGGGAAAAAAAAAAAAAAGACATGACATAACTTGATATCTCACTGCTCCCTAAAAGCATACAGTTTGCCAGTGTCAGTCAGTTATCTTCTGTGGCAAAGCAATACTTTTGTAGGGGACCTAAATTAACTTTTACTTGATTGAGAATTAGACACTTTACCCTTTCTGAATCCATTCTTTAAAAGACAAATAGGGGAAATAACTTACAAATGAGTTTGGAGGAAAACAGTGAAACAAAAATTTATCTGCTATGACTTTTCTCGAGCCTTTTGAGGTGAAGTATCCTGTTTGTTACAGGACTATTTCACTTTTGGAGGGGTTCCAGGAAAAATATTCTCAGCAATGCTGTCTCTTTGGAGTCCAATATTCTTGGTATTGAATAGATATGTCCCTGTTTTGGTTGTAGGCTTCTTCAGGGAGTTGTCTGAGATATAGAGAGGCCAGTTCTCATTCTTGAATTTTCTGTTCAAATCTTACAAGTCCTGGTTTAACGTCTGGAAGGTGGAAAAGCTTTATGTCTGCAAAAATGAAGCCTGGCAGTTGGAGATGCCACTTGAGTGACGATGTGACAGTGCTGGGGATCTCTCGTATTTTAATACTAAATGTAATTTTAGTAGAATGCAGTTTTGGCGCATTTACATTTTAGTTTAATTTGTACATTGTTAGAATAATTGGTGGGGTAATACTCCTATGGGTATTTCCTCAGATCCAGCCCATCTGTAAAGTACTGAAAGTCACTCAAGCTTTTGTATAGAGGTGGAATGAGGTCTAAAAAGAGCACCAGACTTTCCAATATTCCTTAGTTTTTTGCTGCTACATGCATGAGCTCACTAGTGCAACTCGCCAGGGGGTGCAATCACAGCAACTAATTGGTAAACCTGGCCTTTTGAGGGAGCTTGTCTCATTCTGTGAGAATTTTCTTATGAGATTAACCTACTCAGTCGCTTCTATTGTTTTTAAGCAGACGGCTGTATTCAGTAGCTTGCTGAAGAGATTTTCACGTTACCTGTATTTAAGAACTTCTGGACTGAGTTACTGATAAATCTAGCCCCAGCTGTAGGGTTCTGCAGGGGGTTCATCTGTCTTTCTGTGCTTGTGCAAGCAAGTAGTCTTAAACAAATATACTCATGCCACTGCCATGAAAGGAAAACCTGGAGGACAGAAGCAAATTGCAAAAGAAGCTCCAGAACATTGAGATCTTGTAATCCCAAATCCATTTTACTACTTCAGGGCTGGGTCTATTCCCATTTAACATAGTGGCAAAATGGGAGGATTAATGCCATTGAAGTCAGCAGGAGTGATGCCTGCTAAAGTGAGAGTAGAATCAGAGTATAATCAAGTGACAAAATGCGTAGTGTAATTATGAACATCTTAAAGATACCTGCTATGGTCCATGGTGGTGTTAATGCTCAGCTTATTATTATTGCAGAACTGTATCATTGTAAATGTGCACAGTTTCCATGGAATAGAGAGACGTTTCGGTACATTTCAGCCCTGCAGTTTCCCAAGAAAACTTGGAAGCCAGACCATGGACATTCTTTCCTGTTCATTCACAAGATAACCAAACCAAACCAGAGCTATCTGCTCTGCCCACCACAGACAATACCACAGATAGGTATACAGTTCTCTATAACTGGCTGTTAAAAAGTGGTTGGTCTTTTTTTTTTTTCTTTTTTTTTTTAAATCCCTCTCAATTTAACAGTTACTTTTTCTTCTGTATGTTTCTCCTTGTTCTTCTCCGTGCTCTCTCCAAAATTATTTACATTTTGTCTCTTCAAATGGGCACAGAATCCCAAATGTAGTCAAGTAAATATCTTACTGGAATTGCATTGAAAGTTCTTTTCTCCTTCACCAGTCCCAGCATAGTATTTGCACTTCTCAAAAGCATGATGTAGTTTTCTCATACTTGGTTTAAGATTCACTTTAATATCAGATCCTTCCCTGCAGAGCTTCCATTTATGCAAAAATTCCCCAACCCATGTTTGTGTACTTCCTTATTTTCACTGAACTGTAGTTTCTATTCTTTATTGCATTTTTCTATTTCTCCAGTTTAAGTTCTGTCTGAATTCTAATATACAACAGTGTGTTGGTCAGCTTACTCTAAAATCAGGCATACCTGTGAACTGTAATGAGCCAGAGAGAATGATGTTACAGATGATACCCTCACATTTGTTGACTTTGGAGGAGTGGAGGAGTAAAGCTATACTTTTGCCATGACGAAGTAGGTGCTGATTGCATAATGAGCATAGTTCTGTCTGGTCTGTGATGTTTACATCACTTTTCTAAGCCAAAACTTAGAGGTGCATTTATATAAACTGCAGGGTAAGGCAAGGAATCAGCTCAGCTCCTGACATAGAGATATTCATCTCTTTGCAGAATTATACCCTGTTATATTTTATAAATAATGAGATACTACAACATTTTCCAAATATCTATTAATATCCAGGAGATACAAGTGCTAGTGATAAAAATCACTGTAGCATTACCAGTTTCTTCACAGGGAGAATGTTACTGTCATTCTCAGGCTGAAGGCAAAGCAGAGGAAATGTATTATTTTTTTTCTGTAATGCTTTTACCCTCTAAAGAAATCAAGGTGAAATTAAACCCATCATAGCTGTGCTGAAAAATAAAATTTACACGAGGAGAATATGAATGCAGTTTGTGGGCAGGCTGTTTTCTGCCTCTAGGAAATACAATGAAAATTCAAACCGGCTGGCTGAGTATTGGTTTGTGAGTGTTTTTGTAAGGCTGTAGACAGGCCTGACAAGTCTCACACACAAAGTAGAACATCACGCATTTGGCTTCCACCTCACACTCCCTGGCCCCTTGGCTTGTGCATCTTGCATTTGAAGTATGCATGGTTTTTCTCCTGCTCTGTGACCCCTTAGGGTGTGTGCTCTCCAACCACAGCTTGGCTTCGTGTCCCTCGTTTTTCATCAGGGCATGATGTACAGGGACACATCCACATCTGATGGAAGAGAGAATCCAGATCTGAATATCTCTGTAGATTTAATCTTGGCTTCTCCTCTTACTTGATTTGGAGAATAGCAGACACTGTCAGTGTTTTTTAGTGGCCTGCCAGAGGGAGTTCAAGTATGTTGATGCTTGCCTATGCATGGACCTGTTTTAGGCTGGGTATGCAGACACTCTTCATTGCTTTTTCCATATTAGTTTAATCCTCTGTGAAAAAGGATTAAACTAGAAAACAGTACTCTTCCTGTGAAAGAAGTTGATTGTGGTATTACCCTGTCCTCTCCATCACCTTTGTGGTTGGGGACAGCTCTGTTCGCTTTTCCTTTTGCGTTCATTGATGAGTGACTTCACACATACATAAAATCATAGGTATTCTTTAAGGATCCATGCAATTTTCAGAACCCTCAAGTCAATAGGCCTGTGCATCCCAGTTTCAAAAGTGAGTTAATGGGAGAAGATCAAAGGCATTTATGCTCTCAAGTCAGATATGGGACTGAGACTAGACATCCTAGGTAACTTGGGGATATGCAGACATTTAAAATTAATTATTTCTTCACATTCTTATTGTGTTTGTGGTGCCTTTAGATCTCATCTCTGTATGAAATAGGTTCTGAAATAGATTGAATGCCTCCTAAACTAAAGGGGTTATTCATTATACAGGGAGCATATGTAACTAGAGCTTAGCTATAAATATGTACATTGTAGGTTCTTAAAGGTATAAAAAAAACCCTCACCTTCATAAAGCGAGGGCATATCATGGCTAACAGTTCAGGTGATAAGAAAACAGTGAGTTATCTGTGACTGTAGCTGGTTTCTAGGGAAAGTCTGGTATACACTGTTGGCTTGAGATCCCTTTCTGCTATGTGTGTTTTTTTGTGTGTGTGTGTGTATGACATTGCAGAAATCACTGAGGCTGCAGGTTGCAAATGGGCAACTGTGGTGCATTGGAGCTTTATAACTGTGCATTCATCTAAATATCACAAAAGAGGAGTTTCATTGTGCAGAAGCAAATCCATAGATAGATAACATACTTTATAATGGCCTATCCATCCTGTTTCCACAGTAGAAGACAATCTGGAAGGGGGAAATCTGTGCTGTTGTATTGAAATACAGGATTTTTGTGCCTGTCGAGTGTTTTATTGCATGCTGTTAGTGAAGTTATATGAAGAAGGAAGACTTACCGTGTTGCTATCTGGAAACTCTGAGGCTGGTGCTCAGTATTGATTTAGTCATTGTCCACAAGAACACTGAAAATTATGCCTTCTGTGGTTGTTATGCTTTCATCGTAAGGCCTTTATTGAACAGCCTTGGCCAGTAATACTAATGGATGGAGCACTATTAAGCTCACTCCTTTTGTGGGTCAAATAAAGTCTTCTCAAAATGTAGAAGTTCAGTGTGTCCTTTCTTTGTCAGTGATTCTGTTATCAGTTTTCCTGGCCAGGTGGAATGCACATTGCAATAACTGTATTGTGTGAAAAATTTGGTTCCTCAAATAATGTGGCTCCAAAGTCTCTAGACAAATGAGGAACCTGAAGTGTCAGTTACTGAAGGCATTAGGGAGCTTTGTTTGTGTTGTCTGACTAGTTTTCTACTGTGTCTGCATCAGTTGACAAGGAAAACTGACCGATGTCATCTACTTTGACTTCTGCAAGGTTTTTGACATAGTCCCACACGACATAATCTCTAAATTGGAAAGATATGGATTTGAAGGGTGGACTATCCAGTGGATAAGGAATTGGCTTGATGGCTCTACCCAGAGAGTGGTGGTCAATGATTCTATGTCTAGGTGGAGGCTTGTGACAAGTGGTGTCCCTCAGGGGTCTGTCCTGGGACTGGTGCTTTTCAATATTTTCATCAATGACACAGATGATGGGAATAAGCGTACCTTCAGCAAGTTTGCACATGAAACTAAGCTGAGTGGTGTGGCTGATACCAAAGAAGTAAGAGATGCCATCCAAAGAGACCTAGACAGGCTGGAGAAGTGGACCTATGTGAACCTAATGAGGTTCAACAAGTCCAAGTGCAAGGTGCTGCACCTGGCTCAGGGCAATTCCAGACACGAGTACAGACTGGGAGAAGAACTCACAGAGAGCACTCCTGAAGAGAAGGACTTGGGGGTTTTGGTGGACAAAAAACTCAACATGAGCCAGCAGTGTGCACTTGCAGCCCAGAAGGCCAACCGCCTCCTGGGCTTCATCAACAGAGGAGTGACCAGCAGGGCGAGGGAGGTGATTGTCCCCCTCTGCTCTGCCCTTCTGAGGCACCACTTGGAGTGCTGCATCCAGGTCTGGGGCCCCCAGCACAAGGAGGATGTGGGATCGTTAGAGTGGGTCCAGAGGAAAGCCATAATGATGATGAGAGGGCTGGAGCACCTCTCCTATAAAGAAAGGCTGAGAGAGCTGGAGATCTTCACCCTGGAGAAGAGAAGGCTCCGGGGTGACCTCATTGCACCCTTTCAATACTTAAAGGGGGCTTATAAAAAGGATGGAGAAGGACTTTTTACTCGGGTAGATAATGATAGGACAAGGGGGAATGGTCTTAAACTAAAAGAGGGCAAACTTAGTTTAGACTTTAAGAAGAAATTCTTCATTCAGAGGGTGGTGAGGCACTGGCAGAGGTTGCCCAGAGAAGCTGTGGATGCCCCATGCCTGGATGTGTTGAAGGCCAGGTTGGACAAGGCCTTGGGACTGATCTAGTGGGTGACATCCCTGCCCATGGGAGGGGTGTTGGAACTAGAAGGTCTTTAAGATCCCTTCCAACCCAAGCCATGCTATGATTCTATGACAGTATGACAGTGTAGATGTCTGCAGGTGGAGGTGGAAAGCCTGGGCTCCCTTGATAGCGGAAAGATCAAGGTGCTTTTAGGGAGCGATTTATCCAGCCTTTTTAGATCTCTGCTTAGGAGATGGTGTTAACATCATTGTGATAACATCCTTGATGTTATTAACTATATTCAGTTGCTCTCCACTGACTGTGAAGGGACTTTGTTATGACTTGCTCAGATGTAGATATTTATATTTAGCCAGACTAATCCCGTCTGGAATCTTAACATCTTCTCTTTATCCTGAGAAGAGAACTCTGTTCTAGTCCTTGTTATAATCTCAGTAGGGACTTGAACAGGATTTCTGGTATCAGGACTGTGTTATCAACTACTGTATTGTAAACAGTGTTTTTCATCAAAGTTTTCAGAGTGGTTGTAAACTTGCTAGTGGTTGTAAACTGCCAAACTAATGGATCAGATAATTACACTTGCACGTCTGTTTCATCTGGCATTATTCACAAAAATTTTTAAGAGTGTAACTTTTCTTGAGGATCTAATGAAAGCTCCAGGCCAACAGACCCCACACCAGTATAGTGGCTGTTACTGTTTGCCTTTGTCTTCACTGGAGTCAGACCTCAGTTTAGCTAGTTACTTAACTCATCTTTCAGACGTCATTGATTTATTATCTCATGAAAGCTTTCTTGCCATGAATGTTTAGTTCTCTGCTTTATCAAAAGTAAGGAAGCATTGATACAGAATGCCCTGAAAACAGGACTGGTTTTGGTAGAAAAATGTATCCACCTGAAAGAGTGGGTAGACGAAGAGGAATGTAGAAGGTATTTCTGGTGATGCCATTGTCCATGGGCTTGCAGTTAAATCCTAGGAAAGGTATTGGGTCCTAACAATTCTTGACCCTTACATTAGGGAAAGTAGTAGGCTTTTACTGTTAGTGAAAATTTCAATTAGGAATATCTTAAAACATATGGATTCTTAATGTGTTTGTTTTCTGCTTTAACTTTTTAAGGAAATCTTCATATTTCACAGCATTTTATTTCTTATTTAGGAAACTACTCTTATTATGACTATTTTGTCAGAGAATTCTAGAATGTGGAATTATAGGATTAATTTCTTAAGGACATAGATTACTAGTCTATTGTCAGAAACAACTTGCATAACATTTCAACACGAATATTACACTCTATATTTATATAAAGGGCCCCTTGAGAATTAAGGTCCTTTGTGACTCTGTTGAGCAAGCACTCAGTGTTTATCTGCATATGTGAGCATGTGTGTGCTGTCTGATACATTCACAAATAATCCTGGGATTATAGCATCAGCATCCATCTCTTGATAAAATATCTATGAGCTTTTCTTTCACTTAAAATGTTATGTAGACACTCTGAATGCAAGAAACCCTGCCTTACTCTGTGAGGTTCTTTAATCTTGCCCTGTATTACATGGAGAAATTTACAAACAAACGTCTATTTCTATAAATTTACATCAAACATCTATTTTGAATAACATCATTTTTGGTGGTGTGAACTGAGACCTATGTAATTAGTACAAAGAGAAACAAGAAGAAGAAGAAGAATAAAAAATGAACTTGGTTTTATTCTGCAAAGACTGTGTTTTAGGAATGTGCAGGGTTCAAATTTCTGTCAGCCTCACTTGTTGGGAATTTTGTTTTCTCAGGAACAACTTCTTGTAATGTAATTAAACATCATATGTGAATAATTGTTGTGATTAAGAGCCTTTTAAGAGGTTAGCAAAGGGCAGTCTATCGTGATGCTTATGAATCACAAACTTAATATAAATATGTATCTAAGAGCAGGGAGAGGTAAGAGATGGGGAAAAAGAATAAACATTGATGTCCTGATGTTAAGTCTAGTGAATTAAAATTCTCAAGTGAGATTAATCTCTAACCTTTCACCACCTTTTCATCAGGCTCAAGTGTTTTAGTGGACAATTTAATGACAAGAGTTCTTTTGTGTCTGTTGTGGGTTTCATCCTGCCCGGGTCTGAGATATGCCACGGAAGCATAACAAAGGCATTTGTCTATTCTTGGAAGTTGATGATGAGCCTTGTAGTCATTCCCATACTTCTTTCAGTGGAGAGGATCATGCACACAGAGAGAAATAAATCTCCTTTATGCTTTCATAGTCTTATGGCTTCATACTTCAGGAGATGAGGTGACCTACTTAGGGAAAAAAAAGGCGGTTAAAGAGAAGTAAAGGACAAAGGAGCAATGGAGATTCATGAAGAATCATAGCAGAATAAATTGGTCATTTTGGTTTCTGGAGAAATGATTTGGCTTGCTTTCTGCTTGAGGCTCCTCAGTTTAGCTTGCAGAGATCCTATGGAAACTGTAACATGTTCAAAGTATCAGGCTGCTTTGGGTAACAGGTAATATGACAAACTGGACAGAGGACTTTCGGCATCTGGAGGGAGACAGTTTTACCTTTGTGACTGATTTTGCTGCAAACATGTTAGTTCTCTCTGTTGCTTTCTCACCTTCTGCCTTGCCTCTGAAAACTATAAGCTCTTCAGAGAACTAGTTGGCTTGCACTGTACATTTATATGTAGGCTGGCACACTGAGACTGACCACACTGATCATGGCTGGGGTTCCCATGCACTGCTGGAGGAAAAACAAAAAACAAACAAACAAAAAAAATCCTTTTTTCTTTCATTAGTTCTAATTCCACATATATCTGATGATATTTCCCTAGTTATGCTCAGATATTTGAGATTTTTGAGGCATTTCAGGAAATGCCTGCAATCCTTGCTTACCAGTTATCCTACTGCCTGTCCTGTCTGTTATTCAGACAGAACTCCACTGACTGCAGCTGAGTCTGGAATGACACATTACCAGAAATAAAGTTGAAGGTATGATCCCAAATGGCCTTCCAGTAGTGACAGGTGCAAGAATGGTATTGACTTTTCTGTACATATGGTTCCATTTGTTTTATGTATGTTGAAATGATGTGAGGAACAAATGCTTTGTCCAAATTTATCATCCTTCTTTTGCTGAAACAGTACCCACATCACAGCACATCTTAATATTCTCATATATCCCAGAGGGTGTGTCAGACCTATGCCAGAAAATTCCCACAAAAGCTCTGTGCCTTTGAAATCTTGCCACTTCTCAGTTTTGTGCCAGCTCTGCTTCAATAGTCCAGTTGGTTTTCTTCCTAGAAGTCCTTCAGAAATTGCTTCGCCTCACAGTTCTTGTGGGGCAAGTCACAGAATGTCTCAGACCCAGAGAGCATCAAAACTTTGAAATCATTCTTCAAAGGAAACTCACTGGCTCTGTGGAGGGGAGTGTTTGGAGGGAAGGGGAAGCACTAGATCCACAGAGTTTTTTCTCTCTGAATGTGTCAACTTAAAGGATATTCAGATCACCTCATTCTAGGTATTCAGTTCAGGTGGATTAGGGAGGAATCCGGGCTTGCTGTAGTCAGTGGAAAGAAGGATGCCCTTCGAGTGTTATTTGAGAGTCCATAAGTTTTAAGCATGCTTACTTCCACTGACTGAAAACCCCAGCTGTAGATAGTAAGTATATTTTCTAATGCATTCTCTTGTGGTTATTGTTGTTATTTTTCTTCCCAGATTTCCAAAGAAAGTGACACATTTGCAGTCATGCTTGTGTGTCTCTTACTTCCCCTATCAAAGTAATTTTAAAATCAACTGACCTTCACCAGAGCTATCTGAGGGTAGAAGTCTGTGTTGTCACAATTTTCTTTGGAAATAGGTAGTCTGAAAAGAAAAGACAATTCCTAGCCCCTTGAAGAGAGACTGCAGTGTAGTTTTTTGTCTTATCAAGCACTAGAAACCTTATACAGGAGGAATTGTTATGAAATGCCCCACCTGCAGGACAAACTTCAGGTCAGAGCTAATACCTCATTAGACACTAGAGAATCTTACTGTTAGACATTTCTCAATAGAAAACTGTGCTTTCCTAGTTCTGCTACTCCACAAAACTGCATGATCTTCCTCCCCTACTCCCCTGCCTTTACTGTCTGTTTTTAGGCCAGTGGTTTGTTATGTGATGCCAAATCCAAGTGCCACTGTCTGGGAGCAGCAGTGCAAAATACCCTCTGCTGTGAATAACTCTCCTTGCTGTACACCTGTTAGAACATCACCAAAGATGGATGTCAAGATGCAGTGGGAGGCTTCAGGAGACAGAACTGCAGCTGAAACTACATTTTGCCCCATACATGATCCAACTGACGCCAGTAGGATTGTCTGAAGTTTAAATTAGCACATAGCCTGACCTGCTGTTTTAGATTAAGTAAAGGGGACAAATCTGTTTCCATTAATCATGGCAATGGTGGATGTAAAAAGCTGTATTAAGTCATTGTGTTAATCTAAGAAAGCAAAGGTTGCTACTCTGTTTTGAGACAGTAAGAAATAGGAAGGAAATCTGAAGTAAGGAAATGAGCAAAGTGAGTGGTATCAAAAGTTACTTCCATGCAACCCTTTCTGTGTCACTTTAGTTTTGCTCATTGCTTTGCTACAAGGAAACCAGTGTAATTCCAGCTGGAAAAGAACAATGCTCACTTAATACAAGTTTGTGGTATTGATAATGTATGAATAGGCCACTGACCTTAAGGATCCTTCTGCCCTTTTGGTGTATGCAGAAGGCTATTGCTTTTCATGTGCATATTTGTTTTTCAAATATTAGGAAGAAACTTGTCTATTGCAGATGATCAGTTCATTTGGACTCATTTCTCCACTTTTAACATATGAGGCTTGGGCAGGGAAGCTAAGTAATGAAATAGCTTAGCCAAGCTTCTCCCTTCTGTGGGTCATCAACAGGATGCAGGTTTCTGAAAGATTAAAATGTATTTTGTAGCTGCAATATGTTGTATATTTTATTGCATTGTGGTACACTAGTGGTGGTGCTTTGAAATGTCTGTGGTACCCATTTGTGCTGGAATCATGAAAGACATGTACAGACAAGAGTGTCAGGTAAAATTCAGAGTGCCTGAGGAAAGTAAAATACTGCCCTATTGTATAAAGAGCAAAGCTTACTGAAATATCGACTGCTTATTTAAACAGCATGATGTGGCTTTTTTTCTTTTTTTTTTTTTTTTCTGTACAAATAAACTGGAAATCTGATTTCTCACATATAAATAATGACATGAATAAATGTAGTGTCTCATAAATGTTCTACTCCTCTATCTAGCACCTATCTGGGGTTAATTTTCCGGTTTAGGGAGAATTCACTTATTTTTTCATTACCTGGAGGCCTAATACCCTGTGAAGACTTTCCTTCCTGTGGAAAGACATCCTTCATCTTTAGCAGATTTTGGATCAAGACTCAGTTCCAGCTTTAGATTGTCACAGATGAGAGTTTGGAAGCCTTGTATTTCTGCTGTCTGGATAGAGATTCCAATCTTCGCCATGCCATGTCATGCCAGAGTTTTGTGTATGTTTGTGTACGTGTGTACAAGTACATAAGCACTGACATACTTGCTGGCATTTTCAAAAGCGAATCTGGAGTGCTGGCAGTCAGCTTCACTCTCCGCTCAAGTTTGGATACGGATGAAATTGAGCAGCTGAACTTCATCTTTGGCAATACTGAGACCATGAAGGTAGGATGAGGAAATAGATGAATAAGATCGTGCCTTAGAAAGGAGGAAATTACATTTAATTGTGACTTGGAAAGGAGGAAATTACATTCATTGCCCTTTGGACAATGCCTACGGACATTTCTTTTCAGTTGCCTTGTCCATGCCTCGTCATCCGTGGGCAGATTATTGTCACACTCTCACAAGGCAGCTAGGGACATGCACAGTTTTTCTTTCTGAGGGAAACATTTTGCTTGGCATGGCCAACCCAGGATCTCTGCTGGCCATTTGTAGGTCACGGGTGGTACATTAGATGCCAGTTATGGTCTACATGCCTGGAGCTGGTTTAGCACAAGAATCATGCTTGCATCACGGAGCTGAGATCATAAGGGTGTCTGACCTGTATGCTGATTCAAAGCTAAGTCAGTTAGCAGACTGTTCTCCAGGACTCTGGAATGTGTTCCTAATCACAGATCTGAAACAGCCCATATTTAAAGAATTTGAGTATGCTGCAAAAAGCAGTGAGGACTTAAGGTTTTCTTCTCCCACCACTGAAGCAAGTGTTGGCTGTGAAAGTGGCTGGCTGACTGTGTTTCTGTAAAACTGATTACTTTAAAGCTGTTGAAATTTGTTTGAGTGGTTAATGATGTTAGGGCACTGAGAACCGTGGAGAGGCAAATTTGTTAATCATTTTGTATCTAAATAAACATAAATTGTCACAGCACATGCAGTGTTTCTATTCTCATCTATAAATAACCCTTTCTTCCGCTACTTCTCTTTGCTCAGTGCTGCAGACACAAAGCATCTCATTGATTTGGCTTGATGATTTTAAGAAATGGATGCGAATCATTCCATACTTCCTCAGCTCACCAGTGAACCTAGAAACAGGAAAGTAGCCAGGCACAGAAACACTGCTTCTGTACTGCTGCCTTCCCGTGCTGCTCCTGCCCTCTGGCCACTGTTGTGTGGATAGGCAGTCTGTATGCAGGAGCACGTGGTGCTTCTTGTAGGATGGAAGTGAGAGAGGCGTGTAGTATTCCATCAGCTCCACAACCTCCTCATCTGCTGCCTAAAAACCCAGGGTCCCAGGGGGAAGAAAGGGGAAACCTACCTCTTCTCTGTCCTTGTCCAGATAAATGGTAAGTCAGAATTGCTGTGTTGGGTGAAATACATACATCATGGTCTTAGGAAGCAAGGAACCTTGTGTAGTGACAAGCTTGAGAAGAACTGCCTGTGTTCCAGGGAAGAGGAGCATGGAGAACATCCCCACAGAGCATGGAAAGATGCCTTCTACAGAGAAATGAGGTAGAGCACCTTGTTATCTGAGGCAGCAAGAAAGGAAGGATGAGTTAGTTTCAGCTGCTTTTTCTAGGTGTTCTGATTTAAAACCCAGGGCTGCTGATGAGCCTTAATTCTCCTTTGCATGTTTCTCACTGCTCTTGAGGAGCAAAAGAAATTCCTATATAGTAAGAAGCAGTCAAGCATTATCCTTTCTGGAAAGAGGCTGATGAAAAAGCTGGAAAATGCAATGGGTGAAAGAGGCAGGACTGTACTTTTTCATAAAGCAGAGAGTGCTGGTTGGTGACGTGAGCATCCAGGGTGTTCTCACCATAGTATAAAGCTGAAGTCCTGATCTCACAAAGACTCCTGTGCCAACTGAACACTGCAACATTTCTTATGGCTCTAGGCCGTATGGTCATCATCCATTTATGTGGATGAGCATTTCCAACTTCAGGTGTAATCCTGCTGTCACTGAATTCAGCAGAGAACTTTGTAGGGGCTTTGCTCATGCAGGACAGATGCTTGAATAATGAATATCATGTGCAAACACACATTTTCTTGGAAAAACTGGATAGCTGGCTGCAGTTCTGGATTGTGTGCCTTCTGGCTTCTTGCTTCCCCTCCAGCTGTTAATTATTCTTCTGGTTTAGATCTTAAGGGAGGAATTATTCTCTTTTGCTATTTGTGTTTCAGTGAAACATTAACAATCTCCTACTAATTGCCTCTGCTAATTAGCTCAACAGTAGCAGTATTCCTGCTCATCTAGTGAAGCCATGGAGGGAGAATGTGGAACGGGAATAACTAAATCTCTTTGCTGTCCCCTTTTTTATGAAAACTGCACAAAAGTAGAGTAAAAGCATGGTAGATCCTGTTATGCAGCAAGTGCACTGCTCAGGACCTGCCTGTAGGAGTGCAGATGTTTTGAAATGATTCTGTTATCCTATGAAGAATTTTGGGGGTTTTGCAGGAGGCTGTAATTCAATGTTTACACAGCTGTCACTCTCTCCTGTGTACATTGACACAAAGCAACCACAGACTCCTTTGAGTGAAATATTTCAGCCCTAAGATTTGAATGTTTTAAAAACATTTGTGCATAGCTAACCACATTGGTTTAATATGTGACAAGCATTCCTCATTTGAAATGAGTGCTTACAGGCATCTGCTATGATACCAGTTATTTACAGAAGGAAAATTAGAAATGTTATCCAGCAAGTTACAGTATAATTAAACTGAATGAAATATAAGGTTGGAGTGTACAATAAATAACAAACTTATTTATCGAAAAAATTAGGTGCTGCTACCACTTATCTAATACAAAAGATTCTGCAATGGCAGACTTAATAAATATGCCTTTTCTGTGGTGCTATTTTCCACACAACATAAATCCTTCTTACTAAATAAGATGACTGAAAGAAAGCAGAGTTATGGAAATACATGACTGATGAGAAAATGGTACGAGTTATTCTAACGTAAAAAGATGTCTCACACTTCTAATGTTGACCTTTTTCCTAAGGAAAAATATTTACAGTGTTATATGTTACTTGTTAATAATTTCAACTATTCTGATCTTTGGGTTCTCAACTCTTAATCTTGAATATGTATATTAAAGTAACTGTGACCATTTTCTGGGATTCAGAAGAGCCTGATCATTCTTCATGTGTAGACATAACTAGGACAAATGCCTGTCCTTGGCATCCAGGTGCCTTCCTACCATTAATCTTCACAGCCCACCTGGGGTAAGTGAAGATTATTCTGCACACATTTTATTCATGGGGTAACTTAAACAGAATCAAAGCAGCTTGCCCAAAATTTAATCTTGGTCTGACTGAAGTTAATAGGAGGTAAATGCATCATTATGCTAGAGGCATAATTTCACACGTCATGAAGATGTGAGTCAGTAATCAGGAGTTTCTGTCTTTGCATCCGACAGCCAAATCACTTCGCTGTGGCCTGTTTGCTGACTCTTCCTATACGTGTTGGCCAGGCTGGAGCTCCATATAAAGCAGTGTGAGAATGACCCTTCTTCTAAATGAAGCCAAGATAGTATTCTACCTTCTTCTGCTATTTTTGTCTTTAAAATGTCCCCACAGCAGTTCTCTAACTTGTAAAAAAAAAAAAAAAAAAAAAAAAAAAAAATAATAATAATAAAAAGTTTTCTTTTACTCATTGGAAATGTTCATCTGGTATTTGTGACCTTGGTATAGGCAAGGAGGTAAGCCTTGTGCTAATGTTAATTATGTGTAAAGGCATTTATAGAGATATTTAAAAGGTTACCCTTCTCAGAGGAATAATCAGGGCACTGTCTGCAAAATAATGATCATTTAAAAATAACTAGTTGAACAATGCCTTGTAGAAATGAATAGGCTATACAAAAACCCACATGTCAAATTGCCTGCCTATTTCTAACACACTTCTTATAAAGAAGGGGAATATTGACATATTGGCTCTAATTTTAGATGCCCTATAACAATGTGTTGCTATATAGGTTCAGGACTTACTTCCGTCCCTGTAAAGATTATGCTGTAGCTTTTGGTCTTTTTTCTGATGCTGACTATAACAATATAGGGGCCAAATGACTCCAGTCTATTAGAGGAGTAAGGCCAACAAAGTGTGTAGCTAAGCATGTCATTTGCAGAATGAAATTCTGGCTCTGGCTCTCCTTGACTCACTCACTTGCATCCCATTGCTTTTTTTTTTTTTTTTCTTTTTTAATATGAGAAGAAAACACAACTAGTTATTGAGCTTTACACATGCTATGTGTAAAAGTGTTAATTGGGGTTAAATTATAATTAAATAATAATTCTTCTTTTAAAATGGAGACAGGTCCATTTCTATGTGGGTACAGCTCTGGGAGAGGCATGCTGTGGATCAGGGAGGCAGAGGGTATTGACTTCAGCAGCAACTTGTTGAACCTAAGGGAAGGGACATGGGAGGCTGAGACCCCCTACCTCTCATTGCACAGGACTATTCCTAGTACTTACCTGTTCACAGATTATCTTCACTCTTGCACCAAGGCAGTCTTACTTTTTTAGTTAATTGTAATGCTTTAATTTCAAGACCAAAGTCCGGGTAATCATCATCTTTTCTCTTTCAACCTAACATGTAATTGCTGGCATCCAGTAAAGAGAATAGAGTTGAACAGAATTCAGGTTTCAAGGGTTCAAAACTTTGCTGCTCTGTATTGGGATGGGTAATCAGTCTCGGAAATACCTGCTCTGTGGCAAGCCAAAGAATAAAATTAGTTGGAGACAATTCACTTATTTATTTTTCCAATTTAGATTTTTTATTTTACCATTCTTCATTGGTATTTCAAAATCACTTAATTTCTGGAAATAAATCTTAGTTATTTTCAGTTTGAAAGCAGTGCGTGTATATCTTCTATCCCTAAGCAATAAATCCCCCTCCACAAGTGTCTTTGAACTGGGCATTTTGTTTTAAACCAACCTTTTTTCTACCAGCAGTTTTAACTTCAATGGGTCAGCATTTTTCAAGGGTATCATCAAATACTTCCTTACCAGCTCTCTGGAGTGTCTAATAAGACTCAGATGAAGGAACATGCTTTCCAAACCAGAGCACGTTTCATGTGCAGTCACTATGCTTTCAGATATTTCACGAATATAGGGATTTCATAAGTTTCTTTTAACTTCATTATCATCTGTTCTTTTTTATGTTTGTATATCCTTGTGAACAAATAATGTCCATTATGATAAAAGGGAAGTGATACAAAATAGGAGAATCCTAAATAGTGTTTGACTCATTCTCCATTTAGGTTGCTGTGGCTTCTTTTGAATCATTATCTATTGTATTTTGGTATTGCTTTGTGTTTTACTGACTATTCAATATATTTCCCACAGAGACTAGTTCTATGTGTTTCCTGTAGTGAAGACTATTCAAATGGCCTATAATCCTATAATAGTTTATAACAAAATCAATTTGGTATGCATTGGAAAACATTCTCTTCTACTACGTTCAAAGGGAATGTGTGCAAAGAGCAGAGAATTCATATTTGTAATGATTTTTTTTTTTTGAAGTAGGAAATACGTGTGCTTGCGTAACTGAGGGTTCTCTTTTGTTCTATTTTGCTTTTCCTATCTCTTTTTAAGGAGAATCCCATTTTATCACCTTAATTAGCTGGAAAAGTTTTAGGATTTAAATCTTTATTGCAGAGTAAGATCTCCTGTTCAGACCTTGTATTTTGTGTGAATTTAGCTCCAAATTTTCTAAGTACCTCCATGGAAATAATTAAGTGAATTATTGTGCGTCGCTCTGTGTACTATACCTGCCTGGCAGCACATCTTTGAGTTAAAATTTAAGAACTACTGCAGCACCCTCAAGTGGTGATGTGGATCCGTATTTACAATGTTTTTCAAATGTTTATTTCTAGGGCTATGAATAACTTTAATGTTTTGGGCTGACCTGCTCAGATATTGTCAGATCCTGCACTCCCTCCTCAAGTAAAGCTCCCGCTGAATCCTATTAATCACTTTTTTGAATCTGAGCAAGAAACTCAGGAAAGTTTTTTTTTTGTTTGTTTTTGTTTTTTTTTGGATTGTCAAATGATTTTGTATAGAACATAAAGCATTCACTCTGACTCCAGTAACTCTGGCGTTTCTGTCAATTGTGCAGGAATAAATAATGTGAGGACCCTACAGGAAGAGAAACCAGCACATTAGAGTTTTTCTCAGGACTATAGTTGCAGGCATGCTGCACCTGTGGCATGAGCAACAGTAGGATTGCGAACCACCCGAATTGCTTGAGCACCCCTTCTTCCCCCCCATCAGTGACATCTCTTGTAATGACTGAGGAGGAATGCTCTCTCTCCGGCAAGATTTACTAGTTTTGTCATGAGGGTCTCTGATTAAGGTTTATTATTATTATTTATTTATTTATTTATTTATTTCTGTTAGCTGCCAATTTTAAACAGCCAGCTGAGAACTGGGACAGATGAATGGCCCTGGGTTGGAGCCTCTTGCTCCCAAAGTTCACAAGTGGCATCTCCGCTGATGCTCCAGCTCCTTTTCATTCTGCTGAGCTCTCTCAATGCTCGCAGAAAGAGAGTCATTACCCCACCAAATAAATGGCCCTAGCATGATGTCTGTGAGCAATTCTGCCCCCAGTACAGAGTTATGAGAGCAAATCACTTACCTATGCTGGTCCTCATCTGTAAAACACCAACGAGGGGTTTTATTTCAGAAGTTTACTGTAAGTCTTAATGGATGTTGTCTCCACTTTAAGGGTCTTAAGTGAAAACAGATATCAAAATGCCTTCTCTCTTGTCACTTGTAATAGTGTGTGCTGGGCAGAGGGCACAGGCTGACAGGAGTGGAAGAGCTCCCTCCACACTGGTGCTGCGTTGTGCGGTCCCTGCTAATGCTGCAGGTTAGCAGAATAGCACAGCTGCTTGTTTGCCACTGCAACTTCTGCCGGGTCTGGCATGTTTTCTGCATCAAACTCAGAGAACATGCTTGACAGACTCTGTAAACAAAACAATTTTATTTCTTAAGGTCACAAAGTGATCCAGACTCTTATTTATAAAATTATATTGAGCCCAATTAATTCTCTTCTGATAATTATTAAGGAAAATGGAATTTAAATGTTAAATATCATTATTATTTTTCTTTTTTTCCCCTTTTTCCCTGTGATTCGATATAGGAAATAGACCTTGCTAGCATTTTAGCTCTAATCTGTCCTCACTTCGTTCTTTTTTTGTCCTCTCTTCTCATAAAAGACTCATCTCATTTAAAGTGTACCATCTAGGCTGTCATGTACATAACAGACTGCATTGTGTTCACAAGAGAAACATGTCAGCAGAGGGCAGGGTCTAAGAGTAGTGAGTTTCCAAAGGGATCTGATAAAGAAATAACAGCTATTTCTAATACAAAGTAGATAACAGACAAAAATTATGTGTGATGGAGCATATTTGATATAATGTCTGTGCTTTCGCCTTAAAGGCCCACTGTCAGCTTAGAAATCACATTGTGAGCATTGTGATCCTTCTTATTTTATTATTTTCTATATAAAGGCACTACCAGTGACACAAAGGAGCATGAGAGAGATTACTTTGTAAACTTGCCTTAGGCTGCTCCTAAAATAAGCAGAAAGGTGCAATCAGAACTCTCCCACCCTGGCTGCAGTACTAAGCTGGGATGTGCCAGCAGCCCGCATTGCAGCTGACCCACAAACCTACTTTGAAACATTTCGGGGCACATGTGGGGCTTGCAAGGTGGAAGGACATGTGGCTCCTGCTGCCTCTTAAACTAGGAAGCCTGGCTAGAGAATTGTCAAAGTGCTTGTGGCAGAGCGGGGAGCTGGAGCTCAGAGCCAGCATCCCAGTTAAGTCAGCCACAAGAACAAGGAATTCCTCAGCACTGGATCATAAACCCAAAACACAGGTGCATTAAAGAAAAAGCTGTGCTTCTTTACAGCTCCCTGGAAAAAAGCAGGCCAAAGATGAAATCACAGTTTGTTTATTTAGAAATAGGTCTTGCTGAGTGTTCTGAAAGAAACACTATTTTGGGCTTAATAGACCAGCAAAATCCAAAGATTTGAGCTCAATGTGACTATTTTCTTTCATTTTAAATACAAAGAAAGCTCTGAGGGTTTCAAGATGAGGGAAATGCCTTTGATGGGAAAATCTTAGGTCATATAAATTCATACAAATGCAATGTGACATCTCAAATTCTAGCCAAAACGCAGGTTTACCCCTCTTTGGGGTGACTGTCCTACTTTCTGGTTGCATCGTCTCTGTTATCCAGCAAATATTTCCACCTCTGACAAGTTGTTGCCCGCATTTGTCATAACGTGTCGCAACTGTCAGGGCCACATGTGCTTTATGTTGAAGGACCCGTATGTGTGCAGATCACAGAAGAAGGCCATGCTAATTGTTGTGAGGTGTCATCCACTTCCAAAAACACCAAGCAATACCAATACAAGAACGTGTTCCTTTGGATGAGGATGCTTTCTTCTCGGTAAAAGATATCGTCAAGGAATTTATTATCCCCAGAATCAGTGCTGAATTCTGTTTTACTGAGTTACTAGATAGGAAAAATATATTTAAAATGGTGAATAATGTCTAGAATAAACAATTCACAGAAAAATTGTAAACTTTGCCCAGTCTCGTGAAATGGAAGAAGGTTTTAGTGTAGTTATTTATATGAGATCATTGAAGATGCAGTGTTGAGAAACAATTTCATGATTATCAAGAACCTTAAATTTCAGATAAACAGTGCTGTTGTTTCTGTCTGCTTGTTGCTGGTAGCGGTTCCTGGAGGGGACGCATCAGCTAGTGTAACAAGTGGAGTTTCAACAGAAATTGTTACTGCCTTAAGTCATGGTGCCTTCGTTTTCTCAGCCATTGCTTTCAATGTTGATGCGTTCACAAAATGCAGCACTGTCTGTGCTGCTGAAGTCTTGTTGATGTCATTGCTGCGGAAACTGTGATGGACTCAATGGCTGTTTCTTGGAGCTCTGTTGTGACATTTTTAGCTGCCTAGTTGCTGCTTGTCTGCTTTGTGGAGAGGAACAAGAGGATCTGAATGCTGCTGGGTGCTTGCATAACTTGGAGGGAATTAGATTTTTTTTCCACTGGAAAAGAAAATCAGACGTCTTTCAGAGTTTTGAAATTATCACTAGCAGTCAAAATTTCACAGGATTGCCTTTGTCACAGTCCCATTCAGATCATTATGAAGCAGCTTGTATTTTCTTGATTAGCAGAGTCCTGGGTTACTTTTGTCTTTGCATTGAAATTATTGAATATCCTTGAAGTTAGTTTTCACATTTGCTTTAATTTGGTTCACTTGGCATATTTTTATGATTCCTTGGCATATGCAAATAAATATACATGTAGATTTACCTCTAAGTCAGAAGGGACTAGACATATGCGTGCCTTGATTCACAAAGCTTAGGTTTTACCTATTTTTTAAAGATATTATTTAGCAAGACAATAAGATCTACATTCACTAACCTGGCAGCCAAAAATCAAATACCCCTAAACACAGGTACAAGCAGAATATATGCAAAGGATATGGGTACATCCACTGGAATTTTCCAAAGCAGTGGCTCATATTGATTACACCATCACTGATATGATTTTGATAATTCCACTCTATTCCAGTGCCTTGCATTACTGAACACCTTTGCAATTCTGACCTCGGTGTCTCTGACATACTCTAAAAGACAGCATTAAAGTTAGAAGGAAGCACTTATATTGATGAGTTAAATCAAAGCACATCCTAAGAGGTATTTAAAATGAAAATCTCTCTTTGGCTGGCTTGTCTGTTGATACTAGATAAGTGTGTTCATAAACCTGTGTTAAATCTGTAAGGATGTAATTTATTGATCTCCTAGCAGTATTCCATTCTTGTCCTTGTGTCTCCCACCTCTTGAAAAATGAATACACTGTTTGGACAGCCATTGATAATCCAGTATATTTGCAGTTACACAATGGCAGTTGACTGAAAGCATTAATAAACGTTTAAAATAGACTCTGAGAGCCTCAGCTGTTTTATACTTTATATTACTTAGACAGATGAATTGGACGAATGGAGTACTTTGTACTTAGAAAACTATAAGTGAACTAGTAAGCTTTTTTTTTTTCTTTTTTTCTTTTTTTTCCTAGTCAATATATGAAGACAAATGGGCAGGAAAGAACATACACCAGCACTAAGAGTAAACTATCACAAACATCTATAATGCAAATGGCAAATGAGTGCAAAATACAAAAAGGAATTATTTACTTTTAAGGCAATTTCACTTCAGACAGTTAATCTAAAACTGTGTTCCAGAAAGTCCCTGCTTACAGACCACTTAGTTCCAAATGACCCAAACTCATCAGATGCTTTCCTGCTCAGTTTGAAAACTTTCTAAAATTCCTGCAGTGGAGGTTCTGTACATGGAAAACTGCCCTGAGAAGACAGGCTCATCATCTCTGTCTGCAGTGCTGATGGGAAACAGAAACAGGACAGAATTGTACCTAAAGCTTTCAAGGTGCACTATCCAGGATTTATTCATAGAGACAACCCAACAAGTGCTCACAGGATGGGGTTTTCATTGTTCCATCAGGGTTTTCATTGCTCCATGATTGCTCCTTTCTTTGTAAAAAGCTGCAAGAGGAGAATATTTGAACCTGTTGAAGCTGTGTCAAACAGGAGGAAGAAATTTTGTGCCTGATGGGGCCAGAATGAGAACAAAGAAATGGAAGATTATTTTGTTAGGCTGGTGGTAGATAGCCTTTTGAGGTGTCTGTCTCTCTCCATATGCTTGTTTCTTTGCATATTCATATTTCTATTTAGGTTCTCCTTTTAGTTCTGTGAGTCCAAATCCTAAAATTGTGTCATTACATCCCCTGGGTCCTTTATTCAGTCTAGGTTTTAGTTCTTTTCCAACCAAAAAGAAAGCTGTCAGTTTAGTGACAGCTAGTCCGAAGAGTCACAGATCTGTTTAAAGGAAATCTCTATGTTGTAAAGAAGAGGTCTTTAAATGAAGAGGTCTTTAAATGAAACCATTTTGTCTTGTCTATTCCCTTAGAAGTCTCTGGCATGCATCTGAAATGCTGACTGGTTAAATCCCTTCTGCTTCTCTATGATTTTTCATGCACGAATTCTTTTTGGCAAGTGGAAATTCAGAATTTCCGCTACCATTTTTATAGTGCTGAATTAGAGAGGAATGGCATCATCTCCTCCCAGCATGGGCAATTAAGGATGTGCATATGTGGCTCACAGACATAAGAGGGAGCAGGAACCTTGTGTATCTACTTCATGTACAGAGCTGAACATAATCTCTGTCCTTGAGACAGAGCCCGTCCGAAGAAGCTAACTGAAGTGCCAGTGGATACTTATGCAAAATGGTTACTGTTTTGATAGGTTTCAACAGTTTTCTTTGCCTTTCAGAAGCTAAACTTATTTCCTTTTCTTGCTGGTGAACTCCTCTGAGAGACTGTTTTAATCAAACAAACTGGTTGTAGTCATGGCATATCTAACTCAAGCATCAAATAGTGACATGTTGCGAAGCAGAGAAGAATATGCGTAGAGACCAGTTCAGCAACATTAGCTGGGTCTTGCATGGCTGCCAACAGCTCTTGGCATGCAAAGAAAAATGTATTGTTCTGTAACTTTAATGCTCAACTTCCTGGCTTGTCTTGAAGACATGGCATTGGGATCTCATCCTAGCTTTTCCCAGACAAAGCTTCCAAAGACAGAATATTAATTAAGGCAAGAAAGACAGACTTCAATGCAAATTACTATTTGTATGTATTACAATACTTGGTCCAGTGGTAGACCAGGACCCCATTGTGCTGTGTATCTGCACAAGCACATTTACATCGGTACCTTATTTTACTTAGGCTTTGCTGTTACCTTTTCTGGCAGCGATCTGGTGCAACCATTGTTCTAGGCACTGCCTTCTGTCTTTTTTCTGTCTTTTATCTCTTCTGCACCACTTGCAAAATCATAAAAACTAGGGATGGGAAAGACCCTCCCAGTCATGTGGTCTATCGTTTCGCCAACTGGCAAAATTATTCCTTACAGCACATTTTCTAGTGCCTCATACAGGCTATTTATAAATGTCCTCGGCATTAAGACTTTCACCCATTTCCTCTAGAAACAGTCATGCACATACTACCAGGAAGAGCTTGCTGATACTAAGCGACATGTTCTTAGTTTCATTCAATGAGACCTAGCTGTGTATCAAGACTTCTGGTGGATAAAATTTCCATTCTACTGAGCACAGAGCAAACAGTTTTCCATCAGGTATTGGCAGCACCCTCTGGAGTGGCCAATCCCTCTCTTTGAAAAACCTCTCATTGTGTGACTCCAATTAACCTTGTAGCACTCCAGCTCATCTCCCAGCTCTCCAGAGGTGTTGGTGTTTTCCATCTCTGCCAGCTTTGGTCCATCTCTTCTTTGCATCTTTGACCCCAATTGCCTTCATCTCCTCTCTCTCTGAGCCCTCCTGATACTTCACTGCACACTTGCCTCTTCTATGTGCTTCCATTTTTCTTTCTTCACTGCTCACCCTAGGTCCGTCTCTTCCCTTGAACAGCCTTTTCTTCCGGCCTACTTTGGTTTCTTCCCCCAGACTTGTATCCTGTAAGGCCATCTTGACTACTGTTCTCAGTACGAGAGTATCAGTGTTTCCTTTTCCCTGGAAAGAGCCTCCACCCACTCATTGAATTATTCTTAATGTGACCAGAACACTAGTTTTTCCAATGCTGCTCTTATTCCACCCTTGCCTGTGGAAAGCTTGCCTTTTTGTTTGTTTGTTTTGGTGTTTTGCTTGTTAATTAATTAATTAATAGTTTTAAGGCCTGGAGGATTATTTTTTAGAATAATCTCTGTGATGACAGAAAGAAATGTGCCTTTTTATGTACCAGGTTCACTCACTGTCCAATGCTGCGTTTCTACAGAATTTGCTTTGAGATGCTACTTGCACAAATAATGATACAAGAAAGTGAACGTAGTAAGTCGGGATACTTGCTCCACAGTATATAATGCCCCTCAGTATTCAGCAGCCCTACTGTCACTTATCTTGACAAAGTTTTATGTTCCCCCCAGCACATGCATTAGATCAAAATAAGCGATCAATTGTATCTTCAGAGCCTGCTGTATCGGTACATCTGACATAGGAAAAAGACTTTCTGTTCTCATTTGGTTTGGTTTTTAGATGACAGCAGACCTATAGATGGCATAAGCCTGAGGGCAGTAGACATTCACGAGTTAGAAGTGTTTATCTTGTCTAACAATAGTAATAGGAGTTAAACTAGTGTATCTTTGTTTCTGAAGTGCCTGGAAAATTGCTATTATAAGAACTCAGAAGAATATTACACTTGTGTTAATAAATACCTGTCAACTGTATTCATAAATGCAGTAATTTTAAGAACAAATATTCATTTTGGGTTTTCTGGGATGATGTGAAAAGTTAACCAGGATATTCTAAAATTCCTTTAGAAGTTCAGTCAAAAAGGAAAATCTCATATTTTAAATTAAAAAAAAAACCAAAACACTATACATGAACAATTGAAAACATAATTTTCGTTAATATTTTCCCACTAAGCAGCTGCTCATAACTATCATCACATATAAACTAGAAATATGCTTAGCTCCATCTGCAACAATTTCGCTATTATTTAGATGACAAGTTCAAAGTTTAAGCAAACATAAATTGCTTAGTCAAAACAAAAGAATGGAACATGAATAACTACTCACAAGGCTTGAATTCCCTGTCAGACACAAGTAATATATATTTTAAAAATATATCCAAGAGAAGTATTGTTGGATTGATTCTTTGCCAGTGTCATTCCAAGAAGTCTTGTCCAAAAATAAGTCTTTTATGTCTGGTTTTAAAGGCAGGAGGGCTTGGGCTTGACCTGCTTTTGAAAGTGTTACATTAACACTGCTCAAACGTGGGGATGCTGTTTATTTATACAACATGGAAAAACAAAGTGCCATTTTTATCTGTGTGCTTTAAAAATGCCAGTAAAACTTAGTTACTTGGTAGCTGCAGGGAAAATATCTTAAGCTAACACTTTATTTTGATGGAAATGTCACTAGTTGGGAGTCAAACCTCCTTGCAGAACTTCAGATACTGAATTAAATATACAACTAAGAGGCACTTGAGAACACTGTTGGTTTTGAAATGCTTTGATTTGTACCTTGGGGTCTGTTTTTAGGAGTTAAGGGAAGAATTCTTTCTTACATATAAGATGTGTGTTTAAAGACGTTAATCTTACCGTTGCATTTCTGAAATATTTTGCCTCTTTAAATGTGCTGCACTATACAAGTTACTTTCTTCTCAAATCTCACCGTAGGCTGAGCAGGTCTTTTGCTGTAAGAAAGGCACAGTTGTTAATACACTGAGCATTTATTGCCATTTACTGTCTTATCTCAATGCTTCCTGTGCTCTTTTTTTGGCTCCATCCTATTTGCCATGCCCTGTTGCTGTGCACACTGTATGACAGAATCCGGTCACATAACCAGGACATTGTAAAGGACTCTGGGCTCCAAGTCATGCACAGGTGAACAGCAAATTAACCGCGGAATTGCAAGCAGAGTAGATGACTTCCAGGCTGAGCTGCAACTCAGGAGTGCTGGGTTGTGTCCCTCCCGGAGAGGTGGACAAGACTCCCATAATGCGTGCTTGTGGGGGACAAGTTACATCCTGAGACAACTTGTGCACAGGCAGAGTGAAGTGCTCTCCAGAGTCCCTAATGAAATCATCTGGGTCCCCTATGACTCAGAGAAATCTTTCTGCTTTCAGTAATGGCCCTGACAGACTTGATTCTGGTTGAATCCTGTTGCGGGGGGGGGTTATTCAAGAGATTTCTGCTTCCACCTGCCCACTCGGCCCTTCTGCACAAGGTCACTCATTGCAGCAGGGCTACAGAAGTGCGTGGTGCAGTTCCCAGCAGTGCAAACTATCTTCCTTCACCCACTGCAACACTTGGCTCATGACAGGACTTTGTTTCTGCTGCCTGTGGTCTGTCATGGAGTAGTGAGCTGGAATCAGGAAGGCCTTTAAATAGCTGTAATTATTTATTTCAGGGCAAATGAATCACAGCCCAAAGCTGCATGATCAGGAGTTTTGGTGGATGAGGACCATTTGGCTGGTTGTTTTTCACTGAGCTTTTAAAGGATTTGACGTTGCAATTTTGTGTTCTCTTAATATAATTTTTCCATGAATTGTGTACACACATACATGCACAATATGTACATGCATGACTAGACAAACTTGATTATGTGAAATCTTGATTCTTAAGAATTAAAAGCACAAGCTGAATGTATTTGGAGCTAAATTGATCCTTAGTGGCTCTTTCAGTTTTGAACTGTGCTGTGAGGCAGATGTTTTCTTTTTTTTTTCTGTGCTTTCTTTGAGACTTTCTAATTCAGACGTTTAATCTTTGGTGCTTTTTCTGCTTGGTGGTTTAGTCTTGCCTTTTTGTGGCTTTCTTTGATTATTCCTTTGTGTCCTAGTTTTCTTTAGAAGTTAAAAATGTATTATTGCTTTTAATTTGTTTCTCTTGTTCCTTTTTTTTTTTTTTTTTTTCCTTTTCCCCCTCTGTTTTGGCTGTTGCCAGTTCCAAATAGTCATAAAATCACCGTTAATGCAGTTCAAGATGGAATTTAGTGGAGCTAACTGTACAGACTTCTGGTAATGTGCAGTCAATTCGTGGCAGAAACATAATTTAAGATGGGGGCAAGCGGCTTCTGGAGTTACCTCTGGTGAAATGTGTGTCGCTATGACTTAGAAGCTAGACCTTCACTTCAGAGCTATGTGCGTTCATCTCATTTTTTAATTAAATGTCAGGATCTCAGTTCTGAAGATCAAAATGATTCCTTCTTTCAAGTTCCATCAGGAAGGAGGCAGAGCGTTTGTTTGTTTTCTCTCTCCATGAGATAAGGTTCCCTTTTCATCTAAATGTTAAGACTTTTCATCCCTGACTTTGAAGACACAAATAAAAAGCAGCGGATGAAACTGTTTAGATGTAAAGAGATTTTTGATCAGGCAGTTGTTGAAATCATTGGGGGGGGGGGGGGTGTCAGGGACAGCTGCATGTTAGAGTATTGTATGTATATGATCGACTCAGTTGTGGGTTTTGTTTTCAGACTGAGGCAATTAGATATTTCAAAGGTGGTATTTTCTTAACGGCTAAAACTTTAAGAATAGCGTTTAGAAACATTTCAGCCTTTCAAGCCCACTTACTGAAGTGTAACCAAGTTTGTGAGCTGTCCAGCAGCGAGTCTCTGGCTGGGAACAGCCAAGATCTGGCTCCTGCTCTGTGTGCTTCCCATCAGAGGATGGCAATAGCGCTGGCCATCTTGGAGGTCAAGGAGGCGGCTTTTGCCATGGGAGGATAAGAGGGGACAGCAACTCTGGCACTTCCCTCTCTCCTTTCAACCTGAGCATCTGTTGCCATGGAAACCCCGGCGGCTGATGCTGGAGCAACAGGACCTGTCACCCCGCGTCCCGGTGCGGCCGTGCCGGGAGCGGCTGGACACCCCCGGGCAGCTCCCCCGCTGCCCACCGGAGCCCCCTTTACTCCTCCGGGAGCCTTCATTCGCGGCCGCCGTTAATTCTCCGCGCCGAGCGTGCGGGGACCGGGGCCGCCGCGCAAGGACCGCTGCTGAGGGCGGACCCCGGCCCCCACCCGGTCCCGGTCCCATTCCCCGTCCCATTCCCGACCCATCCCGGCTGCCCCCGGTGTCGACACCACGCTTGTTTATTCCCGGGCGCTCCTGCCGGGAGCCACTTTGGGTGGATTTCCACTGAGGGGCGCTGAAGCACGTTTTAATGCAGCAAAAAAAAAATGAATTAATATAAAAATAGTAAGAGAGGCGATTTACCGGATCTTTTTAAAAAGCGACAAACAACAACGTCCAAAAACCCGCAACCTCCTTCTCCCCTTCGTCCCCAGCCGGGGAGAGGAGGGGGAACAAGAAGGACGGGACGCAGGGGATGGGGACCGGGCAGTTGCGGGTGCCAAAAACCTCGGAGCGGACTCGGGGCTGGGCTGGGCTGGCAGCGGAGCGGCTTCGCCCTCCTTTCCGCTGCCCCTTTCCTGCGAACCGCTCCGAGCACCCCGGCCTCCGGTGCCGGTCCCGCCTCCCTCCTCCCCGCCTCGCCTTTCCCCTCCCCACCTCGCCTTCTCCCTCACGAGCAGGTGTCTGTTGTTGCTCTCTCTCTCTCTCTCTTTTTTTTTTTTTTAAGTTGTTTCCCCGGGGAAAAAAAAAAAAAATTGAAGAAGAAAAAGAAGATGCTGAAAAAGAGATGATTGTAGAAAAGCCCTCCCTCCCCAGAAGAGCAACGTGCTTTGAATGAGGCTTCCCAGCCTCTTCCACTCCGTCTCACACACGCTGTCACTCTGCCTCTCGCTTGTGCACACTGTTGGTATGCGACCTCGGAGGCGACTGCTCCGCCACCTCAGCCTGGGGAGCCGCTGACAGCCAGCGATTGAGCCAGCCCCCCTTCCATTTTTTCCCCCCTCTTTTTGCAAACACACACGCACACCCCCAAAGCACATTTAATGCTGATCCACTCAGGCGCCATTATCGGGGGTACGTCTTCTTGGAGTGTTTTGGTTCTTTCTTTCTTTTTTTTTTTCCTTCTCCTTTTTTTTTTTTTTTTCTTTTTTCTTTTTCTTCCCAACACTGGATGGTGCAGCATTCCCGGGGCCTGTGGTGTTTCGGCTCGATTGCGTTCTATTATTTATTTATCTCCTTTCGCCCCATCACTCCCCCCCTCCCTGCTCTCTCGATCCCCCCGCTGCTCTCCGGGTGCCGAGGACTTGGGAGCAGGAGCCCCTCGCTCTCCCTGCCGCTAATGTGGGACCGAGCCTTCCCCGCGTGTAGCATGCTGTAGCCAAAAAAGAAGAGAGGAGGGGGAAAAGAAGAGACAGAGAGGGGGAGAAGAGGATCTTTTTCCCTCCCTCCCCCTCGTTTCCCGCGGATTGACTTCATGGCTTCACTGTACCAGCGGTTCAGCGGGAAGATCAACACCTCCCGCTCTTTCCCCGTCCCCCCCGAAGCCAGTCACCTCCTGGGCGCCCAGTGCAGCGAGGAGGACGGAGCTGCCGGCAAGACCCCGCGTCCATTGCAACAGGAAAGCAGCCGGCCCCGCTTCCAGTACCAGCCGCGAAGTGACTGCGAGGAGGAGGATGTAAGCGCCGGGCTCGCTCGCGTTTGGGTTGGCTCGGTTTCGGGTGCCCCCCGGGGTGTGCGTGTGTGCTCCCCTCCAGGGTTGCGGCGGTGTTACGAGCCGTCGTGGCAGCTTCTCTCTCTCCTGACCGTGTGTTTGAGCTCCTCTTCTTCCCCCGAAGTGCTGGGGACGGTACGGGACTGAGTCCGAGCCCAGCCCAGCCGAGCCGAGCCGGGCTTGCCCTCCCCGGTGTTTCCCCGGACCTCTCACCTCGCTCCTTGCGCGGCTCCCCGCTGCCGCGGAGCAGTGCTGGGGGGCACGGGGTCAGCACGTTTGGGAACAGCGAGTGCAAGCTCCGAGCATCTCCCTCCGAGCGAGTCGACACGGCTTTTTTTTTAATTTTTTTTTTTTCCTTCTTTCTTAATCATTCCATTTTTTACCTTTTATCACTCTCCCGGGGCACAAGTCTTCACCTTGTTCCTCACTCCTTCCTTTCCCGTCAGCCTCCCCCAGCCTGGCCGAGGAGAAACTTTTTAACCCCTGCGGAGCCGTTGCTGGGGCTCTCTCCCTTCCCTCCCCGCCCGCCCCCAGGCGAGCCCCCGCGGGAAAGGGGCTAACTCGGCCGCGCACCTTCCGCTCCCGCGCTGCCTCTGGGAGTAGCGACTTCAAAGGGTGCATCTGCATATCGCCTTAGTAACGAGTGACTCATCCAGGCCGCTGCTGTGCCTGATGGAGTTAAACTGGCTTGGGTCGATAGCGCTTAGTTCTTTCGGGGGGAGGAAAGAGGGGATTTAGGAAGCGGGGAAGCGCTCGGCGGTTGGTCCTCACCGCTGGTGTAGCCTGCGTGGTGTTTGGTTTACAGAGAGGTCCGGGCTGTTTTGGAAGCATGCATAAAGGGGAGCGAAGGGCTGCAGTTGAGAATGATGTTTGTGTGGGTTAAAAATACTTCTTGCCTGAGTGGGACGTGCTGTTGGCTTTGCGGCAGGGTCCAGCCCTGGCTCTCCTTCCCAGGAAAGGCACGGCTTCAAGCTGAGGTAGCACATCTGGCTCACTCCGAGGAGAGAGTTGTGCTTGCAAGGAAACTTCCACGGTTTGTCCTTTAATTCTCCATCCCTTTCCCCACCCCTTGATTAAAAACTTTTGCAGTCGGTAGAGCAGGTGCACTTTTGCCAGTGAAAAGGCAAATTGTTCTGAACCACCCCGAGGTGCTTTCCACGCTGATAGTGCCAGGAGCCTGAATTTACGTTTCCTTGTAAGCCACTGAGCAGCGACGATCTTGGCGATGCTGCTCCTTGGTATTGCTGTGGGGGATCCTTCCCAGTGCCAGGGCCCACGCACCCACCCGTGGCCCTTGCCGGCGTGGCTGGGGACACGGGGCCCTCCTGGCGACGAGCTGGGCTCTAGGTGTCGCTGCGAGCCAGCGGAGTGCCGCCGCCGGGGCTGGGCTCAGGCACATTTTCCTCATTATTTGACCGTTTTAATTTCGTTTTCCTGGGCTTGGAGACAACAGATGTCTGGAGCCGCTTCTCTGATCACCAGAAGCGCTGAGCCGAGAAGCAAAAGGACGCGGTTTTGCATTTGCGAGTGATTTGTGCTGACAGGCTCCGAAATAATATTAATAACAATAATATTAAGCTGCTAAAAGAAGAGTTGCTTTTTTTTTTTTCCATTGCCCCCTCCGGGCTTGTGTGTTGGTGGGGGCAATGTTGTGCAGTGTGATCTGTAGAGGGAAAGGTGCCTTCCTAGAGGTCTCCCGCGATGAACTGCAAAAAATCCATAACCAGAAATAGAGGGTTGGAGAGACTTGTAAACACACGTGGGAACCTCGTGTGGACTATTTTTTAAAGGGGGCAACATATCTGAGAAAGTTCAATGCACCGGGTCAGGTGGTTCAAAGGTACTCCTGTCCGGCAGAGCCTGGGCTGGCGAGTCGTTCAGGTCGGAAGGGTGCTGAGGCGATGAAACCGGTGAACATGTCCTTCAGTTGGCCTGCAGGTAGGGGGCTGCCCGCAGCGGGAGAGGAGGCAGGGGCAGGCAAGGGCAGAAGGGGATGGTGCTGGGCCAGCCGGATAGGACCCGGCGGATCTGTCCGTGGTGCTGAACGCGGGCGGTCCGGGAGGAGCTGTCCGTGGTGCTGAAGCGAACCCATCAGGGTCTGGGGAGCTGTCCGTGGTGCCGAACGTGTTCGTCCCGTGTCTATGGGGCTGTCCGTGGTGCTAAAGCCTCCGGTCCGTCTCCGAGTAGAGCCAGCGGCGGGCTCCTGCCCTTGACCCTGGTGAGGTCACGGAGGAGAGAACGAGTTTCTCACCCTCCCCGGCGGCTGCAGGCAGGACGAGCTAATGTGACTCCGGGCATGAAATCCCTGTGGATTTGTGTGAAATCTAAAAGGAAATGTGAGGCAAGCAACAGGGAAGGACAGTGGGAGAAGTGCAAATAGAGCGGTCTGTTTGCGCAGGGTGCCAGGAGCATGTGCTGTTGTTTATTGTGAGGGAGGGCTTAACAAGACATCATTGGAAACTTCTGATATCAGTTTTACACAAAAACTATAGTGGCACATTCACATCGTCTTTCATCCTTCAGGACTGATCTAGTGGAAAAAGCCAGAGCTTAAAAATACAGGGGAAAAAAAAATAAAAAATTTTGTTGTGTGGCCACACTTGAAAATATCAAAACAAACCTGAGAACTAGAGTGTTCTCTTCCTAACTTTGTCATATGATTAATACTCAGAGGAGGACTGAGATTATTTTATGGGTTACTAATGATGGCTTTCCACATTGAAATGTGCACGCTGCATTCAGTACTATATTTTTAAGCACCGATACAGACTTCAGTGCTGTAAAAAACAGGGAAAGAGAGGATCATGCCTTTGAAGGTCACAGTATTGCTAGTAAATGTTTTGTCTACTGAAAGTAGTACTGGTTGGAAACTACTAAATGAAACCTATATGTAGTTAAAGAGGAAGCAGTATTTTTATATTAAACAAAAAATTTAAATAAAGACAATCATGATATAACAGCTACTCAATTCACTTTACAGCCACTATTAAGATGGACATGAGAACACAGCTTTTGTAGTATGAAGGTATAGAGAAGCAGAAGTCACAGCATTCTTTAGTATTTTAACAGTGTTTTACAGTATTTTAAATCATGGTAGGTATAGGAGAAAATATACATAGTGTACTTCATAAACAAAACCTGTATTAAATATTGCACTTTTAAAGTGTTAAATATTAGTCTGATAAGACAAATTTTTATTTATTTATTTTTTTTTGGGGGGGGGGGGGTTGGGAGAGGGGGGAAGGGATGGGGAGTGATGATCCATACAGGCCCGGTATGAATAACCCCAGAAAAAACACTTCCACGTTGGCTTTGTGGCAGTATTGATACTGAAGTTAATTATCACAACAGCTGTAAACAGAATTATGACTTTTTTGTTGTGTTTTGTTTTTCTGTAGGATTACCTTTTCACTACATTCATTAAGGTATGAGAAATATCTGTGAAGACTAAGTAAAATCTAGTCTGGTGGTATCTTCTTTTTAGATTGATTAGATTAATACTTTCCATACTGTACTGTGGAAGGGATTTTATCCTAGATGTTGACTTGAGATTATATAATTTTTTTCTCCATAAAATAGAGCTTTTTATTTTTTCCAAGCTTATTCTTCTTTGGCATTACAGTGATTAATGAGTTTAATTTTTGCAGGCAACTGCCAGGAGGTGCTGAGTAAGATGTATCATGCTGATTGTGTATAACCCTGCTCCTTTTAATTACTGGGATGATAACAATGCATTAATCAAGAGCATAAGAAATTCAGCACTTTTCTGTAACACAGAATATTGATCTATTTTATAGGTCATTGACTATAAAGTGATGATCACAGAACTCCTTTTTGTATTAAATTCTTTATGATAAGTTATGTGTTAAAAATATTGAACCCTTCACTGGAACATCATAAAACTTTTCTATATAAAGACCCCTACGCTGCATTCTTGTAGGTTCTGTTACTTGGCCAAAACTCCTACTGTCTTTAACAGGAGAATTAACCATATAAAAACAACTAAACCCAAAGAACAAAAGCTACCATTAGTGTGAATATTTTTTCATTTACTGAATTCTTAATAATTCTGTATTTCTTGCATTGCTTAAAACTGCATTTGGTCATATATTATACTTTAAATATTTTATGATTGGTTACTCAGACTGATTTACATTTTTTTTCCTCTCAGATATAAATAGTAATAATCTTGAAATGCCTCAATAAAACTGTATTTCATTCTTGCATAAATTTAGGATTACGTAATTAAAATATCAGCTGTTAATAGAGGGAGTTTGAGAAAGTGTGTATCAAAGCATTCGTGTAAAAAAATTGTAACTTGGTATGTCAGACTTGCTGTTGCATGTAATTGTAAATGTTAATTTTCAGTTCATTATTTGTCTAATGGAAAGAGGTATTGCTTTCTGAAAATGTATGTCAAGGACAGTGTTCCAGAAAGATTGAGGGCTGAGCTGCAATGGACATTTCAGAAATGATGTGGTCTTTTTCCCAAGAGATGAGAGATATAGTTTGATAGAAGGTATGGCTGGACTGCAGGAATCATAACAGGAAGATTGAGTGGTTTGAATGATAACCAGAAATCTTGTCTGCAGACCTGAGCTACCATGTTTATTTACAGAAACTACTGTTGTTTAAGTCTGTAAGAGTCTCTTCTTCTGCTTTTTCTGGTGGGTTTTTGGATGCTGAACTCAGTTATCCAGCAGCCACTAAGATTTAAAGAGCTGGGACTAGTATTTTCAAGAGAAATAGAGTTAGGCCCTACTAAAATTCTGTAAACCCACCTTTTGAAATTAATAAAAATTACAACTTATCTCCCCAGAGGCAAACCTTTATTGTTGTTGTTGTTGTTGTTGTTATTATTATTATTATTTGCATGGAACTTAATCATATATTTTCAGTAATTAATAATGGACACTGATCTGGAGGTCATACATTTTTTATACTTTGTATAAAAATTCTAAAAGAATTTAATTCTAAGAATTAAACCACCTTATGATGTTTGTTGCCAGTTCAAAATGAGCTGTTGTTTCTGCAAACTTTACTAGCCATGGTGATGATGCATGCACTAAAAAAAGTCTGCCAGATAGAATGTATTTTTAAGTATTCATGAATAACTGTGTGAACAGGCTGAATCATCTCTCTAATAGTAGTGAACAGTGAAATAAATTGGAATACCTTATTTAGAGTCTTTAGCTCACATTATTTCTCTTGAGTTAGTAGAAGTTGGGACAAGTGCAGAATGAAGACACTGAGACCAGAGTCAGAGAAGTTTGTGTGGTTTTCCAAAGGACTTTCCAAGATATGGGGGAAAAAAAGACATGAAGCTGTGATGCTTTCCATTCCTCTGTATATTTTGGTTTTAGGAAAGGCCAGAAAGATGGTAGTTCTCAGGATGTCCATCCCATCATCCCAGCTTTGAAAATGCTCTTTGGGTCAGAAGAATTTGTCCCTTGAAAAAAAAAATTAAACTCTTGTGGGCTAATAATTTTATGCTTGTGGTGATTCAGATAAATCTTTCTTTAAAATTCAGTAACTTTAAATTGATTTTACTAGGATTTTTGCCTAATGTGCTGGACGATTCCCAGCACGTTGCCGTGATGTACGTGCATTTTCATTCCGTGACCAAGGGGTGGCAGTGTCTCTTGCTTACTCTCTGTTAACGCTGAGCTCTTGGCATTTCATTGATTTTGTAGTAAAGCACCAACCAACCATTTGTTTACATACCCATTCGTACACGTGAGGGTTATTTTCAGTTCCTTATTGCTTTCTCTAGACTTGATTGACTTGCTGAAAATTTAGTAACTCTCTCTTTTGCCATCAGGGAGCAATGCTTGTTTTCAAAGCTCATCAAAAAATGGTTTAACAGCAGTTTTGAATGGTCCCATATTCAAGCATGGAGGAAGGAAGGGAGAAACAAATCTTTTTTCTAAGGAAATTTTTGTCTCTTTTCTCCCAAAGGAAAATAAAATACAGCCTTCTCCAAAACTCCCTTGTGTTCATATTCAGGTTTGATACAGTGTAAATTTTCCAAAGTACATACAGAGAATATAGGTTAATAAATCCCATTTCTTTTAAAAATGGTTCTTGTTGAAATCCAGATATATATATATTGGAATCTGATTCCTAAGTAGGTGCCTAAATGCTTATTTTGGATCAGGTTCTTACTTACTTATTCACCTTTGAAAATATTATCTATATTTTTTTAAATTCTGTGTGTTTGTATTCATGTATTTGGTAATGATGAAATTCAGTGAATATGAATTCACTGAGTTAAACTATGTTTTGAATCTGTGTGTAAGACTATATGAAGAGATCTCGTCTCCTGTAGCATTTTCTGTCAATATGTACCTAAAAATGAGAGTAAAAACAGGTCTGACATGGGTACTGTGCACATGCATGTTTTTCAGCACAGAGCAGTGTAGAAGGGGACAGAGGAAGGGTGGAGTGGTACAATCTGGAGAGCGTGGGAGATAGCTTCCTGACGCAGCTGGTCAGTGAACCTACCAGGGGTGGTGCCCCGCTAGACCTTCTCTTCACAAACAGAGAAGGACTGGTGGGAGATGTGGTGGTCGGAAGCTGTCTGGGGCAGAGTGACCACGAAATGGTAGAGTTCTCTATTCTTGGCGAGGCCAGGAAGGGGACCAGTAAAACTGCTGTCTTGGACTTCCGGAGGGCTGACTTTGAGCTGCTCAGGACGCTGGTTGGCCGAGTCCCTTGGGAGGCGGTTCTGAAGGGCAGAGGAGTCCAGGAAGGCTGGGCGCTCCTCAAGAAGGAAATCGTGATGGCACAGGAGCGGTCCGTCCCCACGTGCCCAAAGATGAGCCGGCGTGGAAGAAGACCGGCCTGGCTCAACAGAGAGTTGCGGCTGGAGCTTAGCAGAAAAAAGAGGGTTTATAATCTTTGGAAAAAAGGGCGGGCCACTGAGGAGGACTACAAGGATGTAGCGAGGCTGTGCAGGGAGAAAATTAGAAAGGCCAAAGCTCATCTGGAGCTCAATCTGGCTACTGCCGTTAAAGACAACAAAAAATCCTTTTACAAATACATCAACGCGAAACGGAGGACTAGGGAGAATCTCCATCCTTTACTGGATGCGAGGGGAAACCTAGTTACTAAGGATGAGGAAAAGGCTGAGGTGCTTAATGCCGCCTTTGCCTCAGTCTTTAGCGGCAATACCGATTGTTCTCCGGACACCCAGTGCCCTGAGCTGGTGGAAGGGGATGGGGAGCAGGATGTGGCCTTCGCTATCCATGAGGAAATGGTTGGCGACCTACTACGGAGCTTGGATGTGCGCAAGTCGATGGGGCCGGATGGGATCCACCCGAGGGTACTGAGAGAACTGGCGGAGGAGCTGGCCGAGCCGCTTTCCATCATTTATCGGCAGTCCTGGCTATCGGGGGAGGTCCCGGTTGACTGGCGGCTAGCCAATGTGACGCCCATCTATAAGAAGGGCCGGAGGGCAGACCCGGGGAACTATAGGCCTGTCAGTTTGACCTCAGTGCCGGGGAAGCTCATGGAGCAGATTATCTTGAGGGTCATCACGCGGCACTTGCAGGGCAAGCAGGCGATCAGGCCCAGTCAGCATGGGTTTGTGAAAGGCAGGTCCTGCTTGACGAACCTGATCTCCTTCTATGACCAAGTGACGCGCTTGGTGGATGAGGGAAAGGCTGTGGACGTGGTCTACCTTGACCTCAGTAAGGCTTTTGACACCGTTCCCCACAACATTCTCCTCAAGAAACTGGCTGCTCGGGGCTTGGACTGGCGTACGCTTCGCTGGGTTAGAAACTGGCTGGATGGCCGGGCCCAGAGAGTTGTGGTGAATGGAGTCAAATCTGGTTGGAGGCCGGTCACTAGTGGAGTCCCCCAGGGCTCGGTACTGGGGCCAGTCCTCTTTAATATCTTTATTGATGATCTGGATGAGGGCGTCCAGTGCACCCTCAGTAAGTTTGCAGATGACACCAAGCTAAGTGCGTGTGTCGATCTGCTTGAGGGCAGGAAGGCTCTGCAGGAGGATCTGGATAGGCTGGAGCGATGGGCTGAGGTCAACTGCATGAAGTTCAACAAGGCCAAGTGCCGGGTCCTGCACCTGGGCTGCAACAACCCCAAGCAGAGCTACAGGCTGGGAGATGAGTGGCTGGAAAGCTGCCTGGCCGAGAAGGACCTGGGAGTATTGGTGGATAGTCGGCTGAATATGAGCCAGCAGTGTGCTCAGGTGGCCAAGAAGGCCAACGGCATCCTGGCCTGTATAAGAAGCATTCTGGCCAGCAGGTCGAGGGAAGTGATTGTGCCCCTGTACTCGGCTCTGGTGAGGCCGCACCTCGAGTACTGTGTTCAGTTTTGGGCCCCTCGCTACAGGAAGGACATGGACGTGCTCGAGCGAGTCCAGAGAAGGGCGACCAAGCTGGTGAGGGGTCTGGAGAACAAGTCTTACGAGGAGCGGCTGAGGGAGCTGGGCTTGTTCAGCCTGGAGAAGAGGAGGCTCAGGGGCGACCTCATCGCTCTCTACAGTTACCTGAAAGGAGGCTGTAGAGAGGTGGGGGTTGGTCTATTCTCCCACGTGCCTAGTGACAGGACGAGGGGGAATGGGCTAAAGTTGCGACAGGGGAGTTTTAGGTTGGATGTTAGGAAGTACTTCTTTACCGAAAGGGTTATTAAGCATTGGAACGGGCTGCCCAGGGAGGTGGTGGAGTCACCATCCCTGGAGGTCTTTAAAAGACGTTTAGATGTAGAGCTTAGGGATATGGTTTAGTGGAGTACTTAGTGTTAGGTCGGAGGTTGGACTCGATGATCTTGAGGTCTCTTCCAACCTAGAGAAATCTGTGAATCTGTGAATCCCATAAGGCGTTTTGAAGAATGAGTGGGTTGTGGTTTTTGCATAGTGGAAACATTTGCTCTTCACAACTTTTCCACCTGTAGAGTGTTTAGGAAGGTTCATTACACTCGTTCAACCAATGTTTTAGTTATTTCTTGACTTCTAAGCACTTCAGGTTAGAGATCTTTCATACTTTGTTCTGTTAAAATAGCCTTTAAAAGTTCTACCAAGATTACAGAAAAGATTAACACAGTTTTTAAGCTCCAGGGAATTGGCAATGTGGATCTGGGGAGAGAGGGCAGATATTCATCCATGTTGCAAGTAGCAAGTTTAACTAAAGCAAATGGAGTGTGTGGGGTAATGTGGAAAAGGCCAGTATTGTGAATCTCTGTTGATGAGATCTTAATAGATTTCTGTTGAGCATATTTTCTAATTGCGTATCACTTGCATAGCGTAAATTATTTTCCTCTAAACAGAGTACTTGACAATAGAGCTCTGCTATTACGTATACTCTTCTACCAGTTGTTGTCTCTGTGACTTTTAAAACTGGATTTAAAATTATTATCTTCACTTTGCAGATGGAAAATCAGAGGCTGAGTTGACACTGCCTCAGAGACGGTGTGTCTCAGTTCTACAGCAGTGACAGCTTGCTGTGGCTCAGCCCTGTGAGCTATTGCAGTTTCTGGTTCTGGCCTACGGAGTCTTTAAGACCAGAAATATTTCCAGTTATCAGCGAGGATGTTCTTACAGATGTAACACTAGTTGTTAAGTCCGGCACATCTAAGTCTTTGATGTATCTAGCACTCATTAGGGGAGATTTCACATGGCGTTTCAGATCTCTGATGTTTTCCTCTGGCTGTTCTAGGTATTGGAGCTTTCTTTTGCAGAAGGAGATTTAAAGCATCCAAAAGGAAGGATAGGAGTGTCTTAATATTTTCATTATATAATATTTGGGCATGGGGGTGGGGGTGTTCCTTCTGTATTTGTCAAAATCATCTGCTCCAGAATTTCATGTAGATTTCACTCTAGGCAGAGTGAAACCTCAAAAGCAAATGCAAATTTCTTCCCTAGCTTGCTATCTTAGACATACAGAGCCACATGAAATGGAAAAGCTGCAATGGGAAATGCCTGGTAACCTTAGCTCTGGTTATACCACAGTCATTAATTTTAAAGTGTTTATGACAAGGATATGTATGTGTTCCTTCTTTTCCATTAAAATGAGCTCCAACTCTCTATAAAAGAAAATAGCAGTGGCATTTTGGTCAGAGGAGAAATGAAACCCACGGAGACTGAGCAATTGCAGATGTTACAGCAGTCTCCAAGCTGTAGATCTGAAGACACTTGGTGAGTGGAGCCAGCAGTTGCTTTATACAGGATCCCTGTGCCTGCTGCTTTCCTCCCATGCTGGCAGAGGAATAATGATGTCCAGCATCTGGGCAGCAGCAGGAGGCCTGTTACTGCCTGGTTGTCCTTCTCAAGGGTATAAGCAGTGGTTTGCAGAACACAGTCATGTAAAGTTGGTGTCTGGAGATGAGCTCAAGTGTTCTGCAGTGCCTCTTGCTACTGCAGAGTGGAGGAAAAACAAAAAACAAAAAAAAAGCCTGTGTCTGCAAGGTCAGCTTTGGGAAAAAGAAATAGTATGTACTGGTGACAGTAGCAAAACAGACATTGATGTCTGTGCCAGGGTAGAAAAGCAATCTGGTGGCGGCTGCTGCTATTGCTGAAAAGGTAGGATGGTATGAGAGGTGGTTCTAGGATAGATTGCTCTTCCCACTTGTTCCTGAGCCTCACCAGTGCCTTAACAGCAAAAGAAGTTGTAAGCACAGCTCAGTTTTTCCTCTCTCCTCTTCCCCAGTCATCCCTCAGCCCTTCATCATCACAGGAGTGAAACTCAGTTTTGTTTGCAATGCCAGGAAGCCATGAGTCAGTTCTTCCTCCCTATCTAACAGGTGGCTGCTGGCAACCTGTTAGATAGTCTTATCTCTCTCTGCCCTGGCGCCTATAGATAGATCTCCCAGCAAAAACTCAGATGGCTCCTCTCCAGATGCTTCACAGTGACCTGCCCTCTGGCACTGTAAAATGCAAGTCGCAGCTGCTGCCTGCCTCCCCTGCCCTCCTGCTGGGGCAGGTGGGTCAGGGTATGTTGTATTCCACAGCAACATGAGGAACCTTGAGCGGAGAGGTTATTGGGAATCTGCTTTAAATAGTGCTTGACCCCTTGCATAAGAGACTGATTGTCCCAAGATAAGTTTATTGCATATACAGTTCTTAGATTTGCACAGATTGCTCATGGAATTATGTTTCATGTGACTGTAGAATCCTGTCTTTATTTGTCATTTATTGCTAAATCCTTCCTCATGTTTCTGGATAATCTGTATAAACTATGGCTTGTCTTTGTTTTTGTTTTTCTATTTTCTTTAAATGCCAGTAAAAGAAAAGTAATACTTAAAAGACCAAATATCTATCACATTGTTGATAGCAATGCTGTAGGAATCAACAATGATGTTGCCATAGAGACATAAATGGTTTATAGTGAACTAAAGATTTCCCAAAGATTTCCACTTTTACTGGTCTTGCTGCCGCTAGGCATAGTGAATGCAAGTATTTTATTGACACAAATCACCTATCGGCTTTATATATATATATATATATATTATTTTTTATTTTTTGTTTTTAATTTGAGTATTTGTAATCCCAGATACAAGAGGAGGCACCTGGAGAAAACACTGAATGAAGGTATTACAGTGTTTTGCAATGGTGTCTCTAATAAAGTGGGCGCTGTTGAAGCAGCTGCTTCATTGTACTGTGAACTGCTGCACAAACAGCACTTGTCAAAACAGTTACAGTGATTCATTGCAAACAAGAGTAATTAATAAGGACTGACATAACTAAGGTTTAGGATCACAGTAACCCAATCTATTTTACTTGCCTTGTTTACACTCTCTGTGTTTGGGCTCTGTGCACTTGGAAATAGATTGTTTAAGAAGTAGATTTCACTGATTTCTGGGCACATTTCTATACCTGCTGTTTGAGGTGGCATGGATCTGTGGTAGCACATTGGAATGGCTATTAGAGACGTCTTGCTCTTCTTGGGTTTGCCAGTGACCTGCTGCATGAACTTCAGCTAGTTATTTATCCCTGTGGGGCAGGATCTGCATCTGTTGGATACCATAAAGGAATCAAGGCCGTGACTTCATGCATGGCTTCACTGCAGTGGTACAGAATTAAACTATTTCTGCTTCTGGCCTAAAGTTTTGGCCTGAAAAGAATCCACAGAAACAAAAGATTATTAATAATTAGCAGTGTGGTCATTAATTCTGACAGTGGCAACATTTGTCGGAGCATTCCTAATAACCAAAACAGACCTGATTGTGCTTGTTTATGGTGGGCTAAAGGTCTCTCTCATTACAGTGTTTCACAGGCAGTGCCAGGAGCTGATAATCACTATAATGCACATTTTTCTTTTAGCTAAGAAAAGCTAATAAGCATCTGTAGTTTTGAAAATGTCAGATTGAGCCAAAGTGCATGCAATTAGATAAGGATAATGTAGCAGATAATAAGAAGATACATGATACTGGATGAGCAGTTATCAGACTATTGTGCTTTGGCTGCTAAACTGTTATATGTCATATAAAAGAGAGTGGTTGTTAGTTGAGGGAAAACATGCCACAAGTTGTCAGAGAAGGAAACATGAGCTAATGTGATGAAGTGACAAGGTTACCCCTGGGGGAATATCAACATGCATGTCAGTCTCTTGGAAGATGGAAGAGTTGTCTGGGTTAAAAGTCACATACTTGGGAAGGTGGAAAGGCCACTTAGGAAAAAAAAACGAAACAAATATGGAAAGCAAAGTGGGCAGAATGAAATTATTTATTGTCATCATCTCTAGGGCTTCTTTCTCCTGTTGTCAAAGACTCTCTGTCTTACATGGGTGATATCTAGGCTATTCTGGGTACTTTAGCAGGTTAAAATATTTCTGAGACATCTTCATTGCCAAAAAGTAGATGCAGCCGTGATACACTGGATGTGAATTTTCAAGCAATGTCCTTGGTCTAATTTTGCCACTGGGGGAAACAATGAGGCAGACTCCAAATGCAAGAGAAAACAGCAAGAGGATGAAAGACAGACAAGGGACAACGGAGGGAAAGAAGAAAAAGGAAAGCTGTGATACACAGGACTGGATGCTAGTTCTGAGATCCTGGAAGCATCTTGGTGGGAAACAAAGGGTTTTTTTTTAATTATTTTTATTTTTAATTAGGGCAGCTTTATATAATATTTTAATAAAAATATCTGGCAAAAAATTTGGTTATGTGTAGTTCTCATCCTATTTTCTTTTTTCTTTTTCTTTCTTTCTCTCTTTCTTTTTTTTTTTTTTTTTTTTTTTATCCTGTAAGTATTTAATTAGTGACCAATTATGTAATATTATAACTGCAATCTTGGAAGAAAAACTTATTTTCATTATGAAGTATTTGCATTGTGGATAACAAACTCAAGGCATATTGTAGCACTTACAAAACACTGCCTCTTACCACTTCTATTCTACACCAGAATATATCCCTTTTTGGTGTAACTACTACCTAAATTAACAGTGTTTGTAGTACAGTGTTTTGAGAAATGTTGTTTAAGCATGTGTTTGATACATACATTAAGGGAGTACATCTCCCTATATCCTCAGGCCTTCACATAAGTATGGGAGTTTCCTATGCTATCACCATTCAGTGCAGTCTGAATTCCTACATTGTATGACATGATTGCATATATGTGGCTTTTGAAACTGTTTTCATCTTTCCTGGCCCTTCACCATTATGTGTGGCTGCTTAGAAGTAACTGAAAAGCATGTTTTCTATACCCCTTTCATCTTACATTCAGTCATTCTCATAGACTCTGTCCAGGTCTAACAGTATGGGTTTGCAAGAGTGGAATTCACAGTGTAAGCTTGGATCAGGTTTCTGGTAAGAAAGTTTACAGAAAGCATCAGTAAAACATTCACTGTCTATAAGCATTTGAGCTCAATGTGGGTTGAAATTCTCTTCCTGTGAATACTCAAGGAAGATCATTCAGTGCATACTCTATACACAAATTCAGTGTAATTGTGTTCAGAATGATTATTTTGGTTTTGTTTTGTGTTAACAGTTCACTCAATAGCAAATTATATGTCTGTCATTAAGCTGTCCCTCTCCAGGCATAGGGGCAAGCTTGGTATTTGAGAAGGAGGAGAGGGGAGGAAAGCTCTCTTCTCTCACGCTGAGTCATGAGAGACTACAGTCTTTCACAGATACAAGGATGTTTGTAGCAACTCTGCAACTCCATAGTGGCTCTCCTCTTTGGAGGAGCAAGAAAGAAATTCCTCATGGCACTGGAGAGAGAAGGTGAAGGTTAAGAGCAAGGTTAAAGCCAGTTTAATCTCACCCTGTAAATCTACATGTGAAATCCCTTGAGTTACAACCACGTCCCTTCACTGTTTCTTCTTGTCTGTGTTAAGCTGAAGCTGTTCTGGATCTGAACTTTTGGCAGATAGTACAGTGCTAGTGGACTGGAAAGATACGTCAGAATGCCATAGTCAGCTTTTTAACTGTGCAATTTAGTATAAAATGCAGGGAGCAGCAGTGTGAATCAGAGGAATGAATTTGCTCTGAAAGTTCCACAGAAGGCACTTCTTTTGCTAAAGACAGATTGTGCCAGTCCAACCCAAAAAACTGTAATTTAATTTGAAAGTACTCTTCTGCATTCCTTTCACCTGATTTCAATTGTTGATGAGCCATAAAATTTTTCTGTGGTCCACTGGAGTTCAACAGATGAGAATTTCCTAACTTCATAAAATGATTAAAAGCACTCCAAATGTATATTATTAGAAAGGCTTCTGTGAGACAAGTCAATCAGCAGGCTTCAGGTGCCTTTATGAAAGGTTTGGTAAGCATTGTTTGAATGAGAGCTTGCTGAGATGTACAAGAACTGGGCAGGATGCACAATAAAATAAAAGACTTAATGTTTAAAGTAACTTAAAGAACAAATGGTAACACACGTGTGTGACAGAGGTTTTCCCAGTTTGCCACAATGCCATGGAGATGAATTGTACAAGGATCAACGTCTCTAGCAGTGATAAGTGAGATCTGTGTGACTGATTTTGGCAGTAGCCTGCTCCTGTGTTTTTCTTTAACCCAATGCCTTGGACACAGCACTAGAAAACAAGTAGATAGGTTTTATGTGTAATGCCTGTATCTCATCTAGAAAACTCATCTCCTCCAGCATGATGTATCATAAACCGAAAACCGAATCCACTTTCATCAAACGTTTGTGAGTGATGAACCGTTACAAGACCATTCTGTTCTGTTCAAGGCATTTCTACAAAAAGAAGAGGAATGATTGATGGACTTACTGCAAAATGAATGTTGAACATTAGGGGCTGCCTTTCCTCTCCCCTTCTCCCCCCTTTCATACAAGCTGGCTGTGACTTTCCAAACAGACATGACAATGTTGCTACTTCTATTTTATTTTTCTGTTACAGTTGTTTTCATGAATAACCAGCAGAGGCTTATTAAGGTGTAAATAGGCAACAAGACTTCTGAAAACTCAGCCTTTTAACATTGGTTTGGATACCCCAAATTTTTAAGATAAGGTGAAGAAACCTGGCTGCTACTTTTAGCTGAATGAGTTATTCATGGCTGACAGTTTGACTATTGACATTGTTGAACCTTCTGATGAAAACTTAAATATCTACCATAGTTAGTCCTTACTTCTCTTGTTCCCAAGGAGATCAGAGCACTTCAGCAAGGTACAGCACCAACACCTGTTCCTTACAGTGACATAACCTTCAGAGCTCCTAAGTGGAAAAGTTTATGCTTGCTAAGAGGCAAAGAAAAGGATCCTCTTGTCAAAGCAGGGGATTAGAATTTTCTGTGACTTGATCTCTCCCCTTTGCTGTTAATGGTGGAAATGAAGAACCTGCCCATCCTTGGGATATCTATCTAGGAGAAAGTGGAAAGTTTAATTGTCAGACCCAAGCATTCCCAGCATTTTTCTTGTTCAGCTTCAATAATCACTGCTTCTCATTTGTTCAGGTCAATGGGCCCTTTGCCAGGGGGAGAGTACAGTTTTTTAAGATGAAAGATAGTGTTGGAATAAGAACAGATGGCTGTAATCTGGCCATAAATTGGTTTAGGCTAGAAATTATGAGATTTCTAAGATCTTGAGCATTGAAGTATTGGAAGAGCCTTCCAGTAAGAGTACGTAAAGATAAGTCATATCTGGCTTTAAGATGGATCTCAATAACTCTATTTTTTATGGGATTATATATTTGGCCTTGGAAGCAGAGAAACCACAGTGTCCCTGTTTACAACTAAATTCACTGAAGTTTTGCTTGGAATCAGTGAGGAGACCTCTTCCACCAGATGGGTGACAGGGATTTCTGTTTTAATTATGCAGGCTAAATGTCTTTTAGAAGAATCTTCTAAAGGGTTAAAGGTTATTATTATACTCAATATTTATGAAAAAAATATTGCAGTAAAATGGGTTAAACAGGGCTGAATCCATCCTTTGCATACATGTATAAGGTTACTTGGTCTAGTTCGTTCAAGAGTTCCTGGATTCCTGCATTTTAAACAAATTGCATGAGGTGTACCAGTTATATTTGCCTATGAATTTCTTGCTACCGTCCCCTGTAGGCCTAACACTTTTCCATTTCAAGAGACAACATGTTTAAAGGTCTGTCACTATAAAGGCAGCATCATCTACATAGATTTTAGTTGCTGATGATCTGTGTGGGCAAATTAATTCAGAGTTGTGATATTCCTCTTATTATTGTAGATTTGTATGTTTTTTTTTTGTTTGTTTGTTTTTGTTTTTTTTGCCAAAGTGCTTTGCTCTAGCTTTTCTACACAGAGTACCAGAATCCTTTTCTACATGCAGTAACTTTGCCTATCTCAGTAATTAGGACAGAAGCCTCGAAAGGGCTTTCCTCTGTCTTGTCCTTCATGAACACAGTTGAGTTGGAAGGGAAACTGAGGGAAAGCGAGCATGTCCATGTGGCTCAGTAGGAAGAGCTCTCAGATGTAGGGTTCTGCTCCTGATGTAAAAAATGTCCAGGAAGTGGTACCACACATGTCAGGCAATTCCTGTTAGCTTCTTCCCCTAATGTTGCTTTTCCAAGCTTACAGTGGGCTTAAAATGTCGACAATATAGGAATGGCTGTGCCTGACTTGTAAGCAGCTGTGCCATTCATTGGATCTGGCCCTGAGCACTTTTTAAACTTGACCTGTGACACAGACTTGTTTAAAACTAATGCAGCCACTTCTTCAAATAAAGTGATGAGAGGCATACGTGTGAAGATATTTACTGTAGCAAGACTACTCTAACACAGTAGCTTTCTAGCCAATTATTCCAGCACTGAGAGAGGAGAAGAGCTCCCTCCCTTTTTGGACCATACAGGAGGGAAATAGCAGAAGCACAGTTTTCTGAAATGGGTGGTGATGGAGAGGTGGGGGTGCTGTATAGGTGTTGTTAGAGGCTGGGGATGCAGATGACGGCTTCTCATAGAGTGAAGAAGTGGTTTGGGTATGTAGGACAGTGTGTGTGTTGATGTGGAAATGGGTAAAGTAATCTCCAGTTATCTTATCCCAGCAGCAGAGGGAAAGCATGGTGCATGTGAGCAGTAAGTCAGCAAACACCAGGGCTGTAGCACCTGACCGGGATTTAGACATCTGGCTTCTATTGCTGTGCCATGTAGTTTTTCAGGAGCTTTTAAATCTCTGTGTGGTATTAGACAGATTTTCCAGAAGATTTTGGTTATGCAATAAAAGTCATCTAATATTGTTTCTACTCCGCTGTGAAGATGAAACATTCTTATTATATCCTGTAATCTCACTTGTACTCTCTATTCTTGATGTTTTTTCTAAGCCCTGGGCTAAAAGGCGTTGTGATAGAAATGATTAACCCAACAAAATACACAAACTGTGAAACCCTAAAAACTCCTGTCTTTTTGTACTTTTCAAGACAGTAAACAAAGATGAAGCAGTGCAGCTTACATTGCTTGAAAGTGCTAATATGTGTTGAATGCTCAGGATTTCCATGCTTGTATGGGCTGGAATTTCACATGCCACAAAACAGTGGATCTGAACCAGGGCCTCCCCAGGGCCATGTGCTCTCAAGAGATGAGCTTGCCTTGCATCAATGGTACATGTACATGGCCCAGTGAGGTACTTTTTTGGGAGAATTGATGGCACTGTGAGTGCTGTGTTATGCCAGTGCAGTGCCAGCTTTTATCTGCTGCTCATTTGCATTAATCAGAACTCATTTATCTACTGATTACTCACATGGCTGTGAACTCTCAGTCCCTTTTATAGGTGGTTCAGAGCTCCTTTAGATATTTCTGCATGGTATTACAATGTACATTGGAGAAATCCTCACCATGTCAGGCACTCAAAAAACGTAGGCAATACGAGCCTTAAAGTTTCCAGTGAATCCCTTCATTCAACCCTTTCTTGTATTCATTACTCTAGCTTTCCTGCTTATGTCTTTAACTAAATAATTGCATGCCATTGTGTTTTTGTTTTGTTTAGTTTTGTTTCTGCACAGGACTCCCTCTTCCCATGCTCACAGTGATTTAATGAGAAGCTCTTCAACCTTTTATTTCCACCCCCTCCCACCACCCCATTGTTTAATGTGTGGCCTTAGGCATTAATCTGTGTGCTTTCTTAAGATGATGTTTAATTTCCTCATGGGCTCTTCTCTAGCATTTACTGACACAGTTTTTGAATGTGCCTCACAACCCATTGAATTTGTCTTCACAGGACAGGTGCCGAGTGTGAGGAGGGAATTATTGCTGTTCTATAGATAGAAAACCGAGGAAGAAATGATAATGAATAGAGAATATCTTGATGTGGGGACTATTTTAATGGGAGACCATAGCACAAGTCTTTGACCTCAGTGACAATGCTGACCCTCAGCATTTCTACAAATAATATCAGAAGTCCCCAAGGTGGCCATTTGTAAAGCAAGAAATACTGGAATGCTCACTTAGCAGATCTCAAATGTTTTGCCCAGCATCAGAGAATCTGGCTATATGAGAGACAGGGGAATCACTGTCTTCAGGGTGTCAGTCAACTTGCTTAGTCATGAAACTGTCCTTGCTCTTTCTTTCCAGCTCAGTGCTTCATTTACTGCATGCTGTTTCTTTTGGGCCATACATGTCAGTGTGGGGCCTACAGATGGCTTTATTTGCCTTTCTAATTCCCTCATGAGGTAATGGCCTTTGTAGTTGGAAGTCCCTGTGTGCTTAAAGACGAGAAGGCTAGGTTAAGTTTACCTTAGGCCATATGAGTTCTATATAGATCGCTGATATTTTGCTATACTTGGTTTTAAAGTAAGACTCACAGGGAGAATTAGTGTCTTTTATTACACTAACTAATAGATCCTGTGGGTAGACAAACTTAAGTGCATGAGTCCTTCAGATTTGAAGCCTTCACTCACATCAGTTAATTTTATGTTGCTTGTTCCTACACAACCCATCTCTGTTATGTCCCCAGATCACCGAGTCTACAAAAGCAGCCTCATCTTAAAAAAGTAAGCAGGAAAACGAGAGATGACATTATGTGACAGCAAATGAAATCCCCAGATTGGAAGTAGGAGAATGTTACCACAACCCATTGAGTTAATGGGTAAACTGAGAATAGTTTGTTTTAATCCTCTCTAAGAATCAGCTACTGTGAGTAAAGAGGTCTACCTCTTGTCTGTAGTTTCATAGCTGTCAGGGCACCTTGGAAACACAGAGTGACTTGGGAATTCTGAATTCTTCTCTGATAGAAAAGGACATAGTGTCGTAATTTCTACCTGACTCATTAAGAAATTAGGTCAACTGTTTCTGACACATTTCCATTATCTGTTCCCTGTTTGTATGTGTTTGCCTGTCTTTGTATTGTGTTTTCACAACAAATTGTCTTTGACAGAACCTAACTTTCTATGATATTCATACAGGGCCTGGCACAGAGAGAACATGGTTCTCTCTGTGGGGTAGTTAGGTAAACTTAGCTGAGTTATTTCGCAAACAAACTTTTTTTTTTTTTAAAGCAATATAATTATTTAATTTAAGTGTTTATGAAACTGGCAAGGTTGTCCTGACTTTATGATCAGGTTTGACAACAACAAATAATAAAAAAATAAAAAATAATAAACAAATAATAATAATAAAAAAGAGTTATCTAGGATAAATTCAAGAAATGGAAGAAGGAAGTTGTAATAATCATTCAGATGGAGTAAATCACCTTCCAGAAAGTTTTCTAATCACTAGGACATGGGATTTTATGTGGCTGTCTTATAGGGTCTTGTAGAGATAATTAAACATTACCAGTAACAAAGTTTTAAACACAGGTATCCAGTTTCCCAAGGAGTGTCTTAGACACCGTTGTAGAGAATTATCGTTGCCCTCTAGCCTACATAATATTTTAAGTATTCCACTGAAAGTGGATCAGTTTCTGTAGTAAAAAATGTGAGTGTCTTCTCCCAGAATATTTGCAAAATCTGTAGCTGGAGATAATCAAGGATGAAATTCCAGGAGGTCCAGCAGTAAAATGAAAACAACTGAGCTGAAAAGCAGTGTCCCCAAAACCATGAAGTGCAACTATTTTTTTCATAATCCTTCTTGTTCTCATGCATGCTCTGCCAGAATTTTATATTATTTTAGTTATTGCAGAGAGTTTATTTCTACCATAGCATTATGATAAATGTTTATCTTTTGTATTTTCAGTGCTTTTATTCTTGAGAAAGACTAATTGAAATCTGTCTTCGATTCATCTTGCTGCTCTGTAGGATATCAAATTTGAGTTAAGTATAAACAGAATTTTAGAGCTGATGTAAACCTAGAGGATTTTCTGACTTCTAATATAACAGAGAATCCTTAGGGTTTTAGAATAGCTCCTGGTGGAGGCAATAGGAAGAAATGTTCATCAGTGCTTAATGGAAAACTGTAGTCCTCCTGCTAAGAGAGAAATGCAGAACCACAGGATTTTTTTATTGCTCTCTATGACAAAAGATCTGCTTCCAAATTCTCAGAGGCAGATGAAACTTAATGTACCTGGAAAGTAGAGATTTTCCTGTGTCTTGAGTGACTCAAAGGACTGGATTTGAGGAGGAAAATTAAAAGAAACAAATGCAGGTTTATGGATGAATGCAGAAGAAATTATTCCTTTGTGTATTCAGAGACATAAATGTCTTTTGGGAAAAATATTTGAATAGAGATGGCTACAAAGAGGAAAACAAGTTTGAAATGTGGTCTATTTAGAAGAAAGCTCCCTAAGGGTGATATTCCTGAGGCTGTCATGAAGTCTTTCTGGAAAGAAATTTCAATTTCAGTTTTTGGCCTGTAGATATTTAGTAGTAGTCAATCAGGAACAATAAGTTAAAGAATTGAGGTCAAATAGCAAAATTTGGTGCTCTATTGTATATTAAAATGAGTAGTTCTGGGCTACTATAAAGTAGATCTGTTTGCCGATTTCTATAATTACTTCCAGTGTATCTGATCCTCTGGTCACAATATTTTGTTGCATTTAAACTGGGGTTTAGGGTGTGGATTCTGAAGCAGCAAAGAACTTGCTCTGAAAGCACCAGGCAATGTTCAGCATTCGCCAAACACCCTTAGCTTCTGTGTCAGAGGAACAGGAGTTTGCCGCATTAGCTGAGAAGTGCTGACATATTTAATGTAGACAACAGCAGCTTGCGTGCCTGATGTATCCAATGAGCTTACAACTACCTGTTAAACCATAAATCACAGAGTTATGTCACATGAGCTTCTCACAAGTGGCAGCTCGCAGGCAGTAAGTGCCTTCTAAAGGCTAAGCTAATCCAAATCGCCTCCTGGTTCCCATGGACTAAGAGCATGCACAAAGAAAGTTACTCCAAATCAGCTGCCAAGTGATAGTTATATTGCTTGCTGTAGCTTGCCTCTTTGTACCTAAGCCTGAAGAAACAATCCATCCTTTTGAGACAGCCTGTTTTTGCCTTGTCCAGCGGAGTCCTGATCTGTGAGTGGCACGGTGACAATACAGTGATGGACTGACCAGTATGGGTGAGAGCCATCTACAGTGCAGCTTCACATCTCAGATTAAATTTGTGATCTTCTCCTGAACTTTTAGTGCATAATGTATCGGTATACCTGTCCTTTCCTATCCATCTCATTCTGTGCTTCCTAACTATTGATGAGGAATTACTTTAATAATATGCTAATTTGGGAACCATATTTCTCATTTTTATACAATCATAGAATCATAAAATGCTTTGGGTTGGAAGGGACCTTTACAGATCATCTAGTCCAACCCCTCTGCTATGGGCAGGGACATCTTAAACTAGATCAGGGTTTCTCTGAGACTTGTAGGGATCTCTCATCTCTTCTGCCAGATAACCAGATCGTATTCTTTCCACATTTTCTCAGAAAAAAATGTCTGGGTATCCATGTGAAAATTATTTCTGCAAGATTTCTTCTTCACCCCAAACTCATACAGATACTTTACTGGTGTGGCAATTCAGTGAGTCAGTCTACACTGGACTGCAATAAGTTAAGACATGGTGCACTTAAATACAGGTGTCTCTGTATAGAGGAAAGTTAAATTTCTTGCAATCATCATCAGTTGAGTTCCTTCTGGTGGCTCACATGCCAGATATGTTCCATGGAATGTCTCCTTCCTTCCTTCCTTCCTTCCTTCCTTCCTTCCTTCCTTCCTTCCTTCCTTCCTTCCTTCCTTCCTTCCTTCCTTCCTTCCTTCCTTCCTTCCTTCCTTCCTTCCTTCCTTCCTTCCTTCCTTCCTTCCTTCCTTCCTTCCTTCCTTCCTTCCTTCCTTCCTTCCTTCCTTCCTTCCTTCCTTCCTTCCTTCCTTCCTTCCTTCCTTCCTTCCTTCCTTCCTTCCTTCCATTTCTTTTAGCCTAACGAAGATAAGAGGAGATGCTTGCTCACAAAATGCTGCACTTGTTTTGCCTGTGGAAAAAGTGGAGCTGTTGCTACCAGGATGGTGTAACAGGTGGGGAAGGAGCCAGAGCCCTGTCTCATCCTGTCCAGACATGGACAAACAAGGCATGGAGTAGTGGTGTTGGTTTTGGCTAAAGGCAACTTCAACACTGCAGTGTTGTACTGAGCTTCCATGAATTGCCACTGCTTTGAGCTGAGTAACTGTGTGAGATAAAGTGCAATCCTAGAAGAATATCCAGTCTTGATCAGGGTATGTCCCAGTGACAGAGAATCCATCACGTTGTTTAAGTCTTACCATAAGTCAGCAGAGTTAATCGCTCTGCTCCTAGATGAATGCCTCATTTTTCACGTGAATTTGTCTGTATTTTTTTGGCTTCAGATTTCAAGCATTGATCTCTGCTGGGAGGCTGAAAAACTTTCTGTCATTCAAAATGTATGGTAGGGGAAGAAACCTGTGCTTGATAAATACAGCTCTGTGCTAACGTCACTTCCATTTTTTCACTCTTTTCCTACCTTTGCCATTTAATGTCACAAAAAACAAACAAACAACAACAACAAAAACCTGTCTTACTTCTGCAAAGGTTCATCATGGAATTACTACAACTATGAAGGTTGAATTGCAACTCCTGTAGGTGTAGTCATGTCTAGTAAAGGCTATTTTGACCAGCTGTCTATTAGGAGTTTAGGCCTGGCAGCACAAACCTCACTGTGGTTCCTTACAGCTGCACGATGAAGGAAGTTTGTGTTTGCATGGCTGAACTTGCTGCTGGGACTTCACTGCTCCGGGGACCAGAACTTGCTAGAACAGAGTGTGCTGCTGTCTCCTATCACCGGGTATGGAAATATACTGAGGTTCTTAATTTATTTCTCCCTGATCTATATCTCTTGTCATGGAATTCAGATTAATTCTTACCACCTAGGAGTCAGCAAATTGCCTGTTTATTGTCTATGGGAATGATCAGAATGGAAACTCTGTGGAATGATATTACTGAAGTATGAATAAACAAGCTCCCTGCTGGCAGTGTCTGTCTGTCACAGTTTTAACTGAAAACAAAAGTTTTAGAATGGATTGCTCTTTAAAATCACTATAAAACATGTTACAAATAATAAGAATGTTTTGCTTAAACTTAGAGTCTGGTTACGTGAGAGAACTTTGATTTGCAGGGCTTTGACATCCTGCACTTTGGGCACCAAAATAATGAACTCATGGCTTCTGTGTGCAAATCCCAAATGAAATTCAAGGATAAAAGAAAGAAAAAGGGAGAGAAGAATGAGTAAGGAGGGGAACAGCTTGTTCTCTTGCCCAAAATATACTCGGTGTATGATGAAACTCAACAGCCTGTTGAGAGAAAAGAAAGCAGAGGCAAAATACAATCCTGGTGGCAAAGGGACTAAGAGAATAGGCTGGGAATATGTGCAGATAAAATGTTACCAGGAGCCACTGCTGAAGCAGATGGAGAAATTAATTTAACCTCTGTTTAGAGAATATGAGGGTAGATGAGAATATAGCCTGGATAACTTTGGGTTTGGTTAAACTGAAATTTGTGGATTCTTGACAGTAGCTTCTTGAGAAGCTAATTTGCAGAGAACTGACACTTCACTAGAGACACCTGAAGGTCCTCTGCACTGCAGCTGTATAGGGTTTTTTTGGATTGCTTAGATGCTTTTTAAATGGGTGTGCTTATGTCTTCAACAGGATGGCCCTAGGATTGCTCCACCGAGCACAATGGTTTACAGCTTAAGTTCTTAACACAGCTGGAGTGCTGAGGAGAGAAATGAGACCAAGGAGGTTATCTCCTAGCCTCTGAGAGCAGGCTTTTCTCCACAACACATTCTTGCATTTGTCCAGTTTGACTTAAATTATTCAAAAAATTGACATCCCTGAATTAGCTCGTTTCATAACTAGAATCTCAGTGAGCCCCCCTGTTCACAGAGCAAACCCTGCCGCATGCCACCAAGAGCTGTGTGTGCTGATTTGGGATGGGCTATGGACCATGAAATATGAATTGCTCATGACCAGCCACACAGGTTGAGCATGACCCGGTGATTAAAACTGTGGATTGGAGCTTAAAACAAACCAGCTGACCACGTGTGCATTAATCTCTCTCTGTAGGCATTTTAAAGTCCCATTCTGTGAGGCCACAGGGGAGATTGGTTTCAGTGGAGCCTAGACTGAGGCTGGTGTATTAGGCACCATTAATGGCATTATGCACAATCTGTGTTTTGATTTTATTCTGCTGTTCTCAACTGCTGGCTTCCAGACCAATTTACACATTAGTGAAATCCTTCCTTTTAAGGAGTTAAGTCAGTGGAAATCCCCAAAGAAGGAGCTCAGCATCGATCAGTTGGTGGTAGCAGGGCAGCAGAACTTGTTTTGCAGCTTCAACGGTGCATGTCAGTTTTGTCATTTGGAGAAGTCCTGCACAGCTTCCTTCCTCTCCTGGGAGCGGGCATTAAACATGGCTGAGCTTTGCCAATACTTTACTTTTCTGCTTGCGTGTTGCTGCTGGAGACATGCACAAGCTATGGAGGCACTTGGAAGAGTCACATCATGACCCCTATTGCATCACAAGACCAGGCAGTATGTCACATGGCAGGACACACACGTGCTGTCCTATTGCACATATCTCAAACACACAGGCTGAAAGGAGGGACCAGAGCAAAGCATATCCCCTCTCCTCTATTGCTGCTGCTTTCAAATTTCTTCCTGGCATGGGACTGCTGGAGAAAACATCTTTATGAGTAGAACAATGCACTACCATGGAGAAATGCAGCAGGTAAACACTGAAATGGAAGATGTACAGCATCAATACTGATGATGTCCAGCACCTGTAAACTTAAGCCTCTATAATTTGAGATTTCCTGAAGAAAACCAGGAGATCAAATAATTATAAGTCTTCTTAAGACCTTTTATGGTTTGCTGTTGTAATTTCAAACATTGTGCTTCTAAAATAAAACCACTGTCACCAAATAAATGCCAGCACTAAAACATAACAGAGTGCTTAAGAACAGACGTACTGGATCAGACCAAAGGTCAAAATAGTTTAGTTTTCCATCTCTTTGACAATTGTCAATAGTGGTTGCCTAGTGAAGGGATATTAGACTAGAGCAATCTCACTCTAACTCCCCTGGTGTGTCCTTCTGTCAGCCTGTGGCTGGGCTTGTTTCTGTGCCGTTACCATTGTTTCCGTGCCGTTGTGTCACCAGGTTTTTCATATAAACACATATAAACTTCTGGCATACATAACATCCTGGGGCAATGAGCTTCACAGTTTAGCTATCTGCTGTTGGAAGGGAAGAGAAAGAAAAAGAGGCTTTTTGGAAGAAGAGGAGAAAATGATAATTTCCTTGCTGTTCCTGCACACCCAAGCCTTGACATTCCCCTTCACTGCCCATCCTGCAATGAAGCCATCAGTCCTGTGTCTCCAGATATGACCTAGTCAGCCCCTGTCCGCTTCCTTCCTGAGACATCACTAGGGTAATCCTTATTTTTGGGACACAGTGGGGTGATTTCTTTACGTGCTATCTCAGAATGTCTAGGAACATTACAGTTTCAGTTCTTGCCTAACAAACTGAAAAAAGCTGTGAGTGGCAGAGGCTGACCTTGTGTCCAGTCAGAGCAATGCACTGGCACAATGCAATAAATTTGCCAAATTATTCTAAACAAGAAGTGTATTATTTTTCACCACTGAAGCAAAGAGGTCTGCTTTTTTTCCTAATGAGTTTAAGCAGCAAAATCTGGATTTTCTGGAAATCTCTGGATTGTGTTAGCAGTGTGTTTGAAATACATGGCATGGAGAGCAGAGATGGGGTGGGCAGATGATATTGCTGTGAAGTTAGCATGCTGCTTCCTGAGCAGGTGTGCGTGAGCCTAGCTTTGCTGTCTAGCTTTCTCTCATGCTGTGAGTTTGTGCTGGAGTGAAGAAAGAAAACCCCAGTCTCTCCTAAGCAGCGTGATGCAGACCAGACTTTGATTTTGGGCTCCCAGGTGAGAATTGTATAAAATTCTCGTGGATTTCAAACTGATACTGAAGTTCTCCACATTTCTGGGAAAAGTGGGGAAGATGAAAGACATGGAAGACAAACCGAGAAAGAAAGAGTAAGGGACAGTGCACAGAAAAAGGAGAAATGAATAGATGTGTGTCATTGCTTTGTATCCAACTGGCTTTGCCACCAGGCTGGCATGTTTATGCATTGTAATGCATTTTTCAAGCTATATGGTGATTTAAAGCCATGACTGGTATCAGAGACTGCAAGGAAAGTAGAAAGCTGTCTGCTTTCTGCCCTGAAATTCCCTCCTTGCCTTGGCTGTATGCCACTAAAGCACAATTAAACTAGCACGAACAGGATGTGTCACTGGATAGAAGATCAGAGTTCCACCAAACTCTCTGGTTGTGCCCCCTGGAGACCCTGCAACAGAAGGTAAGCCCTGCGTACTGCTTACATCCCCCGGGCACTGATGTACAGGTAAAAGGCTTCACAAGCACAGCCAGAAATTTATGGCAGGAGCCGATGATGAGACAAAAACAAGAATATAAAACAAGTGACAGAACAGGAGACAAGAGAGTTGCAAGTAAACTCTTAATTTTTCCTCCTGCTTTCCTGGTATTGTAGAACAAAGAACAAGACTCTACATTGCCAGCAGTATAGAACCGTGCTCTGGGTCTCCAAGCCATTCAGCATGCCTTCAGTAAATCAGCAATTTGATGATCCTTGCAGCAACAGAAAGTCTGCTTCGAGTTGACACCGCTGTCCCCGATAGCAGATTACAGGGACGGATGAGGCCACGCTGCCTCTGATGGTTGCAAACTCGGGGCCTAAGCTTCTGTCCACATTAGTTCTTTTGGCCCTTTTGCTGTACAGTTTGGGCCCTAAAAGAAGACTGGTGCCACACATAAAATATTTTAGAAAATAATTTTTGAATTGCTTCCTGATGTTTCCTTATTGACAAGGCATTTGACAGTGACAGAGCCCATCTCCTGAGCTAGATTAGGTGATTCATGCTCTTGCTGTGGCATTTTTATGTAGAAAACTACACTAAACTCAATTGCCCAAGCTTGTATGAAAGGCTACAGTGTGTTCTGGCTGCTCCCACTGCTACGTATTATTTATAATGCTTACCCCACATTTGCTAATTCTCTGGCACCTGTTACTTGATGACACCTCTTCAGCTCCATAGCAGAACCAAGCACCTTCAGTGTCACATTGACTTATTTTGAAACCATGGGTGCCCACATCTACCTCAAGCATGTATCAATTGTATCCCTTACCCTAGAAAATTACATGACCCTTGTGTGATCTTGGTGCTGCTGGAAGGGGCATAGAGTGACCCTTTGAGCATGCACGGCCTCCCAAGCTCAGGGAAAGAGCTCTGGTCATACTCCATGGGGGATGTGGTGGGAAAACAACCCTTCTTTTCTAGCTCTTCCCTCCAAAAATTTATCCATCCGCTGGATAGGAAGCTATTTGATTCCTGCAATTTCTACAATGGCTGTTGTGTCCCCAGAGCTGGAAAGAGAGGAAGAAACCAACCAGGTCTAATATAATACCTAAACTTCTGGCATACAGGTCAAAACCACTTTGTTTCTGAGAGCTACTGGTAATGGTCCTTATTTGGAGGAGCACCTAAGGGCACGATTAAGCTTTGAGTCTGACATTGCACGCTCTTGGCCCAGCAGAAAACTCATGTTCTCACAACATGCTGGTTTAAGCATGTGCTTGGAACAGCACGTGTAAGAGCTTTGCTGAGTCAGGGTAAGTGAGAGCGAACTGCCATACCATGAATAGCAATGAGAGCCAGAAAAGCTTTCTTAAGGACACCATCAACTTGGAAATTACACACTGCCTGAAAATTGTATCTGTTCTAATTAGCAGCAGCCCCGTGACTGCGAGAAAGTAGCAAGGCATAAAACGTCTCTCCTCTTGGGTTGATAATTATTCTCCTGATTGTGCTTCAAGCTCTGTTGTTCTTGCTGCTTTATTTGTTTTTCCTGCCTGCTTTGCGTTCGCCTCGTGCATTAGCACGATGGCCTTGCTCTGGCATGTTGCACGCTCTTTGCCTTAGGCTTTGCAGACGGGCACATCCCCAGAACAGCAGCAGGAGGTCTCACGCTGCTGTGGTGGAGCTGGGTCTCCACAGGTGTCCCCATTTCTCAGTGAATCCCCCATGGGCAGAGGAGCAGCCTTGCTGACTTGCATGGTGGAGCTGGGGAGTGAGGAGGCAGCTTTCTGTGTTGAGCAATAGCACCCTTTTCTCCCTAGCCCACTTTCTGGGGTGGGGGGATGAGGGTTAAGAGTCCTTCATTTTGGGGGTCTGTCATGGTGATGAGGGGGAGACAAAATGAAGAGTAAACTTTCAGCCCTAGTGCTGAGCTAGGAGCAGAGGGGATTTGTGGGGCAGGGTAAAATTTGTCTTTCTTCCTTTTCCTGGGTGAGTTTTAGTATTGCAGCTGTGTGGCATCATGTGGCCATATGGGGATTTGTGCCCATGTCAGAGGAGGGTGATGGCAGGACTTTGGCCATTACACCAGTTTAACACCTTCTCAAGCCATCCTTGTAGCTCCACTATTTGTGCTATGGGACAAATGGGTCCTGCTGAAATGTGAGCAATAGAAATACATTTAACCGTTATTCCCAGCTGTTTCCAGGCTTTCAGCCACCTCCCCATCCCAGCTCCGTGCTCTTTGGTCACCTGGAGCCTGTACTCAGAAATTCTCCACAAGCTGGCAGCCACCTCCTTCTCTACATGTGCGGCTCCCAACCAGTTGCCAGCAGGACATGGAGAGAAGCTGGGATTTATGTGCCTCTCCTCAACCTTTCTACTTGCCCATCCAGATGTGTCCCAGCATGACAAGCCCTGTGCCAGGCCTTGCTGCTTCATAGCAATCTGCAGGAAAAATAAAATAAAATAATTAAAATTAAATAAAATATATATATAAATAAATAAATAAATAAAATAATAACAACAGTGGAAATTCTGGCAGCTCCTCGGTTTTCAAAGAAAAATGCAGCACATTCACCAGCTGTTAGCAGCTCAGCAGTAAACTCTGGCCACCTCTCTAAAAATCCAATGACCTGCTGATCTCTGCCCCTCAAGTGCTATTTAGGTTCTGGTGACTGCTCACATGCTGGAATTTCTATTTCTGGTAATCATAAAGGTATATTTGTTACAACTAGGTACATTTTTACATGATGGGAGGGAGGCATGTATTGTTTATATGGTTCAGAGAGAAACATATTTTTATGCTAACCTGGTGCTTGCTTGGAAAAGTAATTTAGAAAATAGCTTTAAATATAGCTGTCAAATATGAAGTCTGAAAAAGGGCTTTTGCCAAGTATCATGTACATACCCTAATTTCACAATTTCCCCCTTGTCTGGGAATGGCTTAGATTTCTGATTGTACCAACATGGCAAATTTAAGAGCATGATGATGCCAATCATTTATTGCAGTTTAATTCACTGAGACTTTTGCTCTTTCAGTGGCAGAAGGATGAGGCTGGAAGCTAATTTGGTAGTGTTGTGTGACCTTGTGACCAGTCTGGAAAAAAGTGGTTGTTTGTTTTCATAGAGGAGAAAAGGGGTGAATATGATCCGAATTGTTAAGGTACATAATGCACAGTGCTCCTTAGGGTGGCTAACTTGAACATTTCTCTGAAACAGAACTTTAAAAATACATACTATTGATGGAGCGCTTTAAGAGAGAATGAATAAAATCCAAAGCATGCTACTGAATGGATTATTTTTCCCTCACATTTTTCATTGCAATCTATGTACAAACAGAAAAAAAAAAAAAAGTGCACATACGTGACAGTACTGGCATTTAGTCAGCAGAGGGCAGGGTTTGCTGAGTAGAAATTCTTTCTACTGAGAGGAATAAGGCTCAAGAAAGAGTTACAGAACCCAGGATGGAGAAATTTTGAAGATGGTGCACCAATTCCTATTGCCTTCCCCCCACCCCGTTCAGCTGTTCTCAGCTGCAGCTTTGGTTTTGTTACTTATATCTCTGATTTATTTTTTTTTAATTTTTTAATTCTTTCTTGGTTTTAACCCATAACATACAACAAATGCTTCAGTTTAGTTAAGCTATTTAGGATACATTTATGAACTCTGCAGGTTCAGGGACCATGTTTTAATTTTCATAAATGTATTTTTTTGAAAATCATTTTTGGCTGTATTTTCTCTTTCTGGAAACATTAAAACTGTAGCAGAGTTCAACAAAGTAAAATTGAAATGCAGAAAGAGTCGTGGGGAATTTTTTCTAACCTGAGGTCAGAAAAAAGTGAAAAACTCTTGCAGGAATGAGTTTCAATTACAGAGAACAGGAATAAATTCTGGACTTCTTTGTGCTAACGCGGTTAAGTACTAGACCAAAAGGTTGGGGAAATTGTTAAAGTCTCTTGGCTGTCTTATACCTGAATGTATAATAACGGCATTTGAGGTTTTACACCTTTCACAGTGTGGCAGCAAACTACTGAACTATTTATGTTTTCTAATACTCATATATAATGCCTGTGAGCTGTGCACTAATAGGATTATATATTTTTTTAAACTATAAAAAAACAACAGCAATGTTTATTCTTCTTTGTTAAAATTAGAGTAAATGGCAGGGTGTATGAGCTCATAGGGCATGAATAATAAAAGTGATTACTTTTAAAATGCCAGAAGGAAAAAATCATTATGTATAGGAAGACTGAGATCTGGATCTGCAAGCTTTAAAAGTGTCCCTATTGCTGCTCTCATCTGTGACTGAATTTAGATCAGGTTTACATGCGATTGCACGTATGAAATGTATGCAAAAATATTTAGAGGAAAATGTTATTGTGGAAAAAAAAAAGAGTCACAGTGACAATAAAGAAAATGTTATTTTTAATCTCTGAAATACTTGAGATGATAGTCTATTTTTGTCTTAGCCCAATTCTGCTTTCATTAAACTCAAAGAATTCCTGTATGTTATTAGGTCAGTTTTGTCATTGACTTTGTCAAAGCAGTTAAATTCTGCAATAATCTAAGGAGGTGCTATAGATGCTTCAGACATAACTAAAAGAGAAAGGATGAGAGAATTAGCTATTTCCACTGTTTTGTTTTTCCTTATTGTTCTGGCAAGATATGCTCCACTGAGGTACAACTGCTCTGCTTGAAATAAATAGTGACAAAAGTGAGAATAGTTAAATCAAGGGAAAATATGAATATTTTAGAGTAGTCAGATCCTTCAGGGAAATGATTATTTTGGCTGGGAAAGGCTAGTCCTGTTTAGGTGCCTCTTTTATGTACAAGCTGATGTTTTTAAACTGGGACTTTCAGCCAACAACATTCTCGCACATCAAGTCCATCTAATAATATAGAATTATGAGGGTAGGAAGGGGTTAACTGGTTCATTACTAATAGATAATTCTTTTATTTCTTTAAAGAAAAGAAAAAGTGGAGGGACAGTGGATTATCTAAGCAGAGAAATAGTAAGAAGTGCCACATGGTGACAGTCTGGAGTTCTGGAAATTCCCGTGACTGCCACGACCAACTACACTGATGTGGTTCATTAGCTTAACATTTCAGAGGATCACTGGTGCCTTCAGTCTGTCAAATACAGTGGGCTTGAGACATCTTTTTGTAGGTGGAAAACTGAGGGAAGAGGAGACCAAGAGTTGGCCAGGGAAGCCTGTGGTCCCAGAAGGAATTAACCCCAAATTCCAGTCTTACATTTCTGACCACTGTCCATCCTTTCTTCCTGCAGCTCTTGCCATTAACACAGATAAAGGGTTATTTATTTATTTATTTCTATGTCTGACTCACTAAGCGGTAAGATTTGTGCAGAGATCTGCTTCTTGTTTTGCTGTTTATATGTACAGTCTTTTAGAGAAATATAAACAAAGAAAAACCGAGCAAAAAAAATATATATACATTTAAAAAATTTTTTTTTAGAACCAAACTTTGCTGGAAAGTTGATTTCAGAAGTAAGTTGTGGATTTGTTAGACATGTTCAGATTAATGCACACTGCAGTGCAGTGAATATTAAAGGAACTGTCAAGAAGGAAAGTCTGTGTACGGGATAAATTAGGACTCTCCAGGGATTAAAAAGATGTAGGATTTTTTTTAAAGTAGCTAGCCTGCTATTGAAAAATAATGAGTAGTTTCCATAGCAACCTCCCTTTCACATGGTGCACACATACCGTAGCAACATAAAAAAGAACAGTATCAAAGAAGGAATAAAATTGAGCTGTGCTATTTGGATTTTTAAAAAATATTCCTCCATCATAAACTCTCTGTTTACAATGTAAAGATCAGTAAATCACAGAGGATTTTTTTTTTCCCAGAATAAATAATTATAAGAACTTTCATCCAAATATTTGGAAAAAGGAAGCAAAGTAAGAAGTAATGCTGTAAAGAGGACTGGACAAGGATATGTTTTTTTCCTGTCCACCCTGTAGCTTAAACAAAGCCAAGAGTATTTCAAGTTACTAGCATCTTCTCATGGTCCTGTATCTAACTGAGTTCAGTATAATAAAGAGCCTACTGTTGTCATTTCCTGAATTCACATTGAGGCATTTGACACTGTGAGATGCACACAGGTTGGTCGTCTTTTGAGCTGTGCAGAATATTTGTAAGAGAGACCACAGGAAAGTCAAACTCTTCAGGCTATAAGTTCTCAAAATTAAGACTAGGCTTCTCTGAAGGTTGGCCGTGTGTTGCAATTTCTTCAAGCCAGGCTGGAGTTGCTTACTATATCACAGGGAAATGAAGTAGAAAAGACGTAATGCCAAAACAGAAGGACAACCAACAACTTTGACAGAGGTTTGTTGTGGTTGTGGCATGTCAGTTTGAGTACAGAATTCCCAACAATGGCTGAAGGCTGTGAACTACAGGGAGGTGAAGCTCAGGAAACTTTCAGACACCCTAACTTTGACAAGCTGAACTCTCACTCTGTGTTCTACTCAGGAATATTACTCTGCTGACTCCATAGTCTAGAAAGAAAACTACTATTTTTTTTTTCAAACCTGCTTATCTAAGAGAAGAACTGAATGGAGAATTTTAAATGCAAATAGGGGAAGGTATTATAAATATAAAAATACTAAGTCAGGGTGAGAGGAAAGAAAATTATTAGTAGTAATCATTATAATGAATTAGAAGATAGAGTTTCTAGAGCTTTGGTAAGGAAAGACAAAGATGATGACATCCTAAAAATCAGGTTTCTTCAGACATAACCTTTCTTCCTCCAACAACATTCTTAGTTTGGTAATGGATATAACATC